>NW_027669000.1:788760-1390020 GCF_964194185.1 Rhinolophus hipposideros
AAAAATTATGTAAGAGGAACACACCTACAACCTGCGTCTTTCGTTTGTCTATTACGGCCATCTGTCCAAACTCTGTGGGTGCTGACAGAGGTCTCATTGAGTGTGTAGCAAATGGCCTCTTATCACCAAATTTCGAATCCCCGGATATTTGACAAGTTCCATGATTGAAAGTCAAAGAAGTAGAATCCCAGCTGGAAATATCTGAAAATAAAATTTTCGTTTATGAGGAGGTAAAAATAACACAAAGTTGACCATATTGTAAAACTTCCTTCTTCAGAGAAGCAGTCCCACGTCCTCCTTTCTCCCAAACACTCTACTCCTTCAGAGCTCATTTTATTTTAGGTGTCCTATACTTGCCATTCACGTAAGTTAAGTTGAATTAACTATTGTCACTCAGCAATTTCTATTACATAATGTGTTTCCAACTAAATATTTCCTTCTTAATAGTTAAGATGGTGAAGGGTATGATTTTTTTTGTTACTGTCAAAAGTTATGTGTAACCACTTATCTTAAGTTTAAATATGCATGACAAACATGGGTTTACAAAAACTTTTAATGAATCGTACTACTTCAAATAAGAAACTATTTATTATAAGAAAATGGTCTTTTCAAAATGCTCCAATATCTTCAGAATTCATTTTTAAACCTTAGATAAACAGATATTCATATGACAAATTACAGTCCTGGGCGACCTTATTGTTTCCAAGGAAAAATGGGATCAAACTAGGTCCCCATGAGCTCCAAAGGGTACAGGGCACCATGAGACAGAAAACAAATACATAACAAAACATTTTCCTTTTGCTTTTTAAACACAATCTCAGCTTAAATCTATGAGACAAGTGAAAGAAAACCACAACAACTGTAGAAGTGAAGCTTTAAAGGCTCTTTTATCACTTCACATCCAGGAAGCCCGTACATCATTTAAAACGGTGGTTTCCAATGTCATGTGAGAATCCGTGAAGTCCCAAGGTCTGTCAGTCGAGGGGCCCGAAAAGGTCAAAGCTATTTTCACAGAAATACTGAATGTCATTTGCCATTTTCACTCTCATTCTCTTCTAAGTGTACAGTAGAGTTTTCCACAGCCGTGATATCACAGCTCTGATGGTGACATCATAGCTCTATGGTTACTGGGTCGTAGCTCCAATGGCTCACGCAATGCATGACTGTGTGTGCTCGTATTTTAAATTGTTCAGTTTTTATTTCTAATATTGTAACTATCTATGGAGACTACCGACTTAAAAATATTCTTTGGAATTCTCAATAATTTTTAATAGCATAAAAGCATCCCAAGGCACAAAAGCTTCAGAATGCCTTTTTTCAAAGATTGTGTCGACCAAATATTCATTATCATTAATTACTTCTCCCATTTTTAATAATCGAAGACACCATAGGCGCACGTACACACATAGCCAGTGTCTGCTCAGCAGAACATCTGGTTGGCTTAAGACCATCAGTGTCACAACACTAAGAGGAAGTAAAGTTAAAACACAAATGACATGGTAGCAACTGAGGCTTACTTGGGTAAACGTCAAAATTCAAATGACCATTTGAAACGCTGGCAGTATCTTCCAGTTTGATTATTAACCTCTGAGAACCTCTATTAAGTACAGGGGTTCCAAACTGGGACATTTAGGATATCGAAACAAGAGGAGAAACATTTTAGTAAAGTCACCCTTTTAAAGTCTTGTTTTCTTATTCCTGTCGATGTCTTTTTTCTCAAACATCGATACCAACAATGACATCACGTTGTTTATGTGAAATACTTCAATTAAATTTGTAACAAAGGAAAGTAAGTCTGAATAGAAGACTGTGAGCATGTCAAATGTCCTTGCGTACTCCTTCCCAAAATTAAATTGGTATTACACAGTGTACCTGGTCTGAAGGGTTGCACATCGTCCATTCCTACAGCTCTGTTAGGAACAGGATCTTCCACTTCAATGCTCGGCTGAAGGGGTTAGGAAGCAAGATGATTAGTAATTAATGGACACTTCACACCATCTCTAGTTAATAATTCAGGATGAAAATGTTAAAGTTATTGCCTCCAAGAAAAGGATTTTTTGAAAAATATGTGTTTAAGCAAATATTAGGTTGGTGCAAACGTAATTGCAGATTTGCAATTTTTTTTAACCTTTTAAACCTCAATTACTTTCACAACAACCTAATACTTTGATAAGTGTACTTGATATAACTGTTAAATATTTCTAATGACAGATTTGTTTTTTAGTGTTAAAACAAGATACTTGCTTTTCATGGTAAGAACCCTTGGTGTATGTCCAGTTGAGTTTAGACAGAACATTTTAGAACCTACTTCATCTATGTCAACAAGAGCTAGGAAAAACCGAACTCTTATTGGACAAAAAATTTGATAGAAAAACATGATTGAACCAAGTGGCAAAGAGATAAGAAAAACTTTTCATTAAATTGTGTTTCAATAAATGATAGGGAAAATGTTATATATAGTTATGCAACTTTTCAAAAAAGTATAATAATTTCTAATCAGGGAAAAATAAGAACATTTATTTATTATAGTCATCTGAAATGTACCAGACACTTACTATGCACATTTTATTTCTTTTCCACCCAAAACAACAAATATGAAAACAGTTTGATGATGGTTACCCCACTTCCTGCTTGGTGGCCATTCCAAGACATTAGAATGAAATGATGAACAGATGTGATCCATTGTTGTCTCTGCCCAGCAGGTTTTGCTCCTAGATCTTCACATGACTGGCTCCTTCTCATGCTTCACTTGGCCGTTTTTGTCACCCTCAGAAAGATCTTTCCTGACCACCGAAACTGCACTCCCACTCCTATTCCAACTACAACCATGCCCCCCACCCATGACAATATTCTCTAACCCAGCATTCTCCATTCTCTTTAAATGACCCAGATATAGTGACTTACAATGGACTGTTGTTCATTTGTTTTTCTGCTCCTACAGCTACAGCTGAACCCCTGAACTTCCCCATTCAGTGTCTAACTGCCCAGCACAAAGCTGGTATCTAACTAGAAATTTACTCAAGGTGAAACACTGAGCTCGCACCAACAGAGCCTCAAGTACCGAAACACTACACATCTACAGGGTATCGCCTATCACAGTCTCCTGAAGTTTAGCATCCCCCAGATTAGAAATTCACATGCTTCTGACTTTTCCACTCTGTTCTTAACACTACTGCCATTTGATTGTCCTTCAGGTTTACAGAAAGTGTCCTCACCATTTAGTAAGTCACTATGGCCCACTGTGGTCATTGATTTTACATTTCTATAGCTCCCTTTACACTTCGCAAAGTGTTTTCACATTTGTTACCACATTAGTTCATTCCACATACTGAAAGGTAGGCATAAGTACCATTACGACAAATGAGGTCACTGACATCCGACAGGTTAAAAAGAAGTTTCCCCAAGATCCCACAGCTAGTAAGTGACCGATCCAGGATTCTATTGTGTTCTTATCGTCAAACACAGTGTCTATACCAGTAGGCAGCCGCTGCCTATATCAGAAGATCACACCTTTCTTATATCTTTCCATAGCTGTCATCTCACATTGGCTCATCATTACATTGTACTTCTAGTACTACGAGTACGGTCGCCATCAAGTTACTCAATGCTTGCTATTTTAACTGAACACGACAGTTGTTACATATTAAAGCAGCACTCAGCCAAATTGTTGTTAGTGTAATCCAACATATTATTAGTATTCACCAGGCTTTTCCTACTGTAGAAAATGTCCTTGCGGACCTATTTGACAATACAAATATAATGATACTTTGATATCCCAGACATTATGTTTCCTAGTTCCAAGTTACAAACAAACCCTACTATCCAAATTCTTTCTGAATTTCATTAGGATATTTACACATCCACAAAAACCACAAAGTCATGCATTTGGGCATAGTTCGAACTGGAATAACTTTAATTTTTAGGTAAAGTTAACTTCACAACCCAAACCGATTCCTTATGACTTGGAAGCCTACGTGTTTTATACTATTCCCAAGATTCTGTAGCTATTGAGTTACCCATCCAGGATTCCATTCTGTTCTTTCCTCAAACACAGTGTCTAGACCAGTAGGCTGCAGTTGCCTGTATCAGAAGATCACACCTTTCTTATCTCTTTCCACAGCTGTCACCTCGCATCAGCTCATCATTACTTTGTACTTCTATTACTACAAGTATGGTTGCCATCAAGACACTCAATGCATGCTATTTTAACTGAACAAGACAGTTGTCCTGTATTAAAACAGCGCTCAGCTGATTACTGTTAGTATAATCCTACGTATTATTACTATTCACTATGGTCTTTTTTCATTGGAACGGTTTCTTGCAGATCTATTCGACATTACAAATATAATAATACTTTGATGTCCCAGGCATTATCTTTTCAAGTTCCAAATTATTAAAAAATAAACACCCTACAATCCAATTTCTTTCTTTCTGACTCATTAGGACATTTGCACATCTACAAAAACCACAGAGTCATGCATTTGGGCATAGGTTGACCGGGAATAATTCTTTAGCTTTTAGGTGAACTTAACTTCACAACCCAAACTGATTCCTTATGACTTGGAAGCCTTAGTGTTTTATGCTATTCCACACTGACTTCCTTAAGTGACACTTGCAAGTTAGCAGAATTGTACTACGCTGTCTTATTATATTACGCACATAGCTAGTTTATTCATTATAGGATAAACCATAAAAAATGATTTGTATGAGGAAATGCAGAGGCGAGAAAGTAAAGTCAAAGCATACCTTTTTCATTTTAACATCACTCAATGGTGATATTTAAAATAGTAATGATAATAATAATAGTGTAAGACAGTACCTCAGAATCCCAAGGTGATTCTTCATCTTCATCTTGTCCTAATCCTAATGATGACTTTATAACTATAAAATGTAGTCACAGGTACATTAATGTGAACATATATTACTATGCATTTTAAGTACACATTCAGTCGTGCTTATTTCCATAAAAGTAATAGCAGAAAAGAATTCAGGGGAACGAAGCATTTGCAAGAAGAAGCAGTTGTTAGTAGTGGGGATACTTTTGCCCAAAAGATAGGAAAAAATGCTTAAAAGAAATGAATATCACATTTGGATCGACACATGTTAGATTTCTTTATAGCAGAGCTTAAGCTAGAAAGAATTCATAGATAGTCACTAAATCACCACTTATATTATTCTGGTGTGCTCCATCAACACAAGTCAAATTACCATTGTTTGCTTGGTCTTGTGGAGCACTTTCAATAATATCCACACGATTTTCTCTTTTTCGAATTGCTGGCTTGGTTGCTTCTTTCTATTAAAAAAAGAAAGAAAAAAGAAAAGAAAAACCCAACTTCAGAAAACATCCTATTCATTTACTCATTGACTCACTCACTCAGTCCCTCCGTAGGTAAGACAAGAAAACTTTACTGTAGCCGTCATAGGCACAGACCCAGGGGAAGCTGGAAATAGAAATGAAACATTTTGTCCTACATTCTAGTAGGAGTAGAGATATTATAATACATGAAAAATAACAACAGAAAAGTACCGCTCTCCACTTCGACACCTGAAGTGAATAAAGTATAGTAAGGGCACAAAAGAGACAACAATCCGTTGTATCAGGGAAGCTCAGCAGATACTGCAAAGATAGGGCTGCATCTTGAAAGTTATACAAGGTGCTGAGGGAAGGCATGAAGGGGATTCCAGAAGGGCAGCAGGAGCAAAAGCCTGAGGTGTGAAACAACATGTTGTAAGTGAGGGCAGCAAAGGAATGAGGTAAGCCTGGAACTCTGAGAATGGGATGGAGAGACAACTGCAGAATCAGAACCAAATCAAAGAAGGCACATGTCATGCTAGCAGATGAATTCTACCCTCACGTAATGGGGAGTCACTCAGGAAGCAGAGGTGTTGCATCATCACAATTCTAGTTTACAACAGCCACTCGGGCTGCAATTTATGATATTGAGGACTTCCGTTTCTTTCTAGGATCCTATCCATCAGCCTGTCTTGTGTCACAGCATAGCCTCTCCCCGGTGCCTCCAAACCCACAAAGGCAGCTGCCAACAGTAGGTCACTTTGTAGCTTCCCCTAGGTGGCTCACAGTTGGGCACAAGCAGCAGCTGACCTGGGCCTGCCCCACAGCCCCTCCCAAGAGGCCCCAAATCCAACACACCTGGGGATCAGTTTCAGCAACACCAGAATATCACCAAAATAGCTCCATAATGACACGCCCAAGCCATGGACTGAGCAGACACCGGAGCCCTGCTACAGCCGATCTCACTCTGTGGGGTCAGCCCACACACAGGGGTTCATCTACTGTAGTCACAGCCAGTCGTCCTGAGGGTCAATTCCACACCCAGATGTGCCAACAGCAATAAGGCTCAAGTACAGCAGGAGGGAACACACCACCCACACGAGCTTCTGGAGCACCCGGCTCAGGTGACCGGGGAGACTGTACCACTGGGCCCCACACGACACCTGGTATGTAAGGCAATACTGTCAAGACGAGGAGAATTAGCAGATCTACAGAATACAGAGAAACAAACACAGAGAGGCAGTGAAAAAAGAAGACAGAAAGAAACATTTCTCTAATGAAAGAACAGGATAAAACTCTAGAAAAAGAGGTAAACCAAACGGAGACAAGCAATATACCAGATACAGAGTTCAAAACACTGGTTATAGAAATGCTAGATGAAATTAGGGGAAGAATAGACAAAGTAAGTAAAACTTCAACGGAGAGACAGCAAACATAAAAAGGACATAGAAATCGTTTAAAAATAGTCTGAAATGAAAAATACAATATCTGAAATGAATAATTTATAGATGGAATCAGCACCACATTTGGTGAAGCAGAGGTTCAATAGTGATTTGGTAGACAAGGTAGCACAAACACCCAATCAGAACAGAAAAAAAATGAATATAAATAAAAAAAAATAAATAAAACAGAAAGTGCTTTAAGGGATGTCTGGGACAATATCACGTGTAACAACATCCGTAAGGCTATCTAAAGGAGAAGAGAGAGAGAGAGCAGGAATTGAAAACCTATTGGAATACACAATGATGGAAACCTTTCCTAACCTGGAGAAGGAGATAGACACACAAGCGTAGGAAACACAAAGAGTTCCAAACAAAATGAACCCAAACAGGTCCACACCAAAACATATCATAATTAAAATTCCAAAGGGTTAGGACATGGAGAGAATATTAAAACCATCAAGAGAAAAGTAGTTAGTCACGTACAATGGAGATCTCATAAGACTGTCAGGTGATCTCTCAAGAGAAAATTTGCAGGTCAGAAGAGATTGGCAAGAAATATTGAAAGTGATGAAAAGCAATAATCTACAACCAAGATTACTATTACTGCATCCGGCTAGGCTCTCATTTCGAATCAAAGGAGAGGTAAAGACTTGCCAGAGAAAAAGATGATGGCATCAGCACCAACAAACCAGTATCAAGAAATGTGAAACGAGGACTTGAAAAAAGAAGAAGTAGAAGTAGAAAGAGGAAGAGGAGGAGGAGGAAGAGGAGGAGGAGGAGGAGGAGGAGGAGGAAGAGAAGAAATATGAATAATAAAATATGAATAATAAAATATAATAAAATAAAATATAATAAAATAATAAAATAATAAAATATGAATAATTACATACGTATAAAAATTACTTTAAATGTAAATAGGTTAAATGTTTCAGTCAAGACATAAGGTGGCAGAATGGATAGGACTACAAGAGCCATATATATGATATCAAACTCAAAAATTTTTGCACAGTAATAGAAACCATCAACAAAATGAAAACACGACCAGATGAATGGGAGAAGATATCCAAAACATATAAGGAACTCATAAAACGTAACACCAAAAGACAATGCAATTACAAAATGAGAAGAGTACTTGAATAGACTTTTCTCCAAAGAGGTCACACAGATAGCCAAGAGACATACGAAAACATGCTCAGTGCCACTAATCATCAGAGCGATGCAAATTAAAAGCACAATGAGCTACCACCTCACAACTGTCAGAATGGCCATCATCAATAAATCAACAAACAACAAATGTTGATGAGGATGTGAAGGGAAGCCCCGTGCACTGTTGGTGGGACTGCAAATCTGACCAGACACAATGGAAAACAATATGGAAGCTCCTCAAAAATTTGAAAATAGAACTACCAGGTGGCATAGCATTCCCACTTCTGGGTTTTTCTCCGCAGAAATCCCAAACACTGATTTGAAACATGTATGCATCTGTATGGTTCTATTTACATTATTTACAATACTCCAGATAAAGAAATAACTGAAGTATCCATCGTAGTGGATAAAGAAGAAGTGGTACATATACACAACAACATACTACTTGGCTGTAAACAAAGAACAAAATCTTACCATTTGCGACAATGTGCGTGGAACTAGAGGGTATTATTCGAAGTGAAAAAAGTCAGATAGAGAAAGGCAAACACCACATGATTTCACCTATTGGTGATATGTAAAAAAAAATAAATGAACATAGAAAAAAGAAACAAACTCATAGGTGCAGAGAACTAACTGATCGTTGCTCAGAGGGAAGAGTATCGGGGAACAAACTGAAAAGGTTAAAGGGTTAAGAAGTACAAATTGGCAGTTATAAAATAGTCATGTAGATGTCAAGTACAGCACAAAGATATAGTAAATAACACTGTAATAACTAAGTATGGTGTCAGGTATACCACACTAATCAGGGTACCACTTTACACATTATATAAATGCCTAACCACTATGCGGTACACCTGAGGCTGACATCATTGAATGTCAACTGTAACAGAAATGAAAAATTTTACATTTAAACTAAAAACTTTCTGAAATTTGATATTTTATTATGTAGTTTTTAAGAATCTCTGCTTTTCACCAGAGTAAAGAAAGGATCCTGTCTTTTGCAGACACGGCTCCTTTCTTTACTTTGGTCAATGCATCATGGTCAATGGGCATAAAATCTCACGGACATGTTTTTATAGGGAGCAGCTAAGAGCATCATCAGCTTTGGAGCCAAGTGGATTTTGCATCAAACCCTCAAACTTTTCCCTGGCTACTGCAAGACATGCTGCCTAGATTGCCTTGGACTCCATTTCCTTATCTCTGAACATGAGGATTCCCTTCCTTGACAAAGCTATTCTGAGGATTAAATCAGATCATGCTTGTTACAGAATAGGTACAGAACAAGTGTTGATTTGACTATGGAGTATTTCAGCATATCAGTTAAATGAAAATCTGTGTCGCTCTTGCTTATACGGGCGCAGGGGCCCACGCATCAAAAACCATGTAATCAAACACGCCATTAAAACACTAAACTTGAAAAAAAAAAGAATCTCTGCTTTTCAAATTGGTTATTATTTTATACAAAGCATATACTCTTCAATTAGATAAAGACATTTAAAATATTCACAATGCAATGATGTAGAACATAGTGGAATCCCTTTGTAATATGGGTTTTGAGATAGACAACATGAATTCTAAACTTTCAAAACTTCTACTATTATTTTAAGTCTAAATGATGAACCTGGTATACCGGAAACTAATATAAAATAATATGGAATGTCCACGGGATGTAAGTGAAAAAATAATGGAGAAAACACTCCCTCCTAACAAGTATACCATACCAACATACAAAGCGTAAAAAAATAAAACTATATGTCATATGCTATATAGTTTTAAAACTGAAAGGTATCAGGAAGAATTCATGACTGTTACAATGAGTACCTGAATCCATTAAAGATTTCATTTCGGGACGAGTATGATAAAAGTCATGCTGGTATAACGTAAAAGTCACATTAAGAATCCTTACCTTTAACCAAATTGCATATCTCCGTCACTGTGGGAAAACTCCCTATAGAATTTTACTATCACTATACATTTCCCAGACCCTTCTTTTTTCAGCTCCCAACTTCGATACTTACTAAAGTTAAAAGAACAACAACAAAACAACGAAGCATCAAATGGTCATATGTTATAAAATGGTTCACGTTGACCAATTTTCCATAACAAACATAAAACAATGATAGATGGAGCACTACTAAATTTTACAACTCGGCGCTACACAAAACTAAATTAAGAGCACAACAGTTAATTTCACACAGGAGCCTTTTACCTTGGTACCAACATCGAAGAGTCCATCGTCTGACGTAGACCATGAATCACCACTGCCAGGTTTCCAGGAAAGACTTCCGGGGAAAGATACACAACAGACACAAGTGAGTTCATTTCTTTACAAAGGCAGCAACAACAACAACAAAAGGAGTACAATTCAGCTATCTGCATATGAAATGAAGTTTCTTGATATGATTAAAATTTAGATGATGTTCTAGAAAAGCTATCAGTTATCTATTGCTGCCTCCACCACTCCCAACTCGTGCAATATTTAATGAAGATACACTCTAAGTTTCCATAACAAAGAATGACAGCAAACATGTTGGCAACACCTGAGAGTACCTTGTTTTCACCAAAAGTCCTGAAGGCTGAATTGAAAACGCAATTAATAGCTGACACTAGGAACCTGAACTGGGACAAAAGCAATGACCTAAATCAAGGTAGAACGATACACTGAGCCTTCTCCACGGTCTGTCCCTGGTTCAAAGATTAATCTGTGTGGGTCAAAAACGGCAGTCTTGCTTCTTTAACATAGAAAGCAGTTACTAAACTTATCCCATTCCTTGTTTTCACTCAAAAACACTACAGTGAGGTCCCTGAAATGCATGAAATGTTTGCAACTTACATGTACAAAAGTCAAAGAACAAATATGTACGTTGTTAGCCTCCCCACTCCCAGATCACTTGTCCGCAAAGCTTCCTGGCAATCTCCAACCTTGAAAACTTCAGCCTACGAAGGCATAGACTCCTGAAACAAGGTTGGGCTCAAATGACCCACAGTAGGAGTTCTCTATTTCCCTGTTCCTGGAAAACAAGCTAAATGGAGCCTCAGTCATCCACTCCCAACACAGGCATGTTACCACCTACCCAACTCCATTACTGGTTTCACAATCAGTCCTCCCTCTGCCCAACCCTCCATCTCCATGGGAAGGACAGCAGCGCGTTGGGCAAAGAGGTAGAGGTGACGAGACACCTGCCATGGGCCATAGATCTATGTAGTTCAGCAATCTCCAGTGCCTTTGGACTCAAGGGGACCCCCTCTGTAATTTCGGGTGCAGGTGGATGATACCACATTCCTACTTGCTATAAAGAGAATGTTTCCAGAGGCTCAAAGGTTTAATATGTTTTCATACAAACCTTAAATTTTGCTGGTTCCTCCAATTCAACAAACAAAACAGCAGCAACCTGTTCAGGCAGGACGCCCTTGAGCCCCTTATTTTAATCTGCTTTTTTAGACAACTACCAACATCCTGTGTCCTTCCTTCCTGTAATTTCTCTTTACCTTGTCATACCCTACCATTCTGATCTCTTTTCCCTCATCTGATCCCTATCTAATCTCTGCTCTAAGAGCCTTATTCCTATCCCAACCTGTGTTGTTCCTCTTGAAACGTGGATTCCCCTGCTAATTCCATTCTTAGCCTCTTCCATTGCATTCACTAGAGCTTTCCATAATTAAAACACTCACCCAAAGGATGATAAAGAAGGAAGTGTACTGGGCTTAGAAACCTATACTAATCTCATTTCATCACTCACTGTACTCAAAGAAGTCACTTCAATCTCTTACAGTTCAAACTCCTCATGTGATCAACCACTTGACCAAAACATTAATGGCAGCATGAAGTACTAGGGGGTGTTTTGAATAATTAATTGATAACATTTATTCAACACCTGGAATTCTATGTACTTTTGATTCTGTCAAGAAAAATGGAGAATACTTAGCTGGCAGAAGTGGAAAAAAATAACACAACAACAGCAACAAAACTACCCCGAGTAAAGCAGAGAAAAAGGTAAAAAATCAAGAAAAGTCATGGAAGAAGGAAGAAAGACTCTGGAAAAAGAGAAAAAACTTCCTAGAACAAGGTAAAGGTATTAGCCAGAAGGAAAACACAGTCTGAGGAGTCAGTAAGTAGAGAAATCAATTAGAAATATCCTCTCAATTTGTGCTGAATTAGCACAACAGTCTATACATAGATGATCTTCACTTACAGAACAACAATTCGTTCCAAGAAGGGTACATCGCATTATACCTGAAAACATTTATCTGATTAGGTCTTGCTTACGTACAACCTGTGGTTCTGTGGCCACAGCGAACTGACATCTGCCCTCAACACTGATGGTGAAAACAAGGTTCTCGTGACTGCTGCAATTGTCAAGTACATTAAGACAAAAGCTTGGGCTAACTGGGCTTGATAGGAAACTTCTAAATCAGCTAAGGCATCACTAAACGGGACTCTCTGAGGCCACCTGACGTGCACCTGAATCTTGAATCCAGACCTGTCCAGGCACTTCTCACTACAGGCTGAGGGACAAGAGAACGGACTTGGGAAGCCAAGCAGGCTGAAGGTCACATCACGGGTCAGCCACTTGGCAACTATGGAACCAAGGGTCAATTAATCCACCTCCTGGAACCACACTCCTCTAATGAATAAAAACGGCCGAACAGCACAGCTACTTTGCAAATCTACTGTGCCGACGACCTGGGATAACCAATGTTAGGCACATAGTATAGGGTCTAGCCCAGAGCAGAACACTCATTAAAGCTTACTGGCTTCTCTCCGCAGTCTCTTAGTTAACATGCAATTTTAGAAATCCATAAAATCCTACCTGCTTGCAGGGTCGCATTGAGAACACTCATCCACTGTTAAAAGAAAAAAATTCAAATACATTGTAAATACACAATAGAAAAACACAGAACTTTGAAAGCGTCAGATTCAAGTGATGTAAAAATATTTGTTTGGGAACACCCCTGAAGACTATAGTAGAGTGAATGTTACTGATACAACTGGTGGGCAATTAATACATGAAGAACTTTTACTTCCTCTGCTGTATATCTGTGTGTGTGTGTGTGTGTGTGTGTATTTATATTTATATATTTATGTACATACACATATACACAGATATATATATATATATATAAATATATACATATATACATATGTACCTATATATGTGTGCATGTATGCATATATACTCCCCAGGGTACGTGAAATACTAGTCTAAATGGAATCACCCTTTCTCCTTATTCCCTTTCTTATTTCCTTATGTTACTCTGATTGAGGAAGAATGCCAATGTCTTGCTAAAACTTATTCTATTTGGCTGTGAGTTGCGTAAACATAAAGCAGACTTTGCTACAAAATGACTATAGGAAATTCATAACTACGATCAACCTACACAGAGGTGGGCTAGGGTTGAACTCTTTCTGTTTTCTTATTTCCTTCTTTGCTTTCTCTGTTTTCTTGTAGCTGTGATTCACACAATTCATGGAGGGAAAAATTATGTAAGAGGAACACACCTACAACCTGCGTCTTTCGTTTGTCTATTACGGCCATCTGTCCAAACTCTGTGGGTGCTGACAGAGGTCTCATTGAGTGTGTGGCAAATGGCCTCTTATCACCAAATTTCGAATCCCCGGATATTTGACAAGTTCCATGATTGAAAGTCAAAGAAGTAGAATCCCAGCTGGAAATATCTGAAAATAAAATTTTCGTTTATGAGGAGGTAAAAATAACACAAAGTTGACCATATTGTAAAACTTCCTTCTTCAGAGAAGCAGTCCCACGTCCTCCTTTCTCCCAAACACTCTACTCCTTCAGAGCTCATTTTATTTTAGGTGTCCTATACTTGCCATTCACGTAAGTTAAGTTGAATTAACTATTGTCACTCAGCAATTTCTGTTATATAATGTGGTTCCAATTAAAGCTTTTCTACTTATTACTTAACATGGTGCTGTGTGTGACATTTTTTGTCATTATCAAAAGTTAAGTCTAACCACTTATCTTAATTTTAAATATGTGTGACAAACATGGATTTAAAAAACTTTCATTGAATGGTACAATTCCAAATAAGAAACTACTTATTACAAGAAAATGGTCTTTTCTAAATGCCCCAATATCTTCAGAATTCATTTTTAAGCCTTAGATAAACAGATATTCACATGACAAATTACAGTCCTGGGCGACCTTATTGTTTACAAGGAAAAATGGGATCAAACGAGGTCCCCATGAGCTCCAAAGAGTACAGGGTACCATGAGACAGAAAATGAATATATAACAAAACTATTTTCCTTTTGTTTTTTAAACAATATTCTCAGCTTAAAACTTTTTAAGACAAGTGAAAGAAAAACACAATTGTAGAAGTGAAGCTTTAAATCCTCTTTTATCACTTCACATCCAGGAAGCCCGTAAATCATTTAAAACGGTGGTTTCCAATGTCATGCGAGAATCCGTGAAGTCCCAAGGTCTGTCAGTCGAGGGGCCCGAAAAGGTCAAAGCTATTTTCACAGAAAGACTGAATGTCATTTGCCATTTTCACTCTCATTCTCTTCTAAGTGTACAGTAGAGCTTTCCACAGCCGTGATATCACAGCTCTGATGGTGACATCATAGCTCTATGGTTACTGGGTCGTAGCTCCAATGGCTCACGCAATGCATGACTGTGTGTGCTCGTATTTTAAATTGTTCAGTTTTTATTTCTAATATTGTAACTATCTATGGAGACTACCGACTTAAAAATATTCTTTGGAATTCTCAATAATATTTAATCGCATAAAAGCATCCCAAGGCACACAAGCTTCAGAATTCTTATTTTCAAAGATTGTGTCTACCAAATATTCATTACCATTAATTACTTCTCCCATTTTTAATAATCGAAGACACCATAGGTGCACATACACACATAGCCAGTGTCTGCTCAGCAGAACATCTGGTTTTAAGACCATCAGTGTTACAACACTAAGAGGAAGTAAAGTTAAAAAGAATTGTCATGGTAGCAACTGGAGATTACTTGGGTAAATGTCAAAATTCAAATGACCATTTGAAAACGCTGGAAAAATCTTCCAGTGTGATCACTGGTAACCCGTATTAAGTACAGGGATTCCAAACTGGGACATTTAGGGTATCGAACAAACGGAGAACTATCTTAGTAAAGTCACCGTTTTAAAATCTCATTTTCTTATTCCTGTGAATACCTTTTCATCAAACACCGATACTAACAATGACATCACGTTATTTATGTCAAATTCTTCCATTAAATTTGTAACAAAAAAAAGGAATGAGGAAGAGAAGACTGCAAGCATGTCACATGTCCTTGCGTACTCCTTCCCAAAATTAAATTGGTATTACAAAGTGTACCTGGTCTGAAGGGTTGCACATCGTCCATTCCTATAGGTTTGTACGGAACAGGATCTTCCACTTCAATGCTCGGCTGAAGGGGTTAGGAAACAACATGATTAGTAACTAATGGACACTTCATGCAATCTCTAGTTAACAATTCAGGATAACAATATTAATGTTATAATCTCCAAGAAAAGGACTTTTTGAAAAATATGTATTTAAGCAAATATTAGTTTGGTACAAATGATACTGCAGTTTGTGCAATTTTTTTTAAACCTTGTAAACCGCAATTACTCTTGCACCGAACTAATACCTTGAAAAGTGTATTTCCTATAACTTGAAATATTTCTAATGATACATTCTTTTTGTTTGTTTGTTTTTTTTAGTGTTAAAACAAGATACTTGCTTGACATGGTAAGATACCTTGGTGTATGTCCTGTTGAGTGTAAACAGAACATTTTAGAACCTACTTCATCTAGGTCAACAAGAGCTTGGAAAAACCAAACTCTTATTTGATAAAAATTTTGATAGGAAAAATGATTAAATAGAATGACAAAGTTGTAAGAAAAGCTTTTTGTTAAATTATATTTAAATAAACAATAGGAAAAACATTATATATAGTTATGCAACTTTTCAAAAAAGTTTAATAAATTCTAATCAGGAAAAGATAAGAACATTTATTTACTAACCATCTCAAATGTACCGGGCATCTGCCATGCACAGTTTATTTCTTTTCCACACAAACAACAAATATAAAAATGGTTTGATGCTGGTTAGCCCTCTTCCTGCTTCCTGACCATTCCAAGACACTAGAATAAAATGATGAACCCACACGATCCATTGCTGTCCCTGCCCAGCAGGTTTCGCTCCTAGACCTTCAAATGACTGGCTCCTTCTCATGCTTCACGTGGTAGTATCCCACACAGACATTTACTTCAGGTCAAAACAGAGCTCGCACCAACAGAGCCTCAAGTACCGAAACACTACACATCAACAGGGTATAGCCTATCACAGTCTCCTGAAGTTTAGCATCCCCCAGATTAGAAATCCACATGCCCCTTCTAACTTTTCCACTCTGTTCTTGACACTACTGCCATTTGATTGTCCTTCAGGTTTACAAAATTGTCCCCACCATTTGGTAAGTCACTACCGCCCACTGTGATCATTGATTTTACATTTCTATAGCTCCCTTTACACTTCGCAAAGTGTTTTCACATTTGTTACCACATTAGTTCATTTCACACCCTGAAAGGTAGGCATAAGTACCTTTATGATGAATGAGGTCACTGACATCCAACAGATTAAAAAGAAGTTTCCCCCAGATCCCACAGCTAGTAAGTGACCTATCCAGGGTTCTAGTGTGTTCTTATCTTCAAACACAGTGTCTACACCAGTAGGCTGCAGTTGCCTATATCAGAAGATCACACTCCTCCTGTCTCTTTTCACAGCTGTCATCTCACATTGGCTCATCATTACTTTGTACTTCTATTACTACAAGCATGGTTGCCATCAAGATACTCAATGCATGCTATTTTAACTGAACAGGGCAGTTGTTGTGTATTAAAGCAGCACAAGGCCGATTGTTGTTAGTATAATCCTACATAGTATTACTATTAACAATGCTCTTCCTTCCCTGCAAAAGTTCCTTGCAGATCTATTGGAGAATACAAATACAATAATACTTGCATGTAGCAGGCATTATCTTTTCAAGTTCCAAGGTATAAAAAACCCTAAATTCCAAATTCTTTCTTTCTGAATCTCATTAGGACATTTACACAACCATAAAAACAACAGAATCATGCATTTGGGCATACTTCAAGCTGGAATCATGCTTTAGCTTTTAGGTGAACTTAACTTCAGAACCCAACTGATTCCTTATGACTTGGAAGCCTTCTTGTTTTATACTATTCTACACCGACCGCCTTCAGTGAACCTTGCAAGTTAGCAGAATTGTACTACGCTGTCTCATTATATTAAGCACATATGTATTTTATTAATTATAGGCTAAACCATAAGAAAATAATTTAGGTGGGGAAATGCAGAGGTGAGAAAGTATAGTCAAAGCATACCTTTTACGTTTTAACATCACTGAATGGTGATATTTAAAATAATAATGATAAAAAATGACAGTACCTCAGAATCCCAACATGATTTCACAGCTCCTTTTCCGAATCTTAATGCTGATATTTTAACTATAAAATGTAGTCACAGAACATTAATATGAACATATATCACTACGAATTTTAAATACACATTCAAAAATATTTCCATAAAAGTAATAGCAGAAAAGAATTTCGGGGGGCCGAAGCATTTGCAAGAAGAAGCAGTTGTTAGTAGTGGGGATACTTTTGCAAAAAAGATAGGAACAAATGCTTATAAGAAATGAAAATCACAGTTGGATCTATACGTGTTAGATTTGTGTATAGCAGCACTTAAGCTAGAAAGAATTCATAGTTAATCACTAAATTATCACTTGTATTATTTTGGTATGCTCCATCAACACAAGTCAAGATATCAGTTTTTGTTTGCTCTTGTGGAGCACTTTCAATAATATCCACACCATTTTCTCTTTTTCCAGTTGCCAGCTTGGTTGCTTCTTTCTATTAAAAAAAAGAAAAGAAAAACCCAACTTCAGCAAACATCATATTCATTTACTCGTTCACTCGCTCACTCAGTCCTTCGGTCAGTAAGACAACAAACCGCTATCGTAGCCATCGAATCATAGGCATAGACCCAGGGGAAGCTGGAAATAGAAATGAAAGATTTTGTCCTATATTCTAGTAGGGGTCGATATATTACAATTCGTGAAAATAATCAGAAAGGAAAGTACCACTCTCCAGTTCTACACCTCAGATGAAGAAAGTAGAGTACGGACACAAAAGAAACAACAATCAGTTGTACCAGATGCTGCAAAAATAGGGCTGCATCTTGAAAGACATACGAGGTACTGAGGGAAACCATGAAGGGGAGTCCAGAAAGGGCAGCGGGCGCAAAAGACTGCGTATAAAATAACATATTGTAGGTGAGGGCAGAAGAAGAATGGGGTTAGCCTGGAACTCTGAGAATGGGATGGAGAGACAACTGCAGAATCAGAACCAAATCAAAGAAGGCACGTGTCATGCTAGCAGATGAATTCTACACTCACGTCATGGGGAGTCACTCAGGAAGCAGAGGTGTTGCATCATCACAATTCTAGTTTACAACAGCCACTCTCGGGCTGCAATTTATGATATTGAGGACTTCCGTTTCTTTCTAGGATCCTATCCATCAGCCTGTCTTGCTTCACAACATAGCGCCTCGCAGGTGCCTACAAACTCACAAACGCAGCTATCCACAGCAGGTCACTTTGTAGCTTCCCCTAGGTGGCTCCCGGTTGGGCACAAGCAGCAGCTGACCTGGGCCTGCCCCACAGCCCCTCCCAAGAGGCCCCAAATCCAACACACCTTGGACCAGCTTCAAGTGACACCAGAACATCACCAAATTAGCTTCACAAATGACACGCCCAAGCCATGGACTGAGCAGACACCGGAGCCCTGCTACAGCCGATCTCACTCTGTGGGGTCAGCCCACACACAGGGGTTCATCTACTGTAGTCACAGCCAGTCGTCCTGAGGGTCAATTCCACACCCAGATGTGCCAACAGCAATAAGGCTCAAGTACAACAGGAGGGCACACACCACCCACACGAGCTTCTGGAGCACCCAGCTCAGGTAACCGGGGAGACTGTACCACTGGGCCCCACACGACACCTGGTATGTAAGGCAATACTGTCAAGACGAGGAGAATTAGCAATCTACAGAATACAGAGAAACAACAATAAAGATGCAATGAAAAAAGAAGACAGAAAGAAACATTTCTCTAATGAAAGACCAGGAAAAAACTCTAGAGAAAGAACTAAACACAAGAACTAATGGACACAAGCTATCTACCAGACACAGAGTTCAAAATACTACTTCTAAGGATGCTCAGTGAACTTTGGGGAAAAATAGATAAACGTTGTAACACTTCAACCGAGACAGCAAACATAAAAAATGGACATGGAAATCATTAACAAAACTCAACTATGAAAAATACAACATCTGAAATGAGTAATTAATAGATGGAATCGGCACCAGATTTGGTTGAGGCAGACGTTCAAATCAGTGATTTGGAAGACAAGATAGCAGAAAACACACAATCAGAACAGAAGAAAAAGATATGAAAAATGATTATGAGTAAAAAAAAAAGAGAGAGAGAATACTTTAAGGGACTTCTGGGACAAGATAAAGTGTAACAGAACTCGTAGGGCTATCAAAAGGAGAAGAGAGAGACAGAAAGGAATTGAAAACCTATTTGAATAAATAATGACGGAAATCTTCCCTAACGTGTTGAAGGAAACACAAGTGTAGGAAACACAGAGAGTTCCAAACAAAATAAAGCCAAACAGGCCCACACCAAGACATACCAGAATTAAAACGCCAAAAGGTAAAGACACAGAGAGAATATTAAAACCAGCAAGAGAAAAGCAGTTAGTTATATACAAGGGAGCTCGCATAAGACTGTCAGGTGATCTCTCAAAAGTAAATCTGAAGGCCAGAGGAATGGGCAAGAAATATAGAAATGTGAGGAAACGCAATAATTTACAACCAAGAGCACTGTATCCGGCAAGGCTCTCATTTAGAATCAAACGAGAGGTAAAGAGCTTGCCAGAGAAAAAGGAGGTGATGCAGTTCAGCCCCAGGAAACCACTATTACAAGAAATGTAAAACCACGACTAGAAAAAAAAGGAGGAGGAGAAGGAGGAGGAGGAGGAGGAAGAGAAGGAGGAGAAGACGGAAAAAGAGCAGGAGGAAGAGCAGGAGGAGGAGAAGAAAAGTGAATAATAAATTGCCAATAACTATGTACCTACAAATAATTACTTTAAATGTAAATAGATTAAATGCTCCAGAAAAGACATAAGGTAGCTGAATGGTTAAGAATGCAAGACCCATATACACGACAATCAAACTACAAAATTTCTGCACAGCAAAGGAAACCAACAACAACATGAAGTCACAAGCGGGTGAGTGGAGAAGATATTTGCCAATGATATATTTGATAAAGGGTTGAAATCCAAAACATGTAAGGAACTCATAAACCTTAACACCAAAAGACAAACAATGCGATTACAAAATGAGAAGAGTACCTGAATAGACTTTTCTCCAAAGAGGTCACACAGATAGCCAAGAAACATACGAAAACATCCTCAGTGCCACTAATCATCAGAGCAATGCAAATTAAAAACACAATGAGCTACCACCTCACAACTGTCAGAATGGCCATCATCCATGAATCAACAAGCAACAAGTGTTGTTGAGGAGGTGAAGAAAAGAGTCCTTGTGCACTGTTGGTGAGACTTCAAATCCGAGCAGACAATGGAAAACAATATGGAAGTTCCTCAAAAATTTAGAAATAGAGGTACCATGTGTCACAGCAGTCCCTCTTCTGGGTTTTCCTCCACAGAAACACAAAACACTAATTTGAAAAGCAATATGCATTTCTATGGTCGTTGCCGCATTATTTTCAAAAGTCCAGATAAGAAAGTAACCAAAGGATCCATCATCTTGGATAAAGAAGAAGTGGGACATATATATAACAAAATACTACTTGTCTGTAATAAACAATAAGTACTTATCGTTTGTGACATGTGTGGGCCTAGAGGGTATTATTCTAAGTGATAAAAGTCAGATAGAGAAAGACAAATACCACCTGATTTCACTTATTGGTGATATGCAAAAAATAAAAAATAAATGAACATAGAAAAGAGAAACAAACTTATAGATGCAGAGAACTAACTGATCGTTGCCCGGTTCGAGGATTGTTGGGGGAATGCTTGAAATGGAAAAAGGATTAAGAAGTACAAAGTGGCAGTTATAAAATAGTCATGAAGATGTCAAGCACAGCACAGAGAATACAGTAAATAACATTGTAATAACTAAGTACGGTGTCAGGGATACCACACTAATCGGGGTACCAGTTTACACATTATATAAATGCCTACCCACTATGCTGTATACTTGAGGCTGATATCATGTAATGTCAACTATAACAGAAATGAAAAATTTTACATTTAAGAAGCGAAACTAAAAACCTTCTGAAATTTGACATTTTAGTATATGGTTTAAGAACCTCTGCTTCTAAAATTAGTTATTATTTTAAGCAAAACATGTACTCTTCAATTAGATGAAGACAGTTAAATATATTCATAATGTAATGATTGAGGACATAGTGGAATCCCTTTGTAATATGGGTTTTGAGATAGAGAACTTGAGTTCTAAATTTTCAAAGTTTCTATTATTTTAGTCTAAATGATGAACCCAGAATACCTGAAACTAATATAAAATAATATTGAATGTCAACTGAATATAACTTAAAAAAAGAAAAAAAAACATAGAGAAAACACTCACGCCTACCAACTATGTGATACCAAAATACAAAGTGTAATAAAATAAAAACTATATATTACATGCTACATAGTTTTAAAAACTGAAATGTACCAGGAAGATTTCATGACTATTACAATAAGTAAATGAATCCATTACAGATTTCACGTAGGCACGAGTATTATAAAAGACCCACTGATGTAATGTAAAAGCCACATTAAGATTTCTTACCCTTAACCAAATTGCATAGCTCCATCACTGTGGGAAACCTCCCAATAAAATTTAACTATCACTATGTGTTTCCCAGCCCCTTCTTTTTTTCAGTCACCATGTTCAATACTTCCTAAAGTTAAGGGGAAAAAGAAAGAGTGATGTCGTGAAAATGGCAGTGTGAGGTGTGCCTCTTGAAATCTTCCCTGGAATTTACAACAAGTTGAACAACTATCACTCCACAAAGGACTCCCTGCGCAGCAGACCGGCTAGACTAAGGGGCGTACTACTGCAATAGCCTACAGGTGGACAAATTGCTCGAGCGGTGGAGGAGAGAAGGGAGAAGTGCGGAGACGGGGCCATGCAGGCTCAGGACCCAGACCTAGCTTAGTGCTCCGAGCTCCCTGAGTCCCGGAACTAGTACAGCTACAGAAGAGGAAAGAACTCGTGCTACTAGGGCTCCGCTTATGGCCCACAGGGCTGAGAGGACAGCATATAACACAGCTGAACCCAACGTTAATGGCAGAGACCTCAGAGCAAAGACTGAGGGAAGAAGGATGAAAACAGTGGTAAGCCCTCACTGCAGAGTAAAGAATGGAAGACTCAGACACTGAGACTAGCTGCCCCCTCCCAACCCTCCCAGAGCTCGACCCGCCCCCACCTGCCCAGTGCTAGAAGCAGAACAGTAGCAGTGTCAGATCAAAAGAACAGAATATTTGCAGTTCTGAGAACTGTGGTCTGCAGTCAAGGACTCACAGCCCAAGTACTTCCAGCAAAGAGGAGGGAGCTGTGGAAGCAGGACCCGCTGAGGTGGTTGTCACCACCATTGCTCTGGGCCATCTCTCACAACCCACCGGTGCCACCCCTGTCCCCACCTATCTGGGTGGACCCCTGCAGGAATAAACAGAACTGCTGAAATGCAGGGGCTCTGAATCTGGTGCAGGAAGAGCTTTGGAACTTCAGAAGTTCTCCGCATTTCCCCACGGAGGCAGGGCCTTGTGACCCCAGCAAACTGTTCACAGAGGAGACGCCCGCCTTCCAGGGAATCCCACCACTGTGTGAGAAGCCGGAATAGCGCACAGAAAACATAACACTACAGTGTGAGACAGAACAAACGGCTGCAGTCGCACAGAAAATAAAACATTATCCCAAAACCTACTGGAAAGCAAAAGAAAGACCTCTTTCTATCAACCTGTTGCACAACCCACTCCTATAGATGTCTAGGAAGAGAAATAATAAATCATCAATTGCCATGAATAGCCATGGCAACAACACAGCTCAGAAAGAAATTGAAAAGTCTCCAGAAAATAAACTTAAATATATTGAAATATGTGACTTAAATGACAGAGAATTCAAGATTGCAGTTCTGAAAAATCTCAATGAGATGCAAGAAAACACAGACAGGCAGTTTAATGAATTCAGAAACATAATCAAGAACAAAATGAGTATTTTACAAAAGAGATTGAAATTTTAAAAAAGAACCAAATAGAATTTCTGGAGATTAAGAAATCAAAAGAAATGACAAATGAAACAGCCAGTTTAGGTCGTAGAGTTGACCAGATGGAGGAAAGAATCAGTGACATCGAAGCTAGAAATCTGGAAATCACAGGGATGGAAGAAGAAAGAGACTTGAGACTTAAAAGAAATGAAAGAACTCTACAAGAACTTTCTGACTCCATCAGAAAGAGCAATATAAGAATAATGGGCATACCAGAAGGGGAAGAAAGAGAGAAGGGAACAGAGAATATATGCAAACAAATAGTCGATAAGAACTTCCCAAACTTATGGAAAGAACTGGATCCTTAAATCCAAGAAACAAATGGAACACCTAATTATCTCAACCCCAACAGGCCTTCTCCAAGGCACATTATATTGAAGCTGTCAAAAATCAATGACAAAGAAAGAATCCTCAAGGCAGCCAGGGAAAAGAAGATGGTAACCTACAAAGGAAAGCCCATTAGATTATCATCAGATTTCTTTAGCAGAAACTCTACGAGGCAGGAGGGAGTGGAACCAAATATTCAAACTATTGAAAGAGAGAAATGATGAGCCAAGAATAATATATCCAGCAAAAACATCTTTTAGATATGAAGGAGAAATAAAGACCTTTCCAGACATACAGAAGCTGAGAGAATTTTCTAATACACGACCTACACTACAAGAAATGCTGAAGGAGGCTATTCGACCACCATCAACAGGGACAATTTGTGGCAACCAAAACATAAAAGTGGGGAGAGTAAAGGTCTGAACCGGAAAATGGGAATGGAGAAAGTAAGCATGCTGAAGAAAATGGAATACTCTAAATATCAAACTTTCTTTTACATAAACTTAATGGTAACCACTCAAAAAAAATCCAGAACTGAAATACATAATGTAATAAAAGAAGAAACAGAGGGAAAAATCATAGAATACCACCACATAGAAATAAGAGACAACAACGAAAAGGCAAAGAAACAATGGAGACACAGTCTTACCAGAAAAGAAAAGATAGAATGATAGGAAATCCTCACATATCAATAATCACCCCAAATGTAAATGGATTGAACTCACCAATAGAAAGGCACAGAGTAGCTGATTGGATCAAAAAACTAAACCCAACCATATGCTGCCTCCAAGAGGCACATCTCAGCTACAAGGACAAACATAGACTCAACGTGAAAGGATGGAAATTGACACTCCAAGCAAATGGTATCCAGAGAAAGTCAGGTGTAACCATACTGATTGATATCAGATGAAACAGACTTCAGGATAAAAAAGGTAACAAGAGACAAAGATGGACATTTCATAGTGATGAAGGGGACTATACAACAAGAAGACATAACAGTCATCAATATTTCTGCCCCCAATCAGGGAGCACCAAGATATACCAAGAAACTACTAACAGAACTAAAGGGAGAAATTGACCAAAACACAATTATACTAGGGGACTTAAATACATCATTGACAGCTATGGATAGATCATTCAAACAAAATAAATAAATAAATAGCAGCCCTAAATGACACATTAGATGAACTAGACATAATTGACATTTATAGAGCACTTCATCCTAAAACATCAGACTAAACATTCTTTTCGAGTGTACATGGAACATTCTCAAGGATAGATCATCTATTGGGACATAAAACTAGCCTCAGCAAATTTAAGAAGATTGAAATCATACCAAACATATTCTCTGATCACAAGGCTTTGAAATTGGATATCAACTGCAAAAAGAAAGCAGGAAAAACCACAAATACATAGAGATTAAACAACATACTTTTAAAGAACGACCTGGTCAAAGAAGAAATAAGAGGATAGATCAAAAGATACACAGAAGAGTGACATCATAGGAATGGCAGCAGCGAAGAGTGACATCATAGGAATGGCAGCACTCTTCTATGTATCTTTTGATCTATCCTCTTATTTCTTCTTTGACCAGGTCAATGGACTCTGCTCATCACACAGAAAAGGTAAGAGACTCGTTCGAGGATTACTTGAAGGTGGGCAAATTGGGCGAGCAGGGGAAGACAGAAGGGGGCGGAGTGGCGACCTCAGCCCGCATCTGCGGCTGTGGAGACACAGAGGATCCCAGGACAGAACAGAGACCACAAGAGCCAAGACATAGGCTCTTTCCCTGCATCCCACAGCTGATCTCTCCTGCCAAGAGAGCAGCATATCCAGCATTTGAGGCAGTCACCTCAGCTGAGACCTCCAGCTGGGCCCTAGGTCGGACAAAGGACATGATCAACACACCTGGGCCCCTCCGCCCACTCTCCCAATCCTACCCCTGCCTTTCCAGAGACTCACGCTGGCCCCTGAGCTGAAGAGCAGTGTCAGTTTACAGAGGAGTCAGAGCACTCAGGATCTGGGAGGACCCGGTTTGCAGCTCTGACTCAGGGAAGAGGCTGGGAAGAGGGTGACGCTACTGGGTTGGGAGAGAGAAGACTCCTCCATCTCCAGCTCTCACCTTTTCTGGCCTGCCTAGGGCAGGGCAATTACAACTGCGGAGGCACTCCCAGGGATCAGCAGTAGGCGGCAGACGCAGCTCTGGGCTTTCATCAACTCAGAAATCTCCTGCCCTCCACACACACATAGGGAAGAAGTACCCTAAGACTCAGGAGACCTGGGCACAGGGCTGGCTGTGTTACTCTCAGTGCGCATATGTGCAGGCAAGAGAGGAAAATGCACTGACTTTGTAAAAACTGACATCCAGAATTTATGGCACCACACATCTAAAACTGCCGTCCCAGGGTCACTCTGGGCACCAGGTGAGCGTCTCTGCCTGCCCAAGACGCAGAGGACTCTTTGGTACAGGAGAGGACAACCTGGAGATTACTTGGTAGGCTTAAGCAAAGACTGACGCTGCTTTTTTTGTTTTGTTTTGTTTGTGTATTTTTGATATTTTTGCCGGTGTTGAGTGTGGGTTATCAGTTGTTTTTACATGGGTGTATTTGTTTTTTCTTTGCTGTTGGTGTTGCTGTTGTGCTGGGTGATTTGCTTTGTTCTGAAATTGCTCTATACCAGGGCCCAGCTCAAGAGGCACAAGATTCAAAACACCCTGAGGCCGACTCCAGACCAAGTTAGAGTATTATCGGGTTTGACCTACAAGTGACACACCCAGAAGGAATTCTCTACAGGCACAAGAGCCCATAGGGGCCAAGCCTCATGTGAGCAGTCAACCCTCACTCAGCAGAACTACCACTGTGGGCAGAGCCAAGATTCACAACTAGGCAGCCTAGGAGTCAATCCCACCTACTGACCAGCCGAAAGCAATTAAAGATCAACTTTAACAGGACAATATACACAAAACGAGAGTCACCTTTGGTGCACACGCAGAGGAGAAGAAGGAAGTCATGCAAGTCAAATATAAAGGACGCATACTACGTAAGATAACCAATAAAAACAAAGACCCATAAGGGACCTACCTAATACATCAAAGCAAACACAGAGAGTCAGCCAGAATGGGGAAACAAGAAACATGTCCCAAATAAAAGAACAGAAGAAACCTCCAGAATTGGAACCAAATGAAATACAGGTAACCAACCTGTCAGAGACAGAGTTCAGAACACTGATGATAAGAATACTGAAGGGGTTTAGTGACGACATAAAGAAGGATGGAGAAATCATAATGAACAACCAGTTAGAACTAAGGAATACAATAACTGAAATAAAGAACCCATTTGAAGGAATTACAGCAGGCTAGATGAAGCAGAGGATCGAATCAGCGACATGAAGACAAGTCAGCAGAGATCACCCACATGGAACAACAAAAAGAAAAAAGAGTAAAAAACAACGAAAATGGCTTAAGAGTCCTCTGGGATAACATCAAGCGCAACAACATGCGCATCACAGGAATACCAGAAGGTGAAGAAAGGAAGCAAGGGATCGAGAACATATTTGAAGTTATAATGTCTGAAAACTTCCCTAACCTGGTGAAGGAAACCGACGTATAACTCCAGGAAGTGCAGAGAGTTCCAACCAGGATAAACCCAAACAGGCCCACACCAAGACACATTACAGTTAACACGGTAAAGATTAAAGACAAAGACAGAATCCTAAAAGCAGCAAGAGAAAGATAGCAAGTTAAATACAAGGGAACTCCTGTAAGACTATCAAATGACTTTTCTACAGAAACATTGCAGGCCAGGAGGGAGGGGCAGGAGGTACTCAAAATGATGAAAAACAAGGGCCTACAACCTAGATTGCTTTATCCAGCAAGGCTATCATTTAAAATTGAAGGAGAGATAAAGAGCTTCCCAGAAAAGAATAAGCTAAAGGAATTTATTACCACTAAGGCAGCATCGCAGGAAATATTAAAAGGGCTTCTGTAAACAGAAGAAAGATGAAAACAATCTAACGACAAATTTAAAAATGGCAATAACTATGTACCTATCAATAATCACTTTAAATGCAAACGGATTATATGCTCCAATCAAGAGACATAGGGTGGCTGAGTGGATAAGAAAGCAAGACCCTTGTATATGCTGTATACAAGAGACTCACCTCAGATCAAAAGACACACACAGGCTGAAAGTGACGGCTTGGAGTAAGATATTTCATGCAAACAGAAATGAGAAAAAAGCTGGAGTTGCAATACTTATATCTGACAAAATAGACTTTAAACTGAAGAATATATTAAAAGACAAAGATGGGCACTATACATAATAAAGGAATTGGTCCGACAAGAGTACATAACCCTAGTAAACATCTATGCACCCAACATAGGAGCACCTAAATATATAAAACAGATATTTACTGACATAATGACAGAACTCAACAGTAATATTATCATAGTAGGGGACTTCAACACACCTCTGACAAGGGACAGGTATTCCAGACAGAAAATCAATATGGAAACAATGGCCTTAAATGACACATTGGACCATTTGTATTTAATCAACATTTTCAGAGAATTTCACCCCAAAGCTGCAGAATACACGTTCTTCTCAAGCGCACACGGGACATTTTCCAAGATACACCACGTGTTAGGCCAGAAAACAAGTCTTGATTAATGTAAGAAAATTGAAATCATACCAATTGTCTTCTCTGACCACAGCGCTATAAAATCAGAAATCAACTACAGGAAAAAAACTGGAAGACACACAAATTCATGGAGCCTGAATAACATGTTACTAAATAATGAATGGATCAACAATGAGATCAAGGAAGAAATCAAAACATGTCTCGAGACAAATGAAAATCAAAACATGACAAACCAAATCTATGGGATGCAGCGAAAACAGTCCTAGGAGGGAAATTCACAGCATTGCAGGCCTACCTAAAGAAACAAAAAAACATCACTAATCAACAGTTTATTTTCACACTTAAGGGATGATCAGGACAAAGAACAGCAAAATAACTGCAAAGGGAGTACAAAGAGGGACATAATAAAGGTCAGAGCGGAAATAAATGAAATAGAAACCAGAAAAACAATAAAAAACATCAATGAATCCAAGAGTTGTTTTTTAGACAAAATAAACAAAGTCAACAAACCTTTAGCCAGACTTATCAAAAAGAGAGAGAGAGAGGACCCAAATTAATAAAATCAGAAATGAAAGAGGAGAAGTGACAACAGACACCACAGAAATACAAAAATATTTAAGAAATTACTATCAGCATCTATATGCCAACAAATTAGACAATCTGGAAGAAATGGAAAATTTTTTAGAAGCATACATCCTTCCAAGGCTAACTCAAGAAGAAACGGAAAACCTGAATAGACTGATTACCACCAGGGAAGTTGAATCAGTAATCAACAAGTTCCCAACAAACAAAAGTGCTGGACCAGATGGCTTTATAGGTGAATTTTACAAAACATTCAAAAAAGAATTATCACCTATTCTCCTCAAGCTATTCCAAAAAATTCAGAAGGAGGGAAGGCTCCCAAAACCTTTTTACGAGGCCACTATCACTCTGATCCCCAAATCAGACAAAGACACTACAAAAAACAAACAAACAAACAAAAAACTATAGGCCTGTATCTCTAAAGAACATAGATGCAAAAACCCTCAACAAAATATTACTGAACACAATTATGCAATACATTAAAAAAATCATACACTATGATCAAGGGGGATTCATTCCTGGTATGCAAGGGTGGTTCAACATCCGCAAATCAATTAACGTGATACACCACATTAACAAAATAAAAAATAAAAATCATATGATCATATCAATTAGATGCAGAAAAAGCATTGGACAAAATCCAGCAGCCATTTATGATAAAAACTATTAAGAAAATGGGAATAGAGAGACCATATCTCAACATAATAGAGACCATATATGATAAACCCACAGCTAACATCACACTCAACGGGGAAAAGCTAAAATATTCCCCTTAAGATCAGGAGCAAGGCAAGGTTTCCCACTTTCTCCACTTCTATTCAACATAGTGCTGGAACTTCTAGCCACAGCAATCAGACGAGAAAAATAAATAAAAGGCATCCAAATTGGTAAGGAGGAAGTAAAATTGTTATTATATGCAGATGACATGATACTATATAGAGAGAACCCTAAAGACTCCACCAAAAAACCATTAGAACTGATAAATGTATTTAGTAAAGTAGCAGGATACAAAATTAATATTCAGAAATCAGTTGCATGTGTATATACCAATAATAAAATATCAGGAGAAATTAAGAAAAGAATCCCATTTACAATTGCTTCAAAGACTATAAAATACCTGGGAATAAATTTAATGAAAGAAGTAAAACATCTATACTCAGAAAATTATAAGACACTGAAGAAAGAAATTAAAGAGGATACAAATAGATGGAAGCACATAATATGCTCATGGATAAGAAGAATTAATAGAGTGAAAATGTCCATACTGCCTAAGGCAACATACGAATTCAACGCAATTTCTATCATATTACCAAGGATGGTTTTCACAGGAATAGAACGTATAATCCTGAAATTTATATGGAACCATAAAAGATCCTGGTTGGCCTCGGCAATCTTGAGAAATAGGAATAAAGTGGGAGGTATAACGATACCTGACATCAAATTATACTACAAGGCTACAGTAATCAAAACACCACGATACTGGTATAAAAACAGATACATTGATCAATGGAACACAATAGAGAGCCCAGCAATAAATCCATGCCTATATTGTCATTCAATCTATGACAATGGAAGCAAGAATTTATGGTGGGGTAAAGACAGTCTATTCAATAAATGGTGTTGGCGAAACCTGGACAGACACATGCAAAAGAATGAAGCTGGACCACTTCCTTACACGATATACAAGAATAAATTCAAAATGCATTAAAGACATAAGTGTAAGATCTGAAACCATAAAATTTCTAGAAGAAAATATAGGAAGAAACTTTACAGACATTACCTGGAGTAAGATTTTTACTGATACATCCTCTCAGCCAAGAGAAGTAAGAGAAAAAATAATCATGTGGGATCACATCAAACTAAAAAGTTTTTTCACAGCAAAGGAAACCATCAATAAAACAAAAAGGGATCCTACTGAATGGGAAAAGATATTTGCCAATGATATATCTGATAAGGGATTAATATCACAAATCTATAAAAAACTTACTCAACTCAACTCCAAAAAAACAAACAACCCAATTAAAAAATGGGCAGAGGACTTGAGGAGACATTTTTCTAAAAAGGACATACAGAAGGCAAGAAGACATATGAAGAAATGCTCAACCTCACTAACCATCAGAGAAATGCAAATGAAAACCACAATGAGATACCACCTCACCCCAGTCAAAATGGCTATCATCAATAAATCAACAAACAACAAATGTGGGCGGGGATGTGGAGAAAAGGGAACGCTAGTGCACTGTTGGTGGGATTGCAGATTAGTGCAGCCACTATGGAAAACAGTATGGAGGTATCTCAGGAATCTGAAGATAGAACTACCCTATGATCCAGTAATCCCACTCCTAGGCATCTACCCGGAGAAATCCAAAGCTCCAATTCAAAAATCTGTATGCACTCCTATGTTTATTGCAGCACTTTACACAATAGCCAAGATACAGAAACAACCGAAATGCCCATCGGTCGATGACTGGATTAAGAAGCTGTGGTACATTTATACAATGGAGTACTACGCAGCCATAAAGAAAAAAGAAATCTTATCATTTGCAACAACATGGATGGATCTAGAGAACATTATGTTAAGTGAAATAAGTCAGAAAGAGAAAGACAAGTACCTTATGATCTCACTTATATGCGGAATCTAAAGAAAAGAATATGTGTATGAACTAATCAGAAACAGTTTTGGGGACACAAAAAACCGAGAGTTGTTAGATGGGCAGGGGGGAGGGGGTTGGGGATGGGGGGAAGGGTGAAGGGATTGGGGGGCGGCTGGTGAACACAGGATGGCCTCAGGGTTTTTTGAGAATTACTTTGGGGAACTTATTCAATAGTGTTTGGGGATTTTGTTGGGTGTCCGATGGACATGTGTCCTGTTTGGGAGACCACCTCAGGGATGCTGTGGATGCCTGGTCATGGCATTGTACACCAGAGACTGGACATTAATGAATGCCAACTATAATTTTATGTGTATAATGTGATGGCTCGGTGTGAGGTCAGGGTGGTGGTGGATGGGGGGAGGGGGGTTCACGGTGTGAGGGATGTAAAAATAAAATAAAATAAAATAAAACTATAAAAAAATAAAAAAAAATAAAACAAAAAGGGATCCTACTGAATGGAGAAGATATTTCCCAATGATATATCTGATAAGGGGTTAATATCCCATATTTATAAAATATCTCAGTCAACTCAACTCCAAAATAACAAACAACCCAATTAAAAAATGTGCAGAGGACATGGAGAGTAATTTTTTTAAAAAGGACATACAGATGGGAAACAGACATATGAAAAAATGCTCAACTTCACTAATCATTAGAGAAATGCAAATAAAAACCGCAATGAGATACAACCTCACCCAAGTCAAAATGGCTTTCATCAACAAATCAACAAACAACAAGTGCTGGCCTGGATGTGGAGAAAAGGGAACGCTTATGCACTGTTGGTGGGATTGCAGATTGGTGCAGCCACTATGGAAAACAGTATGGAGGTATCTCAAAAATCTGAGAATGGAACTACCCTATGACCCAGCAATTCCACTCCTAGGTATCTATCAGGAGAAATCCAAAACTCTAATTCAAAAAAATATATACACCCCTATCTTTATTGCAGCACTATACACAATAGCCAAAACATGGAAACAACCGAAATGCCCATTGGTAAACGATTGGATTAAGAAACCGTTACAGTTATACAATGGAGTATTTCACAGCCACGAAGAAGAATGAAATCTTACCATGCAACAATATGGATGGACGTAGAGAACATTATATTAAGTGAAATAAGTCAGACAGAGAAAGACAAATACCATATGATCTCATATGGGGAATCTAAAGAAAATAATAAATGAATGAACTAATCAGAAACAGTCTCAAAGACACAGAGGAAAAACTGAGGGTTGCTAGATGAGGGGGTGGGGATAAGGGGGAAAGTGAGGGGATCAGAATGAACAGTTGGTAACCACAAGAGTGCCACGGGGATACGAGAGTCAATTTGGGGAATGTAATCAATAATTTCGTAAAGATTTTGTAGGGTATCCAATGGATACTTCTCTCATTAGGCAGACCACCTCAGGGATGATGTAGATGGCTGATCACTGCACTGTACACCTGAAGCTGAATAATGAATGTCAAGTACAATTTACATGTACATATAATACATATACATATTTTATATAAAATATATATATATATACATACTATATATATATCTTATATAAATATATATATTACATATATATTACATATAGTTACAAGAAGCGGAGTACAGCATTAGGAATAGAGACAGTGGAAATGTAATGGCTGTGTGAGATGTCAGAGAGGCAGTGGAGGGGGGAGGGGGTTATGACTGTGTGAGGGATATAAATGATACATGTCTAGCTATTACATTGTTTTGTGCACCGGAAACGAATAAAAGAATGTGAAAAACAGAAAAAAACAGTAAACTGGAAAGGGAACAATGAAAAGCTTCAAAAAAAATAAAAAAACAAAAACTATCTTACAGAAGAAAAAAAAGATACATAGAAACAAAGGAAAATGAAAATACATCCTACCAAAATTTTGGGGATGCAGCGAAAGCAGTTTTAAGAGGGAAATTTATATCATTACAGGCCTATCTCAAGAAATAAGAAAAATCCCAAATAGATAACCTCATCTTTACATCTTATGGAGCTAGAAAAAGAAGAACAAATGAAACTGAATGTCAGCAGCAGAAAGAAAACAATAAAAATCAGAGCAGAACTAAATGAAACAGAGAACAAAAAGAGAATAGAAAAAATTAATGTGACAAAGAGCTGGTTCTTTGAAAAGATTAATACAATTGACAAATCCTTGGTAGACTCAGTAAGATAAAAAAAGACTAATAAAATCAGAAATGAGAAGGGAAGTTATCACGGACGCCACCGAAACACAAAGCATCATCCAGGAATACTATGAGGGACTACATGCCACCAAATTCAATAACCTAGAAGAAATGGACAGGTCCTTGGAAACATATAGCCTTCCTAGGCTGAATCATAAAGAACTGGAAAATCTAAATAGATCGATCACCACTAAGGAAATTGAATCAGTCATCCAAAACCTTCCCAGAAGCAAAAGTCCAGGACCAGATGGCTTCACTAGTGAATTCCACCAAATCTACAAAGAGGATATAATACCTGTCCTACTCAAACTCTTCCAAAAAATTGAAGAAGAGACAATACTCCCTAAATCATTTTATGAGGCCAACATTACCGATACCAAAACCTGGTAAGGATAACACAAAAAAAGAAAACTACAGACTATTATCTCTGATGAATGCAGATGCAAAAATCCTAAGAAAAATGCTAACAAATCGAATGCAACAATATGCTAAAAAGATTATTCATCATGACCAAGCAGATTCATCCCAGGTGCACAAGGATGGCTCAACATTCAGAAATCCATCAATGTGATTCATCCCATAAACAAAATAAAGGACAAAAATCATATGATTATATCAATTGATGCAGAAAAAGCATTTGACAAGATACAACATCCATTTATGATTGGATCACTTAATAAAATAGGTATAGAAGTAAAATACTTGAACATAATAAAGGGCATATATGACAAACCCTCAGCTAATCTCATAATTCATGATGAAAAACTGAAGCCCTTTTCTCTACGTTCAGGAACACCGCAGGGCTGTCCCCTATCACCTCTGCTTTTAAGCATAGTGTTGGAAGTCCTCGCCAGAGCAATCAGGCAAGACAAATAAGTAAAAGGCATCCAAATTGGGAATGAAGAAATTAAATTGTCACTCTTTGCAGATGACATGATGCTATATATAGAAAACCCTAAAACTCCACCAAAAAGCCATTGAAAACAATCGACAAATACAGTAAAGTTGCCGGCTACAAAATCAATGTACAAAAGTCCATTGTATTCCTATATACTAACAATGAAATCTCAGAAAAAGAAAGCAAAAGAACAATTCCTTTTGCAATTGCAAGAAAAAGTATAAAACACCTAGGATTAAACTTAACCAAGGATGTGAAGGATTTATACGCTGAAAACTATAAGACATTTTTAAAAGAAATTGAAGAAGACACAAAGAAATGGATAGACATTCCATGCTCATGGATTGGAACAAGCTACATAGTTAAAATGCCCGTATTACCAAAACAATATACAGATTTAATGCAATCTCCATCAAAATCCCAATAGCACATTTTAAAAAATAGAACAAAAAAATCATCAGATTTGTATCGAACCACAAAAGACATCAACAGCCAAAGGAATCCTAAGCAAAAAAAACAATGCTGGAGGTATCAAACTCCCTGACTTTAGCTTGTACTAAAGGGCAATAATAATCAAAACAACATGGTATTGGCAGAAAAACAGACACATAGACCAATGGAATAGAATTGAGATCCCAGAAATAAACCCACATAAATATGGACAGACAATTTTTGACAAAGAAGCAAAAAGCATACAATGGAGAAAAGACAGCTCCTTCGATAAATGGTGCTGGTAGAATTGGAAAACCACATGCAAAAGAATGAAACAGGGCTGAAATCTGTCACCGTGTACCAAAATTAATTCAAAATGGATCAAAGACTTAAGCATAAAACCTGAAATAATAAACTGCATAGAAGAAAACATAGTTACTAAACTTATGGACCTTGGGTTCAAAGAGCATTTTATGAATTTTATGACTCCAAAGGCAATGGAAGTAAATGCTAAAATAAATGAATGGGACTATACGAAACTTAAAAGCTTCTGCACAGCAAAAGAAACCATCGATAAAATAAAGAGACAACCAACTGAATGGGTGAAAAAGTTTGCAAACAGTGCCTCCGATAAGGGGCTAATATCCAAAATATACAAGGAACTCATGCAACTCAACACACAAAAAAACAAACAACCCAATTGAAAAATGGGCAGAGGACCTGAAGAGACATTTCTCCAAAGAGGACTTACAAATGGCAAATAGACATATGAAAAAATGCTCCACATCACTAATCATCAGAGAAATGCAAATAAAAACCACAATGAGCTATCACCTCACCCCATTCAGAATGGCTATCATCAACAAGACAAATAGTAACAAGTGTTGGAGAGGCTGTGGAGAAAATGGAACCCTCATACACTGTTGGGGGGAATGCTGGCTGGTGCAGCCGCTATGGAAGGCAGTGTGGAGGTTCCTCAAGAAATTACAAATAGAATTACCACATGACCCAGCAATCTCTCTCCTGGGTATCTACTCAAATAATCTGAAAACTTTGAATCATAAAGACAAGTGTGCTCCAATGTTCGTTGCAGCTTTACTTACGGTGGGTAAGACAACGGAAACAACCAAAACGTCCTTCGATAGATGAATGGATAAAGAAGTTGTGGTACATATAAATAATGGAATAGTATTCGGTGGTAAGTAAAGATGAAATAGGACTATTGCTAAATGGGGTCTAATGGGGTGATGGAAAGAGAACTGGCTGGCTGGTGACCACACAATGTGAGATATAGATAATATATTACAGAATTGTACACCTGAAATCCATGTCACTTTATTAACAATTGCACCCCAATAAACTTTAATTTAAAGGAAAAAAACCCTCAAGTGGTGATATATTATAAAATGGTTCACAGTGACACATTTTCCATTACAAACATAAAACAATGGTAGGGGGAACACTATTAAATTTTACAAGTGCTACACAAAACTAAATTCAGAGTAAAAAAGTTAATTTCACACAGGAGCCTTTTACCTTGGTACCAACATCCAAGAGTCCATCGTCTGATATAGCCCGTGAATCATTCCTGCCAGGTTTCCAGGAAAGACTTTAGGGTAAAAATACACAACAAAAACAGTGAGTGCATTCCTTTACAAAAACAACAAACACAAAGGGAGCAAAATTCAGCTATCTGCATAGGAAATGAAGTTTCTTGATATGATTAAAATTTAGACGATGTTCTAGAAAAGCTATCAGTTATCTATTGCTGCCTCCACCACTCCCAACTCGTGCAATATTTAATGAAGAGACACTCTAAGTTTCCATAACAAAGAATGACAGCAAACATGTTGGCAACACCTGAGAGTACCTTGTTTTCACCAAAAGTCCTGAAGGCTGAATTGAAAACGCAATTAATAGCTGACAATAGGAACCTGAACTGGGACAAAAGCAATGACCTAAATCAAGGTAGAACGATACACTAACCCTTCTCCATGGTCTGTCCCTGGTTCAAAGATTAATCTGTGTGGGTCAAAAACGGCAGTCTTGCTTCTTTAACATAGAAAGCAGTTACTAAACTTACCCCATTCCTTGTTTTCACTCAAAAACACTACAGTGAGGTCCCTGAAATGCATGAAATGTTTGCAGCTTACATGTACAAAAGTCAAAGAACAAATATGTACGTTGTTAGCCTCCCCACTCCCAGATCACTTGTCCGCACAGCTTCCTGGCAATCTCCAAACTTGAAAACTTCAGCCTACGAAGGCATAGACTCCTGAAACAAGGTTGGGCTCAAATGACCCACAGTAGGAGTTCTCTATTTCGCTGTTCCTGGAAAACAAGCTAAATGGAGCCTCAGTCATCCACTCCCAACACAGGCATGTTACCACCTACCCAACTCCATTACTGTTTTCACAATCAGTCCTCCCTCTGCCCAACCCTCCATCTCCATGGGAAGGACATCAGCGCGTTGGGCAAAGAGGTGGAGGTGACGAGACACCTGCTGTGGGCCATAGATCTATGTAGTTCAGCAATCTCCAGTGCCTTTGGACTCAAGGGGACCCCCTCTGTAATTCCGGGTGCAGGTGGAAGATACCACATTCCTACTTGCTATAAAGAGAGTGTTTCCAAAGGCTCAAAGGTTTAATATGTTTTCACACAAACCTTAAATTTTGCTGGTTCCTCCAATTTAACAAGCAAAACAGCAGCAACCTGTTCAGGCAGGACGCCCTTGAGACCCTTATTTTAATCTGCTTTTTTAGACAACTACCAACATCCTGTGTCCTTCCTTCCTGTAATTTCTCTTTACCTTGTCATACCCTACCATTCTGATCTCTTTTCCCTCATCTGATGTCTAATCTCTGCTCTAAGAGCCTTATTCCTATCCCAACCTGTGTTGTTCCTCTTGAAACGTGGATTCCCCTGCTAATTCCATTCTTAGCCTCTTCCATTGCATTCACTAGACCTTTCCATAATTAAAACACTCACCCAAAGGATGATAAAGAAGGAAGTGTACTGGGCTTAGAAACCTATACTAATCTCATTTCATCACTCACTGTAGTCAAATAAGTCACTTTAATCTCTTGGAGTTCAAACTCCTCATGTGATCAACCACTTGACCAAAACATTAATGGCAGCATGAAGTACTAGGGGTGTTTGCAATAATTAATTGATAACATTCCTTCAACACCTGGAATTCTATGTATTTTTGGTTCTGTCTAGAAAAATGGAGAATACTTAGCTGGCAGAAGTGGAAAAAAATAACAGCAACAAAAAAACCCCAAGAAAAGCAGAGAAAAAGGTAAAAAATCAAGAAAAGTCATGGAAGAAGGAAGAAAGACTAGAAAAAAAGAAAAAACTTCCTAGAATGAGGGAAGCGTACTAGCTTAAATGGAAACACAGTAATGGGAGTCAGTAAGTAGAAAAATCAATGAAAAATATCCTCTCAATTTGTGCTGAATTAACACAACAGTGTATACATAGATGATCTTCACTTACAGAACAACGATTCGTCCCAAGAAGGGTACATCGCATTATACCTGAAAACATTTATCTGATTAGGTCTTGCTTATGTACAACCTGTGGTTCTGTGGCCACAGCGAACTGACATCTGCCCTCAACACTGATGGTGAAAACAAGGTTCTCGTGACTGCTGCAATTGTCAAGTACATTAAGACAGAGCTTGGGCTAACTAGGCTTGATAGGAAACTTCTAAATCACCACTAAGGCATCACTAAACGGGACTCTCTGAGGCCACCTGACTTGTACCTGAATCTTGAATCCAGTCCTGTCCAGGCACTTCTCAGTATAGGCTGAGGGACAAGAGAACGGACTTGGGAAACCAAGCAGGCTGAAGGTCACATCACATGTCAGCCACTTGGTAACTATGGAATCAGGGTTAAATTAATCCACCTCCTGGAACCATACTCCTCTAATGAATAAAAACGGCCGAACAGCACAGCTACTTTGCAAATCTACTGTGCCGACGACCTGGGATAACCAATGTTAGGCACATAGTATAGGGTCTAGCCCAGAGCAGAACACTCATTAAAGCTTACTGGCTTCTCTCCGCAGTCTCTTAGTTAACATGCAATTTTAGAAATCCATAAAATCCTACCTGCTTGCATGGTCGCATTGAGAACACTCATCCACTGTTAAAAGAAAAAAATTCAAATACATTGTAAATACACAATAGAAAAACACAGAACTTTGAAAGCAGCAGACTGAAGTGATGAAAAAATATTTCTTTGGGAACATCCCTGAAGACTATAGTAGAGTGAATGTTACTGATACAACTGGTGGGCAATTAATACATGAAGAACTTTTACTTCCTCTCCTATATATATATGTGTGTATATATATTTATATTTATATATTCATACATATATACGTACACATATGTATGTACATGCATGTACTTATGCATGTTTGTATGTATTATACATTTATATCTAATGAGAGAAAAATAAACGGGATGTGCAATCATTTGATAGCTACAAGTCAAGTGCTACTTACAATGATTGTAATCCTTACCAAACCCATCGGAGTGAACGAAAATGGTATCAGTAGTAAAATCAGTATCATAAACTAACACGGTCCAATTTAAATAGCATGATTTTTCTGCACTTCTGTCATGAAGAGCAGTTAGAAGAGAGTCCACTTGTTTTGCTCTGACACAGTACCGCTGTGCCGCTCTTCAGTCAAGGGTGTTCAGTTTAGGATGAAACACCCTGTCATTAGCAGCTTAGTCAAAGGCAGTCTACTTTGCAGCACGGCAAAACACAGGAAACAGACTCTTTCTGGCCCTCTCTCCAGTGCAGGGTAAGTATGAAAGACTTTGCGATTCCAGTTTTATCAAGTCTAACCCCTGAGACTGTTTCCCTCCATTGCTGGAGAATCTATCCGGCTCACCTCATAGAGCAGGAAGGTCCAAAGAGTTATTGCTGTACAGCAGCGTGTGATGCCATTTTTCTCATCCCTCCCCATAGTGGCAAATGTGTATAGAAATCATGGTTTTTTACCTTGTAAGTCATATGTCATCAAATCCTAAGCCGATGTATAACAGCAAACAAACAAACACCCCCCCCCAAAAGACAAAGAGGTTATCTTGAATAACTACCTTCAATGACCCTGGAGTTTTAAGTTTTTAAACAGTCAAAAAGATGGCCACTGTATGATTCCAACTATATGATATTCAGAAAAAAACAAAACTATGAAGCAGTAGAAAGACGTGTGGCTTCCGGAGGTTAGGGAGAAGGGAGGGCTGAGGAAACGCCACAGAGGGTATCTAGTAGTGAATCTATTCTGTGTGAGACTGGAAGGGGGGAGACCTGTCATTATACGTTTGTCAAACCCCACAGATTGTACAACAGCAAGAGTGAGCTCTAACGTAAAGTGTGGGCTGTGAGTGGTCATGCTGAGTCAGTGCAGTTCATGGGTCGTCGTGAATGTACCACCCGCGGGCAGGGTGTCAACAGTGAGGGAGGCTCTGTGTGGACGGGGACATGGGTTTTGAGGGAACTTTCTCTACTCTCCACTCAATTTTGCCCTGAACCTAAACCTGCTCTAAAAACGAAGGCTTACTAATTAAAAAAAAAAAAAAGTTTTCCACTGAACCTGCTATTACCAGATATGAACACATTAATGCTATTTTCAAAATACAGTCACCTTGAAAATGAATATAAAGATCCAGTATCAGAATATGATTATTCACCCAACCGAATGAAGCATATGAAAAGCCATAAACAAAGCAAGTGATTTTTGGAATACTTACACAAGAAAATCACTGATAAACGTGACTGAACATCTCGCTTTAGCATGCTGAATAGGGATGCCAAGTGAATCAAAATGGAATCGTCCCTGTACTTACAGGACAACTTTGATTCTCATTGTAAATCAAAAATCATTGTGCTGATTTTATTCAAAAGCTATATTGAAACATTAATCACACAAAAAGATTGTAATTGCCATGGTTATTGCCATAGTAATGTATGTACAATACCTTTGAAATACTCACGAAAAGGCAAAAAAGTAACCAGCACTGCAATTTTTAATGGATGATACAACCAAAACCAGTACCAAGGCACGTCACCATATTACTTGCTATTAAAATAAAATTTTAAGCTACACCAAAAATTAAGTCATGCCTATAACTGCTGTGCAGAAAAGATTTCATACAGCAGGCCTGACTGCTATCCTTTGAAAGTCCTGCTTGGATGGCTGGCCCTTGGCTGGTATCTGGAAACCTGCATATGGGGAGGGTTCCCACCATTCCCTAACTAAGTGTGGCTCACCGTGCCTGAACTGCTTGTACAAACAAGGTGGTTCATGCTGGACACTCGCTTTCCTTCTGGGAATCAGGAATGTTAGCACCTGCTAGGGGGACGCTGCCTATGTGACTGACGTGCCATGAAAGCACTCCATGAAGGCACTGAGTCTAATGAGACTCCGGTACCACTAGACAGCATTTCACATGTGGTGCCAGAATTTAACAGTGGGGAATTAAGCACATCCTGCTAACTCCGCAGGACATACGTCTTAGAAACTTGCGCCTGGTTCCCTCCTGTCAGACACTGTCACATACACCTTTTCTATTTGCTGATTTTGCTCTCACTGTAATAAATCACAGGCATTAGTACAGCTATAGGCTGAGTCTTGTAAAGTGCTCTAGTGAATAACCAAACCTAGGGGTGGTGTTAAGAATCTCTAATAAATGGCATTATATGAAATTTTCATTCTTTGGGTTGATGCTTTCTACATGATTAAGGTCAGAAGGTGATTTTGCAGATTACCTATCATTAAATTTGTTTTTTTTTTATTCTTCTTTTGCAGATTCCTGTAGAGCTAGATATATTTGAATAAAGGCATAAAGAGGATAAATGAAATGATGTCAGAAAATACTGTAAAACAAGCAACCATCCTATTTTAATCAGAATAAAAAATAAAACATCCTAATGACAACATGTTCTATCAGTTCCTATATAGCAAATGAAGAGATCACACTGTCAATTTTCTACAACTAGGTAGGGTTTATGTCCTTTTTATAAGAGTTATGAATCAATCAAGTAACTGGGATAATTACAGAAAAACATATATCTATCACTTGTAGTATAATAATGTACACTGATTATAGAGTTCCTTTGCTTTCTAAACTTCTTTATTGCTTATAAAACTAAAAACATAGCTCTAGTATGAAAAAGCAGTGGTTAACAGAATATGTGAAAAGGAAACAAAAAATTATATCCATGTAGGATGAGTTACCCATGGATATACCAAGAAACTCAACATTCAGAGGAAAAAAACGTGTCTTCCCTATTGACCTGCTGTTCTTCTCTCTCCATCTGATAATGTCCTAGTCACTCTTCTCATGTCCCATTGAAATGCTAGTGCACATTCTGGAAACCTAGGAATCATCTTAGTTTTCTCACTCCCCACTAACTTTTTACATTCAATCATCACTAAATTGTATTAACCATAACACTCTCCAGGCTCTGCTTTATTTTTCCACAGCCACTGTCCTAGTCAAACAGGGGCTCTTAGCAGATGGCTTTCACAGGGGGAAGAAATGAAACACCACCGACTCTTATTGTTGCTTCCTAAATGAATAGGATTTATTTTCAGCAAAACAAATGAGAAAGACATTAGCCAGCAAAGACCAACATGTTAAATTGAATAAATTAACCTTCCTGACTTTTTTTTCTTTCAAAATGGATGGGTGAAAAATATCACAATGGACTGATACTAGTCCAAGGAAGTAAAAGCTTCCTTTGTCTGCCACTTATTTTCATGTGCTTTTCTTCAATCTATCCTCTATGTGAGGGACCAGCAAACTCCAACCTGCCATCAATTTTTGTAAATAAAGCTTTACTGTAGCACAGTCTTGCCTATTCAGTTGGCCCACGACTGCTTTCACACCATGATGGCAGATTTGAGTAGGTATGACAGAGACCACATGGCCTAAAATCAGGCCCTTTACAGAATAAGCTTGCTGGTCCCTGCTTTATACCACAACCAGAGTGTCCGAATGCCGTCTCATCTTGTTCCTAGTCTGCTCAAAACTCTCCCATGATCCCTGCAGTAACCATTGCTGAGTCCCTGCCCACTTGCCATTTCTTCATCTTCATTCTCACTGGAGAACCACAATGCTGTGTGGATATTTACTGTCCCAATACACAAAGAACATGGCCTCTCTCCAGCTCCACAAAGAAAAATGATTATACTAAGCTAATCACAGTGACTGCTTTACCCCTAACTGCTGTGGGAACCAGCATGTGCTGTACCCTAGCCTGGAAATGTTAAGGGATATACTGGCAGCCTCTCAGTCTTCTTCCTATTTAAAAGAATCACATAGCTGAACATCACCGTTTATCAGGGAAACAGATATCAAAACCACAGAGCAATACCACCTCATTACTGTCAGATGGCTACCATCAAAATGGCACCATATAACAAATGTCGGCAAGGAAGTGGAGGAAAGGAAAAACAGAGCCTGCACTGTTTTTGGATTTGTAAATTGTTATATTCACTGGGGGAAACAGTATGGAGATTCCTCAAAATATCAGAAATAGAACTGCCATGAGATCTTGCAATTCTACTTCTGGGTATTTGTCCAACGAAAACCAAAACAGTAATTTGAAAAGACATCTGCACCTCTATGTTCACTGCAGCAGTATATATAATAGCCAGGATATGGAAGCAACATAGGCGTCCTTCGATAGATGAATGCATAAAGAGGATTTGATATGTGTGTGAGGTGTGTGTGTGTGTGTGTGTGTGTGTGTATACAGTAATACTATAACTGATATTGGAATAATTAACTCATCCTTAATATAACTGATATAATAATAACTCATCCATAAAAGATGAAATCTTGCCCTTTGTAACAATGTGGAAGTTCCTAGAGGTATTATGTTAAGTGAAAGAAGACAGAAAAAGACAAATACCTTATGATGTCATTTATATGTGGAACCTAGAAAAGCAAAACAAACAAAACAGAAACAGACCCATAGCTACAAAAAAGCAACCTGATTGTTCCCAGATGAAAGGGAGTTGAAGAGATGAACGAAAAAGAAAGTGAATGAGAAGTACAAACTTCCAGTGATGAAATATCTAAGCCACAGGGATGTAGTTAACAGCACAGGGAAAATATCAATAATATTACAGTCACTTTGAAGGGTGATAGATGCTTACTAGACATATTGTGGTGATAACCTCGCAAGGTATATCAATGTCAAATCACTATGTTGTACACCTGAACTGATATAATGTGGTATGCCAACTACATAACACAGAAATGCAGTCCTTCAGCCTTTGGATATTGTCCTGTGAGAATATGATGCTTGGAGCCGTTGCTAATTAACCAGCCAGCAAATGAGACTTAAACAAAACACTGACAACCTCACAACTGAAACAGGGACAACAACAGGCAACTCATGGCATCACAGAACCATCAAAACCATCCTGGTGCCTCCTGTTGTAACCACTGTTAATTAGGTCACCTATTACCTGCAGCTAAACTATTCTAACTGATATATTTCCCAAGGCCTACAGGATAAGAGCAACTCCCTTCTCTAGAACTAAAGACTTTCCTAAGCTCGCCTTACCTAGGTGTTCACCACCTTCTCAACCATTCCCACAGCACGCTTTTTATACCATCAAAACTGAACTGCTTGTAAATCCTGCGAAGTTCACTGTGTATCTTAGCCTATGTCTGCAGTTCCTTCTGCCAAACCTGTAATCTTGATTATTGTTTCCCCTGCCCAACACGGTCCTGCCTCTTTATCTGGCCAACTCACACTCACACTGCATACTTCCCTTAAATCCTACCCAGGTTTTTACAACCGAAATCATCATCATGGACATAAAGTGTCTGGCCCACGAGATCTGACAATTAGGTTCACGAAGTCATCCTAGAAAAAGTGCTGCATACCTCATTGCTGAATATCAGTATGGTCACATTCTAAGTACTCCCCTTGGGAAGCTGTGCACCGATGCCAGTGCCTAGTCCACCCTTCAAAGCAATTTTGGAACTCTTTTTCTGGAATGGCCATCAGAGCTGTTGTTGTATTACTCTTGATGTCCCGAATGTCATCAAAATGTCTTTCTTTCAGTATTTCCTTAATCTTCGGGTAAAGAAAGAAGTCATTGGGGACCAGATCAGGTGAGTAGGGTGAGTATATCAATACAGTTATTTGTTTACTGGCTAAACACTCCCTCACAGACAGCGCCGTGTGAGCTGGTGCATTGTCGTGATGCAACAGCCATGAATAGTGGGCCAAAGGTTGAGGTTGTTTTCTTCTAACATTTTCATGCAGTCTTTTCAGAACTTCCAAAAACTAAACATGCTTAACTGTTTGTCCAGTTGGTACAAATTTATAATGAATAATCTCTCTGATATCAAAACAGGTTAGCAAAATTGTTTTGATTCTTGATTTGGACTGGAAGAACTTTTTTGGTCATGGAGAATTGGCTGACTTCCATTGTGCACTTTGATGCTTTATTTTAGAATCGTATTGGTATACCCAGGTTTCATCACCAGTGAAAACACGGCTCAAAACATTGTCTTGCCTCTCCAAAAGGTCTTGGCAACCTTTGACTCTCCTTTGCTTTTGTTCATCGGTGAGCCCCTTTGGATCTATTTTTGCACACACCTTTCTCATGCCAAGATTTTCAGTTAAAATTTTCCTAACTGTTTCTGTATCGATGTTTACTTGGTCTGCTACGCTTCTCACAGTCAGCCAATGATTTTGACTCACAATTCAATGAATTTTTGCAATGTTTTCCTCAGTTCTGGTCAATTCTGGCCACCATGACGTCTCTTCATCAGTGACACAATCTTTCCCCTCAGAAAAATGTTTAATCCATTTGTTCATGGCCGTTTTCTTCATGACATTATCCCCATGAACCTGGACTAACATGTTCCTGATTTCACTTCCACTCTTGCCAAGTTTAACAAGAAATTTAATGTTTGATCATAGCTCTGATTCAAGCTCAGACAGCCTCGCAATGGCACACAAAAACATGCAACAACAACGAGCAAGACACTGCCACTCAGCAAGACACAGCCACACATCAACACAAACACAACTCTGAGACACTGATATACCAAGGTTATGAAACCTTACTGAGCTGTTTGTACAGTGCTGCCAATGTAAGCGCACGGTGGCAAGTTCTCAAACTTAATTGTCAGATCTGATACTACACACCGAATAACAAACAATAATGATAATTATAAGCTCTCAGTGGGCTCTGGCACCTAGTAAGCACTGTGTAAAGTATAATAAATAATAAAAATGACAATAATAAGAACACGCTCTTGGAGGTAGGGACTGTGGTTTTAAAATGCTTGTCTTCTACAACATCAAAATAACACTTAGTGCCTAAAAGACTCCTGATGGTTACACAGCAAATGGCTGCAGAGGCAAATAAATAAATAAATGAAAAGATCGCCCTTGAAAATTCTGTTTTAAGAAACCATAGAAATAAACCAGGGACAGCTCTAAAGTCTTAGGGGCACATTAAAGATCAAATTCCGTTTCATCTCTGTGTTTCCTATAACTTGCAAAACCACCGACACAAGTGCTTTGATAGAGGTCTACTAAGTTAAAGGGGTCCTCGGGCATTTCAGATTTCACAATGTGCCACATTCAGTGAGCAGAATAGCGTTTTTGTCATTGTGAAACTTTTCTGTACTTTTATTATAATCTTTTGAGTCCTAAGTTAGGCTATGGGAACATTTATTATGATTATCTTTTGACTAATGGCTACAGAGCATATTATTCTAGAGAAATTACACTGTCATGACAACTATCCAACTAACAGAAGAAAACATCTTCTAATGAGGTCAACATGTCTCACTCTGTTTTGACTTATGAGGAAAAAAGGTGATAATAGTGAGACCTTGTTGGCATATCCACATGGAAAATAACCCATGCTTCTCAACAAGGCACAGCTTTACTGACTTGTATCAGTAGATACGTTTTAAAAACAGTCTCACTGCGATTCCTTCACACTGGCTAAGTTTTGCAGCTCTTATTGTTTGCCATTTGTTTGTGGGACTAGGAAGGTATTGTTGAGTTCCTAGTTTTAGTTACATTATGGTGAGACAAACCACAATGTAATAACAAGAATTCAATCACTACATGTAATCCATTTGCTGTAAAATTTAAACAAATATTTATTTTTACAAGTCCAACTTATTGTCCAACTTATAAGGTGATTATAGAAGCAACATACAACATACTAATTTAAAAATCATTTTTCTTATTTACACAAATATCATATGGGATTGTAGGGGTCATGACTAGATAAATGAGTTTCTTTTCTCTCAGATTTTAAATTACCTACAATTAACTTTTATAATAATTCTGAATACTAGACTATGAAGAAAGACATTAACTAACAAAGAAAAAATATACATGCAATATACACATTTTTTTTAACAGCTCTTTCCATAGCAAAACTTTCTTAGTCTTACTGTATGTCTGGTAGGACCACAAAGAATACTTCACCATTAAGAGTCTTACCTCGACTGTTACTGTCAGAAGACGTTTTACATCTCCTTTCCTTTTTATAATCAGAAATTAGTTGGGCGTTGCTATGTATAAAAGAGGTGAGAATATTACTGTTTTAATACTGACAGGAAAACATTTATCAAAACATGGAATTCTTAGAGTATTTCAGGTAATGTCTGAGCTAATATAAAAACTTGAATTATCCCATACGCTTCAATTTTGTAAGTTCTAAAGACAAACAAATAAAGAAACAAAAACTCATAGACACAGACAACAGTTCAGTAGTTGTCAGAGAGTAAGTGGAAGACGGGATAGTAGAAAAGGGTAAAGGGGGTCAAACATATGGTGACAGAAGGAGAACTGACTCTGGGTGGTCAACACACAATGTGATATATAGACAATATATTAAAGAATTGTACGTTTGAAACCTATGTAATTTTACCCCTATTGTCACCCCTATGTCACCCCTATAAATTTAAGTTAAACCCCTATGTCACCCCTGTAAATTTAAGTTAAAAAAACCCATAGTAAGTTGCACAAAATGTTTCTTAAGCATGTGATTAAAGAAGACAAAAGAGCAAGGTGAACCAGTCATGCTGAGGGCACTACAGTTCAGTCAGTTAATTAGAATTAGCAGGGGCGAGAGCTGAGAACTCAGAAATCATAGTTCTATAGCCCACAAGATCCGTTTTCGGGGAAGTCACCGCTGTTAGGCTCAGAGCTTTCCTCTACAAACCAAGCATCTCACTGCCTTATTTTACAGGTTGTCAGAGGATCAAATAGGTAATACAGCAAAATGGTAAGGCAATGGAATAAGTATTTTTGAGCTTTAGTTTTTGAAATTATTTTGGAATTCCAAATAAACCTAATGTGTGCTTTTCATAGGTTCTATTTAACATTCAAATGTTGCAGTTTACAGAAAATGTTTTTAATTTTGGTTATCAGCTACTCTCTTTATGGTTTGTAATTCAGTACATCTCAGCTATTATGTAATTTGTAATTAAATGCGTTTAGAAATATGTTACCTGAATAAGTCAGCTAACAAAACTGCCCCCTATTATTGTAGCTAATCACACCAGTGGCAGAAAAGTCACAGAAGTCAAAACCTGGCTTGGACTACTTCCGTCTCATGTCTACCTGCTGAAACTCTGACCTCTCAGATCTTTCTAACCTTCCTAGGCATCCCCAATTGACTTGGAAGACAGAACACATGCACCCTTATGAGGCGTGGAAGGTGTGTGGCCATTCTATCACCAAGTAACCTCCTTTAGATCCAGAGCTTTCTGTTTACTGGCTTCCGTGTCAGGCAAAACTTTAAATATTCTGAAACCTGAGGGAGAGTCAAGTCACTGGCCAGATTTTCATTATTTTGGAAAACAGATCACTGAGCCTCATCTTAACTAAGGAATCACAGGCAAGTTAGTGTCTACTACTCTGGGAAAGGCGCATGGGAACTTCCAGGACCTAAGGAAAGATACTCCATGGGATAGCAAGTGGCCTTGGGGTACAGATCTGGTAACAGGAGAAAGGAAAGTCTGATCTTTTCCTGCAGCATTACTGGCACCTCTCTGACAGCTCAGAAAGTTCCAACTAACATGTGCCGGCAGAAGACACAACAAGACACTCAAAAGGGTAAGTCATCATGGTGTTTGGGCTAAGATGTGGGCCCCGCATAGTTTTTCAGTGTTGGGGAAGGCTGTGTGTGGCTAAAGCTAGAAGTCCAGACTCCCGGGACAGGGAGCTGGTGCTCTGGAATAGGAGCTAAGGATGTAATCGAGCATCTGCACGTCAAGTTAAAAATATCGCCACTTTGAAGTCCAAGTGTGGAAAACCATGGACACAGAGGACTCGGGATCAGCAAGGGAACCTTGGAGCATAGGGAGTCATGACGACAGGACCGTTTCTATAGCAACCGTGCAGCAACACAATCGATGGAAACCAATGAATGACCAGAATGACCTTCCTTCCCTCTCCATCTAACTTGTGAAAGAGGATGGTCCCCCTTGGACTTAGGGAACACTCTGGCTTCTTGAAAAATTCAAGAGGGGAGCATAGCCATTAGCCTCCAGAAAATAGAGAATTTCCTGCTAAACTGTACATTTTACACCCCCAAATAACTAGTTGGAAAAGTCAGAGAAGAGACATTATTGGTACCTGACACACAGGGGTTATGCTTGGAATGAAACGGAGAACGTGGGGATCCCTAAAGATAAAGGTCTTCAAAGTTCTGGGATAAGGAATCTGTCCCTTTGCTACGTCTCACACGTCTGACTGTTTGTTTGTTTTCTGGCTGAGGATGTCTACTAACTCACTGACATTCCCCCCCTGCCTGACCTCAGTTAGGACGTCTCACCTGTTCCCTAAGCTGTTCCCTAAGAAGTAACAGTGAAAGTGTCTGGAAGCCCAGTTTGTTGATAACTAGCATTTCAATGTACACACTTACTCCGTCAAACCCTTAGATAAAGCATATTCTTCAGCGGTCCATCCAATGTCATCTTGAGCAAAGACATCTGCACCTGCCTGAAGCAGAAGCCGGAGTGTATTTGAGGACTTATTCTTTGCAGCAAGCATGAGGACTGTTCTGAAATAACGGAGAGACAACTTCACCCTTAGGAACTTAAATTACGTAAACAGCAACATTGAGAGACTTTACCAAGTTCAATATATTGCTTATCTGTAAAGAATTGACCATTTACATGCTTAAGTGTTCATCTTTGTAAATTATGTCCAAGGCTAAAATGAAGGGACATAAAAACAAAAAAAAAGCCTCTTGCCCCACTGGGTATTACCTAGAAGGTGCTAATTTAAAGTTCTCTAATAGCCAAGTAACTCTGCTGAGGTCACTTATCTGAAGTAGGTGAAGATTTCAATGAAGAATTTCCCGTTTCTTCCTTAGTCTTATATATGGTGCATCCAAAGTCAGCTGGAAGTCAAGTAAGTTAAAGCTACTTGGCAGGCTCAAAACAATAATATTAGTACTAATTCTAGTAAACATTGTCATCGTTGAGTTAACGGTGCTCATAAGCATGTGCTGGGCACTGAATCACATGCCAGGTCATGACACACGACCATACTTGAAGGAGATATTATTTCCCTCGTTTCCACATCGGGAAACATGTTTGGTGATGACAGTAATGTTCCCATGGTCACACACGTGACACATAGGAAAGCTGAGCATTGAAGCCAGTCCTGACTGAACTGAAAGCCCATCTCTTTTTTAATCACCCATCCATGACTTGTTTCATTAAAGAAGTTTATTCAGTTAATGTTGTCTTTCTCCCTTCTACCCATACCAATTAAAAATGATTTAAAAAAACCATCAAAATAGACTAGAAACGAAAAAGGATAAAAACTGAGGAATATCTGGTAGTAGTAATTCACAGTCACTTAGGGCAAACCCTATAACATCAGTATTCCTTGAAGAAAACAAATTAAAGCAGAGTCATCCAAACAACAAAATCAACTCCTATTTACCTTTAACGTGCATCTTTTAAGGAAACCTGAATACACAGTAGAGGTTAAAAAAAACTGTCAGAGAGACTAAATCCAATATTGTATCATAAACTAAGTTAGAGTCCATACTATACAAAACTAGTAAAGTTACTGTGAAAACCCTTTAGCTAATATAATACCATGTGACCAAAAACTGCAATGACAAATGACATCAGTCGATATCATAAATGAATATGAATCCTGCAGGATACGGTTCTTCCTGTTCACCAGGCAGAATAATTGCTTTTCTACCTAACTGACGATGTGCCGATATTTTTCACTTTGTAATTATAGGTTAATCCTCTTCTTATTTATTTAATCTTTCTGACTTGAGTAACTGTTACCGCTCTAAAACAGTTCTAAGTTAAAAAAAAAAAAAAAGAACAAACAAATGTACCTTTTCCACTTATCAACTGCATGTATGTTTGCATGTCTCTCGAGTAAAAATTCCACCATTTTCCAGCGGTCCTTATACGCAGCAAATAAAAGTGGTGTAAAATCAAACTGTAAAACAGAGAAAACAATTTATAGCTTAAAAAGCTAGATAGTTCTAAATTGAATTTGAAAACTCATAAAAGATCCTCTAAACTTGAACATACACTAGAGAAAGTAAATAAAAAGTAGCCCTCTGTGTTGTCGTCTGCTGCTCCTTCCCTTTAAAATATCCTCCTCCTTCCTCTCCAACCGATGGACTTCCACCTCATTCTCCAGAACTCCCTTCAAACACTGACGGTCCTGGTGCCAAGAACTTTGCTCCCATCACAATCTCTATCGCACTATACTGCAGTTATTTTATCGTTCCCCACCTGAACCCAGAGCTTTCTGAGGGCAGGGGCTATTCTTCATCCCTGTATCTCCAAGTTCGAAAACATAAATGTAAATGCTTTAAGTCGTTTTATTGAATTGATAACCTAAATAATTATTTCTGGGGTAGAGTTTGTTACATTATATTCCAAAAAATATGTACTTTAGCAGAAATTAATTACTGTGCCCCACTAGGAATATTCCAGAAAAATCACCGGTATTTGAGAAATATAAAACTGTGCTTTATATGGCTATTACTAAAGAAGTGTTTCAGGTCGCTTAATCCCGATTTGACAATACTTTTCTGTGGCAAACATGAACATTTGAAGTATCATAGAATTTCAGGGATACAGTTTGGAGAGCTTTCCAACAGAAGTGAAGGTTTTCTGCAGTTTATACAAACTTGCTTGCTTCTCTTCTATCCATGTTCTCAGGATCACAGATGTCAACTTCAGGCTCTCCTGCTCCAAAAGGGTCACTAAGGAAGTGGACTCTAAATTAAAAAGAGTTAGGCTTCAAATGACCTTTGATTGCTTATCACTAAATGGTCCATGGGTTTTCTCCCATTATAAGACGATGGGATTTTATCTTGGCTGTTGGTAATCTCAATGTGAAATTTTATTCTCAGTTACAAGGATAATCTTGGGACCTCAATGCCTATCTACTTTTTGAAAAAATCTGTTTTTTATTCTGGTTCTATTTTAATTGCTACTTAAAATTATTTTATAGCTCAGGCAAAATATAACTCCGAAATAAAACATCATGGCTTATCAGTTAACGTTTTAATACTGATCTATATGGTTGATTTTTAGCATCATGAAAGTGACTAAATCACTTGCATTTTTAAGGAACCACGTTGAGGAGGATGATAGAATACTGCCTGGAATATGCATAACATCTACAACTATAACCATCATTGACCTCATAAGACTTAAAGACATTTCAATGGGTATGATTCTTTATAGGACGTATAATGATAAAGGAAGTTTTTTGTTTTTTGTTTTTTGTTTTTTTAAAAGAAAAACAACTTAGGAATTCTAGCTTGAAAAACTCACTCTCATTCTAAGGTGATTAATACAGAATACGTATAATAAATCAATATAGACTGTCTTGAAAATCTTGAAGTGTTTATCAAAATATTCTATAAAACAGGAATCGCACACTCCAGTGCTTACGGAGGCAAAGAAGGTGACCCAAGTAAGTGAAGAACCCAGGTGGGGACAGTAGCACACTAGGGAACACATGTCTCATATAAGAGGCGCAGCCTCGCCACAGGACACCCAACTGTAGTCAGGGCTCAAGGGGACCAGGCTTGATTCTTTCAGAGAAGCTTGACATCCTTATTTCTTCATGAGTCTCCAAAACTTTCGATGTTGACTCAACATATGGAGGTAAACTAAACATATCAAGGAGCCATAATTAGTCTATGGCCCACTTGGGATGTTTTATCTGCTGTTTCCAAACGTTTGTGTATAATGTGAATATTTGTATGTAAAATCTTTCTGTTTTTTAGTTATCATATGCTTCATTAAAAAACTGGGCCCCAACATGCAATAAAACTGTCATTTAGACTCATTACACCCACTTCAAGAATTTTTCCCATTCTTATTCAAACCATAATCTATTTGTATTCATTTTTCAGATTGTTAATCCAATGGACAATTACATTATAGGACTGCTGACACTAAATTATTGACACTTCCCATCTGTATTGCTACTAACTTCATGGGATTTCATGTTTAAACCTACCATCGTGATTATGCCACGGCTCTATGAATTTCACAGACATACTGAGAGAGTTTATCACACACTTTCGATCATTGCAGCATCATTTACGGTGGCCAAGGAATGGAGACAACCAAACTGTCCTTCAACAGATGACTGGATAAAAAAGATGTGGTATGCATACACAATGGCATACTACTCTGCCACAGAAAAAACAAAATGCTGCCCTTTGGGACAACACGGATGGACCATGACATTATTATGCTATGCAACACAAATCGGACAGAAAAAGTCGAGGACCATCCGACTTCACTCATGCGAGGGATATTAAACTGAAAGCAACAGACGAACAAGACAAGGAAACAAAAACTGATAGACACAGACAACAGTTCAGTGGTGACCAGAACGTAAGGGGGGGACGTCCCGGTGGATAGTAGAGAAGGGTAAGGGGGGGTCAAACATACAGTGAAGGCAGGAGAACTGACTCTGGATGGTGAGCACATACTATGACATACAGATGACGCATTATAGAAATGTACACTTGAAACCCATTTAAATACAATAACCATTGTCATCCCAATAAATTTAATTAAAAACAAAGAAAAGAAAACTGGAGATTTACAGAACAACAGGCAAAAAAAGTAGGTTCACAATTTCCTATTACTGCAGGAAAACCCCGCGTGCAGTAAGCATTTGTTGATCTAACAACCTGAGCACAAACAAACATGCAAAACTCTTAAAGGGCCCGATTCTATGCATTAGGAGACCACCCATCAGCAAGTTTCTAAAGATTCTCTGAGCACCAGTGAATGACTGATGGCTGAAAGGAAAAACGTGTTCTTCTTTAAGCCAGCAGGTACCGCCAATGATATTTCCTTCCACTTCTCGAGCCCAGAGGTACAGACAGTTCAAAAGTCAGGCGAAGAGCGTTGGGAAGGAGAGAGCTGAAGGAGAATCACCTCTCAAACTCCACCTCTTCTAGAGATTTCTTAAGTATTTGAGATCTGCGAATTGATACATTGCACTAGTAGTTCTTAACCAAGAGTTGTATCAGAATCTCAGGGAGATATTTCTAAACAACACATGTCCAGGCCTTATTAGCTTTCCATAGTCAAAACCTTCAGGAAGAGCCTAGCTTGTAAATGGTTGTAAATGGTTTCCAAGTTCTTAGGGTGACCGTGATTCGCCAGCAGAATTCTAGCCGAGAACTAGTCCGGGAGACGATCCCTTCGGTCTTTTCTCTCGCCTAAGTCACCAATTTCCTCTGACATTGAGGATTAGGCCAAATAAAAGCGGAAGAGACATGTCACTTATGAAAACCACACTTAATTTCCTGGGTAGGAGTGGAAACGGGATTAACAATTAAAATGCAACTTGATTTCATTATTGCTAAACCCCTTACTTCTCATGGGACAGTCTACATTTCACAGCAGAGTTTAGACTCTTCCCTAGGTGGCTCTTTCTGCCAGAACAGATGACATGTCACTTAATTGTCTGTCCTTCCCTCCTTTCCCACTTAATTGCCGCCTGTTCACTGCAATCTGGTGGATTCGGAGCCTTCCCAGATGTGGTCTCAGGGGAATTTAAAACTCACTAACTCTCTCTCCCACACTAAGGATTATTATCCCCCAAAACTGAAGAGGACCTTGACTAAGCACATAAACTGAAGGAAAACAAAAATAAAAAGCCTCTTTTTATTAATTAAAGTTATTGGGGTGACACTGGTTAGTAAAATTACGTTGGTTACAAGTGTCATTTCTATGATACAGCATCTGTATGTCGCATTGTGTGCTCACCACCAGAGTCAGTTCTCCTTCCACCACCATATGTTTGACCCCTTTTTCCTCATCTATCTCCCCTCCCCCCTTTACCCTCTGGCAAATATTGAACTGCTCTGCTGTCTGTGTCCATGAGGTTTTGAAAAACCTCTTCTTGTTATTTCCCTTCAATAGCCAAATTTCCAAATTGCCCTGCATATTTCTGATGGTTATTTCCTTTCCCTTTCCTTTTTCCCTCTTAGGCTTTAGCCAATGAGTACTAAATAGCTTTATATAAATCATTTGTTTATAAACAAACAATTTGTCAACAGAGGGAAGATTTCTATGATATTGTAAAATGCTTTTTTGTTTGTTTGAGTTTTAAGGTAAAGCCGATTTCAAAGGCAAATTTTGCTTTCCTGCATTGTTTTGCATTAATTGGAAAACAACTCGGATGTGAAAAAACACTTAAAAAAGGAAGTGTTGCCTGTAACAAGTTTTGTTTTCACACGTAATTTGTCGTAAGTGCATAAAAGAGAGCTGTGCCCTCTACTGCTACTTTAGAGGTATCATCACGTAAAGTAAAATTTTAGAAAATTAAGTTCCAACTGTTTGCATTCAGGGAACGCTTGAGCTTCCAAAAATGTAAAATTGACCCTTCCTCTGTCAACCAAGGGCATTCCTGCTGGGGTTGCAGTGGCGAGCGGTGATGTACGTCCAGGAACAAAAAGGGGTGAACGTGTCCCCATCACCTGCTCCCTCTGTACACCTAAAACCTGCCCAGCACCTCCACAAGGCTGAGCAGGAGCCCCACTCCGAGGTGGAGACCTCAAGGGGGGCCATGGCTGGCAGAGTGGCTAGGAACGCAGGTGGATGCCCTTGCTGGATGTCCAAACGTGACTGGCTTTCCTGCCCTAATCTTCAGAATCCCCAAGGCCTGGGGTGCTCAGGGCCAGTGTCCTGCTGCTTCCCCTCCCTACCTGCACACCCCCAGCTCCCTGGCGGGACCCAGGCTCCACTCCTCCTCCCACCCACCCCCAGGAACACCCATCTCCTAGGCCCTGCCCTGCAGCAGCCACCCCCACATACTTCCCTCCCCCGGGTTCTTCAGTCCTTGGTGTGAGTGAACCTGGCACCGACTCCCACGCAGTAACAGGACTCTTACAGGACAGAGCTGGGCTCTTTCTGTGGCCACCCCACTTCCCCTTCCTGACTTGGCTTTGGACTTGTTTCTATGGCGACAGGGCCCGGTGTACAGCATGCTGTATATATCGACTAGAAATAAAATGCTTGTGGCTGAAACACATGTATTACAAATATTGTGTAAATACAGTCTGTGGATCTATACCTCATTGGTTGCTTCCATGTCTGCCTGGTGTTGCAGCAGCTGTTCAGCTATCGCGGTGTTTTGCCCCATGGCCGCGTAGTGGAGAGCCGTGTTGCCACGGAAGTCCTTCACATATGGATCCGCTCCATGCTGTAGTAGGATTGTTGCACACCCCTCTTCCTGGCACTCCACGGCCTGTCAGGATACGTCATTAAATAAACGGTAAATTATGGGAATTCAAAGTAAGCATTCCACAAGTTTCCACAATTAGTTATAGTTGATTGAGATTATTTCATTTTTATTCTAAATAATTAAATAAAATCCATCTCCTGTTGACAGAGCTGGCTACCACATACCTTTATTAGAGCTGTCTTGTTTCTGTTGTCACCGAAATTCATCTGGCAGTTTTCCTCTGCTAGAAGAGTCACCACTTCCTCATGGCCAAAGGCGCTGGCCAAATGGAGAGCAGTCCTATGAGGGTGAGAGGACATTTAGGACATTACAGGGCACTGTCTCAAACATGCAGCTCTGCACGCAATTGTAAACATGACGCGCCACTCCAATGCCTTCAGAACCAACATGGAGTTTTCTTCTGCACAAAGTACAATCAATATTCACGCGCTCTTGTTACTCGCCACACTAAGGACAGAGCAGCCTATGTGACTACAGAGAGCATGCCCTGGGGAATCAGCTCAGCTCGGGTCTGATCCTAATTTAACTCGACCACTTATTAGCTGTCCCTTAGCCTTTATGTGCCTCCATTTCCTCATCAAAAAAATGGGGATAAAAACATTAGTTAACATCACAGGACACTGTTGTGGGCTTACATGGGAATCTATGCAAAGTGTTTACTTAGGTTCCTAGCACAAAACACACAGCTCAATAACTGTTTGGCAATATTATCAGAATCATTACCATCACTACTACTTTAAAAGACAACATTTCAATTAAGTAAAATGATATCATTCCACCTACTTTGCAGCTGTGTTTTAAGGATTAAGAAAGCACACTGTATTTCAGTGATTCTAAGATGCTTCTTTTCTCATATTTTAACACCTCTGACTCTGGAAGGCAATGTATAATTCAGAATGCCTTGAAAGTATAGTTGGAGCATTTAAATAATTTCTTACTGGTATTTACAAGAACGGGCATCCTACCACCCTGACGGGAAGTGAAATAATGGAAACACACCAGACCTTCCGCAGTTCTCATCATAAGTTGGCATCTAAATAAATGTTCATTCTTAAGAGCATCATGGGGAAAGAGGACTAACATCACCAAGAAATTCTTGTTTTGATTTTCAAGAAACCTGAAGCCAAAGGAGACTCAGCATTCAAGTGACTAGGGATGGCTCCTTTCATTGACTGTTTTGATTCATAGATTACATGAAAATCGGATGATTTCCAGTGATCGATACTCGTATTTAATACTATTGTACACTAGCTAAACAGCAAGTTTGGTCACTGTTCACAATGTCCTAACTGGAGAAATCCTTTTGTTTGAAACAAGGGAGGAAAAGCTTCAATGGAGATTAGGTACTAATACTTTCATTTACAATTTTTCATTTCGCTCCTACTGGGCAACATAAAGTTTTTAAGGATGAAGAGGGCCTGAGAGATAGATTCTGAGAGTCCCGAGTAGACTGTGTCTGCTCCGTAACAGTTATTCAGTGTATATCTGATGAATAAATGGATTGAAAGAAGGGATAACTCCCAGGCCCCCGCCGCCTCCGGCCCGTGCCCAGCGGCCCCCCAGGCCCGCTCACCTCTTCTGCCGGTCTCTGTCGTTCAGTCTCTCTGGATGGAGCGAGAGCAGCTTCTGCACTCCGGCCACGTCGCCCCTGGAGGCAGCTCTGTGGATTTTTTGGAGATCTTTGTCTCGGATGCAGTACCCGGACTCCGAGGTGACCCCACCTCCGGTCTCAGGCTGCCAGCCACCACCATCGCTCTGGGGTCTCCTTCGGAAACCCAAGCCGGACCTGACCTTCAGAATCCCTAAGCCAATGAACCTCCTCATGGCCAAGCCACGGGCTCCAGAACCTCCTCCGCACTTCTCACGCCTGTTTTCTCCGCGCCCAGCCAACAGTAGCCTCTAGAGCAGCCAACTCCAGTCGCCACAGTATCCCCGCAGGACAGCAAGGCGGTTTGGAATCTCTCCGCCCAGAACGGCCGTCACCAAGCAACGGTGCACGGGGCAGAGGCCGAGGGCTGCGCCTGCGCACAGAGCCCCGTGGCCAAGGTCAAGGGCACCCGGAGCCCACGTGCAAGGCCCAGGCGCCTCAAGCTTCAGAGGTGGCCTGTGGGCAGCGCTGAGTTCCATTCGGACCTCGGTGGGCGCTGGCCCAGGCTTCTGCTGGGTCGTCTGAGCAAAATGAAATAGGAAATTTCATTTCCTGAATTAAGAAAGCAGATATGTAACAGGCAGAGAACTTGGGGGAAGCAAAAACGATAAATGAGAGAAGAAAAAATACCTTTATGTACCCTAAAACTGAAATGTATTAATTTCGATTTATAAAACACAAAAGCATTTAAAAGCTTGATTTCCCAGAGAAAACTCTTGTATTTTTTTTTTGGGTGAAAATTGCTTTAATCAAGATATTTCACTGAATTATAAAAATATGATACTTTGTGTTTTTGATTTTTGGAGCCTAACCCCTTTTGTAGGAGCTCTTGTTTCGCATAACACGGCAGTTTTAGGGCCCTGGCAGCCGTGCCGCACGGGGGCCACCTGTGCACCACACGTCACAGGGGTGTGGCCTGCCTCTGAGGCCTCCGTGGCGCGGTTCTCCCGTGGGGATCCCGCTGACAGCGACAGCACCTCCGAGGGTGCCCTTCGCGGGCCTGTTACCTCCAATGACCGCGGAGCCATGTCCGTCCGCTCTGACCCAGGGCTCGCCCCCATCTGTCGGTCCAGGACGACCTACAGTAGAAAAAGGCAGAACGACAGGGGGGGTGGAAAGGCGGACTTTTGAAAATCCACAAACAGTTGAAAGCAGACAATCGCAGCCATAGAAAGGAACGAGAGCCGAGGCACTGAGACTGGAAAGGGCAGAGAAGGGGAAGGCGGACCCACAGAGGACTTCGGGGAGCCTCGGGACGCAGAGCGGCTGGCAGGCCGCGGGCGGAGGGCCACGCACCTGCGCCACCTGCGGGCGGCCGGGTCGCCGCGCGCGCCGGGGCTCCGGGCCCCGCCCCCGGGCACAGCGGGACGCGGCCACCTGTCCGCGGACGGCGACTGGGCCCGGGCGGCCGGGGAGCAGCGCCGCCTGCAGCGGGGTGGCGGGGCCGAAGCGCACGGCGGAGAGGCAGCCGGTGAAGCCCCCGCGCCGGCTCGCAGCGTGTCCGGGTCCGCGCCGGGGGGCTCTGCGGGCCAAGAAGAGGGCACACACGTGAGGCGGGGCCGCGGGGGGGCCGCGGGCAGGGACCTCTCTGCGAAGCCTGGGCGCGGCCTTCCTCGGGAGACGCGACAGGGCCCCCTGTGCCTCGGCCGAGGACCCGCGGGACGGCCTGCCCGCCGCCAACTGCACTTTCCCCAGCGGCGTTCACCGTGACAAACCAATGAAATCCCCCGCCACTTCCGTTTTCAAATGATCATTAAAGTGGGCAACCTAAATGAGCAAACTAAACAGAAACAGTCTCAGAGATATAGAGGAAAACCCGAGGGTTGCCAGATGCTGGGGGGTGGGGGTGGGGGAGAAGCCGAGGGGACCAGAAAGTGCAAATCAGTAGCCACAACATTGCCACGGGGATACATACGAAAGACACTTTGGGGAATGTAATCAACAATGCCGTGAAAACCCTGCAAGCGTCAGACGGGCACCCGTCCCATCAGACAGACCGCCCCACGGACGGTGTAGACGCCCGACCCCTGCAGTGTACACCCGAGGCTGAACAATACTGAATGTCAACCACAATTTAACACATATATAGCCACAGGATGTGGAGTACAGCATAGGGAATAGTCAGTGGTACTGTAACAGCTATGAACACTGCCACAGGGGTAGTACATGGGGGGCTTATCACTTTGTGAGGGAAACTCTTGTATTTTGAAACGTTTTATTTTCAACCTCAATATCTATCACCTTAGACCCAAAAATCTTCTTTAAAAATTGGAGTATACTTTGTACTTATCTGCTTTTTGAATAAGGCCTGTGAAACTAGAAATCTCTTTCTCTTTTCAGTATATATGTTAAGAAAGAAAGGAAATTTGCTGTTTTGCCTCAGGATTTCACCAATTTATTCAGTCTAGAATGGCTAGAAAAGATCCACATTTCCAATCCTTTCTTTAGTTGGTATTATATTCACTTGTCAATTTGTGACAACTGGACCAGTATTATTATAGCCGGTTTGATTTTCAAACACCTTTTTAAAAACCCACCTTAAATTTGTCACTTAAATCCTTCAGTTGTCTTTCCAAAGGTGAGTTTGCATTAAGTTAATCGATTCATAACTAACCACACTACTGACTGTTCATTTTTGGCAGTGTCAACACACTTGTCTGTACAATTATTTTGCCAATATTTGAGTATTTAATCATTTTTTGTCATTATAAAACTGAGTGGGAAATATAAAAATGAATTTACCAACACCCAGAAGCACAGATCATACAGACATAATACAATTATTAAACTTAGACATGATTAGGCATTCTGAGAAACATCCTTACGTTAAGTGAAACAAATTAAATATGTAAATCATTAGAAATAAATCATGGAAGATTATAGCTAAAAATCGAGGTAAAAATCGAAGTAATCGAGGTAAAACCAGTAATAGCTCTGACAACTTTCTTGGGATGAAACCCTTACATTATAACACGTTAAGGCTACTATTAGGTTTTTGTGCTTTTAAGTTGCATATACATTTGAACCTAAAATGCTATGAACTAATAATCACTTCTCCGTAATCACTACGTAAGTTTGGCAGCTAGTGGAAAAAGTATCTACTATTATTCTAATCTACCATTTCAGAGGAAAGAGTCCAATTTTAGCTGTTGCGTTTTTCTGAGTTTTCAGAAATGGATTCCAGCAGAGAAAGACTATTTCTGATGCTCTGGAGAGTATTTTGGCCTTTTTGTCACAAGCACTGAGTGCAAGTTTTTGGCAGTGCTTCTATATATTATGCACCTCCTAAGTAGTGGACGTAGCTGTTTCCAAGTGCAGAAATTTTCGATCTTTGAAATTTAGCAAGTTACGATTCTACATGACACAATATTTTACTCTAGATTAAGAGTATTTTTCAGATTTTTATCTTATGCTTGCATAGAGTATTATTTTCATTATATTTCCAATATGCATTATTACGTAAAAGTTCAACTTACATTTTCTTTCAATCTGGGGCTTTGCTATGCATTCTTTTAGAGGTGTATTTTGATGAACTAAAGTTTTTAAAGTTTTGAAATCCCATTTTTCTTCTCTTTCTCCTCCTTCTCCATCTTCTCCTCCTCTTCCCCTTCGTTCTCCATTTTTGGTTAGAGCTCTCTGTGTCTTCTCTAAAAAAATGTTGCCTATTCCAAGATTACAAAAAAATTCATCCCTGTGTTGTTCTCAAAACAGACACCGTCTTTCCCTGAAAATAAGACCTAGCTGGACAATCAGTTGCAATGCATCTCTTGGACAAAAATTAATATAAGACCCGGTCTTATTTTACTGTAATACAAGACAGCACCGCGACCCCTCCCCTCCCCCCTTTCATCTCCCAGGAGCGCCAGGCGCCCTCCCTTCCCTCCTGCCTCGCTGGCCCCGCGCCCAGCACCAAAAGAGCTGGACAAAACGGCGAAAATAGGGAGCGCAGGTGCCCTCGGGTACCAGGAGAGACCACCACAGGGAAAAGCAGGCAGGCGGGCATGCACACAACCCACACAAGGAGGGTGTCTGGGGCTGCTCCTCTCCTCCCGCATTCGGGACCCCGGGGCTCGGAGCCCGGCGGCAATCCGCGGACCCTGGAGGCCTGCCCCGGGGTCCCACGGTGACTGACAGCGCCCGGGCACTGCATCCGCAACGGAGCCCAGCCCCGGGCACCACGGCACTCCTGTGGGGAAGCTGCCACTTCAACTCAGCCTCAGAGCGTCTGTCCCAGTCGGTGTCCCATCCTGTGCGTCCGTCTCCCCTCCTCCCCAACTCCCAACCCCTGTCTGTCTGTCTTCTGCCACCTCCAGGGAAGTGGTAGAGGCCCCGTGGAGCCACAGATGGCGCTAAGGGGCCTCGCTGCGGGCAAGGAGTAAAAGGCAGTCCACCCAGGCGACGTTTGCAGGAGGCGGGGAGCAGGCGGGAGGAGGGGCCCTGGCGGAGCCGGCCAGCGGGGAGATGCTCCGGATGGGAGCAGCCCGGCAGCCTGGTTCGCGCTCACCACACAGGGCGGTCCGCCTATCTTGTGGCGCCAGGAGCCTACTCCAGCTTCTATGGCCACAGCGGCTTGAACGCGCCCGATCTCCTCTGATCTGGGAAGCGGAGCAGGGTCGGGCCTGGTTAGTACTTGGATGGGGTCCGCCCCGGAATACCGGGTGCCCTAGGCTTTGGCCGGCCACTCCTTTGGCGGCCGCCCTGTCCCTAGTCCTCAGGGAGTGGCCCAGCGCGCCTAATAAACCCACGCCAGGGGTGGCGCTTGGGAGGCTGGAGGGTTAGGGGGAGAGGAATGGGTGGCGCCACACAGCACTACAATCTCGCTGCATCGGCCCCACGCCACGCCCTTCGGCCCGGGCTCTCCCCTCCCGTACCCCCTTCTTAGTCCCCTTCCCTCCAGCAAGCCCTCTGCCAGCCACCTTTGGTCCCGCCCCCAACGCCCAAGCCCCTGTCTGCCTGCAGGCACAGGCCTGCCTAGGCCTTGGGCGGCTTTCTCCAGCCAAGGACGTGCTTGGCACCTCGGGACCCAGCCCAGGGGACGACTATCGCTCTGCCTGCACCTGGGCCCCGAGACAGAGACTCGGGGTGTCGCCGGACACCGGACCAAGGGGAAGGCCACCCGCCCCACCCCACCGGAAAGATCTGTCTCCGCTGGACAGCACCGCGACCCCTCTCCGCCCCCCTTTCATCTCCTAGGAGCGCCAGGCGCCCTCCCTTCCCGCCTGCCTCGGTGGCCCCGCCCCCAGCACCAAAAGAGCTGGACAAAACAGCGAAAATAGGGAGCGCACGTGCCCTCGGGTTCCAGGAGAGACCACCACAGGGAAAAGCAGGCAGGCCGGCATGCACACAACCCACACAAGGAGGGTGCCTGGGGCTGCCCCTCTCCTCCCGCATTCGGGACCCCGGGGCTCAGAGCCCGGCTGCAATCCGCGGACCCTGGAGGCCTGCCCCGGGGTCCCACGGTGACTGACAGCGCCCGGGCACTGCCTCCGTAACGGAGCCCAGCCGCGGGCACCACCGCACTCCTGTGGGGAAGCTGCCACTTCAACTCAGCCTCAGAGCGTCTGTCCCAGTCGGTGTCCCATCCAGTGCGTCCGTCCCCCCTCCTCCCCAACTCGCAACCCCTGTCTGTCTGTCTTCTGCCACCTCCAGGGAAGTGGTAGCGGCCCCGTGGAGCCACAGATGGCGCTAAGGGGCCTCGCTGCGGGCAAGGAGTAAAAGGCAGTCCACCCAGGCGACGTTTGCAGGAGGCAGGGAGCAGGCGGGAGGTGGGGCCCTGGCGGAGCCGGCCAGCGGGAGATGCTCCGGATGGGAGCAGCCCGGCAGCCTGGTTCGCGCTCACCATACAGGGCGGTCCGCCGATCTTGTGGCGCCGGGAGCCTACTCCCAGCGTCTATGGCCACAGCGGCTTGAACGCGCCCGATCTCCTCTGATCTGGGAAGCGGAGCAGGGTCGGGCCTGGTTAGTACGTGGATGGGGTCCGCCCCTGAATACCGGGTGCCCTAGGCTTTGGCCCGCCACTCCTTTGGCGGCCGCCCTGTCCCTAGTCCTTAGGGAGTGGCCCAGCGCTCCTAATAAACCCACGCCAGGGGTGGCGCTTGGGAGGCTGGAGGGTTAGGGGGAGAGGAATGGGTGGCGCCACACAGCACTACAATCTCGCTGCATCGGCCCCAGGCCACGCCCTTCGGCCCGGGCTACCCCCGCCCCGCACCCCCTTCTTAGTCCCCTTCCCTCCAGCAAGCCCTCTGCCAGCAGCCTTTCGTCCCGCCCCCAACGCCCAAGCCCCGGTCTGTCTGCAGGCGCAGGCCTGCCTAGGCCTTGGGCGGCTATCTCCAGCCAAGGACGTGCTTGGCACCTCGGGACCCAGCCCAGGGGACGACTATCGCTCTGCCTGCACCTGGGCCCCGAGACAGAGACTCGGGGTGTCGCCGGACACCGGACCAAGGGGAAGGCCACCCGCCCCACCCCACCGGAAAGATCTGTCTCCGCTGGACAGCACCGCGACCCCTCCCCGCCCCCCTTTCATCTCCCAGGAGCGCCAGGCGCCCTCCCTTCCCGCCTGCCTCGGTGGCCCCGCCCCCAGCACCAAAAGAGCTGGACAAAATGGCGAAAATAGGGAGCGCACGTGCCCTCGGGTTCCAGGTGAGACCACCACAGGGAAAAGCATGCGGGCGGGCATGCACACAACCCACACAAGGAGGGTGTCTGGGACTGCTCCTCTCCTCCCGCATTCCGTAACCCCGGGGCTCGGAGCCCGGCGGCAATCCGCGGACCCTGGAGGCCTGCCCCGGGGTCCCACGGTGACTGACAGCGCCCGGGCACTGCATCCGCAACGGATCCCAGCCCCGGGCACCACGGCACTCCTGTGGGGAAGCTGCCACTTCAACTCAGCCTCAGAGCGTCTGTCCCAGTCGGTGTCCCATCCAGTGCGTCCGTCCCCCCTCCTCCCCAACTCCCAACCCCTGTCTGTCTGTCTTCTGCCACCTCCAGGAAAGTGGTAGCGGCCCCGTGGAGACACAGATGGCGCTAAGGGGCCTCGCTGCGGGCAAGGAGTAAAAGGAAGTCCACCCAGGCGACGTTTGCAAGAGGAGGGGAGCAGTCGGGAGGCGGGGCCCTGGCGGAGCCGGCCAGCAAGAGATGCTCCGGATGGGAGCAGCCCGGCAGCTTGGTTCGAGCTCACCATACAGGGCGGTCCGCCGATCTTGTGGCGCCAGGAGCCTACTCCAGCGTATATGGCCACAGCGGCTTGAACGTGCCCGATCTCCTCTGATCTGGGAAGCGGAGCAGGGTCGGGCCTGGTTAGTACTTGGATGGGGTCCGCCCCGGAATACCGGGTGCCCTAGGCTTTGGCCCGCCACTCCTTTGGCGGCCGCCCTGTCCCTAGTCCTTAGGGAGTGGCCCAGCGCGCCTAATAAACCCACGCCAGGGGTGGCGCTTGGGAGGCTGGAGGGTTAGGGGGAGAGGAATGGGTGGCGCCACACAGCACTACAATCTCGCTGCATCGGCCCCAGGCCACGCCCTTCGGCCCGGGCTCCCCCGCCCTCCGGCACCCCCTTCTTAGTCCCCTTCCCTCCCGCAAGCCCTCTGCCAGCAGCCTTTTGTCCCACCCCAACGCCCAAGCCCAGGTCTGTCTGCAGGTGCAGGCCTGCCTCGGACTTGGGCGGCTTTCTCCAGCCAAGGACGTGCTTGGCACCTCGGGACCCAGCCCAGGGGACGACTATCGCTCTGCCTGCACCTGGGCCCCGAGACAGAGACTCGGGGTGTCGCCGGACACCGGACCAAGGGGAAGGCCACCCGCCACACCCCACCGGAAAGATCTGTCTCCGCTGGACAGCACCGCGACCCCTCCCCGCCCCCCTTTCATCTCCCAGGAGCGACAGGCGCCCTCCCTGCCCGCCTGCCTCGGTGGCCCCGTTCCGAGCACCAAAAGAGCTGGACAAAACGGCGAAAATAGGGAGCGCACGTGCCCTCGGGTTCCAGGAGAGACCACCACAGGGAAAAGCAGGCAGGCGGGCATGCACACAACCCACACAAGGAGGGTGCCTGGGGCTGCCCCTCTCCTCCCGCCTGAGGGACCCCGGGCGGGCTCGGAGCCCTGCGGCAATCCGCGGACCCTGGAGGCCTGCCCCGGGGTCCCACGGTGACTGACAGCGCCGGGGCACTGCCTCCGTAACGGAGCCTAGCCCCGGGCACCACCGCACTCCGGTGGGGAAGCTGCCACTTCAACTCAGCCTCAGAGCGTCTGTCCCAGTCGGTGTCCCATCCAGTGCTTCCGTCCCCCCTCCTCCCCAACTCCCAACCCGTGTCTGTCTGTCTTCTGCCACCTCCAGGGATGTGGTAGCGGCCCCGTGGAGCCACAGATGGCACTAAGGGGCCTCGCTGCGGGCAAGGAGTAAAAGGCAGTCCACCCAGGCGACGTTTGCAGGAGGCGGGGAGCAGGCGGGAGGCGGGGCCCTGGCAGAGCCGGCCAGCGGGGAGATGCTCCGGATGGGAGCAGCCTGGCAGCCTGGTTCGCGCTCACCACACAGGGCGGTCCGCCGATCTTGTGGCGCCAGGAGCCTACTCCCAGCGTCTATGGCCACAGCGGCTTGAACGCGCCCGATCTCCTCTGATCTGGGAAGCGAAGCAGGGTCGGGCCTGGTTAGTACTTGGATGGGGTCCGCCCCGGAATACCGGGTGCCCTAGGCTTTGGCCCGCCACTCGTTTTGCGGCCGCCCTGTCCCTAATCCTTAGGGAGTGGCCTAGCGCGACTAATAAACCCACGCCAGGGGTGGCGCTTGGGAGGCTGGAGGGTTAGGGGGAGAGGAATGGGTGGCGCCACACAGCACTACAATCTCGCTGCATCGGCCCCAGGCCACGCCCTTCGGCCCGGGCTCCCACGCCCTCCGGCACCCCCTTCTTAGTCCCCTTCCCTCCCGCAAGCCCTCTGCCAGCAGCCTTTCGTCCCACCCCAACGCCCAAGCCCCGGTCTGTCTGCAGGCGCAGGCCTGCCTAGGCCTTGGGCGGCTCTCTCCAGCCAAGGACGTGCGTGGCACCTCGGGACCCAGCCCAGGGGACGACTATCGCTCTGCCTGCACCTGGGCCCCGAGACAGAGACTCGGGGTGTCGCCGGACACCGGACCAAGGGGAAGGCCACCCGCCCCACCCCACCGGAAAGATCTGTCTCCGCTGGACAGCACCGCGACCCCTCCCCGCCCCCCTTTCATCTCCCAGGAGCGCCAGGCGCCCTCCCTTCCCGCCTGCCTCGGTGGCCCCGCCCCCAGCACCAAAAGAGCTGGACAAAACGGCGAAAATAGGGAGCGCACGTGCCCTCGGGTTCCAGGTGAGACCACCACAGGGAAAAGCAGGCAGGCGGGCATGCACACAACCCACACAAGGAGGGTGCCTGGGGCTGCCCCTCTCCTCCCGCCTGAGGGACCCCTGGCGGGCTCGGAGCCCGGCGGCAATCCGCGGACCCTGGAGGCCTGCCCCGGGGTCCCAAGGTGACTGACAGCGCCCGGGCACTGCATCCGCAACGGAGCCCAGCCCCGGGCACCACGGCACTCCTGTGGGGAAGCTGCCACTTCAACTCAGCCTCAGAGCGTCTGTCCCAGTCGGTGTCCCATCCTGTGCGTCCGTCCCCCCTCCTCCCCAACTCCCAACCCCTGTCTGTCTGTCTTCTGCCACCTCCAGGGAAGTGGTAGCGGCCCCGTGGAGCCACAGATGGCGCTAAGGGGCCTCGCTGCGGGCAAGGACTAAAAGGAAGTCCACCCAGGCGACGTCTGCAGGAGGCGGGGAGCAGGCGGGAGGTGGGGCCCTGGCGGAGCCGGACAGCGGGGAGATGCTCCGGGTGGGAGCAGCCCTGCAGCCTGGTTCGCGCTCACCACACAGGGCGGTCCGCCGCTCTTGTGGCGCCGGGAGCCTACTCCCAGCGTCTATGGCCACAGCGGCTTGAACGCGCCCGATCTCATCTGATCTGGGAAGCGAAGCAGGGTCGGGCCTGGTTAGTACGTGGATGGGGTCCGCCCCGGAATACCGGGTGCCCTAGGCTTTGGCCCGCCACTCCTTTGGCGGCCGCCCTGTCCCTAGTCCTTAGGGAGTGGCCCAGCGCGCCTAATAAACCCACGCCAGGGGTGGCGCTTGGGAGGCTGGAGGGTTAGGGGGAGAGGAATGGGTGGCGCCACACAGCACTACAATCTCGCTGCATCGGCCCCACGCCAGGCCCTTCGGCCCGGGCTCCCCCCCTCCCCGCACCCCCTTCTTAGTCCCCTTCCTTCCCGCAAGCCCTCTGCCAGCAGCCTTTCGTCCCACCCCAACGCCCAAGCCCCGGTCTGTCTGCAGGCGCAGGCCTGCCTCGGACTTGGGCGGCTTTCTCCAGCCAAGGACGTGCTTGGCACCTCGGGACCCAGCCCAGGGGACGACTATCGCTCTGCCTGCTCCTGGGCCCCGAGACAGAGACTCGGGGTGTCGCCGGACACCGGACCAAGGGGAAGGCCACCCGCCCCACCCCACCGGAAAGATCTGTCTCCGCTGGACAGCACCGCGACCCCTCCCCGCCCCCCTTTCATCTCCCAGGAGCGCCAGGCGCCCTCCCTTCCCGCCTGCCTCGGTGGCCCCGCCCCCAGCACCAAAAGAGCTGGACAAAACGGCGAAAATAGGGAGCGCACGTGCCCTCGGGTTCCAGGAAGGACCACCACAGGGAAAAGCAGGCAGGCGGGCATGCACACAACCCACACAAGGAGGGTGCCTGGGGCTGCCCCTCTCCTCCCGCCTGAGGGAGCCTGGCGGGCTCGGAGCCCGGCGGCAATCCGCGGACCCTGGAGGCCTGCCCCGGGGTCCCACGGTGACTGACAGCGCCCGGGCACTGCATCCGCAACGGAGCCCAGCCCCGGGCACCACCGCTGTCTGGTGGGGAAGCTGCCACTTCAACTCAGCCTCAGAGCGTCTGTCCCAGTCGGTGTCCCATCCAGTGCGTCCGTCCCCCCTCCTCCCCAACTCCCAACCCCTGTCTGTCTGTCTTCTGCCACCTCCAGGGAAGTGGTAGTGGCCCCGTGGAGCCACAGATGGCGCTAAGGGGCCTTGCTGCGGGCAAGGAGTAAAAGGAAGTCCACCCAGGCGACATTGGCAGGAGGCGGGGAGCAGGCGGGAGGCGGGGCCCTGGCGGAGCCGGCCAGCGGGGAGATGCTCCGGATGGGAGCAGCCCGGCAGCCTGGTTCGCGCTCACCATACAGGGCGGTCCGCCGATCTTGTGGCGCCAGGAGCCTACTCCAGCGTCTATGGCCACAGCGGCTTGAACGCGCCCGATCTCCTCTGATCTGGGAAGCGGAGCAGGGTGGGGCCTGGTTAGTACGTGGATGGGGTCCGCCCCGGAATACCGGGTGCCCTAGGCTTTGGCCCGCCACTCCTTTGGCGGCCGCCCCGCCCCTCGTCCTTCGGGAGTGGCCCAGCGCGCCTAATAAACCCACGCCAGGGGTGGCGCTTGGGAGGCTGGAGGGTTAGGGGGAGAGGAATGGGTGGCGCCACACAGCACTACAATCTCGCTGCATCGGCCCCACGCCAGGCCCTTCGGCCCGGGCTCCCCCCTCCCCGCACCCCCTTCTTAGTCCCCTTCCCTCCCGCAAGCCCTCTGCCAGCAGCCTTTCGTCCCGCCCCCAACGCCCAAGCCCCGGTCTGTCTGCAGGCGCAGGCCTGCCTCGGACTTGGGCGGCTTTCTCCAGCCAAGCACGTGCTTGGCACCTCTGGACCCAGCCCAGGGGACGACTATCGCTCTGCCTGCACCTGGGCCCCGAGACAGAGACTCGGGGTGTCGCCGGACACCGGACCAAGGGGAAGGCCACCCGCCCCACCCCACCGGAAAGATCTGTCTCCGCTGGACAGCACCGCGACCCCTCCCCGCCCCCCTTTCATCTCCCAGGAGCGCCAGGCGCCCTCCCTTCCCGCCTGCCTCGGTGGCCCCGCCCCCAGCACAAAAAGAGCTGGACAAAACGGCGAAAATAGGGAGCGCACGTGCCCTCGGGTTCCAGGAAGGACCACCACAGGGAAAAGCAGGCAGGCGGGCATGCACACAACCCACACAAGGAGGGTGCCTGGGGCTGCCCCTCTCCTCCCGCCTGAGGGACCCCGGGCGGACTCGGAGCCCGGCGGCAATCCGCGGACCCTGGAGGCCTGCTCCGGGATCCCACGGTGACAAACAGCGCCCGGGCACTGCATCCGCAACGGAGCCCAGCCCCGGGCACCACGGCACTCCGGTGGGGAAGCTGCCACTTCAACTCAGCCTCAGTGCCTCTGTCCCAGTCGGTGTCCCATCCAGTGCGTCCGTTCCCCCTCCTCCCCAACTCCCAACCCCTGTCTGTCTGTCTTCTGCCACCTCCAGGGAAGTGGTAGCGGCCCCGTGGAGCCACAGATGGCGCTAAGGGGCCTCGCTGCGGGCAAGAAGTAAAAGGCAGTCCACCCAGGCGACATTAGGAGGAGGTGGGGAGCAGGCGGGAGGTGGGGCCCTGGCGGAGCCCGCCAGTGGGGAGATGCTCCGGGTGGGAGCAGCCCTGCAGCCTGGTTCGCGCTCACCACACAGGGCGGTCCGCCGCTCTTGTGGCGCCGGGAGCCTACTCCCAGCGTCTATGGCCACAGCGGCTTGAACGCGCCCGATCTCATCTGATCTGGGAAGCGAAGCAGGGTCGGGCCTGGTTAGTACGTGGATGGGGTCCGCCCCGGAATACCGGGTGCCCTAGGCTTTGGCCCGCCACTCCTTTGGCGACCGCCCTGTCCCTAGTCCTTAGGGAGTGGCCCAGCGCGCCTAATAAACCCACGCCAGGGGTGGTGCTGGGGGCGCTGGAGGGCAGGGGGAGAGGAATGGGTGGCGCCACACAGCACTACAATCTCGCTGCATTGGCCCCAGGCCACGCCTTCCAATACAAGTTGGCAGCAGGACTGGCCTCCCAGGAGCGGTGCTGAGCAAAGTGTTCCGTGGTGCATCCATGAGAAGCTGGGTTCTCATCTCTGCCAGTGTGTCATTAGTCCTGTGAAGATTGTAAGAACAAAGGCTTAGTATTTTATTTTTCCTTAATGATTTGCATTTTTTAATGTTGCCATAATGTAAGTGGAATTGCCCATGAAACGAACACTGAAAATATGTCAGGGCAGACCTACCAGGCACAAGGATAGGTTTCAAATTATCCTGAGCAAGCACATATGTTTCTAGGGGGATGCCAGACTAAGAAGAAATTCAAAGTAGGGAGGGGAGGAAACGGGCTATCAGTGACATTGACGGCTTCACAGATAATACTTGCTGCCTTCTGCAATGGCTGAACCAATAAGATTCTTGAGGATTGCCATGAGACATACATAGCAAACGAGTTTAGAATTTTTTTAAAAATCCCACCAAGATATTTTCAAGCCTTTGCAGTCACCGCCCTTGGGTAACGCCCTCATTACCCTGAGGACTGAGGTGTCATGTAGAACAACAGCCTCTGGGGGAGAAGGAGGGAGCCTGGTGGGTGACCCTACTGAACTGAAACCGCTCAGCAGGCGTGTAGCTTATAATATAACACTGTGACCAAGGCGCTGGGCGTGGGCTCTGCCCTTTCTGTCTTCCACACACCCCCTCAGGCTCACCACCTTATCTTTTTAGCCACTTCTTGGGTTATACTACCCTCACCCCTACGTTGTTAACCCTCTGCTGTATTTCACATGTATGCCTTTGTGGACATCATAAAGACTAGAAAGAAGAGCTTGTCTGAAAGCGACCTCCAGAGATAATAACACAGAGCACAATGGAGACAGTACATGTACCAAGTGCCAGAATATGCAGAGTACTTAACCCTTTGTGTTTAAGTTGTTATCTTATAATAAATAGTTACCTCACTAAAAACTATTTAGGGGAATTCTGACAAGAAATTTTATAATAAATAGCGATGTCTAAATCATAAAGCTTCAAAAACACTTTGCTTAAAGACTGGTAGATCAGATTAACTCTATGAAAACCGCGAGAAGGAAAAATACAGTCATGTAAAACCAAAAATGGGGAGAGATGCAAATGTCCTGAACTAACTAACATTTTAAAAGTAATTTATTCACTAACATCATTTTCGAAAATTATACTATTTAGTAAGTTTTCACTTCCTATTAATCTTGGGAATCTGCCTGGATAAAAATTGTACTTTAGAGGCAAATTAATTAGCTCGATTGATTTTCTCTGACCTTGTTTGGACTTACTTGTTTACTTGGTTTTCCAAAGATATTGTAAGTTTTAATTCCTCTAGGTAGCGGCGCTTACATTCTTCCAATTCTATTTTAAAAGAAGTTTTCACTTTGGAGAGTCCAGATTCCAGACTTTTAATTCTGACTTCCGTGTCACTTATGGAAGCGCCATCATGGTCATTTGACAGGTCTACATTTTCTTGAGATGCTGCTTGTTCCTAAAGCCAACGGAAAGGATACATTTTAAAAATAGTTATACACTGAATAATTACAGTCTATTTGTATTCTTTAGTTTTAAGTCAATGACTTGTAGGGCAATTTAAATGTGGAGAAAGCTGAACTTTAAAATATTTATCATCAATATGGAATGAAATAAATCTGAATCATGACAATATTTTGAATCATCTCATCTGACTATTTCAATAAGAGAATCAATTTTAAATTTTAAAAATTGAACTATATGACTTAATAATCTAAAAGTATGGTGTAAATTTAAAATCACAGTTTGTCTTTATTTCGTAATAGTCTCGTTTTATATCAACTGGTCTTTAAAATGATTTTCCAGAAAGAGCGATTCTCAAAGATCAACTGAGTGATAATAATGATGGGAACTGAAACATTAAAAAGGAGAAGCAAATACCACCTTAGTTCCAGAAATCTAAAAAATAAAATAAATAAATAAAAAATAGCTCCTGTTAAGGGGAGTAGAAGAATCACATACAATATGTATATCTAAAATGTAATTTGCAGCAAAATGATTTAAGGCACGTTAAAAATCAATGAATTAGCCTGTAAAAGTAGATTTAAAAATTTTTTCTACTACATCCCGTCTTGCTCAGTCTTTAATATCCCAGAATTTATAGTGTTCTGCTTCACTCTTTTCTACCACATTCGTGACTATATGAATTTTGAGGTTTACTAATTTTTATCTCCACTTCTTTTTATTCTCTAGTTTTTCACATGACTTTTGTATTCCTTTCATAGATAATAACTCCTGTTTAAGATTGATTGTCTTCAACAAGAGGTAGACACCTTTAAAAAAAAAAACTTTTTAAAACAAAATATTTTTTTTGAAATTGGGAACAGTGTTTTTTCTAGGACACATCAGCTCCATGTCAAGTAATTGTTTCGAATCTAGTTCTGGGATGCGCAGCTCAGCTCCAAGTCAAATCGTTCTCTTTAATCTACTAGTTCTCTTCAATCTACTAGTTCACTCAACAGCTCACTGACCCATGCGGGAATCGAACCGGCAACCCTGGTGTTATGAGCATTGCACTCTAACCACTGAACCAACCGGCCGGCCGTCCACCGGGGGCTCAGCTCCAAGCTCCAGCCATTGTTTTCAATCTAGTTGTGGAGGGTGTAGCTAACTGGTCCATGTGGGAATCGACCCAGCTACCTTGGTTATTACCAAGGATTGGAACCAGCACGATGCTGTAACCATTGATCCAACTGGCCACCCCACAGATGGAGACATTCTGAAGATGCAGTTTCCAGTTTTGCTGTGAGATCATCATTCAGAATGAGTAAGATAGTATAATTTGGTTATGAAGGAAGTTGACTGAGAATAGTCTAACCTCAAACCAGTATGAAATTTTGAAATAAACTCAGTTGCAATAAAATATCATCGATACTGTAGTAGAGTCTTAGAATGTGGAAACTGAGTTACTCAGAATGAAGAACAAAGATAAAAGTACCAGGAGTCTCAAAAATGCATCCTTTATTGTCATCGACTTTGCCACACAACTTCTGCACTTGATTTTCTACTATTTCCTCAATGATTGTTTCATGCTTTTCTTCTGTAAAATGACTAAAAGTCACCTCTGAGTTGATAGTCTCTCACCTGTTCCCCATTTTAACTCTCCATAATTTCTTAAGAAGTTGTAGGGAGTTACAAGTAACTCATCTTGAGTTACTTAGGCCTCCGTCAGCTACAAATGTTTCATGGTAAATTGAATTGCTTTCAAGAAGAAATGATTCCCAAAGTTAAGGAGAAATCACATCTCACACTGTGAATGTTTAGTGAGATGATCGCTACATGTTTTTCAACAACAAAAAAGTGTCTTAATTCGATATGCTATCTTGTAATCCTCTCTTACTTTCCACGATATACGAGAACATCCTAAACAGCAATAATAACAACAACAAATCTGCTGGAATTTCAGTGATACTGAGTTGGGTAGAACTACTTTCCTGTAGATACAATGCTCATTTGGTAAGATGAGGTGAGTGGATGGATGTAGTGTTTTTAAAACATGGCTACAAATTCTTGACATTTCTCCGTGAAATTCCCTCCCTTTTAACATGTGCTGGCTGTAGTAAGTAACTGGATTCTAGTGCATGGAATAGGGCAGAACTGCTGTGAGAGTGCTATGCCTGCGGCAGAAAATGTGACACAGCTTCCATCTGACTCTCTCGGGAAGGTCGCCCTGCGAAACCAGCCACCATGTTGTGCAGAATGAAGAAGCCCAGGACACACAGTGAGGCCTCCTACAGATGTTCGCGCTGAGACGGCCCCAGCGGACGTCCCGGCCAAAACCCCGCTTCAACTGCTACACGTGTATGTAACAGCCTTTAGATGATTCTCATTCGCAGCTTCATGGCAACGCAGCTGATGCCAAGTGGAAAAGAAATGAGCTGGTCTCACTGAGCTTCACTCAACTGCATCACTGGTGAACAAAACAGATGCTGTTTTGAGCCACTAGCTTTTGAGTTGGTTTCTTGAGCAGCAATGAACAACTGGCATTGATACTGATATTCAAAATGGTGTGAGGCCACAAAGAATAGCAATCTAAAACCTGTAGGAGTGCCTTTCCTCCAGGAGGTAGGTGGAACCCGAAAGGATGTGGAGAAGAGTGAGAATAACAACCACAAGGGCCTCCAAGAGACGGTTATTGGGGGCTTGCGGGCCCCTAAAGAGGCTGGCGTCAAGGACTTCTCAGCTAGTGAAGAAATTGAGTCTGAAATCTGGATGAAAGGGGACTCTTGCTGTGAAGTCACCAAGTAAAATCCATGAGATACATGAGCTAAGGAAAGACTGTGAACTGTAAAGGAACCAGGACTTATTGTGTTCAAATGGGTTTCCCATTTACAGCCTCTCCCACATGCCCTGTTGTCAAATCATGCTAAAATAAAGAAATGGCTTCTGAGTGGAGATCAAATTCGCTGTGCTCCCAGGAAGACTGATCTACGGATGAGGACAAGACTGTAAAGCCTTCCTCAAGACTTCGAAAGAGTTAAGGTGGGGCCTTAAATTCCTGGAAGGCTCTTCGGAGGAAAAGAATTTTAAAGGCATGGTCCTACAACAGCTACAGGAAGCCCAAGAGCTTATCTCAAAACGATTTATGATGGTGGCTTTTCTAATGGCACGAACCCCAATAAACTCTCACGCAACTCCAAGTTTTTAGGATAATCAAGTAGCCAAAAACCACCTTGTTACCTTGGACTAATAAAAACCAAGAGAGTGAAAAACAAAAGGAGGCCTGTGGGTGTTAGACATTTGGGTGGAGGAATGACGCTGAGGGAAGAGCTGCAAGCACAGGTCATTTCTTATGAAAAGGACAGAACAAAGAGCTCACAGGGGACAGCAAAGGGCCATGGAGCAGCATTGGCATGGTGTGGGGACAAAGCCCCAAAAAGCAGTTTCCAGGCTCTCGGCCTCACATAGAAAGGTGCTGGCTCGGGTAGTAAATGGCCATCAACTGTGATCAGATGGCCAGCAGCTGTGGCTAGTTGGCCGTCAGCTGTAACCCGTAAGCCATTGGCCACTAATATAACTGCTGTGGCTACGCTAGCAGAAAGAATGGGGGCTACCAAGAAGATGGCGGCTGGCAAGCGCGGACTGCTGTTAGGCAGATTATGTAGATCCTGCTTCCTGTGTCTCCAGCCCAGCCGCCAGCGAGAATATATTGGTTTGACTTCCGTATCTATGGCTCCATGGGTGTTCCTTTTTGGCCTTACCGTGTCCTGCATTCTTATGGGGGGGAATGGGAGCTGAGACCCCGCCGTACGCCCCGCATGACAAATGGTGCAGCGAGCAGGGTCCCCCGCAGGACACCTGGTTAGGACTAAGTCCTAATCAAAGAACGGACAGCACACATCAGGCTGTATTTCAGAATTGCCATGGACTAATGTGCCTTCCACTTTCCATTTCTGCAGGGGAAATTTCAGCAGTCGAGCAGAATGTTGGGTGTGTGGGTGGTAGATAACGTGTCTCTTCCTTTCTCATGTTTTCATATTGAAAGGTATTGTCCTTCAAGGGGCTTTATCCTAGAAACCAAAACCCAGGCCCTTCATCACCATTTGCACCAGACTAAAATGGTAAAATCTTAGACTCAAACCTGAGCCTGATGCCATAAAATTGAGACTTGTGGTGAGTATTGTATAGGGATGAGTGTATTTTCCATGTGGGAGGAATATAAAGAATTGTGGCCAGTGGATAGATAGCTGGTTTTTAAATGTGTCCGTAAATTTTGAAATATTCATTGCATAAAAACAGTAGAATATGGGTCAACATTAGTGACTTGCTCCTAATGAACAGAGTATGTTGAAAGAGATTCCGTGTGAATTCCAAGACTCCTTGGTACAAAGGGCAACACAGCTCCTGTTGGTTATGTCTCTGAGGATCTGAATCTGGGAATCCAGCCCCGTGTTGTGGGGAGGCTTGGGCCACAATGCGAGCTGGGTGTTCAGGTGTAGGTGTTCCTGCCGTCTGCCCCAGCTAGAGTGCCAACCAACAGTAGGCACCAACAACCGGACACGTTGCTGAACAAACTTTCAAATGATTCCAGCCTCCAGCCATCGAGCTGCCCCAATTGAAGCTGAGGGGAACGGAGACAAATGGCCCTGGCCACACTCTTCTTAAGTATGGATTTGTGAACCAAACAACTGTTGTTTATTTCAGCCACACCACTGGGGAATTAAGGAAAAAATAGACACACCTTCTGGATTAAAAAAAAAGAGATAATAAGAAACATAGCTTATATAGTATAAATTACAGATATCTTCTTTTATTGCACTTTGCTGTATTGTGTTTTGCAACTATGTTTTACGAATTGAAAGCTTTTGACAATCATGCATTCACCAAGTGTATGAACAGCACTTTTCCGACCCAGTTGGAGTATGTTTGGCAGTTTTTAGCAATGAAGTACTTTTTGATTAAGGTATGTACACTGTTTGTTTACACATAATGTTACCACACACTTAATAGACTACAGACTAGTGTAAAATAAATTTATATGCACAATTCTTGTGATTCACTTTATTGGGTTACTAGCTGTATTGCTGTGGTTGGAACCAAATCTGCAACATCTCCGAGGTATGCCTTTAGTCTCCTTTATAGTGGAATCTAAGTAATGTGGAGATTGACTTATTAATGACACACAATGCTAATGAGAAGAAGCAGTGAATACAACGAAGACACAAGAAGTATCTCAAGGGTTCCCTTCAACGACAGCTAGGCAGGTAGGCATCTTTAGAAGCTTCCCTCAACATTCGGGATAAGGAAGGCTGGCAAGGAGACATGTGATTTGTAGTATGATAGTTGTAAAACTAGAAATAGCCAGTTAATAACCAAAATCAACCCTTTTTCCTGATTTCCATTCCCTAAAACTCTAAAAGAGATAGGCAGCTTTCAATATTTATTCATCAATCTAGTACTCAATCTTCACCTCCTTTTCCTTGGTGAGGAAATAGAGAGCATTATGGAATCATTTTTAAATCAGTAGTAAAACAATCATAGTGTCCTCTGTCACTATTTAAATACAATTTCTCCTTTACCGTACTTCAAGCTTGTTTGTATGGGAAGGGAAGACCATGTCTTCTGTATCTTATACCGAAATGCTTCTCCGTATCACACAAATAGGCTTTGACATTTTGTAATTCACATCACTAATCTATTATTTGTTTCTGATTGATCGATTTCTTCCTGAATTTTAACAGCTGTACTCTTGAAATGTTTTTTTTGGATGGGATGAAATATTTACTCCATTAATTATCTATGAAGCTAAAGGTACAACTACGCATCTCTATGTGTTTCTCCGAATGTAGGATCTATGCCAAGAACAAGATTGGCACCAGTGTTTTAGAAAAGAACCGGGTCAAACAGAATCTACTTTTCAATTGCAAGATGATGGATTAGAGAGCTTTCTAAAAAGGAGAGCAGACGGTCCAGGTTTCATCTTCTTCCTAGACAGTGAAATCTACGCAAGATGCTATGGATTAGGAGATAGACAAAATGAAGAAAGTGGTCCACCAAGTATCAGATCCTATTACTGACATTTGATGGAAATGGGAGTGAAAGGGAGGCACTGGGTTAAAGATTAATGTTTTGAATGAAGAAAACAAAAGGAACGAGTCGACTTTGTAAGCCTAATATCCCATCATGTCATAAGGTCACCGACGCATAAGCAGGCCACAGGCTCCATCCAGAAGCAAAACATCTCCACAGAAGTGGAATTGAAGATACTCCACTGCACTGACATTTTATTATTCCATAAGATATCCAGTAATATGCAAGATGACTGGGAAAGAGTTCTCATAACATTTGATTTGGTAATGGCGTAAGGACAGATCTATAGATCAATGAATGAAAATTAAGGGTCCAGAAATTAACCTCATATGTAGAGTCGAGTGATTTTTGACAAGGGTGCCAAAAAATCCAATTGGATGTGAATAGTCTTTTGAACAAATGATACTGGATCAACTGGATATCCACATGCAAAAGAAAAAATTAGAGCTCTACATCATACCATTATAAAAATTATCTCAAAATGTAAGAGCTAAAATTAGAAAAGCTTAGAAGAAAGCATAGGTATACGTCTTCATGAAAGAGTTCTAATTGTGTTTAAGAACAATAAATTAACTGGAGTGCATTAAAATAAAATAGTTCTGTGCTTTGAAGGACACCATTGAAAGACTAAAAAGGCAAGCTAATGAAAGGGAGAAATATTTGAAAATCTTATGTGATAAGAGAGTTTTATCCAGGATATATAAAGAACTCTTACAATTCAACAAGAAAGAGACAATACAATTTTAAAAGGGCAAAGGAATTGAATAAACAGTTTTTCAAAGAAGATATACAAATGGATAATAAGCATGTGAAAAGATTGCTCAGCATCATTAGTGATCAGGAAAAACTACATCAAAACCACAATATGGAGCAGAGAGTTCACCAGTGGTTCCCTAGGGCTAGGAAGAGTGGGAAGGGCAGACTGGCACACGCTGAAGGCTAACAGTACACGGATACTTTCCAGGGTGATGAAAATGTTGTAAGACTGATTGCGATGATGACTGCATAAAGCTTTGAATACACTAAAAGCCACTGCACTGCATACTTTAAATGATGGAACTGCATGCTATGTTCATTACATCTCAATGAAGATTGGAGCCAGTGCTTTGGGGTCATGCAACGGTGTCCTTCTTGGCTTTAGATCACTAGCCAGGGTTGAGACAAAGGAGAGGTAACAGTATGCCCTTTTATAGAAAAATGATATAGAAAATAAGCTATCTTTTTCACTGCTTGAGTCTGTAAAATTAAGGGAGAAATCTATATTGTACTGCTTAAAGCATTGAGTGGTTTGTATTTCCCCAAATTAAGTGATTTCTGGGTCCCAAACGGATTACAAATTACCTTCTGTTTTAACCTAGTCATCTGAATAGCCATTTCAGATTGATTGGGTTCTAAATCTCCAAGGAAACTAACCTCTCCATTTTGACTGTCATGTAGCATCCTTGTATTCTGAAAGAGGGTCTTCAGTCTGCAGAATTGTAGAAAACGAGTAAGTCAAATTCTTTAAGAGTAAATGTTTAGTAATTATTTAAAGAGATGATATGTCTATCATACAAAATAAACAAATCTATAAATTATGATGCTCTCCTATTTGTTCCAGTATAATAGTTTGAAAGCAAACTAATTAAATTATAATCTTAGGTAAGTAACAAAACAATTGTGATACATATGATACAGACTTAATATTGTAACAATGTATGGTTCTTATAATTAAAGTATTATTAATATCTACTTGAGATTGTTAGTATCAAACATTAACCTATTATTAAATATCAGCTATAAACCAGAGATCAGTATCCAAGCTGAAGAAGGAAAGTATAATACATGTGGGTGTTTTGAAAAGACACAAAAATACCATTCGGTGCCTACTGACCACAGTCTACCAGAAGAAAAGAAAGTACGTACCAACAAGAGATCATTCAAAATAGAAAGAGAAACCGGAAAGAAAAATCTGAAGTCTGAGTGGAGGGGAAAGAAAAGGGGCAGGGCTTTAGAAGAAAGGAAATTGGAGAGATAATGTGTCACAGTCTCTTCGAGTCTGTTTTACGAAGAGATCTTTGCTAGCACAAAGTTAACAAAATGAGAAGAATACAAAACAATGCAGAGAAAGACAGTGACATGGGAGAAAAAACACTGAGGAGAATCAGAGAAAAAACTTCATTCAGTAAGCAGCAAGTAAACAGAAAGCAAGCCACGCGTGGGCTTCCCAGACGTTGGGAAAGATTCCATTATTATCTGAGTGAGATGATTACTCATCTCATTCTTCTTTACGTTATACATATGGTTTGGTATGTATGACATATTTTATAACTGAAAAAAAAGTAGAAAGAACATAGAAGCCAAATCAATAACAATTCTGATGTTGTTACACAATACCACAGATAGGTTTTTAGACATTAAACTGTTAGAATGCCAAAAGGAAGAACACTACTAAAAGAAGGAAAGATTACCAAAGAGAGCACAGACATCCTGCAGAAATAAAGATTCAAGGGAGACCAGGAAGAGTGCAATTGACAGTATATGCAAAAGACACTGTCATTATAGTTTTAGGAATCATTCAAGAGTAGGTATAATATTTTGGCATTCACACAAGTTTGTGCTGTGAGTTTCTGATGTAAATTCTTAAGTAGGATAACTTGGTTAATTATGAAAATTACAGGTATGAAATACATTTGTACTTAGGTTTTCATAAAGTGAGAATTATAATTAAATAGTAATTAATGGTTGACATGATCTGAAATATTAAAACCTTACCTGGTAACCTCTGTCTCTAATTCATCATTTTTCTTCTTTTGTTGATTCAAATTATATTGCAGAGATTCTAACTTCTCATAGTACTTTAATTGTTCCATTTCATCCTCAGACTTTGAAAAACATTTTTAAAGAAAGTTAATTTTAAAAATCTAGAGACTCACTCTTCTTTCTTTAAAATATGATTCCTCATGAGCTCACGAGTAATATGTGTACACAGGTGTATAAAATGTAGTTATAGACCTGAAGCCAATAAGGACAGAGTTCAAAAACAATGACATTTCTTAAAACAGCTGAAATGGATTTTACAGTGTCATCATTGGTTTCCTGGAATTTAAATTGCCAAACTTTCTTAAAAACAGAGGCTTTTACATGTAAAAATACTAAGTGTTAAAGAATAGATTTAAATAGTGGTTCTATTTACATTTTAGTTTCAAGAAATGCTCCCAGAGACATTTTCATCAACATTTCAAGATTTTACAGGGTTTATGGAATCACATTTTCATACGATAATCTTTGAAAACTTCCTGTGCAGTCCCCCTTACATTGTGATAATCTGACATGAGCATCAGATGAAGACTCTCATTCTCTGTAAGCGTTCTTCCATAGGTTTCAATTTCTCCTTTTCTAATAAATATTTTTCTCTTTAAAGTTTATCTTCTCTATATTATATAAAAACATAACTTTTTCTTGATTCCTGTAACTTTTTCTGTCATCCTGTTTTTCTCCTTAGACTCTAACCCTCTTTAATATGTGGTCTCATCCCCAGGTCCATATTTTCGCCACTTATTCTCTTCTTTTACATAAGAATCAGACTTTCTGTCCTTATAAGTGCACTAAAACATTTTTTCAGGGGCATCTCTTTCTTTAGTCCTTATCCTGCTTTACTTCTTAGCAGCAACTGATAAGGATGCCCACACCCTTTCTATGATCTTCTCAGCCCAACTCATTTCTAAACAGCAGCCCTGATGGTCAGTACTTGACCCTTTTCTATTCCTCTTTTTAAATGCTCTCAGTTCCTTACATCCCAGTGCTTCAAACCACATTCCCTCATCTACAGTTGCAGCCTTCACCCCTTTACTGAGATCTTCTGTACTTTCCTTTTTCCCCTGGAGCTCCTCATAGACAGTGTCCCTCAACCACACACTCATAAACCATGACTTGCTGTGGATCAGCTCATCTTGTACATTTTATGGGGATTCTTATCACTGTGACTGTGAGCATAGTGTTATTTTTGGATCTTGGCAGCTCCTCACCCTTAGGATGTTGACCAGCATACTTTGTCCTGTTTTTCTCTCAGAATGCATAAGTTTTTCATAAGCTTCACATTATCCACTATTCGCCTTTCCATTTTTGTTTGCTCTATTGAATAACTTCCTGTTCCTTGGGACCTGACCTGACCTATGGTAGTGTTCTGAAATTCCTTTCACAAGTACACTCCACTATCTTGTTTGAAGGCTTAAGTCAGTTGCAGCTATCCTTTCTTCCCAGTCCAGATGCTTCCTCTCAACATTGTGTGAATCAAATATCTTAACTCAGGTAATATCTCACGTGGGGGGAATCATGAGACGAGAGTCTTCTAGAGAAGTGAGGGCTATTGATTGAATTCGTTGAAACCTGTCATTATAAATCTTATGATATACAGGGTAGACCTTATGGTGGCTGATAATTCTGTTGAGATCTAACTACTTCCCCTAGGAATCTATAGTCCTTCATTATTTTGGTATAAGCTTAATCAGTTTTAGGTGTGCTTACAAATTTTTCAATTTTTTGACATTCAATATTATTTTATATTAATTTATATAAAATGTTATTTTATAGTATTTCATATTAATTTCAGGTGTACAGCATAGTAATTAGAATTTACGTAATTTAAGAAGTGATCCCCCTGACTCATTTTGTACCCACTTGGCACTATAGTTAGTTATTGTCATAGTATTAACTATATTCCCTATGCTTTACATTACATCCCCGTGACTATTTAGTAACTACCAATTTGTACTTTTTAATCCCTTCACCTTTTTTACCCTGCTCCGAACTCCCCTCCCATCTAGTACTCACCTGACACCATGCATCGTGATTACAATATTATTGACTATATTCCTTATTCTATACCCTACATCCCCATGACCACTTTGTAAAAACCAATTTGTACTTCTTAGTCCCTCCCCTTTTCACTCATTTCCCAAACCCCCTTCCAGCTGGCAACCAACAAAATGTTCTTTGTATCTATGAGTTTGTTTTAGTTTGTTTCTTTTGTTCTTAAATTCCACGTATAAGCAAAATCACATTGCATATTTGTCTGTCTGACACACTTCACTCAGCACAGTTCCCTCCTAGTCCATCTATGCCGCAGCAGATGGCAAGAACCCATTTCCTTCCATGGAATATTCCCCGAGCAATATTCCATTGTAAACACATACCATCTCTCCTTTTCCATTTATCCATTGATAGACATCCAAGCATCATGCGCATGTTGGTCATTGTAAAGAATGCTACAGTGAACATATGGATGTACAAGTCACCTCGAATTGGCGTTTTTTGTTTTCTTTGGATAAATACTCTGAAATGGGATATCTGGGTCATTCTTTGACTCTTGTGATAGCCTTTGTTTAAAAGTCTATATGGTATGATATAAGTATTGCTCCCACAGCTCTTTAAAAATTATTTTATTTTCATGAAATATCTGTTTCCATCCCTTTATTTTCAGTCTCTGTGTCTTTTGATCTGAAGCGAGTTTCTTGTATGGAGCATATGTAAGGATCTTATTTTCTTATCCTTTGAGCCACCCCGTGTTTTGATTGGAGCATTTATTTATTTATTTATTTTTTTAAATAGTTTTTATTTTATTTTATTTTTACATCCCTCACACCGTGAACCCCCCTCCCCCCATTGATTGGAGCATTTGATCCATTTACACATAAAGTAATTATTGACAGATATGTAGTTACCCGCATGTTATTAATGATATTTTTGCTCTTTCCTTTTTGTGTATTTTAAAGAAGTCCCCCTAATATTCCTTGTAATACTGGTTTGGTGCTGATGAATTCCTTTAGTTTTTGTTCTCCAGGAAGTTCTTTATCTGTCCTATGATACTAAATGATAGCTTTGCTGGGTAGAGAAATCTTAGCTGTAGGAGAGTCTTTCATCACTTTGAATGTTTCGTGCCCTCCCGTCTGGCCTGCAAAATTATTGTTGAGAAATCAGCTGATAGTCTTATGGGTGCTCCCTTTTAGGTTACTAACTGCTTTTTCCTTGTTGGGTGCCCTCTTATAGGTTACTAACTGTTTTTTTTTTTTTTTTTTGCTGTTTTTAAAATTCTTTATTTACTTATAAACTTTGGCATTTTAATTATGTTGTATCTTGGTATGGGCCTGTTTGGGCTCATCTTCTTTGAGACTCTGTGATTTCTCGGCTTATATGTCCATTTCCTTCACCAATTTAGGGAAGTTTTCAGTCATTATACCTTCAAGTACAGGTTGAATTCCTTCATATCTTTTTTCTTCTTGTAGTACCCCATATGATGAGAATGTTGGTATGCTTGACATTGTCCCCGAGGTCCCTTAAACGATCCTCATTTTTTGAATTATTTTTACTGTTCTGATTGGGTATTCTCTGCTACCATATCTTTTAAATCATTGATTCGATCCTCTATTTTATCTAATCAGCTTTTCATTCCCTCTAAGACATTTGCTTTTTCAGTTATTTTATTGTTTACTTATGACTGATTCATTTTTATGTTTTCTATTTTCATTTTTATGTTTCCTATATCTTAGTTGAAGTTCTCCTTGAGATCACTGAGCATCCTTATAACCAGTGTTTTGAACTCTGCATCTGATAGATTGCTTGTCTCTATCTTGCTCAATATTTTTCTGGAAGTTTGTTCTGTTCTTTTATTTGGCATGTTTCTTTGACTCCCCATGTTGGCTTCTTCCTTGTGATCGTTTCTGTGTATGAGGTAGGACGGCTGTGTCTCCCAGGACTATTTGAGTGGCCTTAGATAGTAGGTGTCCTGTGGGGCCCCGTGGCACAGTCTACTTGTTAACCAGAGCCGGGTGCTGCAGGTGTGCCCCTTGTGTGAGTTCTCTGTGCTCTCCTGTTGTAGTTCAGCCTCTGTTGCTCTTTGTATGTCAATGGGAGGTATTGATGCTCAGGCTGATTGGTTGTGTGGACTGACCATGACTACAGTGGAAGAGCTGTTTTGGCACGGGCTGCCTCTATAGAGCAGGATTTGCTTTAGCAGGGCACTGGTGTCTGCCCTGTGTGCACTTTGGTTGTGTCTTCCTTGGTGGCATCCAGGTGATGCTCCAGCTCTGTTCAAGGATGATCACCAGTTGTGTTAGCCCTAGGGACTCCTGTCAGTGGCCCAGCTACAGGCCAAGACCAGCAGCAGCCTGTGTCCTGTCTGGGGCCAACTATCTTGACCACAAAGCAGGACACAGATGGCTGCCACCTGCACTGGGTTCAGAGGTACCTCAAGAGTTCCAGTTGCGAACCACAGCCAGCTGCCACTAGTGCCATCTTGGGTCTGCACAGCAAGAAGTAAAGGACAGCTGAAGCCACATAACGCTTGTTTGAGTTTTGTGAACCGTTGAGAGATTTTAGGTAAGCCTGCAGCATGAGCCAAGACAGGATTTTTTTTTGGAAAAGGCACTGAAAGCAGCTTGGGTTGGCTCTCAAGTTGGGTGGGGCAGGTTCTCAGGGAATCACCAGGGTGGGGTGGACAGTGTTAGCCAGGTTGATGTAGACTCAAGAGATGGCGGCCATCTATGTCTCACACTGCGATGGGTGATGGAGCAGCACAGAAACAAAGGATTCTACAAGCACCTCTGTGTGGGAGAAAGCTCCCTTCCAGCCATCACACTAAAACCAGAAAACTTAGTTCCTGCCCTTATATCCCTGACATCTTTTGAACTACTGCCCAGTGTTGGAGTTCGGGGCAAACAAATCTGTCAGTTAGTAAGCCCATTCCAAGCCCTATAAGAGAATCAACTGGGACTCTAGCCACGCTTCATCTCTCCCAGCCAGAATGACCAATGGTTTCCACAGCCAGAAGCTATAGGGACATCTCTCTCTAGCACTGGAATCCTGGGTTAGGATGCCTGGTGTGGAGCTGGGTCCCCTCGCACCCCAGGTGGACCTCCACAACCAAGATATCCCTCTAGACTTTTAACAGTCACACAGGGGTCTGGCGTCAGCTTGTTCTGTTTTTCTGCCCCTCCTACCAGTCTCGAGGTGACTTCTTCTGTATGTCCTTAGAAGTAGGACGACTTTGGTTGAGCTAGACTTCAGGTGATGCTCAGTGATGATTGTTCTGTAGTTTAGTTGTAATTTTGATGTGGTCGTGAGAGGAGGCAAGCATGGCATTTACTTACTCTGCCATCTTGACCACAAATCCCCAATTTTTCAATTTTTGATACCTTAATATAATAGATTTCTCTATAAAACTGTGATGTGACAACTCATGGAACTCACATTCATGTAAGACTCCTTATCAACACATTATCATGTCACTCATATGAAAAGTATGCTAACATAATGTGACTTAATTGACAAGAAGTCTAGACAAAAATTTTTTTCAAAGTTTCTTTGGCCACAAGAAGGACCATCAGCACAATCTTCTGTTTCCCTTGATGGGCATGTCTGTTTAATGAAATTGCTTAGACCTGGCTACTGTGACTGAAAGACACCAGCTGGAAAGTACATCTACGTCAATGGTCCACCTCGGGTCACAATGCGATCTTATGATGGGAAATCCTAGGGAGCCTCTCCTACAGAGGACAGGAGGATGGCAGGGGAATGTTGTTCTGCTTAGGAAATAGTGATATGGTTTTCACTGTCCATCAGGAAATTGTCATCCTGGATGACACATCAATCTTTTCTGACATCAAACTGTTAAATCTTTAAAGGCGTATGATTAACTCAAGTGAAGGGAAAAAGATTAGTTTCTAAACTTGTAAAGCTAGAAGCACTATGTTACTATGTAAGGCCTTACTTGGGCATTCATTTCTACTTTTACACTGGCATCTCTTTTCTTTTTCAAAATCCAACAAAGAGAAAAGTATATTCTTTTCGGGAAACATTTGCACAATGATCCAGTATTCGTGAATGACGAAGAAAACAAATTAGAACATTAAAAGTAATTCATTCTCGAGACCGAAAAAAATGGCGGCGTGAGGTGAGCCTCTGTAACGCTCCCCTGGAATTTACAACGAATCAGACAACAATAACTCCACAAAGGACTCCTTGCACAGCAGACAGGCAAGACGAAGAGGCCCACTACTGAATTCACCTCCAGGTGGGTGAATCGCGCGAGCGGGGGAGGAGGGAGAGGAGAAGTGCGGACGCAGGATGCAGACCTAGCTCAGTGCTCGGAGCCCGCTGCTCCCGGATCTTCCGCAGCTGCGGGAGAGGGAAGGACTCGGACTGCTAGGGCTCCGCTTACGGCCCACAGGGCTGAGGGGGCAGCATACAAAACCGCTGAACACAACGCTCGCTCACGGCAGACCTTGGAGCAAAGACTGAGGGAAGAGGGCTGAAATCGATGGTTTAAGCCCTCACTGCCGAGCGGAGAACGGAAGCCCTAGACACGGAGACTAGCCGCCCCCTCCCTACCCTCCCAGAGCTCGCCCTGCCCCCACCTGCCCGGTGCTAAAGCGATAAAGTAGCAGTGTCGGATCAAAGGACAGAATATTTGCTGCTCTGAGAACTGTGGACCGCAGACACAGATTCGCAGCTCAACTAGTTCCGGCAAAGGGGAGGGAGCTGTGGAAGCAGGACTGGCTGTGGTGATGGTCGCCGCCATTGCTCTGGGCCACCTCTCACAACTCACCCCGCCCCTGGCCCCACCTATCTGGGCGGATCCCTGCAGGAGTAAACAGAACTGCTGAAACATACGGGCTCTGAATCTGGTGCAGAAAGAGCTTTGGAACTTCAAAACCTCTTCGCATACCTATCAACCTGTTGCAGAAGCCACTCCTGTAGATGTCTAGGAAGAGAAATAGTAAATCAGTGATTGCCATGAATAACCAAGGCAACAAGATAGCTCAGAAAGAAAGTGAAAAGTCTCCAGAAAAGGAACTTAGAGATATGGACCTTTGTGATTTAAATGACAGAGAATTCAAGATTGCAATTCTGAAAAAACTGAACGAGATGCAAGAAAACACAGAAAGGCAATTTAATGAACTCAGAAACACAATCAAAGAACACCATGAGCATTTTACAAAAGAGATTGAAATCTTGAAAAAGAACCAAATAGAATTTCTGGAGATTAAGAACTCAATAGAAGAAATTAACAATAAAATATCCAGCCTAGGTAGTAGATTTGACCAGATAAAGGAAAGAATCAGTGACATCGAAGATAGGAACCTGGAATTTACACAGAGGGAAGAAGGAAGAGACTTGAGACTTAAAAGAAATGAAAGAACTCTACAAGAACTTTCTGACTCCATCAGAAAGAGCAATATAAGAATAATGGGGGAGACTGAAAAAAATGGCGGCGTGAGGTGAGCCTCTGTAATGCTCCCCTGGAATTTACAACGAATTGGACAACAATAACTCCACAAAGGACTCCTTGCACAGCAGACAGGCAAGACGAAGAGGCCGACTACTGAATTCACCTCCAGGTGGGTGAATCGCGCGAGCGGGGGAGGAGGGAGAGGAGAAGTGCGGAGACGGAGCCGCGCGGGCGCAGGACACAGACCTAGCTCAGTGCTCAGAGCCCGCTGCTCCCGGAACTACCGCCGTTGCAGGAGAGGGAAGGACTCGGACTGCTAGGGCTCCGCTTACGGCCCGCAGGGCTGAGGGGGCAGCATACAAAACCGCTGAACCCAACGCTCGCTCACGGCAGACCTCGGAGCAAAGACTGAGGGAAGAGGGCTGAAATCGGTGGTTTAAGCCCTCACTGCCGAGCGGAGAACGGAAGCCTTAGGCACGGAGACTAGCCGCCCCCTCCTTACCCTCCCAGAGCTCGCCCCGCCCCCACCTGCCCCGTGCTAGAAGCGATAAAGTAGCAGTGTCGGATCAAAGGACAGAATATTTGCTGCTCTGAGAACTGTGGACCGCAGACACAGATTCGCAGCTCAACTAGTTCCGGCAAAGGGGAGGGAGCTGTGGAAGCAGGACTGGCTGTGGTGGTGGTCGCCGCCATTGCTCTGGGCCACCTCTCACAACTCACCCCGCCCCTGGCCCCACCTATCTGGGCGGATCCCTGCAGGAGTAAACAGAACTGCTGAAACAAACGGGCTCTGAATCTGGTGCAGAAAGAGCTTTGGAACTCCAAAAGCTCTTCGCATACCTATCAACCTGTTGCAGAAGACACTCCTGTAGATGTCTAGGAAGAGAAATAGTAAATCAGTGATTGCCATGAATAACCAAGGCAACAAGATAGCTCAGAAAGAAAGTGAAAAGTCTCCAGAAAAGGAACTTAGAGATATGGACCTTTGTGATTTAAATGACAGAGAATTCAAGATCGCAATTCTGAAAAAACTGAACGAGATGCAAGAAAACACAGAAAGGCAGTTTAATGAACTCAGAAACACAATCAAAGAACACCATGAGCATTTTACAAAAGAGATTGAAATCTTGAAAAAGAACCAAATAGAATTTCTGGAGATTAAGAACTCAATAGAAGAAATTAACAATAAAATATCCAGTTTAGGTAGTAGAGTTGACCAGATGGAGGAAAGAATCAGTGACATCGAAGATAGGAACCTGGAATTTACACAGAGGGAAGAAGAAAGAGACTTGAGACTTAAAAGAAATGAAAGAACTCTACAAGAACTTTCTGACTCCATCAGAAAGAGCAATATAAGAATAATGGGCATACCAGAAGGAGAAGAAAGAGGGAAGGGAACAGAGAATATATTCAAACAAATCGTCGATGAGAACTTCCCAAACTTGTGGACAGAACTGGATCCTCGAATCCAAGAAGCAAATAGAACACCTAATTACCTCAATCCCAACAGGCCTTCACCAAGGCACATTGTATTGAAGCTGTCTAAAATCAATGATAAAGAAAGAATCCTCAAGGCAGCCAGGGAAAAGAAGACGGTAACTTACAAAGGAAAGCCCATTCGATTATCATCAGATTTTTCAGCAGAAACTCTACAAGCTAGGAGGGAATGGAACCAAATATTCAAACTATTGAAAGAGAGAAATCATGAGCCAAGAATAATATATCCAGCAAAGATCTCCTTTAGATATGAAGGAGGAATAAAGACCTTTCCAGACATCCAGAAGCTGAGGGAATTTTCTAATACACGACCTGCACTACAAGAAATACTAAAGGAGGCTATTAGACCACCATCAACAGGGACAACTTGTGGCAACCGAAACATAAAAAGGGGGAGCGTAATGGCCTGAACTGGAATATGGGAATAGAGAAAGTAAGCGTACTGAAGAAACTGGAATACTCTAAATATCAAACTTTCTTTTATATAAACTCAAGGGTAACCACTCAAAAAACATCCAAATCTGAAATATATACTGTAATAAAAGAAGAAACAGAGGGAAACATCATAGAATACTACCACACAGAAATAACAGACAACAACAAAAAGGCAAAGAAACAATGGAGACACAGCCTTACCAGAAAACTAAAGACAGAATGACAGGAAATCCTCACATATCAATAATCACCCTGAATGTAAATGGACTGAACTCACCAATAAAGAGACACAGAGTAGCAGATTGGATCAAAAAACTAAACCCAACCATATGCTGCCTACAAGAGACACATCTCAGCTACAAGGACAAGCATAGACTCAAAGTGAAAGGGTGGAAATTGACACTTCAAGCAAATGGTACCCAGAAAAAATCAGGTGTAGCCATAATGATTTCCGATGAAACAGACTTCAGGGTGAAAAAGATAACAAGAGACAAAGATGGACATTTCATAATGGTAAAGGGGACTATACAACAAGAAGACATAACAGTCATCAATATTTATGCCCCCAATCAGGGAGCACCGAAATATACCAAGCAACTACTAACAGAACTAAAGGGAGAAATTGACCAAAACACAATTATACTAGGGGACTTAAATACATCATTGACAGCTATGGATAGATCATCCAAACAGAAGATAAATAACGAAATCGCAGCCCTAAATGACACATTAGATGAATTGGACATAATTGACATATATAGAGCACTTCATCCTAAAACATCAGACTATACATTCTTTTCTAGTGTACATGGAACATTCTCAAGGATAGACCATATATTGGGACACAAAATCAGCCTCAGCAAATTTAAGAAGATTGAAATCATACCAAGCATATTCTCTGATCACAAAGCTTTGAAATTGGATATCAACTGCAAAAAGAAAGCAGGAAAAAACACAAATACATGGAGATTAAACAACATACTTTTAAAGAACGACTGGGTCAAAGAAGAAATTAGAGGAGAGCTCAAAAGATACATAGAAACAAATGACAATGAAAATACATCCTACCAAAATTTTTGGGATGCCGCGAAAGCAGTTTTAAGAGGGAAATTTATATCATTACAGGCCTATCTCAAGAAACAAGAAAAATCCCAAATAAATAACCTCATGTTACACCTTAAAAAACTAGAAAAAGAAGAACAAGCGAAACCCAAGGTCAGCAGAAGAAAGGAAATAACAAAAATCAGAGCAGAACTAAATGAAATAGAGAACAAAAAGACAATAGAAAAAATTAATGTGACAAAAAGCTGGTTCTTTGAAAAGATTAACAAAATTGACAAACCCTTGGCTAGACTCACTAAGATAAAAAGAGAGAAGACACTAATTAACAAAATCAGAAATGAAAAAGGGGAAGTTATCACGGACACCACAGAAATACAAAGGATTATCCAAGAATACTATGAAGGACTATATGCCACCAAATTTAATAACTTAGAAGAAATGGACAAGTTCTTAGAAACATATAGCCTTCCAAGGCTGAACCAAGAAGAAGTGGAAAATATAAACAGGCCGATCACCAGTAACGAAATTGAATCAGTCATCAAAAACCTTCCCAAAAGCAAAACTCCTGGACCAGATGGCTTCACCAGTGAATTCTACCAAACCTTCAAAGAGGATCTAATACCAATCCTGCTCAAACTCTTCCAAAAAATTGAAGAAGAGTCAGTACTCCCTAACTCATTTTATGAGGCCAACATTACCCTGATACCAAAACCTGGTAAGGACAACACAAAAAAAGAAAACTACAGACCTATATCTCTGATGAATACAGATGCTAAAATCCTAAACAAAATTCTAGCAAATCGAATACAACAATGCATTAAAAAGATTATTCATCACGACCAAGTGGGGTTCATCCCCGGGGCACAAGGATGGTTCAACATTCGCAAATCCATCAATGTGATACATCACATAAACAAAATAAAGGACAAAAACCATATGATTCTATCAATTGATGCAGAAAAAGCATTTGATAAGATACAACATCCATTTATGATTAAAACACTTACTAAAATTGGTATAGAAGGAAAATACCTCAACATAATAAAGGCCATATACGACAAGCCCTCAGCTAACCTCATAATTAATGGTGAAAAGCTGAAGCCCTTTGCTCTACGTTCAGGAACACGACAAGGTTGTCCCCTATCACCTCTGCTTTTCAACATAGTGTTGGAAGTCCTCGCCAGAGCTATCAGGCAAGAGAAAGAAATAAAAGGCATCCAAATTGGGAATGAAGAAGTTAAATTGTCACTCTTTGCAGATGACATGATGCTATACATAGAAAACCCTAAAGACTCCACCAAAAAGCTATTAGAAACAATCAATGAATATAGTAAAGTTGCTGGCTACAAAATCAACGTACAAAAGTCCATTGCTTTCCTATATACCAACAATGAAATCTCAGAAAAAGAGATAGAAAAAACAATTCCTTTTGCAATTGCAGCAAAAAGAATAAAATACCTAGGAATAAACTTAACCAAGGATGTGAAGGATTTATATGCTGAAAACTATAAGACATTTTTGAAAGAAATTGAAGAAGACACAAAGAAATGGAAAGACATTCCGTGCTCATGGATTGGAAGAATCAACATCGTTAAAATGGCCATATTACCCAAAGCCATATACAGATTTAATGCAATCCCCATTAAAATCCCAATGGCATTTTTTAAAGAAATAGAACAAAAAATCATCAGATTTGTTTGGAACCACAAAAGACCCCGAATAGCCAAAGCAATATTAAAAAAAAAGAACAATACTGGAGGTATCACACTCCCTGATTTTTCCTTGTACTACAGGGCTACAATAATCAAAACAGCTTGGTATTGGCGGAAAAACAGACTCATAGACCAATGGAATAGAATTGAGAACCCAGAAATAAAACCACATAAATATGGACAGATAATTTTTGACAAAGAAGCTAAAAACATACAATGGAGAAAAGACAGCCTCTTCAATAAATGGTGCTGGCAGAATTGGATAGCCACGTGCAAAAGAATGAAACTGGACTGCTATCTGTCACCATGTACCAAAATTAATTCAAAATGGATCAAAGACTTAAGCATAAGACCTGACACAATAAACTGCATTGAAGAAAACATAGGTACTAAACTTATGGACCTTGGGTTCAAAGAGCATTTTATGAATTTGACTCCAAAGGCAATGGAAGTAAAAACTAAAATAAACAAATGGGATTATATGAAACTGAAAAGCTTCTGCACAGCAAAAGAAACTATTGACAAAATAATGAGACAACCAACTGAATGGGAGAAGATTTTCGCAAACAGTTCCTCTGATAAGGGGCTAATATCCAAAATATACAAGGAACTCATGAAACTCAACAACAAAAAAACAAACAACCCAATTGAAAAATGGACAGAGGACCTGAAGAGACATTTCTCCAAAGAGGATATACAAATGGCAAATAGACATATGAAAAAATGCTCAACATCGCTAATCATCAGAGAAATGCAAATGAAAACCACAATGAGATATCACCTCACCCCAGTCAGAATGGCTTTCATCAACAAAACAAATAGTAACAAGTGTTGGAGAGGCTGTGGAGAAAAAGGAACTCTCATACACTGTTGGTGGGAATGCAGACTGGTGCAGCCGCTATGGAAGGCAGTGTGGAGGTTCCTCAAGAAATTACGAATAGAATTACCATATGACCCAGCAATCGCTCTCCTGGGTATCTACCCCAAAAATATAAAAGCATTTCTCTACAGAGACACGTGTACGCCAATGTTCATTGCAGCTTTGTTTACGGTGGCCAAGACATGGAAACAACCAAAATGTCCTTCGATAGATGAATGGATAAAGAAGTTGTGGTACATATACACAATGGAATACTATTCGGCGTTAAGGAAAGATGATATAGGAGCATTTGTGACAACATGGATGGATCTCGAGAGAATAATGCTAAGTGAAATAAGTCAGACAGAAAAAGCAGAGAACCCTATGATTTCACTGATATGTGGTATATAAACCAAAAAGAACAAGACAAACAAATGAGAAACAAAAACTCATAGACACAGACAATAATTTAGTGGTTACCAGAGGGTAAGGGGGTGGGGGGTGGGTGATGAGGGTAAAGGGGATCAAATATATGGTGATGGAAGGAGAACTGACTCTGGGTGGTGAACACACAATGGGATTTATAGACGATGTAATACAGAATTGTACACCTGAAATCTATGTAAATTTACTAACAATTGTCACCCCAATAAAATTAATTAAAAAAAAAAAAAAAAAAAAAAAAAAAAAAAAAAAAAAAAGAATAATGGGCATACCAGAAGGAGAAGAAAGAGGGAAGGGAACAGAGAATATATTCAAACAAATCGTCGATGAGAACTTCCCAAACTTGTGGAAAGAATTGGATCCTCGAATCCAAGAAGCAAATAGAACACCTAATTACCTCAATCCCAACAGGCCTTCTCCAAGGCACTTGTATTGAAGCTGTCTAAAATCAATGACAAAGAAAGAATCCTCAAGGCAGCCAGGGAAAAGAAGACGGTAACTTACAAAGGAAAGCCCAGTAGATTATCATCAGATTTTTCAGCAGAAACTCTACAAGCTAGGAGGGAATGGAACCAAATATTCAAAATATCGAAAGAGAAATCATGAGCCAAGAATAATATATCCAGTAAAGATCTCCTTTAGATATGAAGGAGGAATAAAGACCTTTCCAGATATCCAGAAACTGAGGGAATTTTCTAATACACGACCTGCACTACAAGAAATACTAAAGGAGGCTATTAGACCACCATCAACAGGGACAACTTGTGGCAACCGAAACATAAAAAGGGGGAGCGTAAAGGCCTGAACTGGAATATGGGAATAGAGAAAGTAAGCGTACTGAAGAAACTGGAATACTCTAAATACTGGAATACTCAAACTTTCTTTTACAGAAACTCAAGGGTAACCACTCAAAAAATATCCAAATCTGAAATATATACTGTAATAAAAGAAGAAACAGAGGGAAACATCATAGAATACCACCACACAGAAAAAACAGACAACAACAAAAAGGCAAAGAAACAATGGAGACACAGCCTTACCAGTAAACTAAAGACAGAATGACAGGAAATCCTCACATATCAATAATCACCCTAAATGTAATGGACTAAACTCACCAATAAAGAGACACAGAGTAGCAGATTGTATTTCTGTGGTGTCCGTGATAACTTCCCCTTTTTCATTTCTGATTTTGTTAATTAGTGTCTTCTCTCTTTTCATCTTAGTGAGTCTAGCCAAGGGTTTGTCGATTTTCTTAATCTTTTCAAAGAACCAGCTTTTTGTCACATTAATTTCTTTCTATTGTCTTTTTGTTCTCTATTTCCAAGACATGGAAACAACCTAAATGTCCTTCGATAGATGAATGGATAAAGAAGTTGTGGTACATATACACAATGGAATACTATTCGGCGTTAAGGAAAGATGATATAGGAGCATTTGTGACAACATGGATGGATCTTGAGAGTGTAATGCTAAGTGAAATAAGTCAGACAGAAAAAGCAGAGAACCCTATGATTTCACTGATATGTGGTATATAAACCAAAAAGAACAAGACAAACAAATGAGAAACAAAAACTCATAGACACAGACAATAATTTAGTGGTTACCAGAGGGTAAGGGGGTGGGGGGTGGGTAATGAGGGTAAAGGGGATCAAATATATGGTGATGGAAGGAGAACTGACTCTGGGTGGTGAACACACAATGGGATTTATAGACCATGTAGTACAGAATTCTACACCTGAAATCTATGTAAATTTACTAACAATTGTCACCCCAATAAATTTAATTAAAAAAACCAAAAGTAATTCATTCTCCAAATCTCACTAAAGGGTTTAGATTTCAAGGGAAATTCAGAATTCTGGATCAAATCATTACTCAAACGCCTGGACTCAAACAGATATTTGTAGTCCGATGTTTGTGGCAGCATAATTAGCAACAGCCAACAGTTGGAAAAACTGAAATGTTGGACAAACGAAAGGATAAATGAAATGTGGTATATATCAAATGTTGCCTTTAGACTGTCACAATGTTTTTCTATAAAAACCTTACTACAAAAATCATTAATTTTATGAACTGAGATTTCTTTCTCTGTAGAGAGAAATTACATTACTCCCAGCAAGTAGTATCAACATGAATTCAGTACTTTTATTAATGAGACTGTTCTTATTGTCTAAAATATCCTTATGTGCTACTATGACAAACATAGAAATTCCTTTGCAGTATGACAGAAATGAAGAGATTCACTTACCAAACTTGTACCTGACAGGTGCCTGAGAAGCTGTTCGATTATGCCCACTAGCTTTTGAATTGTCGGTTTTAGGTCAATATTTTCAGCTTCAAGCCTAAAGTGAATATTTTGACATAATTATTCTCACACATTGACTTTAAAGCATACCACATAATCGCTGAACAAATATCTAAGGTGCAACTACATAAAATCTTACAATTTGAAAAGCACATGATTTGGCAATTGTGCCATTTTTCTAGTTGTGAATTTTGCATAATGTGCAAAATTAGAGATAATGTACACAAATTATTCTTTTCAAGGTAGCTCAAAGCTGCCATTTTGACCCAGGTTCACACTCATGTGTTTATTGTTATAACTGATCTAATGGTCATACTACACTACACATCTGCTTTATAAATACTCAAGTTATTTTCTGTGCTGCTTTAACTTATACTTTTGCACGTGATCTTGCATCTTCTCAGTGCATCGTGCATCCTCTGGATGTCGAGCTCCTGCTTCTTGCAGCTAAAATAAAGAAAAAGTTATGTTTACTGATGATCTATGACATCGGACAATTAAGTTCGTAAACTTGTTGCAATGATGTTGCTCCCCATTTTTTAATATATATGATGGATTGTTCATTATGAATTTCTACCAACTGGACAAACAGTTAACCAAGTTTACTCTTTGGAAGTGCTTAAAAGGTTGTGTGAAAAAGTTAAGATGACCTGAACTTTTAGCCAACGACTCATTGCTCTTGTATCACAACAATGCACTAGCTCACACGGCACTGTCTGTGAGGGAGTTTTTAGCCTGTAAACAAATAACTTTATTGCAACACCCTCCTTACTCACCTGATCTGGCCCCCAATGACTAAATATGTCATTACCCAAAGAGAAAGAAAATATGGAAATGAAGACTATTTGATGACATTCAGGACATCAAGGGTAATATGATGATAGCAATGATGGCCATTCCAGAAAAAGAGTTCCAAAATTGCTATGAACTGTGAATTAGGCGGTGGCATTGGTGCATAGCTTCCCAAAGGGAGCTTTGTGACCGCAGTGATATTCAGCAACGAGGTATGTAGCACTTTTTCTTGAATGAGTTCTCACACTTAATTATCATACCTTGTAGTACAAATGACCCAAGAAGTCAAACATACTGTATTCCAAGCATCCCATCAACTCTAATTTTAAATATTCACATACGTGAATTACCAGGCTATTCCAGTGATTATGAAAGTTAACAGGCTACTCTTGGGGGCAGTCAGATAGTCATGGAATAGTTTGAGGGGCAGTAACTAAATAAGAGCCAAAATGCCTGGGTTTTTATCCCAAGTCCACCAGTTATTAGCTGGGTGACCTTGAGCAAAATACTTAAATTTTTTGGGTCTCAGTTTCTTCATGTATAAAATGAGACAATAGTGGCATCTACCTCACTGGGATATTGGGAAGATTAGATTAGGGAACATATGTAATAGAAAAGGACATGGCACACAGTAAAACCAAAGGGTTTGCAGTTAGCATTATTATTGTTGCTGTATTTTATGTTCTAATAAAATTTGATATTTTACACAGATGGGATGCCAATGGAAGTGGAACCAGTGTAAGAGTACACCAGTTACACTGAAATCATTCATCAAACTATCGGCAATGTCAGCAAATGGGGAACATTAAGCCTAGAATATAACCCCAGTACTAAAATCCTTTTCCCAATTCCAAGAGCCAACAGTACATTTTCTCTGCTTCTAATAATGTATACGTTCCTATGTCTCTGTACACTCAGTGGGTAATGAGTATGGACTACAATGCAAATACCACCTCCTGGATTGAGCATACAATTTATATGACTGTGAGAGGCAGGGTAAAGCCACTGTCATGGAAATAACGGACTCTAGTGCTAAAGCCAACTTCCCAAATGAATTCCTTCCCAGCAACTAGTTCTGTGGGGATGTGTCAGAACTCAGAGGAGCAGATGGAAGCAGCACGCTCTGGCAGATCAGAAAAGCCGTCCTCAGAGCTGTAGTTAGAACGTGCTATCGACCTGTACACCCTGGCTAGCTGCAGACAGGAAGGGCTGGCTCCCTTTTATTTTATATTTTTATTTTCACGGAGAGGGGGAAATTGAGCATTTCACTGAACAATTTTCTATTAGATTCGTGCTTTCAGTTTTATATATAATTGTGAAAAATACTTTCAGAATAAAAGTTTAATTATATCAATGTCTCCAAGGGCAAGTATTGGTTTGGTATAAAATATTTAATTTTATCCAAACAACTGTTGAAGAAAACATTTTCAATTTATACAAGGATAGGTGCCATCATATCAAATACTATTTCCCCTTAGACAAACTTATACATAGAAAGACAGAATTCTCTCTCATGAAAAATTGAAACTATGTCAAATGTAGGGCTTGATTGCTCTGCACAGACTATCTGACAAGTGCTGAGGAACACGAGTTCAATGAGAGTTCAAACAGTCAGAGAAAGCTTCACGGAGAAGCCAGATTGGGAGCCAGAAATCCGGGGGCAGGGAAATCAAAACACTGGCTCCCACCATAACTTGTAAACTCGTGTTCATAGCAGAATTATTAACAGCCAAAAAGTGGAAACAACACAAAGTTCCATCAACTGATGAATGGGTAAGTATTTTGTCCACAAGGTGAAGCAACGTTGGGCAACAGGAAGAAATAGCTAACAATTGATATGTGCTACAACACGGTGGAACCCTGGAAACGTGATGTTACGTGAAAGAAGCGAGTCACAAGCGACCTCAAATCGTGTGATTCCATTTACATGAAATATCCAAAGTAGGCAAATCTACAGAGACAGAAAGTAGATTGGTGGTTGCCTGAGGCTGGGAGAGACAGGAAGATAGGGTGACAGCTAAGGGATGTGGGGTTTCTTTTGGGGGTGATGGAAATGTTTTATAATTGTGGTGATAATTCCACAATTCTCTGAATGTAACAAGAGATATTGAATTGTATATTTTAAGTGGTGAAATATGATATGGGAATTGCATCCCAATGAAGATTAAAAAACACACAAATATAGTGAATCTGGATTATTTTCTTAATTCTCTATTGTGGGTGTGCATACTATAATGATCAACATATTTCTACACTTTTACAATATTTCTAAAATGAAAACAAAATGAAGGCAATGCCTACTTCAACTGGTTTGTATACTGAACTTTCTGTACAAGTTAGTCTGAAGTCCATGAAATATATACCAATGCTGTAACCATTTACAAAAGTGATGATAAGAAATAAGACAAATTTCTGACTCATTCTAGTAAACATTATCTTCTGATTTTAAATGGCTGCCTCATCCGGGTAATGGACATATCACTATACAATATAGTGTAGTAGGAAAAAAGTCCCTCGATTTCTATGAGGAATGCTGCCTATTCCTCAATGTTACCAAGGGTATAGACTATAAGAAAAAACATACAATGCAAATAGCAGGATGGAAGCCAGAGTTTAAGGAAGAAGTGCATTATAAAGATAATAAAATTATAATAAATTAATTACAACGAAAACACAAAAGAAAGCTGCCTTGAAAATCAGGATCCTAAAACACTTTATATTGATCAATTATAGATGAACACTTGACAGGTTACATTTCACACATACCTGACTCCTGATATGCTCTAATGTCTTGAAATCCTGTGTCTCAGCTTCTGAATTCATACGGTAATGTGATCTAACCTCCAGTGAAGCCTCTGACATAGACAGTTTTTTTGTGGAATCAGGTAGCTCTTGTTGAAATTGTCTCCCAAGCACCTAGGAAGATGATTCTGTTAGTGATCTTATAATCACATCTATTAAATTATGTTAAAATTTGCTAACTCTAACATATTAATATAATATGTAACTCGAAAAAGATCACCCCATGCATCAGTTCACCTTCTTTTCTTCTTTTGGACACAATTCTGTCTACTGAATCTGGGTAAGACACAGAAGGTGTTATCCTGCTGCCCACTCACTATTACGAAGGTTACTTGAACAACAGATTCAGCCCCACTCTCTACTTCCCCTGATGAAGCAGCAAAGCTTAACAATCTACTGACATCTCAAGGGGAAATTGGTATGTCGGTGGGACTAGTGGTCGTCAAGTATACATTGTGGAATGTTTTTCCCCCTTTTTCATCACAGGCTTAAATTGACTTCACAGGTCCTCACATATGCAGTCCACTGCTCACAACCTTCCAATAGATTCCTGTATCTTAGAAGAAAAGCGAACTCATTTCAGTGGTCTTCAGGGCCCCAGGTAACGTGGCCTGGACCTCCCTTCCTGCTACACATGAATCCTGCCTCCCCTCACTCATCTGAAAATGGAGACCCAGTGCCAAATTAATAAATCAGAGACCGCTACAAATCTCTTTGAAATGGATAAACTTATGTCCAAATGATAGTAAATGGGCCTTGTGATGAGAAAAAATGAATTTGTAAAAATAGTCAAGGACAATTATACATAGCAGTGGGAAGATTAAATCAAGTAGAGTTTTGATAAAACTCCTCACATTTGTCCCAAATTATGATTTAATGAAAAATTAGCTGCCTTTAAAGAGGTCACAGGTCCTAAGAATACATTATTTGAGACTGAAATAGTTCCAATTTATATCAAATTGACATGAATAAAAACAAAATTATACCAACTAAAATGTGGAAGAAACTACTGAGGGAAAGGGACAGCATCTACACTTCAGTTCATGTGGGAAATCTAGAATTAACTTTCTAGGTAATCCACTTAATTGAACCTTTATCTCTAAAAACTGTTTGCATAGGAGCATTTCCATTTATCTGCTTCATAATGGTATTACAATGTGGTAACAGAAAGATGAAAATTATTATTGTAGCAGTATAAGACTAAATCATTCATATCAACATGTATCTAATAACGATTTATACCTTAAAATTTCATAGTCAACACAATGCCTTTACTCAAAGTAAAGCACCTCACAGGTCTAAGTTTTGTTTGCTGGATACAATGTATGCTTTTAAGCTGTTAGAGCAAATACATTTGTAATCTATATATTTTTAATATTCTGCTAGATTCAACATTTAGCCATCATCAAATATTTGAACATTGAATTTTCTTTCAGGAAATCTGAAAACTACCTTTCTGGATACTTACCTCTCTTTCTGATATATCGTTTTCATACTGGCACATTCTTCCTTTCAAGTGATTCAATTTGTTGACTAACTCCTTATGGTTCTCTTTCAACACAGCATCTTGTTTTTCACATTCAGCTTGAAGCACTTTTCTAAGCCCCTGAAGCTGCTCTTCAATATTCATTCCTGAATTTTCATTATTGTCACTTTTGTGGAACGCATCATCCAGTTGCCGTCGAAAAAGCATGTTTCCACTTTGTAGGTCAGATCTTTCCTCCTTTAGGGATTCCAGCTTTCCAGTATACGGGTTCAATTTTTCTGGTTCCCTTTGATTCATGTGTTCAATTTCCTCCTCTTGACACTGAGTTTGGTTTAGGTCTTTCAGTACAGGTTCAGAAACCAATGTCCTTTCTCTGACAGCATATCTTGTTTGAGGGAGCTCAGTGTCTAAGCTATTGGATTTACTTCCAGGTTTAGAAAGTTGCTGAGAATGAATCTCACTGTTTTCTTTTAGGTTACACATAGCAAACCCGATGTTGTCCACGAAATGCAAGCATTCATCTTTTAATCCCTGGAAAAGATTTTGTAGGTGTCTTAATTGCTTACTAAGCTCATAATGATGGGCGGATTCCGCTTCTGTTTTCAATCTTTCTTTGCTTTGTCTTTCGTTCTCCAGTTGAGAGTTCAGCATTGTATTCTCAGCTGTTGGGACGTTAAGCTGTCTGTTATATTCAAATACTGTTTTTGTTAGCGTTTTGTCATTCTGTTTTATTGTTTTTTGAAGATGGTCCTTCTTTTCTTTTACATTTGCAGTGTCCTCAAAGTATTTATTTTCCACTTCCTGATTCTGAGTTTTGAGTGTTTCCATTTGCAGTCTTAGTATGGCGATTTCATCCTGCAACACGTGCTTTTCACGCAACAGGTCTTTCTCGTAACTCTCAGAATCCTAAGTAAAACAAAGGAGACTTGTAGCTAGCACTCAATGAAATGACATATCATGATATCCTCTGAAATTAAAGAAGAACCTAAATGTTTATATAATGAAAAGGTTGCAGTAGTTGGATATCCCATTGAAAACATACAATGTTGAATCCAAACCTCCAACTTCATACAAGCATAAATTCCCCAAAGTTAAAAAAAGATTAATATAAGATGCTGAATCCATGAAAGTGAAAAAGAGAATTTTAAAATCATAAGGGAATTTTAAGAGCCTCAGAACTGGAAAGGCAGCAAACCCAGAAGGCATGAAATAGAAGATTAAGAAGTCTGACTACAATTTAAAAGGTCACCATCTGAATATACACCTATCCCACAGTAAGAGTATTCACTCTGCATACATTTGGACTGATTACATTTCCTAGAATTTTTTTCCCAAGAATACTCAAAAGATATTTTACTTTTCTAATATTTTCAGAGTCACTTATAAGATTAAATCTACTAATCACTGATAAAACTAGGCATTGCACTAAGCAGTTCTTTATACATCAATGAACTCATTTCGTTATCACAATTTCAAATAGAACGATTAAAAAGATGAGCAAGTTCAGGATTTTTTCCCAGGACTTTGGACTCTACAATAGGGTGCTTGCTGCTCTTCTAGTGTAAATATATAAATTCAAAAGAAGCCTTAGATTTCAAAAAACTCAGGGTAAATAGGCTAAAAATTATAGAGCTCTTCTTAGAAAGTAGTGAGATTATTTGCTGCTACATAAGTGTTGTTTCCTTTTCATAATGTTTAAAGGAGAAATAAATGTGAAATAGGGGAAAATACACTGACTTCTTTGAATAAAATACTCACCAATAAATTATCACTAAGTATGCATCATGGCATACAATTTTCTTCAAAAGTTCCTAGCACTGAAATAGGACTCTACTTGGAACAAATTGTTCCTTTTCTCAAAAGTAGGAGAATGAGATCTAAAAGATGGTCTCTGCACTGGCTATACTTCAACTCCTTACAATCAGCGGAAGTGAAAACTAACCTCTCTACTAATACAGCAAGGGGATGAAACCACTGCCTCCAACTGAAACTTCTGTTATTAGTAGCAATAGTTTTGAGATTGTAGAAAGCTCATCGATCCCTGTAAAAAGTATTGAAAGCCTCCCCTTTAGATGACACATTGGGAACGTCACTACTTGACTGTTGGACATAAAAGGATTTCAATCAAGAATATCATTTATTGCAATGGACCAAAAATGCCACTCTCCCTAAAATACACACACACACACACACACACACACACACACTTTTAAAATCCTCTACAATTCCCATATGTATAACATTGGTTTTTAAAATGTGTACATACACAACTACACACATACATATTTGAAAATGACTAAACAAAATACCTCAGAATTCATTTTCTTAAGATTTATTTCTGTCTCCTTTGGTTGTTGAAGGCAATTAGTCAGAATTGTTTTATGTAATATTCTGTTGTTCTGTTCTCGGGAAAGTGGCCTCTGAGTGTTGTTTTCCTCTTGTACAACCTAGATAATTGAATATGAACAAAGAAAAATTAGAATATAACTAAAATTTAACTGTTAAAAATCTTAGTCTACGTTTACTTACTCCCAAATTATTGGACTGTAATTAGAAAGTGAAAAATAACTTGCCTTAGTCTAAATCAGAAGAAAAACATGAATCCACAAAACTAATTTTGTCACTGTTTGAACTAAACAATTGGTTATATGTTAAATCCACCCCAAAAATGAAATAGTGGATGATTTTTAATGTCACAGAGGCTTTCTCATTTAAAATAGTTCACCTCACCATGTTTTAAATAGTGATCCCCTACAGTGAATTTAAGAGTATTTTTTAAGGATTAATAACTGGAGAATAGGCAAACTTTAATTAGGAGCCCACATCATTAACATCAATCAGTAAGATAAGTAAATTCCTAAATATTAATTCAAATTATACACTATGAGTGTTATACATTGTGTTATACATTGACATAATTATCTGTTGCATCCAATTCTAACTTATTCAATACCCACTAATAAGAGCAGATAAAAAATTAAATCATATTTACTGATTTCCTACACTGAAAGGAAAGAAATTAGAAAGTTATTATTTGTGTCCTAACAACCAAAGGTCCCATCCTGAGAAGATGTGATTCTCTTAAAAAGCAGTTGAGTTGAGTGCCGGACCCCATTCTCTCCCTGAATGTAGACGCAGAGTCCATTACACAGAGGTCACAAGGAAGAATGCATCTCTAACCTTGGCCTTAGTGACCAGCCATACGGAACTGCACATTTTGAACCCCTGAGAATCATGACTCCTTTCACGTGAGCCCGAATCAGTGGCCATCATTTTTACATGGTTCATAATTTCAACTGTCTCATCATGTGATTCAATATTTGATGTTACTTTCTTTATTATTTAAGGGAGTTATAAAAATTAAAGGAGCAAACAACATTCAGGACTTTATTATTATTTTTTTTTGCCACAATCCAAAGATAAAGTTGAGCTATGAATATCTATAGATTCTAATAATATTTTAAGTTTTGTAACTTTGACTCTAAAAGGCTCGCATGAAAGGTAATTTCAGTTGGACTCTATTATATTATTAAAGCACAGAAAACCATATTATACTAGAAATTTAAAATTAAATTTCACATACATGTGTGTAGTTCTTTTCATTTCCATCAAGCCTCGTTTGACCTTCCTCTGATGTCATTCCTAGGTGTTGTCCTGCTGACAAATCTACGTATTAGTTAGAACTTAGAACAGTTTTATCTAACTTAGAACAGTTAGATAAAAGCTATAATCTTTATAAATACAGAAAATAACATCTTATCAATTGAGAGTTCAAATTAAGCGTAATCTTTTCCTGAATATTTACTTGACTTAAGAAATACTTCAAATTAGCTAACACTTCAACAACAAACCATTTGGGAAATATGAGATGTCACAAAGTGAAAGGCATACAAACATGTCAAAAATTCATCCACAAATTCATTCATTGAACATCGATGGAAAAACAATCAGAAAATAACCCACAATTTAGAAATGCAGTACAAACATATCGAGTTGCACTATATACTCTGTTCTCTTCCTTGTAATATACCTTTTGAACAACACCCTAAGATTCAACTGCAATGTCATTCATTGATTCCAGAATGACTTACTTCTGATGCATTTATTAGTGTACACCCTTCCTTATATCTGAAATGTTTTCCTCTACTATTCTGAAATTTTCTTTTCACCTTTGAGGATTCAGCACTGGGGTTTAAGGAAGAAGAGAGAGAAGAGGAGACAGACTGCCGACACAGCTGAGAAGGAAGTGCTATGGATTTAATTCTCGATGATTCCTATCACTGCTGGGAAAGTCAATTCTAAAATATATAAAGCCATAGAAAATCCAAGAAATATTTGATTGTTGGTTTCGGAAGGTGCTTTTTCGTCTACAATACATACAGTTTTAACTGATACTTGTGAATTCAGAATATAAAACTAAAGCTAAGAAACTATGTTTTGTTTCACTAGGCAACCTTTAGGTCTTTATGAAGTTTTCCCATCTGGTCCTAATGTTCTAAGTATAATTCTGCTGCCCGCTCCCCAGAGTACGCTAAATACTAGTCTGAAGGAAACCACGCTTTCACCTCATTCTCTTTCTTATTTCCATATGTTACTGTGGTTCAGGAAGAATGCCAATGTCTTGCTAAAAGTCATTCTGTTTGGCTGTTAAGTTCCATAAACAGAGTAAACGTGAAGTAGATTTTGCCACAAAATGGCTGTTGGAAAGTCAGAACTAGGATGAAGCTACACAGAGGCGGGCTAGGGTTGAACTCTTTCTGTTTCTTTATTTCCGCCTTTGCTTTCTCTGTTTCCTGGTGGCTGTGCTTCACTCGAGCCACGGAGCCTATGACCACCTGACAGGAACACACCTACGACCTGCGTCTCCAGTCTGTCTACTACGGCCATCGGGCCAAACCCTGTGGTGCTGACGGAGCTGTGCTCATGGAGTGGGACGCGGATGACCAACTTCCCAATCCCCGCATCTTTGACCAGTTTCATGATTGGAGGTCAAAGAAGTAAAATCCCAGTCTGAATTCTGGGATTAAGTGTTCATTTATGAGGAGATAAAAATAACACAAATTGACCATCTTGTAAAACTTCCTTTCTCAGAGAAGCAGTCCCACGTCCTACTTTCCCCCAATCACACTACTCCTTCAGAGTACATTTTATTTTAGGTGTCCTATGCTTGCCATTTACATAGGTAAGTTTAATTAACTATTGTCACACAGCAATTTCTATTACATAATGTGTTTCCAATTAAAAATTTCCTTCTTAATAGTTAAGATGGTGCAGGGTATGCTTTTTTTTGTTATTGTCAAAAGTTATGTGTAACCACTTAAGTTTAAATATGCATGACAAACATGGGTTTACAAAAACTTTTAATGAATCGTACTATTTCAAATAAGAAACTACTTATTATAAGAAAATGGTCTTTTCCAAATGCTCCAATATCTTCAGAATTCATTTTTGTAAGCCTTAGATAAACAGATATTCATATGACAAATTACAGTCCTGGGTGACCTTATTGTTTCCAAGGAAAAATAGGAACAAAGTAGGTCCCCATGAGCTCCAAAGAGTACAGGACACCATGAGACAGAAAATGAATATATAACAAAACTATTTTCCTTTTGTTTTTAAACAATATTCTCAGCTTAAAACTTTTTAAGACAAGTGAAAGAAAACCACAACTGTAGAAGTGAAGCTTTAAAGCCTCTTTTATCACTTCACATCCAGGAAGCCCGTACATCATTTAAAACGGTGGTTTCCAATCTCATGTGAGAATCCGTGAAGTCCCAAGGTCTGTCAGTCGAGGGGCCCGAAACGGTCAAAACTATTTTCACAGAAATACTAAATGTCATTTGCCATTTTCACTCTCATTCTCTTCTAAGTGTAAAGTAGAGTTTTCCACAGCCGTGATATCACAGCTCTGATGGTGACATCATAGGTCTATGGTTACTGGGTCGTAGCTCCAATGGCTCACGGAATGCATGACTGTGTGTGCTCCTATTTTAAATTGTTCAGTTTTTATTTCTAATATTGTCACTATGTATGGAGCCTACCGACTTAAAAATGTTCTTTGGAATGCTCAATAATTTTTAATCGCATAAAAGCATCCCAAGGCACAAAAGCTTCAGAATTCCTGTTGTCAAAGATTGTGTCTACCAAATATTCATTACCATTAACTACTTCTCCCATTTTTAATAATCGAAGATACCATAGGCGTACATACACATACCGCCAGTGTCTGCTCAGCAGAACATCTGGTTGTCTTAAGACCATCAGTGTTACAACACTAAGAGGAAGCAACGTTAAAAAACAATTGACATGGTAGCAACTCAGGCTAACTTGGGTAAACGTAAAAATTCAAATGACCATTTGAAAACGCTGGAAAAATCTTCCAGTGTGATAATTGACCTCTGGTAACCCCTATTAAGTACAGGGATTCCAAACTGGGACATTTAGGCTATGGAACAAACGGAGAACCATCTTAGTGAAGTCACCGTTTTAAAATCTCATTTTCTTATTCCTGTGAATACCTTTTCTCAAACACCGATACCAACAATGACATCACGTTATTTATGTCAAATCCTTCAATTAAATTTGTAACAAAAAAAAAGGAATGAGAAAGAGAAGACTGCAAGCATGTCACATGTCCTTGCGTACTCCTTCCCAAAATTAAATTGGTATTACAAAGTGTACCTGGTCTGAAGGGTTGCACATCGTCCATTCCTACAGCTCTGTTAGGAACAGGATCTTCCACTTCAATTCTCGCCTGAAGGGGTTAGGAAACAAGATGATTACTAACTAATGGACACTTCATGCAATCTCTAGTTAACAATTCAGGATTAGAATATTAACGTCATTATCTCCAAGAAAAGGACTTTTTGAAAAATAGGTATTTAAGCAAATATTAATTTGGTACAAATGATATTGCAGTTTGTGCAATTTTTTTGAAACCTTTAAAACCGCAATTACTTTTGCACCGAACTAAATACCTTCAAAAGTGTACTTCCTACAACTTTGCAATATTTCTAATGATACATTCTTTTTGTTTGTATGTTTGTTTAGTGTTGAAACAAGATACTTGCCTGACATGGTAAGAAACCTTGGTGTATGTCCTGTGGAGTCTAAACAGAACATATTAGAACCTACTTCATCTGGGTCAACAAGAGCTTGGAAAAACCAAACTCTTATTTGATAAAAATTTTGATAGGAAAAGTGATTAAACAGAATGACAAAGGTGTAAGAAAAACTTTTCTTTAAGTTATATTTAAATAAATAATAGGAAAAATGTTATATATAGTTATGCAACTTTTCAAAAAGTTTAATAAGATCTAATCAGGGAAAAATAAGAACATTTATTTATTAACCATCTCAAATGTACCAGGCATCTGCTATGCACATTTTATTTCTTTTCCACACAAACAACAAATATAAAAATGGTTTGATGCTGGTTAACCCTCTTCTTGCTTCCTGACCATTCCAAGACATTAGAATAAAATGATGAACCCACACGATCCATTGCTGTCCCTGCCCAGCAGGTTTTGCTCCTAGATTGTCACATGACTGGCTCCTTCTCATGCTTCACTTGGCAGTATCCCACACAGACATTTTCTTCAGGTCAAAACATTGAGCTCGCACCAACAGAGCCTCAAGTACCGAAACACTACACATCAACAGGGTATCGCCTACCACAGTCTCCTGAAGTTTAGAATCCCCCAGATTAGAAATCCACATGCCCCTTCTAACTTTTCCACTCTGTTCTTGACACTACTGCCATTTGATTGTCCTTCAGGTTTACCAAAAGTGTCCCCACCATTTGGTAAGTCACTACCACCCACTGTGATCATTGATTTTACATTTCTATAGCTCCCTTTATACTTCATAGAGTGTTTTCACATTTATTACCACATTAGTTCATTTCACACCCTGAAAGGTAGGCATAAGTACCTTTAGGATGAATGAGGTCACTGACATCCGACATGTTAAAAAGAAGTTTCCCCCAGATCCCACAGCTAGTAAGTGACCTATCCAGGGTTCTAATGTGTTCTTATCTTCAAACACAGTGTCTACACCAGTAGGCAGCAGTTGCCTGTATCAGAAGATCACACTCCTCCTGTCTCTTTTCACAGCTGTCATCTCACATTGGCTCATCATTACTTTGTACTTCTATTACTACAAGCATGGTTGCCATCAAGATACTCAATGCATGCTATTTTAACTGAACAGGGCAGTTGTTGTGTATTAAAGCAGCACTCGGCCGATTGTTGTTAGTAAAATCCTACATAGTGTTACTATTAACAATGCTCTTCCTTCCCTGCAAAAGTTCCTTGCAGATCTATTGGAGAATACAAGTACAATAATACTTGCATGTAGCAGGCATTATCTTTTCAAATTCCAACGTATAAAAAACCCTAAATTCCAAATTCTTTCTTTCTGAATCTCATTAGGACATTTACACAACCGTCAACACCACAGAATCATGCATTTGGGCATACTTCAAGCTGGAATAATTCTTTAGCTTTTAGGTAAACTTAACTTCAGAACCCAACTGATTCCTTATGACTTGGAAGCCTTCTCGTTTTATACTATTCTACACCGACCGCCTTCAGTGACCCATGCAAGTTAGCCGAGCTGTACTACGCTGTCTCATTTTATTCAGCACATATGAATTTTATTAATTATAGGCTAAACCGTAATAAAATAATTTAGGTGGGGAAATGCAGAGGTGAGAAAGTATAGTCAAACCATACCTTTTATGTTTTAACATCACCGAATGGTGACATTTAAAATAATAATGATAAAAATAATAGTAGTGAATGACAGTACCTCAGAATCCCAACATGATTTTTCAGCTTCTTCTTTCAATCTTAATGCCGATATTTTAACTATAAAACGTAGTCACAGAACATTAATGGGAACATATATTTCTATGCATTTTAAATACACATTCAAGTCATGAATATTTCCATAAAAGTAACAGCAGAAAAGAATTTCTGTAGGTCGAAGCATTTGCAAGAAGCCGTTGTTAGTAATAGAAATACTTTTGCAAAAAAGATAGGAACAAATGCTTATAAGAAATGAAAATCACAGTTGGATCTACACGTGTTAGATTTGTGTATAGCAGCACTTAAGCTAGAAAGATTTCATAGACAGTCACTAAATTATCACTTGTATTATTTTGGTGTACTCCATCAACACAAGTCAAGATATCAGTTTTCGTTTGCTCTTGTGGAGCACTTTCAATAATATCCACACCATTTTCTCTTTTTCCAATTGGCAGCTTGGTTGCTTCTTTCTATTAAGAAAAAGAAAAGAAAAACCCAACTTCAGCAAACATCATATTCATTTACTCGTTCACTCGCTCACTCAGTCCTTCAGTCAGTAAGACAACAAACCGCTATCATAGCCATCAAATCACAGGCATAGACCCAGGGGAAGCTGGAAATAGAAATGAAAGATTTTGTCCTATATTCTAGTAGAGGTCGATATACTATAATTTGTGAAAACAATCAGAACAGAAAAGTACCGCGCTCCAGTCCTACACCTCAGATCAATAAAGTATAGTACGGGCACAAAAGAAACAACAATCGGTTGTACCAGATGCTGCAAAAACAGGGCTGCATCTTGAAAGACATACGAGGTGCGGAGGGAAACCATGAAGGGGAGTCCAGAAAGGGCAGCGGGCGCAAAAGCCTGCGTATGAAACAACATATTGTAAGTGAGGGCAGAAGAAGAATGAGGTAAGCCTAGAACTCTGAAAATGGGATGGAGAGACAACTGCAGAATCAGAACCAAATCAAAGAAGGCACGTGTCATGCTAGCAGATGAATTCTACGCTCACGTCATGGGGAGTCACTCAGTAAACAGAGGTTTGCATCATCACAATTCTAGTTTACAACAGCCACTCGGGCACCATTTATGATATTGAGGAGTTCCATTTCTTTTTAGGAGCCTATCCATCAGCCTGTCTTGCTTCACAACATAGCGCCTCGCAGGTGCCTACAAATCACGAACAAAGCTACCAACAACTGGTTACTCTGTAGCTTCCCCTAGGTGGCTCCCGGTTGGGCACAAGCAGCAGCTGACCTGGACCTGCCAGACAGCCCCTCACAAGAGCCCCAAATCCAACACACCTTTGGACCAGCTTCAAGTGACACCAGAACATCACCAAATTAGCTTCACAAATGACAAAGCCAAGCCAAGGACTGAGCAGACACCGGAGCCCTGCTACAGCCGATCTCACTCTGGGAGGTCAGCCCACACACAGGGGTTCATTTACTGTAGTCACAGCCAGTCGTCCTGAGGGTCAAGTCCACACCCAGATGTGCCAACAGCAATAAGGCTCAAGTACAACAGGAGGGCACACACCACCCACACGAGCTTCTGGAGCACAAGGCTCAGGTAACCAGGGTCTGTACCACTGGGCCACACACAACACCTGGTCTATAAGGCAATACTGTCAAGATGAGGAGAATTGGCAGATCTACAGAATACACAGAAACAAACACGATAGGAAGTGAAAAAAGACGAGACAAAAAAAAACATTTCTCTAATGAAAGACCAGGAAAAAAAAAACTAGAGAAAGAACTAAACCTAATGGACACAAGATATCTACCAGACACACAGTTCAAAATACTACTTCTAAGGACGCTCAACGAACTTTGGGAAAAAACAGAAAAATGTTGTAACACTTCAACAGAGACAGCAAACAAAAAAAATGGACATGGAAATCATTAACAAAAGTCAACTATGAAATATACAACATCTGAAATGAGTAATTAATAGATGGAATCAGCACCAGATTTAGTTGAGGCAGACGTTCAAATCAATGATTTGGAAGACAAGGGAGCAGAAAACACACAATCAGAGCAGAAGAAAAAGATATGAAAAATGATTATGAGTCAAAAAAAAAAAGAGAGAGAGAAGACTTTTAGGGATTTCTGGCACAAGGTAAAGTGTAACAGCACTCGTAAGGCTATCAAAAGGAGAAGAGAGATACAGAAAGGAATTGAAAACCTATTTGAATAAATAATGACAGAAATCTTCCCTAACTTGTTGAAGGAAACACAAGCGTAGGAAACACAGAGTTCCAAACAAAATAAAGCCAAACGAGCCCAGACCAAGACATACCAGACTTAAAACACCAAAGGGTAAAGACACAGAGAGAATAGTAAAACCAGCAAGAGAAAAGCAGTTAGGTACATACAAGGGAGCTCGCATAAGACTGTCAGGTGATTTCTCAAAAGTAAATCTGAAGGCCAGAGGAATGGGCAAGAAATATGGAAATGTGATGAAACGCAATAATTTACAACCAAGAGCACTGTATCCAGCAAGGCTCTCATTTAGAAGCAAACGAGAGGAAAAGAGCTTGCCAGAGAAAAAGGAGGTGATGCAGTTCAGCACCAGGAAACCACTATCACAAGAAATGTAAAACCACGACTACAAAAAAAAGGAGGATGAGGAGAAGGAGGAGAAAGAGCAGGATGGGGAGAAGTGAATAAGAAAATGCCAATAACTACGTGCCTACAAATAATTACTTTAAATGTAAATAGATTAAATGATCCAGAAAAGACATAAGGTAGCTGAATGGTTAAGAATGCAAGACCCATACATACGACAATCAAACTACAAACTTTCTTCACCGCAAAGGAAACCAACAACAACATGAAGTCATGACCGGATGAATGGAGAAGATATTTGCCAATGATATATTTGATAAAGGGTTGACATCCAAAACATATAAGGAACTCATAAACCTTAACACCAAAAGACAAACAGTGCAATTACAAAATGAGAAGAGTACCTGAATAGACTTTTCTCCAAAGGGGTCACACAGATAGCCGAGAGACATACAAAAACATGCTCCGTGTCACTAATCATCAGAGCAATGCAAATTAAAAACACAATGAGCTACCACCTCACAACTGTCAGAATGGCCATGATCCATGAATCAACAAGCAACAAGTGTTGGTGAGGATATGAAAAAAACGGAGTCCTCGTGCACTGTTGGTGACACTGCAAATCCGAGCAGACAATGGAAAACAATATGGAAGTTCCTCAAAAATTTAGAAATAGAACTACCATGTGGCACAGCAGTCCCTCTTCATGGTTTTCCTCCACAGAAATCCAAAATACTAACTGGAAAAGCAATATGCATTTCTGTGGTCGTTGCCACATTATTTTCTTTTTTTATTGTTTTGCCGCATTATTTTCAATAGTCCAGATAAGAAAGTAACCAAGGGATCCATCATCTTGGAGAAAGAAGAAGATGGACATATATATATAACAAAATGCTACTTGTCTGTAATGAAGAATAAATACTTATCGTATTGACAACGTGTGTGGACCTAGAGGGTATTATTCTAAGTGAAAAAAGTCAGACAGAGAAAGACAAATACCACATGATTTCACTTATTGGTGATATGCAAAAAATAAATAAATAAATGAACAGAGAAAAGGGAAACAAACTCATAGGAGCAGAGAACTAACGGATCGTTGCCCGGTTCAAGGATTGTTGGGGGAATGCTTGAAACGGAAAAAGGATTAAGAAGTGTAAAGTGGCAGATATAAAATAGTTTTGAAGATGTCAAGTACAGCACAAAGAATACAGTAAATAAGATTGTAATAACGAAGTACGGTGTCAGGGATACCACACAAATCGGGGTACCAGTTTGCACATTATATAAATGCCTAATCACGATGCTGTACACCTGAGGCTCACATCATATTGAATGTCAACTGTAACAGAAATGAAAAATTTCACATTTAAAAAACAAAACTAAAAACTTTCTGAAACTTGACATTTGACTATATGGTTTTTAAGAATCCCTGCTTTTGACCAGAGTAAAGAAAGGATCCTATATTTTGTAGACACGGCTCCTTTCTTTACTTTGGTCAACGCATCATGGACATGGGCATAGTATCTCATGGACATATTTTTATAGGGAGCAGCCAAGAGCATCATCAGCTTTGGAGCCAAGTGGATTTTGCATCAAACCCTCAAACTTCTCCCTGGCTACTGCAAGTCATGCTGCCTAGACTGTCTTGGTCTCCATTTCCTTATCTCTGAAGATGAAGATTCCCTTCCTTGACAAAGCTATTCTGAGGATTAAATCACATCGTGCTGATTACAGAATAGGTCCGGAACAAGTGTTGATTTGACTATGGAGTATTTCACCATATCAGTTAAAAGAAATTCTGTGTCGCTCTTGCTCATATGGGCCAGGGCCCATGCATCAATACCACATAATCAAACACGCCATGAAAATACTAAACTTGAAGAAAAAAAAATCTCTGCTTTCAAATTGATTATTATTTTATGCGAAACATGTACTCTTCAATTAGATGAAGACATTTAAATATATTCACAATGCAATGATTTAGATCATAGTGCAATCCCTTTGTAATATGGGTTTTGAGATGGTGAACGTGAATTTGAAACTTTCAAAACTCTACTATCATTTTGGTCTAAATGATGAACCTAGGGTACCGAAAACTAATATAAAACAATATGGAATTTCCACGGAATGTCAATGAAAAAAAGAAATGGAAAAAACACTCCCTCCTAAAAAGTACCATACCAACATACAAAGTGTAAAAAAATAAAACTATATGTCTTATGCTATCTAGTTTTAAAACTGAAAGCTACCAGGAAGATTTCATGATTGTTACAATGAGTACCTAAATCCATTAAAGATTCCATTTAGGCACGAGTATGATAAAAGTCATGCTGGTATAACGTAAAAGTCACATTAAAATTCCTTACCCTTAACCAAATTGCATATCTCCGTCACTGTGGGAAAACTCCCTATAGAATTTTACTATCACTATACATATCCTAGCCTCTTCTTTCTCAGCTCCCATCTTGGATACTTACTAAAGTTAAAAGAACAACAACAAAACAATGAAGCGTCAAATGGTCATATGTTATAAAATGGTTCACCCTGACCTATTTTCCGTAAAAAACATAAAACAATGATAGGTGGACCGCTACTATTTTTACAACTCAGTGCTACACAAAACTCAATTAAGAGCACAACAGTTAATTTCACACAGGAGCCTTTTACCTTGGTATCAACGTTGAAGAGTCCATCATCTGAAGTAGACAATGAATCATCACTGCCAGGACTCCAGGAAAGTCTTCAGGGAAAAGATACACAACAAAAACAAGTGAATTCATTTCTTTACAAAAGCAGCAACAAAAACAACAAAAGGAGTAAAATTCAGCTATCTGCATATGAAATGAAGTTTCTTGATGTGAATAAAATTTAGATGATGTTCTAGAAAAGCGATCAGTTATCTATTTATCTATCTATTTATTAGTTATCTATCTATTATCTATCAGTTATCTATTTCTTCCTCCACCACTCCCAACTCATGCAATATTTAATGAAGATACACTCTAAGTTTCCATAACAAAGAATGACAGCCAACATGTTGGCAACACCTGAGAGTACCTTGTTTTCACCAAAAGTCCCCAGGGCTGAATTGAAAATGCAATTAATAGCTGACAAGAGGAACCTGAACTGGGACAAAAGCAATGAGCTAAATCGAGGTAGAACGAAACACTGACCCTTCTCCATGGTCTGTCCCTGGTTCAAAGATTAATCTGTGTGGGTCAAAAACGGCAGTCTTGCTTCTTTAAGGTAGAAAGCAGTTATTAAATTGACCCCATTCCTTCCTTTCACCCTGAAACACTACAGTGAGGTCCCTGAAATGTGTGAAATGTTTGCAAGTTACACGTACAAAAGTCAAAGAACAAATATGTATGATGTTAGCCTCCCCACTCCACGATCACTTGTCCACACAGCTTCCTGGCAATCTCCAACCTTCAAAACTTCAGCCTAAGAAGGCATAGACTCCTGAAACAAGGTTGGGCTCAAATGACCGTCAGTAGGACTTCTCTATTTCCCCGTTCCTGGAAAATAAGCTCAATGGGGCCTCAGTCATCCACTCCCAACACAGGCATGTTACCACCTACCCAACTCCATTACTGTTTTCACAATCAGTCCTCCCTCTGCCCAACCCTCCATCTCCATGGGAAGGACATCAGCCCGTTGGGAAAAGAGGTGGAGGTGACGAGACACCTGCCGTGGGCCATAGATCTATGTAGTTCAGCAATCTCCAGTGCCTTTGGACTCGAGGGGACCCCCTCTGTAATTTCGGGTGCAGGTGGATGATACCACATTCCTACTTGCTATAAAGAGAATGTTTCCAGAGGCTCAAAGGTTTAATATGTTTTCATACAGCCTTAAGTTTTGCTGGTTCCTCCAATTCAACAAACGAAAAAGCAGCAACCTGTTCAGATGCCGTTGAACCACTTACTTTAATCTGCTTCTTTAGACAACTACCAACAGCTGGTGTCCTTCTTGCTTGTAATTTCTCTTTACCTTGTCATACCCTACTATTCTGATCTCTTTTCCCTTATCTGATCTCTGATCTCTATTCTAAAAGCCTTATTCCTATGACAACCCAGTGTCGGTCCTATTGAGACTTGGATTCCCCTGCTAATTCCATTCTTATCCTCTTCCACTGCATTCACTAGACCTCGCCATAATTAAAACACTCACCCAAAGAATGATAAAGAAGGAAGTGTGCTGGGCTTAGAAACCTACAGTTAATCTCATTTCATCACTCACTATACTCAAATAAGTCACTTTAATGTCTTGGAGCTAAACTCCTCATGTGATCAACTACTTGACCAAAACAGTAATGGCAGCATGAAGTACTAGGGGGTGTTTTGAATAATTAATTGCTAACATTCCTTCAACACCTGGAATTCTATGTACTCTTGATTCTGTCAAGAAAAATGGAGAACACTTAGCTGGCAGAAGTGGAAAAAAATAACACAACAACAGCAACAATAATACCCCGATAATGCAGAGAAAAAGGGGAAAAAAATCAAGAAAACTCATGGAAGAAGGAAGAAAGACTCTGGAAAAAGAGAAAAAACTTCCTAGAACAAGGGAAAGGTATTAGCCAGAAGGGAAACACAGGCTGGGAAGTCAGTCAGTAGAGGAATCAATTACAAATATCATCTCAATTTGTGCTGCATTAACACAACATGGTCTATACATAGATGTTCTTCACTTACAGAACAACGATTCAACCCCAAGAAGTGTACGTGGCATTATACTTGAAAACATTTATCTGATTAGGTCTTGCTTATATACAACCTGTGGTTCTGTGGCCACAGCGAACTGAGATCTGCCCTAAACACTGATGGTGAAAACAAGGTTCTCGTGACTGCCGCTACTGTCAAGTAAACTACATTCAGACAAGAGCTTGGGCTAACTGGGCTTGTAGGAAACTTCTAAATCAGCGTTAACACATCACTAAACGGGACTCTCTGAGGCCACCTGACTTGCACCTGAATCTTGAATCCAGACCTGTCCAGGCACTTCTCAGTACAGGCCGAGGGACAAGAGAATGGACTTGGGAAGCCAAGCAGGCTGAAGGTCACATCACATGTCAGCCTCTTGGTAACAATGGAACCAGGGGTCAGTTATTCCACCTCCCAAAACCACACTCGTCTAATGAATAAAAACTAGGCCAAACAGTACAGCTACTTTGTGAATCTACTGTGCCGACGACCTGGGATTACCAATGTTAGGCACATAGTATAGGGTCTAGGCCAGAGCAGAACACTCATTAAAGCTTACTGGCTTCTCTCCGCAGTCTCTCAGTTAACATGCAATTTTAGAAATCCATAAATTCCTACCTGCTTGCAGGGTCGCATTTAGGACACTCATCCACTGTTAAAGAAAAAATTCACATACATTGTAAACACACAACAGAAAAACACAGAACTTTTTTTTTGACATTTTAATGTTTTATTTAGCAGTACTATAAATGTTATTTCAATATGTAATTAATGTAAAAATTATTGCGATCTTTTACATTATTTTTCATAGTCTTCAAAATCCAGTGTTATTTTACTTACAGTGCACAACTCAGGTCAGACTAACCATATTTCAAGTTCTCAATAGCCTCATACATCTAGTGGCTACTGTATTGGGCAGTGCTGTCTTATACTTTTGCAACTTAGTGCTGTAACATAATTGTTACTTTGTGTGACTATATGTTTATTTTAGTTACAGATTAATTGAATGAACTATAAAATATTTTAAAATGCTGCCTTTTATTTTCTTTCTCTTTAAGGCTCTTCCTTCTTCCATGATTATAGTAGCAGTTTATTGTCCAGTGATAGATGCTGTTTTCATTGTTCTGAAAATGATCAACTATCGACTTCACAGCGCGCTTGATGCGGGAGAAGTTGTAGACAGGAATGCAAGTGAGTTCACAGATCAGCGAGCCAACTATTATGAACTTGTGCCAAAATGTAAGCAGTATATTCTACAAACTTACCCTGGTCACCACAATATACAATGTTGCTGTGAAGTATAATGTTCTTACCTTGCTCTTCACTTCCTTCCTTACAAAGACTAGAGCTCTGGCCCAGGCTTAAGCTGATATCATCAGAAGTCTTAGCAGTGTCTGTATCTCCTACAAAGTTAAAAGAAACACGCGAAGACATTATATTAAAAGTAAAGGATAACAAGGCTAACAAGGATATCAAGGAGTATGCAGAGAAATTGGCCGTTGTAAACACAGAAAGTAATCAGCACTTGTTGCCACTTTCCAAGAGCCGTGGGGCTGGGCTGCGTGACACAAGGATGAACATGGCGTATATGAAGACAGCCATCACCACACTGAATCAGTGATGAGTAATAACCAGCAACATCTCTTCTCTCTCCATTGGGATACATTCTCCAAGTCAGATTCCATGGAAATCAGAAGATGGAGAGCAACATGAAAAACTAAAAAGCAAAAGGTGTAAAAACTTGCCAAACGTTTCAGAGGAATAAGCAACATAAACTGGGACATGTTTATGTAAGAGTGACTCAGTAAACCACACTGAGTCACTGGTATAGAGTTCAGTTGAACACAGACTTTCAAAGCGTCAGATTCAAGTGATGTAAAAATGTTTCTTTGGGACAACCCCTGAAGATTATAGTAGAGTGAATGTTACTGATACAACTGGTGGGCAATTAATACATGAAGAACTTTTACTTCCTCTGCTGTATGTCTCTGTGTGTTTGTGTGTGTCTGTGTGTACACACATATATATATTAATATATATTCATACACATACACATATGCACAGATATATATATATATATATACATATATATATACATATATACGTATGTACCTATATATGTGTGTATGTATGCATATATACTCCCCAGTGTACGCTAAATACTAGTCTAAATGGAATCACACTTTCTCCTTATTCCCTTTCTTATTTCCTTATGTTACTCTGCTTGTGGAAGAATGCCAATGTCCTGCTAAAAGTTGTTCTATTTGGCTGTAAGTTGTGTAAACAGAGTAAACATAAAGCAGATTTTGCTACAAAATGACTGTAGGAAATTCAGAACTACGATCAACCTACACAGAGATAGGCTGTGTTTTTTATTTCCTTCTTTGCTTTCTCTGTTTCCTGGTGGCTGTGATTCACACCAGTCATGGAGGGAAGAATTATGTAAGAGGAACACACCTCCAATCTGCGTCTTTCGTTTGTCTATAACGGCCATCTGTCCAAACTCTGTGGATGCTGACAGAGGTTTTCTCATTGAGTGTGTGGCAAATGGCCCTTTATCACCAAATTTCGAATCCCCGGATCTTGGACAAGTTCCATGATTGGAAATCAAAGAAGTAGCATTCCAGCTGGAAGAATCTGAAAATAAAATTTTCGTTTTTGAGGAGATAAAAGTAACACAAAGCTGACCGTCTTGTAAAACGTCCTTCTTCAGAGAAGCAGTCCCACGTCCTCCTTTCTCCCACACACTCTGTTCCTTCAGAGTACATTTTTTTTCAGGTGTCCTATACTTGCCATTCACGTAAGTTAAGTTGAATTAACTATTGTCACTCAGCAATTTCTGTTATATAATGTGGTCCCAATTGAAGCTTTTCTTCTTAATAGTTAAAATGGTGTGGGTGTGAATTTTTTTGTCATTATCAAAAGTTATGTCTAACCGCTTAAGTTTAAATATGTGTGACAAACATGGGTTTAAAACCACTTTCAATGAATCGTACTATTTCAAATAAGAAACTACTTATTACAAGAAAATGGTCTTTTCTAAATGCTCCAATATCTTCAGAATTCATTTTTTAAGCCTTAGATAATTGAAATTCAAATGACAAATGACAGGCTTGGGTGACCTTATTGTATTCATGTAAAAATACGATCAGGGCCAGACCGGTGGCTCAAGTGGTTAGAGCTTCATGCTCCTAACTCCGAAGGCTGCCGGTTCGATTCCCACATAAGCCAGTGGGCTCTCAACCACAAGGTTGTCAGTTCAGTTCCTCGAGTCCCGCAGGGGATGGTGGGCTACGCCCCCTGCAACTACTAATGGCAACTGGACCTGGAGCTGAGCTGCACCCTCCACAACTAAGACTGAAAGGACAAGTTCAAGCTGAATGGCACCCTCCACAACTAAGATTGAAAGGACAACAACTTGACTTGGAAAAAAGTCCTGGAAATACACACTGTTCACCAATAAAGTCCTATTGCCCTTACCCAATAAAAAAAAAAAAAAAAAATATATATATATATATATATATATATATATATATATATACATATCTATCTATCTATCTATATCTATCTATCTATCTATCTATCTATCTATATATATATATATATATATATATATAAATAAATAAAATAATACGATCAAACTAGGTATACATTAGCTCCAAAGAGTACAGGGCACCATGAGACAGAAAACAAATACATAACAAAACATTTTCCTTTTGCTTTTTAAACAAAATCTCAGCTTAAATCTACGAGACAAGTGAAAGAAAACCACAATTGTAGAAGTGAAGCTTTAAAGCCTCTTTTATCACTTCATATCCAGGAAGCCCGTACATCATTTAAAACGGTGGTTTCTAATCTCCTGTGAGAATCCGTGAACTCCCAAGGTCTGTCAGTCGAGGGGCCCGAAAAGATCAAAACTAAAAAAATAAATTGGTATTACAAAGTGTACCTGGTCTGAAGGGTTGCACATCGTCCATTCCTACAGCTTTGTTAGGAACAGGATCTTGCACTTCAATTCTCGCCTGAAGGGGTTAGGAACAAGATGATTAGTAACTAATGGACACTTCATGCAATCTCTAGTTAACAATTCAGGATTAGAATATTAACGTCATTATCTCCAAGAAAAAGACTTTTTGAAAAATAGGTATTTAAGCAAATATTAATTTGGTACAAATGATATTGCAGTTTGTGCAATTTTTTTGAAACCTTTAAAACCGCAATTACTTTTGCACCAAACTAAATACCTTCAAAAGTGTACTTCCTACAACTTTGCAATATTTCTAATGATACATTCTTTTTTGTTTGTTTGTTTGTTTAGTGTTAAAACAAGATACTTGCCCGACATGGTAAGAAACCTTGGTGTATGTCCTGTTGAGTCTAAACAGAACATATTAGAACCTACTTCATCTGGGTCAACAAGAGCTTGGAAAAACCAAACTCTTATTTGATAAAAATTTTGATAGGAAAAGTGATTAAACAGAATGACAAAGGGGTAAGAAAAATTTTCTTTAAGTTATATTTAAATAAATAATAGGAAAAATATTATATATAGTTATGCAACTTTTCAAAAAGTTTAATAAGATCCAATCAGGGAAAAATAAGAACATTTATTTATTAACCATCTCAAATGTACCAGGAATCTGCTATGCACATTTTATTTCTTTTCCACACAAACAACAAATATAAAAATGGTTTGATGCTGGTTGACCCTCTTCCTGCTTCCTGACCATTCCAAGACATTAGAATAAAATGATGAACCCACACCATCCATTGCTGTCCCTGCCCAGCAGGTTTTGCTCCTAGATTGTCACACGACTGGCTCCTTCTCATTCTTCACTTGGCAGTATCCCACACAGACATTTTCTTCAGGTCAAAACATTGAGCTCGCACCAACAGAGCCTCAAGTACCGAAACACTACACATCAACAGGGTATCGCCTACCACAGTCTCCTGAAGTTTAGCATCCCCCAGATTAGAAATCCACATGCCCCTTCTAACTTTTCCACTCTGTTCTTGACACTACTGCCATTTGATTGTCCTTCAGGTTTACCAAAAGTGTCCCCACCATTTGGTAAGTCACTACCACCCACTGTGATCATTGATTTTACATTTCTATAGCTCCCTTTACACTTCATAGAGTGTTTTCACATTTGTTACCACATTAGTTCATTTCACACCCTGAAAGGTAGGCATAAGTACCTTTAGGATGAATGAGGTCACTGACATCCGACATGTTAAAAAGAAGTTTCCCCCAGATCCCACAGCTAGTAAGTGACCTATCCAGGGTTCTAGTGTGTTCTTATCTTCAAACACAGTGTCTACACCAGTAGGCTGCAGTTGCCTATATCAGAAGATCACACTCCTCCTGTCTCTTTTCACAGCTGTCATCTCACATTGGCTCATCATTACTTTGTACTTCTATTACTACAAGCATGGTTGACATCAAGATACTCAATGCATGCTATTTTAACTGAACAGGGCAGTTGTTGTGTATTAAAGCAGCACAAGGCCGATTGTTGTTAGTATAATCCTACATAGTATTACTATTAACAATGCTCTTCCTTCCCTGCAAAAGTTCCTTGCAGATCTATTGGAGAATACAAGTACAATAATACTTGCATGTAGCAGGCATTATCTTTTCAAATTCCAACGTTTAAAAAACCCTAAATTCCAAATTCTTTCTTTCTGAATCTCATTAGGACATTTACACAACCGTAAACACCACAGAGTCATGCATTTGGGCATACTTCAAGCTGGAATAATTCTTTAGCTTTTAGGTAAACTTAACTTCAGAACCCAACTGATTCCTTATGACTTGGAAGCCTTCTCGTTTTATACTATTCTACACCGACCGCCTTCAGTGAACCTTGCAAGTTAGCCGAGCTGTACTACGCTGTCTCATTATATTCAGCACATATGTATTTTATTAATTATAGGCTAAACCGTAATAAAATAATTTAGGTGGGGAAATGCAGAGGTGAGAAAGTATAGTCAAACCATACCTTTTATGTTTTAACATCACCGAATGGTGACATTTAAAATAATAATGATAAAAATAATAGTAGTGAATGACAGTACCTCAGAATCCCAACATGATTTTTCAGCTTCTTCTTTCAATCTTAATGCCGATATTTTAACTACAAAACGTAGTCACAGAACATTAATGGAAACATATATTTCTATGCATTTTAAATACACATTCAAGTCATGAATATTTCTATAAAAGTAACAGCAGAAAGAATTTCAGGGGGTCGAAGCATTTGCAAGAAGCAGTTGTTAGTAATGGGGATACTTTTGCAAAAAAGTAGGAACAAATGCTTATAAGAAATGAAAATCACAGTTGGATCTACACGTGTTAGATTTGTGTATAGCAGCACTTAAGCTGGAAAGAATTCATAGATAGTCACTAAATTATCACTTGTATTATTTTGGTGTGCTCCATCAACACAAGTCAAGATATCAGTTTTTGTTTGCTCTTGTGGAGCACTTTCAATAATATCCATACCATTTTCTCTTTTTCCAATTGGCAGCTTGATTGCTTCTTTCTATTAAGAAAAAGAAAAGAAAAACCCAACTTCAGAAAACATCATATTCATTTACTCGTTCACTCGCTCACTCAGTCCTTCAGTCAGTAAGACAACAAACCGCTATCATAGCCATCAAATCATAGGCATAGACCCAGGGGAAGCTGGAAATAGAAATGAAAGATTTTGTCCTATATTCTAGTAGGGGTCAATATACTATAATTTGTGAAAACAATCAGAACAGAAAAGTACCGCGCTCCAGTCCTACACCTCAGATCAATAAAGTATAGTACGGGCACAAAAGAAACAACAATCGGTTGTACCAGATGCTGCAATAACAGGGCTGCATCTTGAAAGACATACGAGGTGCGGAGGGAAACCATGAAGGGGAGTCCAGAAAGGGCAGCGGGCGCAAAAGCCTGCGTATGAAACAACATACTGTAAGTGAGGGCAGAAGAAGAATGAGGTAAGCCTGGAACTCTGAGAATGGGATGGAGTGACAACTGCAGAATCAGAACCAAATCAAAGAAGGCACGTGTCATGCTAGCAGATGAATTCTACCCTCACGTCATGGGGAGTCACTCAGTAAACAGAGGTTTCCATCATCACAATTCTAGTTTACAACAGCCACTCGGGCACCATTTATGATATTGAGGAGTTCCATTTCTTTCTAGGAGCCTATCCATCAGCCTGTCTTGCTTCACAACATAGCCCCTCGCAGCTGCCTAGAAACTCACAAACGCAGCTACCAACAACAGGTCACTCTGTAGCTTCCCCTAGGTGACTCCCAATTGGGCACAAACAGCAGCTGACCTGGGCCTGCCAGACAGCCCCTCACAAGAGCCCCAAATCCAACACACCTTGGGACCAGCTTCAAGTGACACCAGAACATCACCAAATTAGCTTCACAAATGACAAAGCCAAGCCAAGGACTGAGCAGACACCGGAGCCCTGCTACAGCCGATCTCACTCTGCGAGGTCAGCCCACACACAGGGGTTCATCTACTGCAGTCACAGCCAGTCGTCCTGAGGGTCAATTTCACACCCAGATGTGCCAACAGCAATAAGGCTCAAGTACAACAGGAGGGCACACACCACCCACACGAGCTTCTGTAACACCTGGCTCAGGTAACCGGGGTCTGTACCACTGGGCCACACACAACACCTGGTCTATAAGGCAATACTGTCAAGATGAGGAGAATTAGCAGATCTACAGAATACACAGAAACAAACACGATAGGAAGGGAAAAAAGACGAGAGAAAAAAACATTTCTCTAATGAAAGACCAGGAAAAAAAAACTAGAGAAAGAACTAAACCCAATGGACACAAGTTATCTACCAGTCACACAGTTCAAAATACTACTTCTAAGGACGCCCAATGAACTTTGGGGAAAAGTAGATAAACGTTGTAACACCTCAACAGAGACAGCAAACATAAAAAATGGACATGGAAATCATTAACGAAAGTCAACTATGAAAAATACAACATCTGAAATGAGTAATTAATAGATGGAATCAGCACCAGATTTGGTTGAGGCAGACGTTCAAATCAGTGATTTGGAAGACAAGGGAGCAGAAAACACACAATCAGAGCAGAAGAAAAAAATATGAAAAATGATTATGAGTCAAAAAAAACGAGAGAGAGAAGGCTTTAAGGGACTTCTGGGACAAGATAAAGTGTAACAGCACTCGTAAGGCTATCAAAAGGAGAAGAGAGATACAGAAAGGAATTGAAAACCTATTTGAATAAATAATGATGGAAATCTTCCCTAACCTGTTGAAGGAAACGCAAGAGTAGGAAACACACAGAGTTCCAAACAAAATAAAGCAAACCGGCCCAGACCAAGACATACCAGAATTAAAACACCAAAGGGTAAAGACACAGAGAGAATATTAAAACCAGCAAGAGAAAAGCAGTTAGGTACATACAAGGGAGCTCGCATAAGACTGTCAGGTGATCTCTCAAAAGTAAATCCGAAGGACAGAGGAATGGGCAAGAAATATAGAAATGTGATGAAACACAATAATTTACAACCAAGTGCACTGTATCCAGCAAGGCTCTCATTTAGAATGAAACGAGAGGAAAAGAGCTTACCAGAGAAAAAGGAGGTGATGCAGTTCAGCACCAGGAAACCACTATCACAAGAAATGTAAAACCACGACTAGAAAAAAAAGGAGGATGAGGAGAAGGAGGAGAAAGAACAGGATGGGGAGAAGTGAATAAGAAAATGCCAATAACTACGTGCCTACAAATAATTACTTTAAATGTAAATAGATTAAATGCTCCAGAAAAGACATAAGGTAGCTGAATGGTTAAGAATGCAAGACCCATACACACGACAATCAAACTACAAACTTTCTTCACTGCAAAGGAAACCAACAACAACATGAAGTCATGACCGGATGAATGGAGAAGATATTTGCCAATGATATATTTGATAAAGGGTTGACATCCAAAACATATAAGGAACTCATAAGCCTTAACACCAAAAGACGAACAATGCAATTACAAAATGAGAATAGTACCTGAATAGACTTTTCTCCAAAGAGGTCACACAGATAGCCAAGAGACATACAAAAACATGCTCCGTGTCACTAATCATCAGAGAGATGCAAATTAAAAATACAATGAGCTACCACCTCACAACTGTCAGAATGGCCATCATCCATGAATCAACAAGCAACAAGTGTTGGTGTGGATGTGAAGAAAACGGGAGTCCTCGTGCACTTTTAGTGAGACTGCAAATCCGAGCAGACAATGGAAAACAATATGGAAGTTCCTCAAAATTTTAGAAATAGAACTACCATGTGGCACAGCAGTCCCTCTTCTCGGTTTTCCTCCACAGAAATCCAAAACACTAATTTGAAAACAACATGCATTTCTATGGTCGTTGCCACATTATTTTCTTTTTTTATTGTTTTGCCGCGTTATTTTCAATAGTCCAGATAAGAAAGTAACCAGAGGATCCATCATCTTGGAGAAAGAAGAAGATGGACATATATATAACAAAATGCTACTTTTCAGTAATGAAGAATAAATACTTATCGTTTGTGACAACCTGTGTCGACCTAGACGGTATTATTCTAAGTGAAAAAAGTCAGACAGAGAAAGACAAATACCACATGATTTCACTTATTGGTGACATGCAAAACATTTTAAATGAACAGAGAAAAGGGAAACAAACTCATAGGAGCAGAGAACTAACGGATCGTTGCCCAGTTCAAGGATTGTTATGGGAATGCTTGAAATGGAAACAGGATTAAGAAGTATAAAGTGGCAGATATAAAATAGTCGTGAAGATTTCAAGTACAGCACAAAGAATACAGTAAATAAGATTGTAATAACGAAGTACGGTGTCAGGGATACCACACAAATCGGGGTACCAGTTTGCACATTATATAAATGCCTAATCACGATGCTGTACACCTGAGGCTCACATCATATTGAATGTCAACTGTAACAGAAATGAAAAATTTACATTTAGAAAACAAAACTAAAAACTTTCTGAAACTTGACATTTGACTATATGGTTTTTAAGAATCTCTGCTTTTGACCAGAATAAAGAAAGGATCCTATCTTTTGTAGACATGGCTCCTTTCTTTACTTTGGTCAACGCATCATGGACATGGGCATAGAATCTCATGGACATATTTTTATAGGGAGCAGCCAAGAGCATCATCAGCTTTGGAGCCAAGTGGATTTTGCATCAAACCCTCAAACTTCTCCCTGGCTACTGCAAGTCATGCTGCCTAGACTGTCTTGGTCTCCATTTCCTTATCTCTGAAGATGAAGATTCCCTTCCTTGACAAAGCTATTCTGAGGATTAAATCACATCGTGCTGGTTACAGAATAGGTCCGGAACAAGTGTTGATTTGACTATGGAGTATTTCACCATATCAGTTAAAAGAAAATCTGTGTCGCTCTTGCTTATATGGGCCAGGGCCCATGCATCAATAGCACATAATCAAACAGGCCATTAAAACACACACACACAAAAAAAAGAATCTCTGCTTTCCAAATTGGTTATTATTTTGTGCAACACATGTACTCTTCAATTAGATGAAGACATTTAAATATATTCACAATGCAATGATTTAGATCATAGTGCAATCCCTTTGTAATATGGGTTTTGAGATGGAGAACGTGAATTCGAAAGTTTCAAAACTCTACTATTATTTTAGTCTAAGTGATGAACCTAATATCCTGGAAACTAATATAAAACAATATGGAATGTCCACGGACTGTAAGTGAAAAAGAAAATGGAGAAAACACTCCCTCCTAACAAGTATACCATACCAACATACAAAGTGTAAAAAATAAAACTATATGTCTTATGCTATATAGTTTTAAAACTGAAAGCTACCAGGAAGATTTCATGACTGTTACAATGAGCACCGGAATCCATTAAAGATTTCATTTAGGCACGAGTATGATAAAAGTCATGCTGGTATAACGTAAAAGTCACATTAAAATTCCTTACCCTTAACCAAATTGCATATCTCCGTCACTGTGGGAAAACTCCCTATAGAATTTTACTATTACTATACATTTCCCAGCCCCTTCTTTTTCTCAGCTCCCCTCTTCGATACTTACTAAAGTTAAAAGAACAACAACAAAACAATGAAGCGTCAAATGGTCATATGTTATAAAATGTTTCATGCTGACCAATTTTCCATAACAAACATTAAAAAATGATAGGTGGAGCACTACCAAATTTTACAACTTGGTGCTACACAAAACTAAATTAAGAGCACAACAGTTAATTTCACACAGGAACCTTTTACCTTGGTACCAACATCGAAGAGTCCATCGTCTGACGAAGACCATGAATCATCACTGCCATGTTTCCAGGAAAGACTTCCGGGGAAAGATACACAACAGACACAAGTGAGTTCATTTCTTTACAAAGGCAGCAACAACAACAACAAAAGGAGTACAATTCAGCTATCTGCATATGAAATGAAGTTTCTTGATACGATTAAAATTTAGAGGATGTTCTAGAAAAGCTATCAGTTATCTATTTATCTATCTATTTATCAGTTATCTATCTATTTATTATCTATCAGTTATCTATTTCTGCCTCCACCACTCCTAACTCATGCAATATTTAATGAAGATACACTCTAAATTTCCATAACAAAGAATGACAGCCAACATGTTGGCAACACCTGAGAGTACCTTGTTTTCACCAAAAGTCCCCAGGGCTGAATTGAAAACGCAATTAATAGCTGACAAGAGGAACCTGAACTGGGACAAAAGCAATGAGCTAAATCGAGGTAGAACGATACACTGACCCTTCTCGATGGTCTGTCCCTGGTTCAAAGATTAATCTGTGTGGGTCAAAAACGGCAGTCTTGCATCTTTAACGTAGAAAGCAGTTATTAAATTGACCCCATTCCTTCCTTTCACCCTGAAACACTACAGTGAGGTCCCTGAAATGTGTGAAATGTTTGCAAGTTACACGTATAAAAGTCAAAGAACAAATATGTATGTTGTTAGCCTCCCCACTCTCCGATCACTTGTCCGCACAGCTTCCTGGCAATCTCCAACCTTGAAAACTTCAGCCTACGAAGGCATAGACTCCTGAAACAAGGTTGGGCTCAAATGACCCACAGTAGGACTTCTCTATTTCCCTGTTCCTGGAAAATAAGCTCAATGGGGCCTCAGTCATCCACTCCCAACACAGGCATGTTACCACCTACCCAACTCCATTACTGTTTTCACAATCAGTCCTCCCACTGCCCAACCCTCCATCTCCATGGGAAGGACATCAGCTCGTTGGGAAAAGAGGTGGAGGTTACGAGACACCTGCCGTGGGCCATAGATCTATGTAGTTCAGCAATCTCCAGTGCCTTTGGACTCGAGGGGACCCCCTCTGTAATTTCGGGTGCAGGTGGATGATACCACATTCCTACTTGCTATTAAGAGAATGTTTCCAGAGTCTCAAAGGTTTAATATGTTTTCATACAACCTTAAATTTTGCTGGTTCCTCCAATTCAACAACGGAAAAGCAGCAACCTGTTCAGATACCCTTGAACCCCTTGGTAACAATGGAACCAGGGGTCAGTTAATCCACCTTCCGGAACCACACTCGTCTAATGAATAAAAACTAGGCCTAACAGCAAAGCTACTTTGTGAATCTACTGTGCCGACAACCTGGGATTACCAATGTTAGGCACATAGTATAGGGTCTAGGCCAGAGCAGAACACTCATTAAAGCTTACTGGCTTCTCTCGGCAGTCTCTCAGTTAACATGCAATTTTAGAAATCCATAAAATCCTACCTGCTTGCAGGGTCGCATTTAGAACATTCATCCACTGTTAAAGAAAAAATTTACATTCATTGTAAATACACAACAGAAAAACACAGAACTTTAAAATTATCAGACTGAACTTATGAAAAAATATTTTTGGGACAACCCCTGAAGACTACAGTAGAATGAATGTTAATGATACTATTGGTGGGAAATTAATACGTGCAGAACTTTTACTTCCACTCCTATTTATATGTGTGTACATATATTTATATTTATATATTCATACATATATACGTACACATATATGTACATGCATGTACTTATGCATGTTTGTATGTATTATACATTTATATCTAATGAAAGAAAAATAAGCGGGATGTGCAATCATTTGATAGCTACAAGTCAAGTGCTACTTACAATGATTGTAATCCTCCCAAACCCATTGCAGTCAACGAAACGGTATCAGCAGTAAAATGAGTATCATAAACTAACAAGGTCCAATTTAAATAGCATGATTTTTCTGTACTTCTGTCATGAAGAGCAGTTAGAAGAGAGTCCACTTGTTTTGCTCTTACACAGTACCGCTGTGCCGCTCTTCTGTCAAGGGTGTTCAGTTTAGGATGAAACATCCTGTCATCAGCAGCTTAGTCAAGAAGCAGTCTACTTTGCAGCACGGCAAAACACAGGAAATAGACTCTTTCTGGCCCTCTCTCCAGTGCAGGGTAAGTATGAAAGACTTTGCGATTCCAGTTTTATCTAGTCTAACCCCTGAGACTGTTTCCCTCCATTGCTGGAGAGTCTATCCGGCTCACCTCATAGAGCAGGAAGGTCCAAAGGGTTATTGCTGTACAGCAACGAGTGATGCCATTTTTCTCATCCCTCCCCATAGTGGCAAATGTGTATAGAAATCATGGTTTTTTACCTTGTAAGTCATATATCATCAAATCCTAAGCCGATGAATAACAGCAAACAAACAAACACCCCCCCCCAAAAAAGACAAAGTGGTTATCTTGAATAACAACCTTCAATGACCCTGGAGTTTTAAGTTTTTAAACATTCAAAAAGATGGCCACTGTATGATTCCAACTATATGATATTCAGAAAAAAACAAAACTATAGAAGCAGTAAAAAGACGAGTGGTTTCCAGAGGTTAGGGAGAAGGGAGGACTGAGGAAACGCCACAGAGGGTATCTAGTAGTGAATCTATTCTGTGTGAGACTGGAAGGGTGGAGACCTGTCATTATACGTTTGTCAAACCCCACAGATTGTACAACAGCAAGAGTGAGCTCTAACGTAAAGTGTGGGCTGTGAGTGGTCATGCTGAGTCAGTGCAGTTCATAGATCGTCGTGAATGTACCACCCGGGTGCAGGTGTCAACAGCGAGGGAGGCTCTGTGTGGATGGGGATGTGGGTTTTGAGGGAACTTTCTCTACTCTCTACTCAATTTTGCCCTGAACCTAAACCTGCTCTAAAAACGAAGGCTTACTAATAAAAAAAAAAAAAATTTCCACTGAAACTGCTATTACCAGATATGAACACATTAATGCTATTTTCAAAATACAGTCACTTTGAAAATGAATATCAAGGTCCAGTATCAGAATATGATTATTCACCCAACCGAATGAAGCATATGAAAAGCCATAAACAAAGCAAGTCATTTTTGGAATACTTACACAAGAAAATCACTGATAAACGTGACTGAACATCTCGCTTTAGCATGCTGAATAGGGATGCCAAGTGAATCAAAATGGAATCGTCCCTGTACTTACAGGACAACTTTGATTCTCATTGTAAATCAGAAATCATTGTGCTGATTTTATTCAAAAGCTATATTGAAACATTAATCACACAAAAAGATTGGAGTTGCCATGGTTATTGCCATAGTAATGTATGTGCAATACCTGTGAAATACTCACGAAAAGGCAAAACAGTAACCAGCACTGCAATGTTTAATGGATGATACAACTGAAACCAATACCAAGGCACATCACCATTTTCCTTGCTATTAAAATAAAATTTTAAGCTACACTAAAAATTAAGTCAGGCCTATAACTGCTGTGCCGAAAAGACTTCATACAGCAGGCCTGACTGCTATCCTTTGAAAGTCCTGCTTGAATGGCTGGCCCTTGGCTGGTATCTGGAAACCTGCATATGGTGAGGGTTCCCACCATTCCCTAACTAAGTGTGGCTCACCGTGCCTGAACTGCTTGTACAAACAAGGTGGTTCATGCTGGACACTCACTTTCCTTCTGGGAATCAGGAATGTTAGTACCAGCTAGGGGGACGCTGCCTATGTGACTGGCGTGCTATGAAAGCACTCCATGAAGGCACTGAGTCTAATGAGACTCCGGTACCAATAGACAGCATTTCACATGTGGTGCCAGAATTTAATAGTGGGGTATTAAGCACATCCTGCTAACTCCACAGGACATGCGTCTTGGAAACTTGCGCCTGGTTCCCTCCTGTCACAGACACTGCCACACACACCTTTTCTCTTTGCTGATTTTGCTCTCACTGTAACAAATCACAGGCATTAGTACAGCTATAAGCTGAGTCTTGTAAAGTGCTCTAGTGAATAACCAAACCCAGGGGTGGTGTTAAGAACCTCTAATAAATGGCATTATATGAAATTTTAATTCTGTGGGTTGATGCTTTCTACATGATTCAGAAGGTGATTTTGCAGATTACCTGTCATTAAATTCGTTTTTTTTGATTCTTCTTTTGCAGATTCCTGTAGAGCTAGATATATTTGAATAAAGGCATAAAGAGGATAAATGAAATGATGTCAGAAAATACTGTAAAACAAGCAACCATCCTATTTTAATCAGAATAAAAAATAAAACATCCTAATGACAACATGTTCTATCAATTCCTATATAGCAAATGAAGAGATCGCACTGTCAATTTTCTACAACTAGGCAAGTTTTATGTTCTTTTTATAATACTTATGAATCAATCAAGTAACTGGGATAATTACAGAAAAACATATAACTATCACTTGTAGTATAATAATGTACACTGATTATAGAGTTCCTTTGCTTTCTAAACTTTTTTATTTCTTATAAAACTAAAAACATAGCTCTCATATGAAAAGGCAGTGGTTAACAGAATATGTGAAAATGAAACAAAAAATTATATCCATGTAGGATGAATTACCCCTGGATATACCAAGAAACTCAACATTCAGAGGAAAAAAACGTGTCTTCCCTATTGACCTGCTGCATTTCTCTCTCCATCTGATAATGTCCTAGTCACTCTTCTCATGTCCCATTGAAATGCTAGTGCACATTCTGGAAACCTAGGAATCATCTTCGTTTTCTCACTCCCCACTAACTTTTACATTCAATTATCACTAACTTCTATTAACCATAACACTCTCCAGGCTCTGCTTTATTTTTCCACAGCCACTGCCCTAGTCAAACAGGGGCTCTTAGCAGATGGCTTTCACAGGGGGAAAAATGAGACACCACCGACTGTTATTGTTGCTTCCTAAAGGAATAGGATTTATTTTCAGCAAAACAAATGAGAAAGACATAAGCCAGCAAAGACCAACATGTTAAATTGAATAAATTAACCTTCCTGACTTTCTTGTCTTTCAAAATGGATGCGTGAAAACATCACAGTGGACTGATACTAGTCCAAGGAAGTAAAAGCTTCCTTTGTCTGCGACTTATTTTTATGTGCTTTTCTTCAATCTATCCTCTATGTGAGGGGCCAGCAAACTCCAACCTGCCATCAGTTTTTATAAATAAAGCTTTACTGTAGCACGGTCTTGCCTATTCAGTTGGCCCACGACTGTTTTCATACCATGATGGCAGATTTGAGTAGGTATGACAGAGACCACATGGCCTAAAATCAGGCCCTTTACAGATAAGCTTGCTGGTCCCTGCTTATACCACAACCAGAGTGTCCGAATGCCGTCTCATCTTGTTCCTAGTCTGCTCAAAACTCTCCCATGATCCCTGCAGTAACCATTGCTGAGTCCCTGCCCACTTGCCATTTCTTCATCTTCATTCTCACTGGAGAACCACAATGCTGTGTGGATATTTACTGTCCCAATACACAAAGAACATGGCCTCTCTCCAGCTCCACAAAGAAAAATGATTATACTATGCTAATCACAGTGACTGCTTTACCCCTAACTGCTGTGGGAACCAGCATGTGCTGTACCCCAGCCTGGAAATGTTAAGGGATCTACTGGCAGCTTCTCAGTCTTCTTCCTATTTAAAAGAATCACATAGCTGATCATCACTGTTTATCAGGGAAACGGAAATCAAAACCACAGAGAAATACCACCTCATTACTGTCAGATGGCTACCATCAAAATGGCACCAGATAACAAATGTCGGCAAGGAAGTGGAGGAAAGGGAAAACAGACCCTGCACTGTTTTTGGATTTGTAAATTGTTATATTCACTGTGGGAAACAGTATGGAGATTCCTCAAAATATCAGAAATAGAACTGCCATGAGATCTTGCAATTCTACTTCTGGGTATTTGTCCAACGAAAACCAAAACAGTAATTTGAAAAGACACCTGCACCTCTATGTTCACCGCAGCAGTATATATAATAGCCAGGATATGGAAGCAACATAGGCGTCCTTCGATAGATGAATGCATAAAGAGGATTTGATATGTGTGTGTGTGGGGTGTGTGTGTGTGTGTGTGTGTGTGTGTGTATACAGTAATACTATAACTGATATTAGAATAATTAACTCATCCATAATATAACTGATATAATAACTCATCCATAAAAGATGAAATCTTGCCCTTTGTAACAATATGGAAGTTCCTAGAGGTATTATGTAAGTGAAAGAAGACAGAGAAAGACAAATACCTTATGATCTCATTTATATGTGGAACCTAAAAAAACAAAACAAACAAAACAGAAACAGATCCATAGCTACAAAAAAGTAACTTGATTGTTCCCAGATGAAAGGGAGTTGAAGAGATGAACGAAAAAGAAAGTGTATGAGAAGTACAAACTTCCAGTGATGAAATATCTAAGCCACAGGGATGTAGTTAACAGCACAGGGAAAATATCAATAATATTACAGTCACTTTGAAGGGTGATAGATGCTTACTAGACATATTGTGGTGATAACCTCGCAAGGCATATCAATGTCAAATCACTATGCTGTACACCTGAACTGATATAATGTGGTATGCCAACTATATAACACAGAAATGCAGTCCTTCAGCCTTTGGATATTGTCCTGTGAGAATATGATGCTTGGAGCCATTGCTAATTAACCAGCCAGCAAAGAAAATGGAAAACCTACAGAAACGCAGTCCTTCAGCCTTTGGATATTGTCCTGTGAGAATATGATGCTTGGAGCCGTTGCTAATTAACCAGCCAGCAAATGAGACTTAAACGAAACACTGACAACCTCACAACTGAAATAGGGACAACAACAGGCAACTCATGGCATCACAGAACCACCAAAACCATCCTGGTTCCTCCTGTTGTAACCACTGTTAATTAGGTCACCTATTACCTGCAGCTAAAACATTCTAACTGATATATTTCCCAAGGCCTACAGGATAAGAGCAACTCCTTTCTCTAGAACTAAAGACTTTCCTAAGCTTGCCTTACCTAGGTATTCACCACTTTCTCAAACATTCCCACAGCACGCTTTTTATACCATCAAAACTGAACTGCTTGTAAATCCTTCAAAGTTCACTGTGTATCTTAGCCTATGTCTGCAGTTCCTTCTGCCAAACCTATAATCTTGATTATTGTTTCCCCTGCCCAACACGGTCCTTCTGCCTCTTTATCTGGCCAACTCACACTCACACTGCATACTTCCCTTAAATCCTACCCAGATTTTCACAACCGAAATCATCATCATGGACATAAAGTGTCTGGCCCACGAGATCTGACAATTAGGTTCACGAAGTCATCCTAGAAAAAGTGCTGCACACCTCATTGCTGAGTATCACTATGGTCACCTTCGAAGTACACCTCTTGGGAAGCTATGCACCAATGCTAGCACCTAGTCTACTCTGCGAAGCAATTTTGGAACTCTTTATATGGAATGGCCATCAGAGCTGTTGTTGTATTACTCTTGATGTCCTGAATGTCATCAAAATGTCTTTCTTTCAGTATTTCCTTTATCTTCGGGTAAAGAAAGAAGTCATTGGGGGCAGATCAGATAAGTAGGGTGGGTGTATCAATACAGTTATTTGTTTACTGGCTAAAAACTCTCTCACAGACAGTGCCATGGGAGCTGATGTATTGCTGTCATGCAACAGCCATGAATAGTGGGCCAAAGGTTGAGGTTGTTTTCTTCTAACATTTTCATGCAGTCTTTTCAGAACTTCCAAAAACTAAACATGGTTAACTGTTTGTCCAGTTGGTACAAATTTATAATGAGTAATCCCTCTGATGTCAAAACAGTTTAGCAAAATTGTTTTGACTCTTGATTTCGACTGACAGAACTTTTTGGTCTTGGAGAATTGGCTGACTTCCATTGTGTACTTTGATGCTTTGTTTCAGAATCGTATTGGTACACCCACGTTTCATCACCAGTGAAAACACGGCTCAAAACATTGTCTTGCCTCTCCAAAAGGTCTTGGCAGCCTTTGACTCTCCTTTGCTTCTGTTCATGGGTGAGCTCCTTTGGATCTATTTTTGCACACACCTTTCTCATGCCAAGATTGTCAGTTAAAATTTTCCTAACTGTTTCTGTATCGATGTTTACTTGGTCTGCTATGCTTCTCACAGTCAGCCAATGATTTTGACTCACAATTCGATGAATTTTTGCAATGTTTCCTCCGTTCTGGTCGTTACTGGCCACCATGACGTCTCTTCATCAGTGACGCAATCTTTCCCCTCAGAAAAATGTTTAATCTATTTGTACATAGCCGTTTTCCTTGTGACATTATCCCCATGAACCTGGACTAACATGTTCCTGATTTCACTTCCACTCTTGCCAAGTTTAACAAGAAATTTAATGTTTGATCATAGCTCTGATTCAAGCTCAGACAGCCTCGCAATGGCACACAAAAACATGCAACAACAACGAGCAAGACACTCGTGTCAGCTCAGCAAGACACCGCCACACATCAACACGAACACAGCTCTGAGACACTGATATACCAAGGTTATGAAACCTTACTGAGCTGTTTCTACAGTGCTGCCAATGTAAGCGCACGGTGGCAAGTTCTCAAACTTAATTGTCAGATCTGATGCTACAACCCAATAAAAAACAATAATGATAATTATAAGCTCTCAGTGGACTCTGGCACCTAGTAAGCACTGTGTAAAGTATAATAAATAATAAAAATGACAATAATAAGAACACGCTCTTGGAGGTAGGGACTGTGGTTTTAAAATGCTTGTCTTCTGCAACATCAAAATAACACTTAGTGCCTAAAAGACTCCTGATGGTTACATAGCAAACGGCTGCAGAGGCAAATAAATACATGAATGAAAAGATTGCCCTTGAAAATTCTGTTTTAAGAAACCATAGAAATAAGCCAGGGACAGCTCTAAAGTCTTAGGGGCACATTAAAGATCAAATTCCATTTCATCTCTGTGTTTCCTATAACTTGCAAAACCACCGACACAAGTGCTTTGATAGAGGTCTACTAAGTTAAAGGGGTCCTTGGGCATTTCAGATTGCACAATGTGCCACATTCAGTGAGCAGAATAGCGTTTTTGTCATTGTGAAACTTTTCTGTACTTTTATTATAATCTTTTGAGTCCTAAGTTAGGCTATGGGAACATTTATTATGATTATCTTTTGACTAATGGCTACAAAGCATCTTGTTCTAGAGAAATTACACTGTTATGACAACTATCCAACTAACAGAAGAAAACATTTTCTTCTAATGAGGTCAACATGTCTCACTCTGTTTTGACTTATGAGAAAAAAAGGTGATACTAGTGAGACCTTGTTGGCATATCCACATGGAAAATAACCCATGCTTCTCAACAAGGCACAGCTTTACTGACTTGTATCAGTAGATACCTTTTAAAAACAGTCTCACTGCGGAGAACTACCAAAAATGGCAGCGTGAGGTGAGCCTCTGTAACGTTCCCCTGGAATTTACAACTAATCGGACAACAATAACTCCACAAAGGACTCCCTGCACAGCAGGCAGGCAAGATGAAGAGGCCCCCTACTGAATTCACCTCCAGGTGGGCGAATCGCGTGAGCGGGGGAGGAGGTAAGGGAGAAGTGCGGAGAAGGAGCCGCGTGGGAGCAGGTCAAAGACCTAGATCAGTGCTCCGAGCACGCTGCATCCCGGAACTACCGCAGCTGCGGGAGAGGGAAGGACTCGGACTGCTAGGGCTCCGCTTACGGCCCACAGGGCTGAGGGGGCAGCATATAACACGGCTGAACCCAACCCACAAGGCAGAGACCTCGGAGCAAAGACTGAGGGAAGAAGGCTGAAAATGGTGGTTTAAGCCCTCACTGCCGAGCGGAGAACGGAAGCCTTAGGCACTAAGACTAGCCGCCCCCTCCCTACCCTCCCAGAGTTCGGCCCACCCCCAACTGCCCGGTGCTAGAAGCGATAAAGTAGCAGTGTCAGATCAAAAGGACAGGATATTTGCAGATCTGAGAACTGTGGACCGTAGACACAGATTCGCAGCCCAACTAGTTCCGGCGAAGGGGAGGGAGCTGTGGAAGCGGGACCAGCTGTGGTGGTGGTCGCTGCCATTGCTCTGGGCCACCTCTCACAACTCACCCCGCCCCTGGCCCCACCTATCTGGGCGGATCCCTGCAGGAGTAAACAGAACTGCTGAAACATACGGGCTCTTAATCGGGTGCAAAAAGAGCTTTGGAACTTCAAAAGTTCTCTGCACCCCCACAAGGACGTGGCGCCCTATGACCCAGGTGAACTGTTAACAGAGGAGAGGCCAGTCTCTCAGGAAATCCCGCCATTGTGTGAGAAGCTGGAATAGTGCAGAGAAAACGTAGCACTACTGTGTCAGAGGAAAAAAAAGGCTGCAGTCAGAGAGAAAATAAAACGTTCTACCAACAAGTATTGGAAAACAAAAGAAAGACCTCTTCCTATCAACCTGTTGCAGAAGCCTCTCCTGTAGATGTCTAAGAAGAGAAATAATAAATCAGTAATTGCCAAGAAAAACCAAGGCAACAAGACAGCTCAGAAAGAAAGGGAAGTCTCCAGAAAAGGAACTTAAAGATATGGAAATATGTGACTTAAATGATAGAGAATTCAAGATTGCAGTTCTGAAAAACCTCAAAGAGATGCAAGAAAACACAGAAAGGCAATTTAATGAACTCAGAAACGCAATCAAAGAACAACATGAGCATTTTATGAAAGAGATTGAAATTTTGAAAAAGAACCAAATGGAATTTCTGGAGATTAAGAACTCAATAGAAGAAATTGAGAATGAAATAACCAGCTTAGGTAGTAGAGTTGACCATATGGAGGAAAGAATCAGTGACATCGAAGATAGAAACCTGGAAATTACACAGATGGAAAAAGAAAGAGACTTGAGACTTAAAAGAAATGAAAGAACTCTACAAGAAGTATCTGACTCCATCAGAAAGAGCAATATAAGAATAACGGGCATACCAGAAGGAGAAGAAAGAGAGAAGGGAACAGAGAATATATTCAAAGAAATCGTTGATGAGAACTTCCCAAATTTGTGGACAGAACTGGATCCTCGAATCCAAGAATCAAATAGAACACCTAATTACCTCAATCCCAACAGGCCTTCTCCAAGGCACATTACATTGAAGCTGTCTAAAATTAACACCAAAGAAAGAATCCTCAAGGCAGCCAGGGAAAAGAAGACGGTAACCTACAAAGGAAAGCCCATTAGATTATCATCAGATTTTTCAGCAGAAACTCTACAAGCCAGGAGGGAGTGGAACCAAATATTCAAAATGTCGAAAGAGAGAAATCATGAGCCAAGAATAATATATCCAGCAAAGATATCCTTTAGATATGAAGGAGGAATAAAGACTTTTCCAGACATACAGAAGCTGAGGGAATTTTCTAATACACGACCTGCACTACAAGAAACACTAAAGGAGGCTATTCGACCACCATCAACAGGGACAATTTGTGGCAACCGAAACATAAAAAAAAAAAAGGGGGGGAGCGTAAAGGCCTGAACCAGAATATGGGAATGGAGAAAGTAAGCGTGCTGAAGAAAATGGAATACTCTAAATATCAAACTTTCTTTTACATAATCTTAAGGGTAACCACTCAAAAAAAAATCCAGAACTGAAATATATACTGTAATAAAAGAAGAAACAGAGGGAAACATCATAGAATACCACCACACAGAAATAACAGACAACAACAAAAAGGCAAAGAAACAATGGAGTCACAGCCTTACCAGAAAACTAAAGATAGAATGACAGGAAATCCTCACGTATCAATAATCACCCTAAATGTAAATGGACTGAACTCACCAATAAAAAGGCACAGAGTAGCAGATTGGATCAAAAAACTAAACCCAACCACATGCTGTCTCCAAGAGAGACATCTCAGCTACAAGGACAAGCATACACTCAAAGTGAAAGGGTGGAAATTGACACTCCAAGCAAATGGTACCCAGAGAAAATCAGGTGTAGCCATAATGATATCAGATGAAACAGACTTCAGGGTGAAAAAGATAACAAGAGACAAAGATGGACATTTCATAATGGTAAAGGGGACTATACAACAAGACATAACAGTCATCAATATTTATGTCCCAAATCAGGGAGCACAGAAATATACCAAGCAACTACTAATAGAACTAAAGGGAGAAATTGACCAAAACACAATTATACTAGGGGACTTAAATACATCATTGACAGCTATGGATAGATCATCCAAACCGAAGATAAATAACGAAATTGCAGCCCTAAATGACACATTACATGAAATGGACATCATTGTCATATATAGAGCACTTCATCCTAAAACATCATACTATACATTCTTTTTGAGTGTACATGGAACATTCTCAAGGATAGACCATATATTAGGGCAGAAAAGCAGCCTCAGCAAATTTAAGAAGATTGAAATCATACCAAGCATATTCTCTGATCACAAGGCTTTGAAATTGAGATTGGATATCAACTGCGAAAAGAAAGCAGGAAAAAACACAAATACATGGAGATGAAACCACATACTTTTAAAGAACGACTGGGTTAAAGAAGAAATTAGAGGAGAGATCAAAAGATACATAGAAACAAATGACAATGAAAGTACATCCTACCAAAATTTTTGGGATGCAGCGAAAGCAGTTTTAAGAGGGAAGTTTATATCATTACAGGCCTGTCTCAAGAAAAGAGAAAAATCCTAAATAAACAACCTCATGTTACACCTCAAAGAACTAGAAAAAGAAGAACAAGTGAAACCCAAGGTCAGCAGAAGAAAGGAAATAACAAAAATCAGAGCAGAGCTCAATGAAATAGAGAACAAAAAGACAATAGAAAAAATTAATGTGACAAAGAGCTGGTTCTTTGAAAAAATTAATAAAATCGACAAACCCTTGGCTAGACTCACTAAGATAAAAAGAGAGAAGACACTAATTAACAAAATCAGAAATGAGAAAGGGGAAGTTATCACGGACACCACAGGAATACAAAGGATCATGCCAGAATACTATGAAGGACTATATGCCACCAAATTCAATAACCTAGAAGAAATGGACAAGATCTTAGAAACATATAGCCTTCCAAGGCTGAACCATGAAGAACTGGAAAATCTAAACAGACCGATCACCAGTAACGAAATTGAATCAGTCATCAAAAACTTTCCCAAAATCAAAAGTCCTGGACCAGATTGCTTCACCAGTGAATTCTACCAAACCTTCAAAGAGGATCTAATACCAATCCTGCTCAAACTCTTCCAAAAAATTGAAGAAGAGTCAGTACTCCCTAACTCATTTTATGAGGCCAACATTACCCTGATACCAAAACCTGGTAAGGACAACACAAAAAAAGAAAACTACAGGCCTATATCTCTGATGAATACTGATGCAAAAATCCTGAACAAAATTCTAGCAAAGCGAATACAACAATGCATCAAAAAGATTATTCACCACGACGAAGTGGGGTTCATACCCGGGGCACAAGGATGGTTCGACATCCGCAAAGCCATCAATGTGATACATCACATGAACAAAATAAAGGACAAAAATCATATGATTATATCAATTGATGCAGAAAAAGCATTTGACAAGATACAACAATCACTTATGATTAAAACACTTAAAAAAAAAAGGTATAGAAGGAAAATACCTTAACGTAATAAAGGCCATCTATGACAAGCCCTCAGCTAATCTCATAATTAATGGTAAAAAACTGAAGCCCTTTGCTCTACGTTCAGGAACACAACAGGGCTGTCCCCTATCACCTCTGCTTTTCAACACAGTGTTGGAAGTCCTTGCCAGAGCCATCAGGCAAGAGAAAGAAATAAAGCATCCAAATTTGGAATGAAGAAGTTAAAATATCACTCTTTGCAGATGACATGATGCTATATATAGAAAACCCTAAGGACTCCACCAAAAAGCTGTTAGAAACAATCAACGAATACAGTAAGTTGCTGGCTACAAAATCAACATACAAAAGTCCATTGCATTCCTATATATTAACAATGAAATCTCAGAAAAAGAAATACAAAAAACAATTCCCTTTGCAATTGCAGCAAAAAGAATAAAATACCTAGGAATAAACATAACCAAGGAAGTGAAGGATTTATATGCTGAAAACTGTAAGACATTTTTGAAAGAAATTGAAGAAGACACAAAGAAATGGAAAGACATTCCGTGCTCATGGATTGGAAGAATCAACATAGTTAAAATGGCCATATTACCCAAAGCCATATACAGATTTAATGCAATCCCCATCAAAATCCCAATGGCATTTTTTTAAAGAAATAGAACAAAAAATCATCAGATTTGTTTGGAACCACAAAAGGCCCTGAATAGCCAAAGCAATCTTAAGAAAAAAGAACAATGCTGGAGGTATCACACTGCCTGACTTTAGCTTGTACTACAGGGCTACAATAATCAAAACAGCATGGTATTGGCAGAAAAACAGACACATAGACCAATGGAATAGAATTGAGAACCCAGAAATAAAACCACATAAATATGGACAGATAATTTTTGACAAAAGAAGCTAAAAACATACAATGGAGGAAAGACAGCCTCTTCAATAAATGATGCTGGGAGAATTGGATAGCCACGTGCAAAAGAATGAACTGGACTGTTATCTGTCACCATGTACCAAAATTAATTCAAAATGGATCAAAGACTTAAGCATAAGACCTGACACAATAAACTGCATTGAAGAAAACATAGGTACTAAACTTATGGACCTTGGGTTCAAAGAACATTTTATGAATTTGACTCCAAAGGCAATGGACGTAAAAGCTAAAATAAACAAATGGGACTATATGAAACTTAAAAGTTTCTGCACAGCAAAAGAAACCATCGACAAATAAAGAGGCAACCGACTGAATGGGAGAAGATTTTTGCAAATGGTTCCTCCGATAAGGGTCTAACATCCAAAATATACAAGGAACTCATGAAACTCAACAACAAAAAAACAAACAACCCAATTGAAAAATGGGCAGAGGACCTGAAGAGACATTTCTCCAAAGAGGACTTACAAATGGCAAATAGACATATGAAAAAATGCTCCACATCACCAATCATCAGAGAAATGCAAATAAAAACCACAATGAGATATCACCTCACCCCAGTCAGAATGGCTTTCATCAACAAGACAAATAGCAACAAGTGTTGGAGAGGCTGTGGAGAAAAAGGAACCATCTTACACTGTTGGTGGGAATGCAGACTGGTGCAGCCGCTATGGAAGGCAGTGTGGAGGTTCCTCAAAAAATTACAAATAGAATTACCATATGACCCAGCAATCCCTCTCCTGGGTAACTACCCAAAGAATTTGAAATCAGTTATACATAAAGACACGTGTGCTCCAATGTTCATTGCAGCTTTGTTTATGGTGGCCAAGACATGGAAACAACCAAAATGTCCTTCGATAGATGAATGGATAAAGAAGTTGTGGTATATAAACACAATGGAATACTATTCGGCCTTAAGGAAAGATGATATAGGAACATTTGTGACAACATGAATGGATCTTGAGAGTATAATGCTAAGCGAAATAAGTCAGACAGAAAAAGCAGAGAACCCTATGATTTCACTGATATGTGGTATATAAACCAAAAACAACAAAAGAACAAGACAAACAAATGAGAAACAAAAATTCATAGTCACAGACAATAGTTTAGTGGTTACCAGAGGGTAAAGGGGGTGGGGGGAGGGAGATGAGGGTAAGGGGTATCAAATATATGGTGATGGAAGGAGAACTGACTCTGGGTGGTGAACACATACTGGGATTTATAGATGATGTAATACAGAATTGTACACCTGAAATTATGTAATTTCATTAACAATTGTCACCCCAATAAATAAATTTTTAAAAAAAACAGTCTCACTGCGATTCCTTCACACTGGCTAAGTTTTGTAGTTCTTATTGTTTGCCATTTGTTTATGGGACTACGAAGGTATTGTTGAGTTCTTAGTTTTAGTTACATTATGGTGAGACAAACCACAATGTAATAACAAGAATTCATTCACTACGTGTAATCCATTTGCTGTAAAATTTAAACAAATATCCATTTTTACAAGTCCAACTTATTGTCCAACTTATAAGGTGATTATAGAAGCAACATACAACATACTAACTTAAAAATCATTTTTCTTATTTACACAAATATCATATGGGATTGTAGGGGTCATGACTAGATAAATGAGTTTCTTTTCACACAATACTCTCTCAGATTTTAAATTACCTACAATTAACTTTTATAATAATTCTGAATACTAGACTATTAAGAAAGACATTAACTAACAAAGAAAAAATATACATGCAATATACACATTTTTTAACAGCTCTTTCAATAGCAAAACTTTCTTAGTCTTACTGTATGTGTGGTAGGACCACAAAGAATACTTCACTATTAAGAGTCTTACCTCGACTGTTACTGTCAGAAGACGTTTCACATCTCCATCCTTTTTTATAACCAGAAATTAGTTGGACGTTGCTATGTATAAAAGAGGTGAGAATATTACTGTCTTAATACTGACAGGAAAACATTTATCAAAACATGGAATTCTTAGAGTATTTCAGGTAATATCTGAACTAATATAAAAACTTGAATTATCCCATACGCTTCAATTTTGTAAGTTCTAAAGACAAACAAATAAAGAAACAAAAACTTATAGACACAGACAACAGTTCAGTAGTTGTCAGACAGTAAGTGGAAGAGGGGATAGTAGAAAAGGGTAAAGGGGGTCAAACATATGGTGACAGAAGGAGAACTGACTCTGGGTGGTCAACACACAATGTGATATATAGACAATATATTAAAGAATTGTACATTTGAAACCTATGTAATTTTACTAACCATTGTCACCCCTATAAATTTAAGTTAAAAAAAAAACCATAGTAAGTTGTACAAAATTTTTCTTAAGCATGTGATTAAAGAAGACAAAAAAACAAGGTGAACCAGTCATGTTGAGGGCAGTATAGTTCAGTCAGTGAATTAGAATTAGCAGGGGCAAGTGTTGAGAACTCAGAAATCCTAGTTCTATAGCCCACAAGATCCGTTTTCGGGGAAGTCACCGCTGTTAGAATCAGAGCTTTCCTCTACAAACCAAGCATCTCACTGCCTTATTTTATAGGTTGTCAGAGGATCAAATAGGTAATACAGCAAAATTGTAAGGCAACGGAATAACTTTTTTTGAGCTTTAGTTTTTGAAATTATTTTGGAATTCCAAATAAACCTAATGTGTGCTTTTCATAGGTTCTATTTAACATTCAAATGTTGCAGTTTACAGAAAATGTTTTTAATTTTGGTTATCAGCTACTCTCTTTGTGGTTTGTAATTCAGTACATCTCAGCTATTATGTAATTTGTAATTAAATGCGTTTAGAAATATGTTACCTCAATAAGGTAGATAACATAACTGCCCCTATTATCGTAGCTAATCACACCAGTGGCAGAAAAGTCACAGAAGTCAAGACCTGGCTTGGACTACTTCCGTCTCATGTCTACCTCCTGAAACTCTGACCTATCAGATCTTTCTAACCTTCCTAGGCATCCCCAGTTGACTTGGAAGATAGAACACATGCACCCTTATGAGGCGTGGAAGGTGTGTGGCCATTCTATCACCAAGTAACCTCCTTTAGATCCAGAGCTTTCTGTTTACTGGCTTCCATGTCAGGCAAAACTTTAAATACTCTGAAACCTGAGGGAGAGTCAAGTCACTGGCCAGATTTTCATTATTTTGGAAAACAGATCACTGAGCCTCATCTTAACTAAGGAATCACAGGCAAGTTAGTGTCTACTACTCTGGGAAAGGCGTATGGGACCTTCCAGGACCTAAGGAAAGATACTCCATGGGATAGCAAGTGGCCTTGGGGTACAGATCTGGTAACAGGAGAAAGGAAAGTCTGATCTTTTCCTGCAGCATTACTGGCACCTCTCTGACAGCTCAGAAAGTTCCAACTAACATGTGCCGGCAGAAGACACAACAAGACACTCAAAAGGGTAAGTCATTATGAGGTTTGGGCTAAGATGTGGGCCCCACATAGTTTTTCAGTGTTGGGGAAGGCTGTGTGTGGCTAAAGCTAGAAGTCCAGACTCCCGGGACAGGGAGCTGGTGCTCTGGAATAGGGGCTAAGGATGTAAGCGAGCATCTGCATGTCAAGTTAAAAATATCGCCACTTCGAAGTCCAAATGTGGAAAACCATGGACACAGAGGACTCGGGATCAGCAAGGGAACCTGGGAGCACAGGGAGTCATGACGACGGGATCCGTTTCTATAGCAACCATGCAGCAACACAATCGATGGAAACCAATGAATGACCAGAATGACCTTCCTTCCCTCTCCATCTGACTTGTGAAAGAGGATGGTCCCCCTTGGACTTAGGGAACACTCTGGCTTCTTGAAAAATTCAAGGGGGGAGCATAGCCAATAGCCTCCAGAAAATACAGAATTTCCTGCTAAACTGTACATTTTACACACCCAAATAACTAGTAGGAAAAGTCAGAGAAGAGACATTATTGGTACCTGACACACAGGGGTTATGCTTGGAATGAAACGGAGAATGTGGGGATCCCTAAAGATAAAGGTCTTCAAAGTTCTGGGATAAGGAATCTGTCCCTTTGCTACGTCTTACACGTCTGATCGTTTGCTTGGTTTCTGGCTGAGGATGTCTACTAACTCACTGCCATTCCCCTCCTGCCTGACCCCAGTTAGGACGTCTCACCTGTTCCCTAAGAAGTAACAGTTCAAGTGTTTGGAAGCCCAGTTTGGTGATAACTAGCATTTCAATGTACACACTTACTCCTTCAAACCCTTAGAGAAAGCATATTCTTCCGCGGTGCGCCCAGTGTCATCTCGAGCAAAGACATCTGCACCTGCCTGAAGCAGAAGCTGGACTGTATTTGAGGACTTATTCCTTGCAGCAAGCATGAGGGCTGTTCTGAAATAACGAAGAGACAACTTCACCCTTAGGAACTTTCAGTTACATAAACAGCAACATTGAGAGACTTTACCAAGTTCAATACAGTGCTTATCTGTATACAATCGACCATTTACATGCTTAAGTGTTCATCTTTGTAAATTATGTCCAAGGCTAAAATGAAGGGACATAAAAACAAAACAAAAAAAGCCTCTTGCCCCACTGGGTATTACCTAGAAGGTGCTAATTTAAAGGTCTCTAATAGACAAGTAACTCTGCTGAGGTCACTTATCTGAAATAGGTGAAGATTTCAATGAAGAATTTCCCGTTTCGTCCTTAGTCTTATATATGGTGCATCCAAAGTCAGCTAGAAGTCAAGTAAGTTAAAGCTACTTGGCAGGCTCAAAACAATAATATTAGTACTAATTCTAGTAAACATTGTCATCGTTGAGTTAACGGTGCTCATAAGCATGTGCTGGGCACTGAATCACATGCCAGGTCATGACACACGACCATACTTGAAGGAGATATTATTTCCCTCGTTTCCACATCGGGAAACATGTTTGGTGATGACAGTAATGTTCCCATGGTCACACACGTGACACATAGGAAAGCTGAACATTGAACCCAGTCCTGAGTGCACTGAAAGCCCATCTCTTTTTTAATCACCCATCCATGACTTGTTTCATTAAAGAAGAAGTTTATTCAGTTAATGTTGTCTTTCTCCCTTCTACCCATACCAATTAAAAATGATTAAAAAAAACATCAAAATAGACTAGAAATGAAAAAAGAATAAAAACTGAGGAATATCTGGTAGTAATAATTCACAGTCATTTAGGGAACACCCTATAACATCAGTATTCCTTCAGGAAAACAATTTAAAGCAGAGTCATCCAAACAACAAAATCAACTCCTATTTACGTTTAACGTGCATCTTTTAAGGAAACCTGAATACACAGTAGAGGTTAAAAAAACTGTCAGAGAGACTAAACCCAATATTGTATCATAAACTAAGTTAGAGTCCATACTATACAAAATTAGTAAAATTACCGTGAAAACCCTTTAGCTAATATAATACCATGTGACCAAAAACTGCAATGACAAATGACATCAGTCGATATCATAAATGAATATGAATCCTGCAGGATACGGTTCTTCTTGTTCACCAGTCAGAATAATTGCTATTCTACCTAACTAACGATGTGCTGATATTTTTCACTTTGTAATTATAGGTTAATCCTCTTCTTCTTAATTTAATCTTTCTGACTTGAGTAACTGTTACCGCTCTAAAACAGTTCTAAGTTAAAAAACAAACAAACAAGTACCTTTTCCACTTATCAACTGCATGTATGTTTGCATGTCTCTCGAGTAAATATTCCACCATTTTCGGGCAGTTCTCATTCACAGCAAATAAAAGTGGTGTAAAACCAAACTGTAAAACAGAGAAAACAATTTATAGCTTAAAAAACTACGTAGTTCTAAATTGAATTTGAAAACTCATAAAAGATCCTCTAAACTTGAACATACACTAGAGAAAGTAAATAAAAAGTAGCCCTCTGTGTTGTCGTCTGCTGCTCCTTCCCTTTAAAATATCCTCCTCCTTCCTCTCCAACAGATGGACTTCCACCTCATTCTCCAGAACTCCCTTCAAACACTGACAGTCCTGGTGCCAAGAACTTTGCTCCCATCACAATCTCTATCGCACTATACTGCAGTTATTTTATCGTTCCCCACCTGAACCCAGAGCTTTCTGAGGGCAGGGGCTATTCTTCATCCCTGTATCTCCAAGCTCGAAAACATAGATGTAAATGCTTTAAGTCGTTTCATTGAATTGATAACCTAAATAATTATTTCTGGGGTAGAGTTTGTTACATTATATTCCAAAGAATATGTACTTTAGCAGAAATTAATTACTGTGCCCCAGTAGGAAGATTCCAGAAAGATCACCTGTGTTTGAGAAGTATTATAAAACTGTGCTTTATATGGTTATTACTAAAGAAGTGTTTCAGGTTGCTTAATCCCGATTTGACAATACTTTTCTGTGGCAAACATTAACATTTGAAGTATCATAGAATTTCAGGGATACAGTTTGGAGAGCTTTCCAACAGAAGTGAAGGTTTTCTGCAGTTTATACAAACTTGCTTGCTTCTCTTCTATCCATATTCTCAGGATCCCAGATGTCAACTTCAGGCTCTCCTACTCCAAAAGGGTCACTAAGGAAGTGGACTCTAAATTAAAAAGAGTTAGGCTTCAAATGACCTTTGATTGCTTATCACTAAATGGTCCATGGGTTTTCTCCCATTATAAGATGATGGGTTTTTATCTTAGCTGTTGGTAAGCTCAATGTGAAATTTTATTCTCAGTTACAATGATAACCTTGGGACCCCAATGCCTATCTACTTTCTGAAAAAATCTGTTTTTTATTCTGTTTCTATTTTAATTGCTACTTAAAATTATTTTATAGCTCAGGCAAAATGTAACTCCGAAATAAAATATCATGGCTTATCAGTTCACGTTTTAATGCTGATCTATATGGATGATTTTTAGCATCATGAAAGCAACTAAATCACTTGCATTTTTAAGGAACCACGTTGAGGAGGATGATAGAATACTGCCTGGAATATGCATAACATCTACAACTATAACCATCATTGACCTCATAAGACTTAAAGACATTTCAATGGGTATGATTATTTATAGGACATATAATGAAAAAGGAAGTTTTTTGGTTTTTGTTTTTTAAAAAGAAAAACTTAGGAATTCTAGCTTGAAAAACTCACTCTCATTCTAAGGTGATTAATACAGAATACGTATAATAAATCAATATAGACTGTCTTGAAAATCTTGAAGCGTTTATCAAAATATTCTATAAAACAGGAATCGCACACTCCAGTGCTTACGGAGGCAAAGAAGGTGACCCAAGTAAGTGAAGAACCCAGGTGGGGACAGTAGCACACTAGGGAACACATGTCTCATATAAGAGGCGCAGCCTGGCCACAGGACACCCAACTGTAGTCAGGGCTCAAGGGGACCAGGCTTGATTCTTTCAGAGAAGCTTGACATCCTTATTTCTTCATGAGTCTCCAAAACTTTCGATGTTGACTCAACATATGGAGGCAAACGAAACATATCGAGGAGCCATAATTAGTCCGTGGCCCACTTGGGATTTTTTATCTGCTGTTTCCAAATGTTTGTGTATAATGTGAATATTTGTATGTAAAATCTTTCTGTTTTTTAGTATCATATGCTTCATTAAAAAACTGGGCCCCAACATGCAATAAAACTGTCATTTAGACTCATTACACCCACTTCAAGAATTTTTCCCATTCTTATTCAAACCATAATCTATTTGTATTCATTTTTCAGATTGTTAACCCAATGGATAATTATATTATAGGACTGCTGACACTAAATTATTGACACTTCCCATCTGTATTGCTACTAACTTCATGGGATTTCATGTTTAAACCTACCATCGTGATTATGCCACGGCTCTATGAATTTCACAGACATACTGAGAGAGTTTATCACACACCTTCGATCATTGCAGCATCATTTACGGTGGCCCAGAGATGGAAACAACAAAACTGTCCTTCAATAGATGACTGGATAAAAAAGATGTGGTATGCATACACAATGGCATACTACTCTGCCATAGAAAAAAATGAAATGCTGCCATTTGGGACAACATGGATGGATCATGACATTATTATGCTATGCAACACAAATCGGACAGAAAAAGTCAAGGACCATACGACTTCACTCATATGAGGGATATGAAACTGAAAGCAACAGACGAACAAGACAAGGAAAGAAAAACTCATAGACACAGACAACAGTTCAGTGGTTACCAGAACATAAGGGGGGACGGTGGATAGTAGAAGAGGGTAAGGGGGGTCAAATATACGGTGAAGGCAGAACTGACTCTGGGTGGTGAGCACATACTATGACATATAGATGACGCATTATAGAAATGTACATTTAAATGTACCTATTTAAATACAATAACCATTGTCATCCTAATAAATTTAATTAAAAACAAAGAAAAGAAAACTGGAGATTTACAGAACAACAGGCAAAAAAAGCAGGTTCACAATTTCCTATTACTGCAGGAAAACCCCGCGTGCAGTAAGCATTTGTTGATCTAACAACCTGAGCACAAACAAACATGCAAAACTCTTAAAGGGCCCGATTCTATGCATTAGGAGACCACCCATCAGCAAGTTTCTAAAGATTCTCTGAGCACCAGTGAATGACTGATGGCTGAAAGGAAAAAGGTGTTCTTCTTTAAGCCAGTAGATACTGCCAATGATATTTCCTTCCACTTCTCGAGCCCAGAGGTACAGACAGTTCAAAAGTCAGGCAAAGAGTGTTGGGAAGGAGAGAGCTGAAGGAGAATCACCTCTCAAACTCCACCTCTTCTAGAGATTTCTTAAGTATTTGAGATCTGCGAATTGATATATTGCACTAGTAGTTCTTAACCAAGAGTTGTATCAGAATCTCAGGGAAATATTTCTAAACAACACATGTCCAGGCCTTATTAGCTTTCCATAGTCAAAACCTTCAGGAAGAGCCTAGCTTGTAAATGGTTGTGAATGTTTTTAAAGTTCCTAGGGTGACTGTGATTCGCCAGCATAATTCTAGCCGAGAACTAGTCCAGTAGACGATCACTTCAGTCTCCTCTTCTCTCGCCTATGTCACCAATTTCCTCTGACATTGAGGATTAGGCCAAATAAAAGTGGAAGAGACATGTCACTTATGAAAACCACACTTAATTTCCTGGGTAGGAGTGGAAACGGGATTAACAATTAAAATGCAACTTGATTTCATTATTGCTAAACCCCTTACTTCTCATGGGACAGTCTACATTTCACAGCAGAGTTTAGACTCTTCCCTAGGTGGCTCTTTCTGCCAGAACAGATGACATGTCACTTAATTGTCTGTCCTTCCCTCCTTTCCCACTTAATTGCCGCCTGTTCACTGCAATCTGGTGGATTCGGAGCCTTCCCAGATGTGGTCTCAGGGGAATTTAAAACTCACTAACTCTCTCTCCCACACTAAGGATTATTATCCCCCAAAACTGAAGAGGACCTTGACTAAGCATATAAACTGGAGGAAAACAAAACTAAAAAAAACCTCTTTTTATTAATTAAACTTATTGGGGTGACATTGATTAGTAAAATCACGTTGGTTGCAAGTGTCATTTCTATGATACAGCATCTGTATATCGCATTGTGTGCTCACCGCCAGAGTCAGTTCTCCTTCCACCACCATATGTTTGACCCCTTTTTCCTCATCTATCACCCCTCCCCCCTTTACCCTCTGGCAAATATTGAACTGCTGTCTGTGTCCATGAGGTTTTGAAAAACCTCTTCTTGTTATTTCCCTTCAATAGCCAAATTTCCAAATTGCCCTGCATATTTCTGATAGTTATTTCCTTTCCCTTTCCTTTTTCCCTCTTAGGCTTTGGCCAATGAGTACTAAATAGCTTTATATAAATCATTTGTTTACAAATAGCAATTTGTCAACAGCGGGAAGATTTCTATGATATTGTAAAATGCTTTTGTTTGTTTGAGTTTTAAGGTAAAGCCGATTTCAAAGGCAAATTTTGCTTTCCTGCATTGTTTTGCATTAATTGGAAAACAACTCGGACGTGAAAAAACACTTAAAAAAGGAAGTGTTGCCTGTAATAAGTGTTGTTTTCACACGTAATTTATCATAAATGCATAAAAGAGAGCTGTGCCCTCTACTGCTACTTTAGAGGTATCATCACGTAAAGTAAAATTTTAGAAAATTAAGTTCCAACTGTTTGCATTCAGGGAACGCTTGAGCTTCCAAAGGTGTAAAATTGACCCTTCCTCTGTCAACCAAGGGCATTCCTGCTGGGGTTGCAGTGGCGAGCGGTGATGTACGTCCAGGAACAAAAAGGGGTGAACGCGTCCCCATCACCTGCTCCATCTGTACACCTAAAACCCGCCCAGCACCTCCGCCAGCCTGAGCAGGAGCCCCACTCCGAGGTGGAGACCCCAAGGGGGGCCGTGACTGGCAGAGTGGCTAGGAGCACAGGCCGATGCCCTTGCTGGATGTCCAAACGTGCTGGCCCTCCTGCCCTGATCTTCAGAATCCCCGAGGCCTGGGGTGCTCAGGGCCTGTGTCCTGCTGCTTCCCCTCCCTACCTGCACCCCCCAGCTCCCTGGCTGGACCCAGGCTCACCCATCTCCTAGGCCCTGCCCTGCAGCAGCCACCCCCACATACTTCCCTCCCCCCGGGTCGTCAGTCCTTGGTGGGCTCTGAGCCTGCCACCCACTCCCACGCAGTAACAGGACGGTTACAGGACAGAGCTGGGCCCTTTCTGTGGCCACCTCATTTCCCCTTCCTGACTTGGCTTTGGACTTGTTTCTATGGCGACAGGGAGCGATGTACAGCATGCAGTATATGTCGACTAGAAATAAAATGCTTGGGACTGAAACACACGTATAACAAATATTGTGTAAGTACAGTCTGTGGATCTATACCTCATTGGTTGCTTCCATATCTGCCTGATGTTGCAGCAGCTGTTCAACTATCGCGGTGTTTTGCCCCATGGCCGCGTAGTGGAGAGCCGTGTTGCCACGATAGTCCTTCATAAGTGGATCCGCACCATGTTGTAGTAGGATTGTTGCACACTCCTCTTCCTGGCTCTCCACGGCCTGTCAGGATTACGTCATTAAATAAACGGTAAATTATGGGAATTCAAAGTAAGCATTCCACAAGTTTCCACAATTAGTTATAGTTAATTGAGATAAATTCATTTTTATTCTAAATACTAAAATAAAATCCATCTCCTGTTGACAGAGCTGGCTACCACATACCTTTATTAGAGCTGTCTTGTTTTTGTTGTCACCGAAATTCATCTGGCATTTTTTCTCTGCTAGAAGAGTCACCACTTCCGAATGGCCAAAGGTGCAGGCCAAATGGAGAGCAGTCCTATGAGGGTGAGAGGACATTTAGGACATTACAGGGCACTGTCTCAAACATGCAGCTCTGCACGCAATTGTAAACATGACGCGCCACTCCAATGCCTTCAGAACCAACATGGAGTTTTCTTCTGCACAAAGTACAATATTCACGAGCTCTGGTTACTCGCCACACTAAGGACAGAGCAGCCTATGTGACTACAGAGAGCATGCCCTGGGGAATCAGCTCAACTCGGTTTGATCCTAATTTAACTCGACCACTTATTAGCTGTCCCTTAGCCTTTGTGTGCCTCCATTTCCTCATCAACAAAGTGGGGATAAAAACAGTAGTTAACACTGTTGTGGGCTCACATGGGAATCTATGTAAAGTGTTTACTTAGGTTCCTAGCACAAAACACACAGCTCAATAACTGGTAATATTATCAGAATCATTACCATCACTACTACTTTACAAGACAACATTTCAATTAAGTAAAATGATATCATTCCACCTACTTTCCAGCTATGTTTTAAGGATTAAGAAAGAACACTGTATTTCAGTGGTTCTAAGATGCTTCTTTTCTCATATTTTAACACCTCTGACTCTGGAAGGCAATGTATAATTCAGAATGCCTTGAAAGTATAGTTGGCAGCATTTAAATAATTTCTTACTGGTATTTACAAGAACCGGCATCTTACCACCCTGACGTGAAGTGAAATAATGGAAACACACCAGACCTTCCACAGTTCTCGTCATAAATTGGCGTCTAAATAAATGTTCATTCTTAAGAGCATCATGGGGAAAGAGGACTAAAATCACAAAGTAATTCTTGTTTTGATTTTCAAGAAACTTGAAGCCAAAGGAGACTCAGAATTCAAGTGACTAAGGATGGCTCCTTTCATTGTCTGTTTTGAGTCATAGATTACATGAAAATCGGATGATTTCCAGTGATCGATACTCGTATTTAATACTATTGTACACTAGGTAAACAGCAAGTTTGGTTACTGTTCACAATGTCCTAACTGTAGAAATCCTTTTATTTGAAACGAGGGAGGAAAAGCTTCAATGGAGATTAGGTACTATTACTTCCATTTACAATTTTTCATTTCGTTCCTACTGGGCAACATAAAGTTTTTAAGGATGAAGAGGGCCTGAGAGATAGATTCTGAGAGTCCTGAGTAGACTGTGTCTGCTCCGTAACAGTTATTCAGTGTATATTTGATGAATAAATGGATTGAAAGAAGGGATAACTACACCTGGAGAGTTCAATGTTTTTAAACAAAATGTTTATAGTAAAGCAGTACTTCTGCAATAGTAATAATCACTTATATGTGCTATTTTTGATTTCCATAAAGACAGAACCAAAATGATGAATCAAAAATCACTTAATGTTATAGGTAATGAAGCTCTATATAATAAAAAAATAAGTGTGTACAGAAATATAGATACATGAACTTCTACAGGCACAGATAAAAAGACTGCCTTTACTTCTGAAGAGGCTAAAAGTTGCCAGAAAATACCAATCTTTAAAAAAAAAAATTGAAAATAGAAGTGAGAAATTGTTTTAATCTGTACAAGATTCATATTCCTGGGAATAATGAAATATTACCTGGGACTACTTTATTAATAATAAACTGTTACTAGAATTTCTGTATATGTTCAGTGTAGAGATCAGACTTTTTAAAAAAGAAAATGTCACTGTAGAAATACTCAGTATTCAAGTTTGCACATATTTTTGGCTAAAATAACATCGTAGTCTGTGTGTGTGTATAATCAAAGGAATTCTTTCTCCTTTTCCAATCTACCAAAGTACATCTTTGCATGTAAACATGTATGTATTATCCATACCACCTTCAGCGGTCTCAGGTAATTCCATCCTACAGATGCACTGCAATTTATTTACGAAATCCGTTGATGTGAGTTTTTCACAATACATTGATATTGTAAGCAGTGCTGAGAAAAGCAAATTGTATGTGATTTATATAATTATTTCATAAAGATATTTTAGCACTTGGAATTGATGAGTAAAGGGAATATACATTTTTAAATGTGGTACTTATCACCAAAATGAAAAGTCACCAAACTTTGAAAAGTCTGAAGCAACTTAAATTTGAAGCAGAAGTACAAGTACCATGGCTCCTCATCTTCTCAACCTTTGAGGATGGAAAAGAAGTTTTCATTTCTCTTTCAACTTTAATTCCTTTTTTTTAACCTGGGACATAAATATTGGTCACTTATAGATACACAGAAAGAACTTGGTCCAATTCAAAATTCGAGCGCTTTTTTCTGTTGATTTCAGACACTTCTCTATAAAACAAAGATACACTTTTCCCTGATATGTGTATGCTGTACATAATTTGCAAGTACCTTTTCTTTTATTTTGTTAGTATTATTTTCGGATATACAGAGACTATTGATTTCTTATATTGCTCAACCAACCTTCTGAACTCTTGGTTTTTTGAAGTCTTCGCCAACATAAAAAATTGTATAAATAGGCATTTCTGTTTTCTTCTGGTACTTTCCTCATTTTGTACATTTATAATTTTTAATCTACAGTACATCTGGAACTTATTTTTGTGATATGAAAATCTAACAAATTTTCTCCAAATACTTAACAGGTATTTCTCCATCATTCATGAGTAATTCATATTTTCTACTAACGCGAAATGTCATCACTATGAAGCTCTAACATCCTGCATATATTAGGGTGTTTGGGCATTTTCTGCTATATTCCAATCATTTATCTCTCTTTTCAGCTCTTAGTAAAGAAATTGTGGCAATAGAGCACCCGTTGACACCTAGAAGGGCAAACCTTTGTCTACTATACAAAATGATTCTTAATTTTATCACTACAATCAAAGAGACACCATGTGCAACCCAAAACTTTTAAAACCCTGAGAGTTTAGTTGGCTTATGGAAAACTGATAACTAGAGGAAGAGCACACACGGTGAGAAAACGAGTCTTCCTAGACAAGGCCACAGCCATCTTCCACTGGAAGCTTCCCTTCTAAGGCCCCTCAATAAACACCATACATACATGGGTGGACACTGATGTAAAACGGATACTGGGTTTTAGCTGAAGAACTTTTAGCCCACAAGTCGCTCTATTATGGGAATCAGTTTTCTCATTACACACTTTTCTATAGTGTTTAACAACATGGTCTAAAACTGTGCACATCAAAAATAAAATGTTGCATATACTTTTCATTTCTATTACTGATATTTAGTTGAATTTGTTTAAAATTGTCAGTAAAGTGCTTTATAAGGGGAATTATGAGTGACGGGACCTTGAGAGTTTGTCCTGGTGCTCACCACGTGGGCCTGGGCCCTGGCCCCCAGGTAAGGGCCCCGCCCAGGCTGCGCTCCTCCCGGGGAGCCCGGCAGGTGGGCCCCTCTCCCAGGCCCCCGCCGCCTCCGGCCCGTGCCCAGCGGCCCCCCAGGCCCGCTCACCTCTTCTGCAGGTCTCTGTCGTCCAGTCTCTCTGGATGGAGCGAGAGCAGCCTCTGCACTTCTGATACGTTGCCCGTGGCGGCAGCTCTGTAGATTTCTATGCGATCTCTGCCTTGGTTGCAGTACCCGGACTCCGAGGTGACCCCACCTCCAGCCTCAGGCTGCCAGCCACCACCATCGCTCTGGGGTCTCCTTCGGAAACCCAAGCGGGACCTGACCTTCTGAAGCCCAGAGCCAAAAAACTTCTTCATGGCCAAGCCACGGGCTTCAGAACCTCCTCCGCACTTCTCACGCCTGTTTTCTCCGCGCCCAGCCAACAGTAGCCTCTAGAGCAGCCAACTCCAGTCGCCACAGTATCCCCGCAGGACAGCAAGGCGGTTTGGAATCTCTCCGCCCAGAACGGCCGTCACCAAGCAACGGTGCACGGGGCAGAGGCCGAGGGCTGCGCGTGCGCACAGAGCCCCGTGGCCAAGGTCAAGGGCACCCGGAGCCCACGTGCAAGGCCCAGGCGCCTCAAGCTTCAGAGGTGGCCTGTGGGCAGCGCTGAGTTCCATTCGGACCTCGGTGGGCGCTGGCCCAGGCTTCTGCTGGGTCGTCTGAGCAAAATGAAATAGGAAATTTCATTTCCTGAATTAAGAAAACAGGTATGTAACAGGCAGAGAACTTGGGGGAAGCAAAAACCATAAATGAGAGAAGAAAAAAATACCTTTATGTACCCTAAAACTGAAATGTATTAATTTCGATTTATAAAACACAAAAGCATTTAAAAGCTTGATTTCCCAGAGAAAACTCTTGTATTTTTTTTTCTTTTTTTTTGGGTGAAAATTGCTTTAATCAAGATATTTCACTGAATTATAAAAATATGATACTTTGTGTTTTTGATTTTTGGAGCCTAACCCCTTTTGTAGGAGCTCTTGTTTCGCATAACACGGCAGTTTTAGGGCCCTGGCAGCCCTGCCGCACGGGGGCCACCTGTGCACCACACGTCACAGGGGTGTGGCCTGCCTCTGAGGCCTCCGTGGCGCGGTTCTCCCGTGGGGATCCCGCTGACAGCGACAGCACCTCCGAGGGTGCCCTTCGCGGGCCTGTTACCTCCAATGACCGCGGAGCCATGTCCGTCCGCTCTGACCCAGGGCTCGCCCCCATCTATCGGTCCAGAACGACCTACAGTAGAAAAAGGCAGAACGACAGGGGGGGTGGAAAGGCGGACTTTTGAAAATCCACAAACAGTTGAAAGCAGACAATCGCAGCCATAGAAATGAACGAGAGCCGAGGCACTGAGACTGGAAAGGGCAGAGAAGGGGAAGGCGGACCCACAGAGGACTTCGGGGAGCCTCGGGACGCAGAGCGGCTGGCAGGCCGCGGGCGGAGGGCCACGCACCTGCGCCACCTGCGGGCGGCCGGGTCGCCGCGCGCGCCGGGGCTCCGGGCCCCGCCCCCGGGGCACAGCGGGACGCGGCCACCTGTCCGCGGACGGCGACTGGGCCCGGGCGGCCGGGGAGCAGCGCCGCCTGCAGCGGGGTGGCGGGGCCGAAGCGCACGGCGGAGAGGCAGCCGGTGAAGCCCCCGCGCCGGCTCGCAGCGTGTCCGGGTCCGCGCCGGGGGGCTCTGCGGGCCAAGAAGAGGGCACACACGTGAGGCGGGGCCGCCGGCGGGGCCGCGGGCAGGGACCTCTCTGCGAAGCCTGGGCGCGGCCTTCCTCGGGAGACGCGACAGGGCCCCCTGTGGCCTCGGCCGAGGACCCGCGGGACGGCCTGCCCGCCGCCAACTGCACTTTCCCCAGCGGCCTTCACCGTGACAAACCAATGAAATCCCCCGCCACTTCCGTTTTCAAATGATCATTAAAGTGGGCAACCTAAATGAGCAAAGTAAACAGAAACAGTCTCAGAGATATAGAGGAAAACCCGAGGGTTGCCAGATGCTGGGGGGTGGGGGTGGGGGAGAAGCCGAGGGGACCAGAAAGTGCAAATCAGTAGCCACAACACTGCCACGGGGATACATACGAAAGACACTTTGGGGAATGTAATCAACAATGCCGTGAAAACCCTGCAAGCGTCAGACGGGCACCCGTCCCATCAGACAGACCGCCCCACGGACGGTGTACACGCCCGACCCCTGCAGTGTACACCCGAGGCTGAACAATACTGAATGTCAACCACAATTTAACACATATATAGCCACAGGATGTGGAGTACAGCATAGGGAATAGTCAGTGGTACTGTAACAGCTATGAACACTGCCACAGGGGTAGTACATTGGGGGCTTATCACTTTGTGAGGGAAACTCTTGTATTTTGAAACGTTTTATTTTCAACCTCAATATCTATCACCTTAGACCCAAAAATCTTCTTTAAAAATTGGAGTATACTTTGTACTTATCTGCTTTTTGAATAAGGCCTGTGAAACTAGAAATCTCTTTCTCTTTTCAGTATATATGTTAAGAAAGAAAGGAAATTTGCTGTTTTGCCTCAGGATTTCACCAATTTATTCAGTCTAGAATGGCCAGAAAAGATCCACATTTCCAATCCTTTCTTTAGTTGGTATTATATTCACTTGTCAATTTGTGACAACTGGACCAGTATTATTATAGCCGGTTTGATTTTCAAACACCTTTTTAAAAACCCACTTTAAATTTGTCACTTAAATCCTTCAGTTGTCTTTCCAAAGGTGAGTTTGCATTAAGTTAATCAGTTCATAACTAACCACACTACTGACTGTTCATTTTTTGGCAGTGTCTACACACTTGTCTGTACAATTATTTTGCCAATATTTGAGTATTTAATCATTTTTTGTCATTATAAAACTGAGTGGGAAATATAAAAATGAATTTACCAACACCCAGAAGCACAGATCATACAGACATAATACAATTAATAAACTTAGACATGATTAGGCATTCTGAGAAACATCCCGTACCCCCTACTTAGTCGCCTTCCCTCCCGCAAGCCCTCTGCCAGCAGCCTTTCGTCCCGCCCCCAATGCCCAAGCCCCGGTCTGTCTGCAGGCGCAGGCCTGCCTAGGCCTTGGGCGGCTTTCTCCAGCCAAGGACGTCCTTGGCACCTCTGGACCCAGCCCAGGGGACGACTATCGCTCTGCCTGCACCTGGGCCCCGAGACAGAGACTCGGGGTGTCGCCGGACACCGGACCAAGGGGAAGGCCACCCGCCCCACCCCACCGGAAAGATCTGTCTCCGCTGGACAGCACCGCGACCCCTCCCCGCCCCCCTTTCATCTCCCAGGAGCGCCAGGCGCCCTCCCTTCCCGCCTGCCTCGGTGGCCCCGCCCCCAGCACCAAAAGAGCTGGACAAAACGGCGAAAATAGGGAGCGCACGTGCCCTCGGGTTCCAGGAGAGACCACCACAGGGAAAAGCAGGCAGGCGGGCATGCACACAACCCACACAGGGAGGGTATCTGGGGACGCTCCTATCCTCCCGCATGCCGGACCCCGGGGCTCGGAGCCCGGCTGCAATCCCCGGACCCTGGATGCCTGCCCCGGGTTCCCACGGTGACTGCCAGCGTCCGGGCACTGCATCCGCAACGGATCCCAGCCCCGGGCACCACGGCACTCCTGTGGGGAAGCTGCCACTTCAACTCAGCCTCAGAGCGTCTGTCCCACTCGGTGTCCCATCCAGTGCGTCCGTCCCCCCTCCTCCCCAAATCCCAACCCCTGTCTGTCTGTCTTCTGCCACCTCCAGGGAAGTGGTAGAGGCCCCGTGGAGCCTCAGATGGCGCGAAGGGGCCTCGCTGCGGGCAAGGAGTAAAAGAAAGTCCACCCAGGCGACTTTTGGAGGAGGCGGGGAGCAGGCGGGAGGCGTGGCCCTGGCTAAGCCGGCCAGCAGAGAGATGCTCCGGATGGGAGCAGCCCGGCAGCCTGGTTCGCGCTCACCACACAGGGAGGTCCGCCGCTCTTGTGGCCCCGGGAGCCTACTCCCAGCGTCTATGGCCACAGCGGCTTGAACGCGCCCGATCTCCTCTGATCTGGGAAGCGAAGCAGGGTCGGGCCTGGTTAGTACTTGGATGGGGTCCGCCCCAGAATACCTGGTGCCCTAGGATTTGGCCCGCCACTCCTTTTACGGCCGCCCCACCCACGTCCTTCGGGAGTGGCCCAGCCCGCCTAATCAACCCACGCCAGGGGTGGCGCTGGGGGGGCTGGAGGGCAGGGGGAGAGGAATGGGTGGCGCCACACAGCACTACAATCTCGCTGCATTGGCCCCACGCCAGAACCTTCCGCCCGGGCTCCCCCCTCCCGTACCCCCTTCTTAGTCCCCTTCCCTCCCGCAAGCCCTCTGCCAGCAGCCTTTCGTCCCGCCCCCAATGCCCAAGCCCAGGTCTGTCTGCAGGCGCAGGCCTGCCTCGGCCTTGGGCTGCTTTCTCCAGCCAACGACGTCCTTGGCAACTCGGGACCCAGCACAGGGGACGACTATCGCTCTGCCTGCACCTGGGCCCCGAGACAGAGGCTCGGGGTGTCGCCGGACACCGGACCAAGGGGAAGGCCACCCGCCCCACCCCACCGAATAGATCTGTCTCCACTGGACAGCACCGCGACCCCTCCCCGCCCCCTTTCATCTCCCAGGAGCGCCAGGCGCCCTCCCTTCCCGCCTGCCTCGGTGGCCCCGCCCCCAGCACCAAAAGAGCTGGACAAAACGGCGAAAATAGGGAGCGCACGTGCCCTCGGGTTCCAGGAGAGACCACCACAGGGAAAAGCAGAAAGGCGGGCATGCACACAACCCACACAAGGAGGGTATCTGGGGACGCTCCTCTCCTCCCGCATTCGGGACCCCGGGCGGGCTCGGAGCCCGGCTGCAATCCGCGGACCCTGGAGGCCTGCCCCGGGTTCCCACGGTGACTGCCAGCGTCTGGGCACTGCATCCGCAACGGATCCAAGCCCCGGGCACCACGGCACTCCTGTGGGGAAGCTGCCACTTCAACTCAGCCTCAGTGCGTCTGTCCCACTCGGTGTCCCATCCAGTGCGTCCGTCCCCCCTCCTCCCCAAATCCCAACCCCTGTCTGTCTGTCTTCTGCCACCTCCAGGGAAGTGGTAGAGGCCCCGTGGAGCCTCAGATGGCGCGAAGGCGCCTCGCTGCGGGCAAGGAGTAAAAGGCAGTCCACCCAGGGGACGTTTGGAGGAGGCGGGCAGCAGGCGGGAGGCGGGGCCCTGGCGGAGGCGGCCAGAGGGGAGATGCTCCGGATGGGAGCAGCCCTGCAGCCTGGTTCGCGCTCACCACACAGGGCGGTCCGCCGCTCTTGTGGCGCCGGGAGCCTGCTCCCAGGTCTATGGCCACAGCGGCTTGAACGCGCCCGATCTCCTCTGATCTGGGAAGCGAAGCAGGGTCGAGCCTGGTTAGTACTTGGATGGGGTCCGCCCCGGAATACCTGGTGCCCTAGGCTTTGGCCCGCAACTTTTTTTGCGGCCGCCCCACCCCTCGTCCTTCGGGAGTGGCCCAGCCCGCCTAATAAACCCACGCCAGGGGTGGCGCTGGGGGGGCTGGAGGGCAGGGGGAGAGGAAAGGGTGGCGCCACACAGCACTACAATCTCGCTGCATCGGCCCCACGCCAGGCCCTTCGGCCCGGGCTCCCCCCCCCCACACCCCCTTCTTAGTCCCCTTCCCTCCCGCAAGCCCTCTGCCAGCAGCTTTTCGTCCCTCCCCCAACGCCCAAGCCCCTGTCTGCCTGCAGGCGCAGGCCTGCCTAGGCCTTGGGCGGCTCTCTCCAGCCAAGGACGTGCTTGTCACCTCGGGACCCAGCCCAGGGGACGACTATCGCTCTGCCTGCACCTGGGCCCCGAGACAGAGACTCGGGGTGTCGCCGGACACCGGACCAAGGGGAAGGCCACCCGCCCCACCCCACCGGAAAGATCTGTCTCCGCTGGACAGCACCGCGACCCCTCCCCGCCCCCCTTTCATCTCCCAGGAGCACCAGGCTCCCTCCCTTCCTGCCTGCCTCGGTGGCCCCGCCCCCAGCACCAAAAGAGCTGGACAAAACGGCGAAAATAGGGAGCGCACTTGCCCTCGGGTTCCAGGAGAGACCACCACAGGGAAAAGCAGGCAGGCGGGCATGCACACAACCCACACAAGGAGGGTGTCTGGGACTGCTCCTCTCCTCCCGCATTCGGGACCCCGGGGCTCGGAGCCTGGCTGCAATCCGCGGACCCTGGAGGCCTGCCCCGGGTTCCCACGGTGACTGCCAGCGTCTGGGCACTGCATCCGCAACGGATCCAAGCCCCGGGCACCACGGCACTCCTGTGGGGAAGCTGCCACTTCAACTCAGCCTCAGTGCCTCTGTCCCACTCGGTGTCCCATCCAGTGCGTCCGTCCCCCCTCCTCCCCAAATCCCAACCCCTGTCTGTCTGTCTTCTCCCACCTCCATGGAAGTGGTAGAGGCCCCGTGGAGCCTCAGATGGCGCGAAGGCGCCTCGCTGCGGGCAAGGAGTAAAAGGCAGTCCACCCAGGGGACGTTTGGAGGAGGCGGGCAGCAGGCAGGAGGCGGGGCCCTGGCGGAGGCGGCCAGAGGGGAGATGCTCCGGATGGGAGCAGCCCTGAAGCCTGGTTCGCGCTCACCACACAGGGCGGGCGCCGCTCTTGTGGCGCCGGGAGCCTACTCCCAGCGTCTATGGCCACAGCGGCTTGAACGCGCCCGATCTCCTCTGATCTGGGAAGCGAAGCAGGGTCGGGCCTGGTTAGTACGTGGATGGGGTCCGCCCCGGAATACCTGGTGCCCTAGGCTTTGGCCCGCAACTCCTTTTGCGGCCGCCCCACCCCTCGTCCTTCGGGAGTGGCCCAGCGCGCCTAATAAACCCACGCCAGGGGTGGCGCTGGGGGGGCTGGAGGGCAGGGGGAGAGGAAAGGGTGGCGCCACACAGCACTACAATCTCGCTGCATCGGCCCCACGCCAGGCCCTTCGGCCCGGGCTCCCCCCCCACACCCCCTTCTTAGTCCCCTTCCCTCCCGCAAGCCCTCTGCCAGCAGCCTTCGTCCCGCCCCCAACGCCCAAGCCCTGGTTTGTCTGCAGGCGCAGGCCTGCCTCGGCCTTGGGCGGCTTTCTCCAGCCAAGGACGTGCTTGGCACCTCGGGACCCAGCCCAGGGGACGACTATCGCTCTGCCTGCACCTGGGCCCCGAGACAGAGACTCGGGGTGTCGCCGGACACCGGACCAAGGGGAAGGCCACCCGCCCCACCCCACCGGAAAGACCTGTCTCCGCTGGACAGCACCGCGACCCCTCCCCGCCCCCCTTTCATCTCCCAGGAGCGCCAGGCGCCCTCCCTTCCGGCCTGCCTCGGTGGCCCCGCCCCCAGCACCAAAAGAGCTGGACAAAACGGCGAAAATAGGGAGCGCAGGTGCCCTCGGGTTCCAGGAGAGACCACCACAGGGAAAAGCAGGCAGGCGGGCATGCACACAAACCACAGAAGGAGGGTGTCTGGGACTGCTCCTCTCCTCCCGCATTCGGGACCCCGGGGCTCGGAGCCCGGCTGCAATCCGCGGACCCTGGAGGCCTGCCCCGGGGTCCCACGGTGACTGACAGCGCCCTGGCACTGCCTCCGTAACGGAGCCCAGCCCCGGGCACCACCGCACTCCGGTGGGGAAGCTGCCACTTCAACTCAGCCTCCGAGCGTCTGTCCCAGTCGGTGTCCCATCCAGTGCGTCTGTCCCCCCTCCTCCCCAACTCCCAACCCCTGTCTGTCTGTCTTCTGCCACCTCCAGGGAAGTGGTAGCGGCCCCGTGGAGCCACAGATGGCGCTAAGGGGCCTCGCTGCGGGCAAGGAATAAAAGGAAGTCCATCCAGGCGGCGTTTTGTCGAGGCGGGGAGCAGGCGGGAGGCGGGCCCTGGCGGAGCCGGCCAGCGGGGAGGTGCTCCGGATGGGAGCAGCCCGGCAGCCTGGTTCGCGCTCACCATACAGGGCGGTCCGCCGATCTTGTGGCGCCGGGAGCCTACTCCCAGCGTCTATGGCCACAGCGGCTTGAACGCGCCCGATCTCCTCTGATCTGGGAAGCGAAGCAGGGTCGGGCCTTGTTAGTATTTGGATGGGGTCCGCCCGGAATACCGGGTGCCCTAGGCTTTGGCCCGCCACTCCTTTGGCAGCCGCCCTGTCCCTAGTCCTTAGGGAGTGGCCCAGCGCGCCTAATAAACCCACGCCAGGGGTGGCGCTTGGGAGGCTGGAGGGTTAGGGGGAGAGGAATGGGTGGCGCCACACAGCACTACAATCTCGCTGCATGGGCCACAGGCCAGGCCCTTCGGCCCGGGCTTTCCCGACCCCCCGCACCCCGTTCTTAGTCCCCTTCCCTCCCGCAAGCACTCTGCCAGCAGCCTTTCGTCCCGCCCCCAACGCCCAAGCCCCGGTCTGTCTGCAGGCGCAGGCCTGCCTAGGCCTTGGGCGGCTTTCTCCAGCCAAGGACGTGCTTGGCACCTCGGGACCCAGCCCAGGGGACGACTATCGCTCTGCCTGCACCTGGGCCCCGAGACAGAGACACAGGGTGTCGCCGGACACCGGACCAAGGAGAAGGCCACCCGCCCCACCCCACCGGAAAGATCTGTCTCCGCTGGACAGCACCGCGACCCCTCCCCGCCCCCCTTTCATCTCCCAGGAGCGTCTGGCACCCTCCCTTCCCGCCTGCCTCGGTGGCCCCGCGCCCAGCACCAAAAGAGCTGGACAAAACGGCGAAAATAGGGAGCGCACGTGACCTCGGGTTCCAGGAGAGACCACCACAGGGAAAAGCAGAAAGGCGGGCATGCACACAACCCACACAAGGAGGGTATCTGGGGACGCTCCTCTCCTCCCGCATGCCGGACCCCGGGCGGGGCTCGGAGCCCCGGTGCAATCCGCGGACTCTGGAGGCCTGCCCCGGGATCCCACGGTGACTGACAGCGCCCTGGCACTGCATCCGCAACGGAGCCCAGCCCCGGGCACCACGGCACTCCTGTGGGGAAGCTGCCACTTCAACTCAGCCTCAGTGCCTCTGTCCCAGTCGGTGTCCCATCCTGTGCGTCCGTCTCCCCTCCTCCCCAACTACCAACACCTGTCTGTCTGTCTTCTGCCACCTCGAGGGAAGGGGTAGCGGCCCCGTGGAGCCACAGATTGCGCTAAGGGGCCTCGCTGCGGGCAAGGAGTAAAAGGAAGTCCACCCAGGCGACGTTTGCAGGAGGCGGGGAGCAGTCGGGAGGCGGGGCCCTGGCGGAGCCGGCCAGCGGGGAGATGCTCCGGATGGGAGCAGCCCAGCAGCCTGGTTCGCGCTCACCATACAGGGCGGTCCGCGGATCTTGTGGCGCCTGGAGCCTACTCCCAGCGTCTATGGCCAAAGCGGCTTGAACGCGCCCGATCTCCTCTGATCTGGGAAGCGAACCAGGGTCGGGCCTGGTTAGTACTTGGATGGGGTCCGCCCCGGAATACCGGGTGCCCTAGGCTTTGGCCAGCCACTTCTTTTGCGGCCGCCCCACCCCTCGTCCTTCGGGAGTGGCCCAGCCCGCCTAATAAACCCACGCCAGGGGTGGCGCTTGGGAGGCTGGAGGGTTAGGGGGAGAGGAATGGGTGGCGCCACACAGCACTACAATCTCGCTGCATCGGCCCCACGCCAGGCCCTTCGGCCCGGGCTTTCCCGCCCCCCCGCACCCCGTTCTTAGTCCCCTTCCCTCCCGCAAGCACTCTGCCAGCAGCCTTTCGTCCCGCCCCCAACGCCCAAGCCCCAGTCTGTCTGCAGGCGCAGGCCTGCCTAGGCCTTAGGGGGCTTTCTCCAGCCAAGGACGTGCTTGGCACCTCGGGACCCAGCCCAGGGGACGACTATCGCTCTGCCTGCACCTGGGCCCCGAGACAGAGACTCGGGGTGTCGCCGGACACCGGACCAAGGGGAAGGCCACCCGCCCCACCCCACCGGAAAGATCTGTCTCCGCTGGACAGCACCGCGACCCCTCCCCGCCCCCCTTTCATCTCCCAGGAGCGCCAGGCGCCCTCCCTTCCTGCCTGCCTCGGTGGCCCCGCCCCCAGCACCAAAAGAGCTGGACAAAACGGCGAAAATAGGGAGCGCACGTGCCCTCGGGTTCCAGGAGAGACCACCACAGGGAAAAGCAGGCAGGCGGGCATGCACACAACCCACACAAGGAGGGTGTCTGGGACTGCTCCTCTCCTCCCGCATTCGGGACCCCGGGGCTCGGAGCCCGGCTGCAATCCGCGGACCCTGGAGGCCTGCCCCGGGGTCCCACGGTGACTGACAGCGCCCTGGCACTGCCTCCGTAACGGAGCCCAGCCCCGGGCACCACCGCACTCCGGTGGGGAACCTGCCACTTCAACTCAGCCTCAGCGCGTCTGTCCCAGTCGGTGTCCCATCCTGTGCGTCCCTCCCCCCTCCTCCCCAACTCCCAACCCCTGACTCTCTGTCTTCTGCCACCTCCAGGGAAGTGGTAGAGGCCCCGTGGAGCCTCAGATGGCGCGAAGGGGTCTCGCTGCGGGCAAGGAGTAAAAGGCAGTCCACCCAGGCGACGTTTGGAGGAGGCGGGGAGCAGGCGGGAGGCGTGGCCCTGGCGGACCCGGCCAGCAGAGAGATGCTCTGGATGGGAGCAGCCCTGCAGCCTGGTTCGCGCTCACCACACAGGGCGGTCGGCCGCTCTTGTGGCCCCGGGAGCCTACTCCCAGCGTCTATGGCCACAGCGGCTTGAACGCGCCCGATCTCCTCTGATCTGGGAAGCGAAGCAGGGTCGGGCCTGGTTAGTACGTGGATGGGGTCCGCCCCGCAATACCGGGTGCCCTAGGCTTTGGCCTGCCACTCCTTTGGCGGCCGCCGTGTCCCTAGTCCTTAGGGAGTGGCCCAGCGCGCCTAATAAACCCACGCCAGGGGTGGCGCTTGGGAGGCTGGAGGGCAGGGGGAGAGGAATGGGTGGCGCCACACAGCACTACAATCTCGCTGCATCGGCCCCAGGCCAGGCCCTTCGGCCCGGGCTCCCCCCCTCCCCGCACCCTGTTCTTAGTCCCCTTCCCTCCCGCAAGCCCTCTGCGAGCAGCCTTTCGTCCCTCCCCCAACGCCCAAGCCCTGGTTTGTCTGCAGGCGCTGGCCTGCCTCGGCCTTGGGGACCTGCTTGGCACCTCGGGACCCAGCCCAGGGGACGACTATCGCTCTGCCTGCACCTGGGCCCCGAGACAGAGACTCGGGGTGTCGCCGGACACGGGACCAAGGGGAAGGCCACCCGCCCCACCCCACCGGAAAGAGGTGTCTTAGCTGGACAGCAACGCGACCCCTCCCCGCCCCCCTTTCATGTCCAAGGAGCACCAGGCGCCCTCCCTTCCCGCCTGCCTCGGTGGCCCCGCCCCCAGCACCAAAAGATCTGGACAAACCCGCAAGAATAGGGAGAGCACGTGCCCTCGGTTTCCAGGAGAGTCCACCACAGGGAAAAGCAGGCAGGCGGGCATGCACACAACCCACACAAGGAGGGTGCCTGGGGCTGCCCCTCTCCTCCCGCATGCGGGACCCCGTGCGGGCTCGGAGCCCGGCGGCAATCCGCGGACCCTGGATGCCTGCCCCGGGTTCCCACGGTGACTGCCAGCGCCCGGGCACTGCATCCGCAACGGATCCCAGCCCCGGGCACCACGGCACTCCTGTGGGGAAGCTGCCACTTCAACTCAGCCTCAGTGCCTCTGTCCCAGTCGGTGTCCCATCCTGTGCGTCCGACTCCCCTCCTCCCCAACTCCCAACACCTGTCTGTCTGTCTTCTGCCACCTCGAGGGAAGGGGTAGCGGCCCCGTGGAGCCACAGATTGCGCTAAGGGGCCTCGCTGCGGGCAAGGAGTAAAAGGCAGTCCACCCAGGGGACGTTTGGAGGAGGCGGGGAGCAGGCGGGAGGCGGGGCCCTGGCGGAGCCGGCCAGCGGGGAGATGCTCCGGATGGGAGCAGCCCGGCAGCCTGGTTCGCGCTCACCACACAGGGCGGTCCGCCGATCTTGTGGCGCCGGGAGCCTGCTCCCAGCGTCTATGGCCACAGCGGCTTGAACGCGCCCGATCTCCTCTGATCTGGGAAGCGGAGCAGGGTCGGGCCTGGTTAGTACTTGGATGGGGTTAGCCCCGGAATACCGCGTGCCCTAGGCTTTGGCCCGCCACTCCTTTTGCGGCCGCCCCGCCCCTCGTCCTTCGAGAGTGGCCCAGCCCGCCTAATAAACCCACGCCAGGGGTGGCGATTGAGAGGCTGGAGGGTTAGGGGGAGAGGAATGGGTGGCGCCACACAGCACTACAATCTCGCTGCATCGGCCCCACTCCAGGCCCTTCGGCCCGGGCTCCCCCCCTCCCCGCACCCCCTTCTTAGTCCCCTTCCCTCCCGCAAGCCCTCTGCCAGCAGCCTTTCGTCCCACCCCAACGCCCAAGCCAAGGTCTGTCTGCAGGCGCAGGCCTGCCTAGGCCTTGGGCGGCTTTCTCCAGCCAAGGACGTTCTTGGCACCTCGGGACCCAGCCCAGGGGACGACTATCGCTCTGCCTGCACCTGGGCCCCGACACAGAGACTCGGGGTGTCGCCGGACACAGGACCAAGGAAAAGGCCACCCGCCCCACCCCACCGTAAAGATCTGTCTCCGCTGGACAGCACCGCGACCCCACCCGCCCCCCTTTCATCTCCCAGGAGCGACAGGCGCCCTCCCTTCCCGCCTGCCTCGGTGGCCCCGTCCCCAGCACCAAAAGAGCTGGACAAAACGGCGAAAATAGGGAGCGCACGTGCCCTCGGGTTCCAGGAGAGTCCACCACAGGGAAAAGCAGGCAGGCGGGCATGCACACAACCCACACAAGGAGGGTGTCTGGGACTGCTCCTCTCCTCCTGCATTCGGGACCCCGGGGCTCGGAGCCCTGCGGCAATCCCCGGACCCTGGAGGCCTGCCCCGGGATCCCACGGTGACTGACAGCGCCCGGGCACTGCATCCGCAACGGAGCCCAGCCCCGGGCACCACGGCACTCCTGTGGGGAAGCTGCCACTTCAACTCAGCCTCAGTGCCTCTGTCCCAGTCGGTGTCCCATCCTGTGTGTCAGTCTCCCCTCCTCTCCAAGTCCCAACCCCTGTCTGTCTGTCTTCTGCCTCCTCCAGGGAAGTGGTAGAGGCCCCGTGGAGCCTCAGATGGCGCTAAGGGGCCTCGCTGCGGGCAAGGAGTAAAAGGAAGTCCACCCAGGCGACATTTGGAGGAGGCGGGGAGCAGTCGAGAGGCGGGGCCCTGGCGGAGCCGGCCAGCGGGGAGATGCTCCGGATGGGAGCAGCCCGGCAGCCTGGTTCGCGCTCACCATACACGGCGGTCCGCCGATCTTGTGGCGCCAGGAGCCTGCTCCCAGCGTCTATGGCCTCAGCGGCTTGAACGCGCCCGATCTCCTCTGATCTGGGAAGCGAAGCAGGGTCGGGCCTGGTTAGTACGTGGATGGGGTCCGCCCCGGAATAAAGGGTGCCCTAGGCTTTGGCCCGCCACTCCTTTGGCGGCCGCCCTGTCCCTAGTCCTTAGGGAGTGGCCCAGCGCGCCTAATAAACCCACGCCAGGGATGGCCCTTGGGAGGCTGGAGGGTTAGAGGGAGAGGAATGGGTGGCGCCACACAGCACTACAATCTCGCTGCATCGGCCCCAGGCCAGGCCCTTCGGCCCGGGCTCCCCAGCCCTCCCGTACCCCCTTCTTAGTCCCCTTCCCTCCGGCAAGCCCTCTGCCAGCAGCCTTTCGTCCCGCCCCCAACGCCCAAGCCCTGGTCTGTCTGCAGGCGCAGGCCTGCCTAGGCCTTGGGCGGCATTCTCCAGCCAAGGACGTGCTTGGCACCTCGGGACCCAGCCCAGGGGACGACTATCGCTCTGCCTGCACCTGGGCCCCGAGACAGAGACTCGGGGTGTCGCCGGACACCGGACCAAGGGGAAGGCCACCCGCCCCACCCCACCGGAAAGATCTGTCTCCGCTGGACAGCACCGCGACCCCTCCCCGCCCCCCTTTCATCTCCCAGGAGCGCCAGGCGCCCTCCCTTCCCGCCTGCCTCGGTAGCCCCGCCCCCAGCACCAAAAGAGCTGGACAAAACGGCGAAAATAGGGAGCGCACGTGCCCTCGGGTTCCAGGAGAGACCACCACAGGGAAAAGCAGGCAGGCGGGCATGCACACAACCCACACAAGGAGGGTGTCTGGGACTGCTCCTCTCCTCCCGCATTCGGGACCCCGGGGCTCGGAGCCCGGCTGCAATCCGCGGACCCTGGAGGCCTGCTTCGGGGTCCCACGGTGACTGACAGCGCCCGGGCACTGCCTCCGTAACGGAGCCCAGCCCCGGGCACCACCGCACTCCGGTGGGGAAGCTGCCACTTCAACTCAGCCTCAGAGCGTCTGTCCCAGTCGGTGTCCCATCCAGTGTGTCCGTCCCCCCTCCTCCCCAACTCCCAACCCCTGTCTGTCTGTCTTCTGCCACCTCCAGGGAAGGGGTAGCGGCCCCGTGGAGCCACAGATTGCGCTAAGGGGCCGCGCTGCGGGCAAGGAGTAAAAGGAAGTCCACCCAGGCGACGTTTGCAGGAGGTGGGGAGCAGTCGAGAGGCGGGTCCCTGGCGGAGCCGGCCAGCGGGGAGATGCTCCGGATGGGAGCAGCCCGGCAGCCTGGTTCGCGCTCACCACACAGGCGGTCCGCCGATCTTGTGGCGCCGGGAGCCTACTCCCAGCGTCTATGGCCACAGCGGCTTGAACGCGCCCGATCTCCTCTGATCTGGGAACCGAAGCAGGGTCGGGCCTGGTTAGTATTTGGATGGGGTCCGCCCCGGAATACCGGGTGCCCTAGGCTTTGGCCCGCCACTCGTTTGGCGGCCGCCCTGTCCCTAGTCCTTAGGGAGTGGCCCAGCGCGCCTAATAAACCCACGCCAGGGGTGGCGCTTGGGAGGCTGGAGGGTTAGGGGGAGAGGAATGGGTGGCGCCACACAGCACTACAATCTCCTGCATCAGCCCCAGGACAGGCCCTTAGGCCCGGGCTCCCCCGCCCCCCCGCACCCCGTTCTTAGTCCCCTTCCCTCCCGCAAGCACTCTGCCAGCAGACTTTCGTCCCACCCCAACGCCCAAGCCCCTGTCTGCCTGCAGGCGCAGGCCTGCCTAGGCCTTGGGCGGCTCTCTCCAGCCAAGGACGTGCTTGGCACCTCTGGACCCAGCCCAGGGGACGACTATCGCTCTGCCTGCACCTGGGCCCCGAGACAGAGACTCGGGGTGTCGCCGGACACCGGACCAAGGGGAAGGCCACCCGCCCCACCCCACCGGAAAGATCTGTCTCCGCTGGACAGCACCGCGACCCCTCCCCGCCCCCCTTTCATCTCCCAGGAGCGCCAGGCGCCCTCCCTTCCCGCCTGCCTCGGTGGCCCCGCCCCCAGCACCAAAAGAGCTGGACAAAACGGCGAAAATAGGGAGCGCACGTGCCCTCGGGTTCCAGGAGAGACCACCACAGGGAAAAGCGGGCAGGCGGGCATGCACACAACCCACACAGGGAGGGTATCTGGGGACGCTCCTCTCCTCCCGCATACCGGACCCCGGGGCTCGGAGCCCGGCTGCAATCCCCGGACCCTGGATGCCTGCCCCGGGTTCCCACGGTGACTGCCAGCGTCCGGGCACTGCATCCGCAACGGATCCCAGCCCCGGGCACCAGGGCACTCCTGTGGGGAAGCTGCCACTTCAACTCAGCCTCAGAGCGTCTGTCCCACTCGGTGTCCCATCCAGTGCGTCCGTCCCCCCTCCTCCCCAAATCCCAACCCCTGTCTGTCTGTCTTCTGCCACCTCCAGGGAAGTGGTAGAGGCCCCGTGGAGCCTCAGATGGCGCGAAGGGGCCTCGCTGCGGGCAAGGAGTAAAAGGAAGTCCACCCAGGGGACGTTTGGAGGAGGCGGGGAGCAGGCGGGAGGCGTGGCCCTGGCTAAGCCGGCCAGCAGAGAGATGCTCCGGATGGGAGCAGCCCGGCAGCCTGGTTCGCGCTCACCACACAGGGAGGTCCGCCGCTCTTGTGGCCCCGGGAGCCTACTCCCAGCGTCTATGGCCACAGCGGCTTGAACGCGCCCGATCTCCTCTGATCTGGGAAGCGAAGCAGGGTCGGGCCTGGTTAGTACTTGGATGGGGTCCGCCCCAGAATACCTGGTGCCCTAGGATTTGGGCCGCCACTCCTTTTACGGCCGCCCCACCCACGTCCTTCGGGAGTGGCCCAGCCCGCCTAATAAACCCACGCCAGGGGTGGCGCTGGGGGGGCTGGAGGGCAGGGGGAGAGGAATGGGTGGCGCCACACAGCACTACAATCTCGCTGCATTGGCCCCACGCCAGAACCTTCCGCCCGGGCTCCCCCCTCCCGTACCCCCTTCTTAGTCCCCTTCCCTCCCGCAAGCCCTCTGCCAGCAGCCTTTCGTCCCGCCCCCAATGCCCAAGCCCAGGTCTGTCTGCAGGCGCAGGCCGGCCTCGGCCTTGGGCTGCTTTCTCCAGCCAACGACGTCCTTGGCACCTCGGGACCCAGCACAGGGGACGACTATCGCTCTGCCTGCACCTGGGCCCCGAGACAGAGGCTCGGGGTGTCGCCGGACACCGGACCAAGGGGAAGGCCACCCGCCCCACCCCACCGAATAGATCTGTCTCCGCTGGACAGCACCGCGACCCCTCCCCGCCCCCTTTCATCTCCCAGGAGCGCCAGGCGCCCTCCCTTCCCGCCTGCCTCGGTGGCCCCGCCCCCAGCACCAAAAGAGCTGGACAAAACGGCGAAAATAGGGAGCGCACGTGCCCTCGGGTTCCAGGAGAGACCACCACAGGGAAAAGCAGGCAGGCGGGCATGCACACAACCCACACAAGGAGGGTGCCTGGGGCTGCCCCTCTCCTCCCGCATGTGGGACCCCGTGCGGGCTCGGAGCCCGGCGGCAATCCGCGGACCATGGATGCCTGCCCCGGAGTCCCACGGTGACTGCCAGCGTCCGGGCACTGCATCCGCAACGGAGCCCAGCCCCGGGCACCACGGCACTCCTGTGGGGAAGCTGCCACTTCAACTCAGCCTCAGTGCCTCTGTCCCAGTCGGTGTCCCATCCTGTGCGTCCGTCTCCCCTCCTCCCCAACTCCCAACACCTGTCTGTCTGTCTTCTGCCACCTCCAGGGAAGGGTTAGCGGCCCGTGGAGCCACAGATGGCGCTAAGGGGCCACGCTGCGGGCAAGGAGTAAAAGGAAGTCCACCCAGGCGACATTTGGAGGAGGCGGGGAGCAGGCGGGAGGCGGGGCCCTGGCGAAGCCGGCCAGCGGGGAGGTGCTCCGGATCGGAGCAGCCTGGCAGCCTGGTTCGCGCTCACCATACAGGGCGGTCCGCCGATCTTGTGGCGCCGGGAGCCTACTCCCAGCGTCTATGGCCACAACGGCTTGAACGCGCCCGATCTCCTCTGATCTGGGAAGCGAAGCAGGGTCGGGCCTGGTTAGTACTTGGATGGGGTCCGCCCCGGAATACCTGGTGCCCTAGGCTTTGGCCCGCCACTCGTTTTGCGGCCGCCCTGTCCCTAGTCCTTAGGGAGTGGCCCAGCGCGCCTAATAAACCCACTCCAGGGGTGGCGCTTGGGAGGCTGGAGGGTTAGGGGGAGAGGAATGGGTGGCGCCACACAGCACTACAATCTCGCTGCATGGGCCACAGGCCAGGCCCTTCGGCCCGGGCTTTCCCGACCCCCCGCACCCCGTTCTTAGTCCCCTTCCCTCCCGCAAGCACTCTGCCAGCAGCCTTTCGTCCCGCCCCCAACGCCCAAGCCCCGGTCTGTCTGCAGGCGCAGGCCTGCCTAGGCCTTGGGCGGCTTTCTCCAGCCAAGGACGTGCTTGGCACCTCGGGACCCAGCCCAGGGGACGACTATCGCTCTGCCTGCACCTGGGCCCCGAGACAGAGACACAGGGTGTCGCCGGACACCGGACCAAGGAGAAGGCCACCCGCCCCACCCCACCGGAAAGATCTGTCTCCGCTGGACAGCACCGCGACCCCTCCCCGCCCCCCTTTCATCTCCCAGGAGCGTCTGGCACCCTCCCTTCCCGCCTGCCTCGGTGGCCCCGCGCCCAGCACCAAAAGAGCTGGACAAAACGGCGAAAATAGGGAGCGCACGTGACCTCGGGTTCCAGGAGAGACCACCACAGGGAAAAGCAGAAAGGCGGGCATGCACACAACCCACACAAGGAGGGTATCTGGGGACGCTCCTCTCCTCCCGCATGCCGGACCCCGGGCGGGGCTCGGAGCCCCGGTGCAATCCGCGGACTCTGGAGGCCTGCCCCGGGATCCCACGGTGACTGACAGCGCCCTGGCACTGCATCCGCAACGGAGCCCAGCCCCGGGCACCACGGCACTCCTGTGGGGAAGCTGCCACTTCAACTCAGCCTCAGTGCCTCTGTCCCAGTCGGTGTCCCATCCTGTGCGTCCGTCTCCCCTCCTCCCCAACTACCAACACCTGTCTGTCTGTCTTCTGCCACCTCGAGGGAAGGGGTAGCGGCCCCGTGGAGCCACAGATTGCGCTAAGGGGCCTCGCTGCGGGCAAGGAGTAAAAGGAAGTCCACCCAGGCGACGTTTGCAGGAGGCGGGGAGCAGTCGGGAGGCGGGGCCCTGGCGGAGCCGGCCAGCGGGGAGATGCTCCGGATGGGAGCAGCCCAGCAGCCTGGTTCGCGCTCACCATACAGGGCGGTCCGCGGATCTTGTGGCGCCTGGAGCCTACTCCCAGCGTCTATGGCCAAAGCGGCTTGAACGCGCCCGATCTCCTCTGATCTGGGAAGCGAACCAGGGTCGGGCCTGGTTAGTACTTGGATGGGGTCCGCCCCGGAATACCGGGTGCCCTAGGCTTTGGCCAGCCACTTCTTTTGCGGCCGCCCCACCCCTCGTCCTTCGGGAGTGGCCCAGCCCGCCTAATAAACCCACGCCAGGGGTGGCGCTTGGGAGGCTGGAGGGTTAGGGGGAGAGGAATGGGTGGCGCCACACAGCACTACAATCTCGCTGCATCGGCCCCACGCCAGGCCCTTCGGCCCGGGCTTTCCCGCCCCCCCGCACCCCGTTCTTAGTCCCCTTCCCTCCCGCAAGCACTCTGCCAGCAGCCTTTCGTCCCGCCCCCAACGCCCAAGCCCCGGTCTGTCTGCAGGCGCAGGCCTGCCTAGGCCTTAGGGGGCTTTCTCCAGCCAAGGACGTGCTTGGCACCTCGGGACCCAGCCCAGGGGACGACTATCGCTCTGCCTGCACCTGGGCCCCGAGACAGAGACTCGGGGTGTCGCCGGACACCGGACCAAGGGGAAGGCCACCCGCCCCACCCCACCGGAAAGATCTGTCTCCGCTGGACAGCACCGCGACCCCTCCCCGCCCCCCTTTCATCTCCCAGGAGCGCCAGGCGCCCTCCCTTCCTGCCTGCCTCGGTGGCCCCGCCCCCAGCACCAAAAGAGCTGGACAAAACGGCGAAAATAGGGAGCGCACGTGCCCTCGGGTTCCAGGAGAGACCACCACAGGGAAAAGCAGGCAGGCGGGCATGCACACAACCCACACAAGGAGGGTGTCTGGGACTGCTCCTCTCCTCCCGCATTCGGGACCCCGGGGCTCGGAGCCCGGCTGCAATCCGCGGACCCTGGAGGCCTGCCCCGGGGTCCCACGGTGACTGACAGCGCCCTGGCACTGCCTCCGTAACGGAGCCCAGCCCCGGGCACCACCGCACTCCGGTGGGGAACCTGCCACTTCAACTCAGCCTCAGCGCGTCTGTCCCAGTCGGTGTCCCATCCTGTGCGTCCCTCCCCCCTCCTCCCCAACTCCCAACCCCTGACTCTCTGTCTTCTGCCACCTCCAGGGAAGTGGTAGAGGCCCCGTGGAGCCTCAGATGGCGCGAAGGGGTCTCGCTGCGGGCAAGGAGTAAAAGGCAGTCCACCCAGGCGACGTTTGGAGGAGGCGGGGAGCAGGCGGGAGGCGTGGCCCTGGCGGACCCGGCCAGCAGAGAGATGCTCTGGATGGGAGCAGCCCTGCAGCCTGGTTCGCGCTCACCACACAGGGCGGTCGGCCGCTCTTGTGGCCCCGGGAGCCTACTCCCAGCGTCTATGGCCACAGCGGCTTGAACGCGCCCGATCTCCTCTGATCTGGGAAGCGAAGCAGGGTCGGGCCTGGTTAGTACGTGGATGGGGTCCGCCCCGCAATACCGGGTGCCCTAGGCTTTGGCCTGCCACTCCTTTGGCGGCCGCCGTGTCCCTAGTCCTTAGGGAGTGGCCCAGCGCGCCTAATAAACCCACGCCAGGGGTGGCGCTTGGGAGGCTGGAGGGCAGGGGGAGAGGAATGGGTGGCGCCACACAGCACTACAATCTCGCTGCATCGGCCCCAGGCCAGGCCCTTCGGCCCGGGCTCCCCCCCTCCCCGCACCCTGTTCTTAGTCCCCTTCCCTCCCGCAAGCCCTCTGCGAGCAGCCTTTCGTCCCTCCCCCAACGCCCAAGCCCTGGTTTGTCTGCAGGCGCTGGCCTGCCTCGGCCTTGGGGACCTGCTTGGCACCTCGGGACCCAGCCCAGGGGACGACTATCGCTCTGCCTGCACCTGGGCCCCGAGACAGAGACTCGGGGTGTCGCCGGACACGGGACCAAGGGGAAGGCCACCCGCCCCACCCCACCGGAAAGAGGTGTCTTAGCTGGACAGCAACGCGACCCCTCCCCGCCCCCCTTTCATGTCCAAGGAGCACCAGGCGCCCTCCCTTCCCGCCTGCCTCGGTGGCCCCGCCCCCAGCACCAAAAGATCTGGACAAACCCGCAAGAATAGGGAGAGCACGTGCCCTCGGTTTCCAGGAGAGTCCACCACAGGGAAAAGCAGGCAGGCGGGCATGCACACAACCCACACAAGGAGGGTGCCTGGGGCTGCCCCTCTCCTCCCGCATGCGGGACCCCGTGCGGGCTCGGAGCCCGGCGGCAATCCGCGGACCCTGGATGCCTGCCCCGGGTTCCCACGGTGACTGCCAGCGCCCGGGCACTGCATCCGCAACGGATCCCAGCCCCGGGCACCACGGCACTCCTGTGGGGAAGCTGCCACTTCAACTCAGCCTCAGTGCCTCTGTCCCAGTCGGTGTCCCATCCTGTGCGTCCGACTCCCCTCCTCCCCAACTCCCAACACCTGTCTGTCTGTCTTCTGCCACCTCGAGGGAAGGGGTAGCGGCCCCGTGGAGCCACAGATTGCGCTAAGGGGCCTCGCTGCGGGCAAGGAGTAAAAGGCAGTCCACCCAGGGGACGTTTGGAGGAGGCGGGGAGCAGGCGGGAGGCGGGGCCCTGGCGGAGCCGGCCAGCGGGGAGATGCTCCGGATGGGAGCAGCCCGGCAGCCTGGTTCGCGCTCACCACACAGGGCGGTCCGCCGATCTTGTGGCGCCGGGAGCCTGCTCCCAGCGTCTATGGCCACAGCGGCTTGAACGCGCCCGATCTCCTCTGATCTGGGAAGCGGAGCAGGGTCGGGCCTGGTTAGTACTTGGATGGGGTTAGCCCCGGAATACCGCGTGCCCTAGGCTTTGGCCCGCCACTCCTTTTGCGGCCGCCCCGCCCCTCGTCCTTCGAGAGTGGCCCAGCCCGCCTAATAAACCCACGCCAGGGGTGGCGATTGAGAGGCTGGAGGGTTAGGGGGAGAGGAATGGGTGGCGCCACACAGCACTACAATCTCGCTGCATCGGCCCCACTCCAGGCCCTTCGGCCCGGGCTCCCCCCCTCCCCGCACCCCCTTCTTAGTCCCCTTCCCTCCCGCAAGCCCTCTGCCAGCAGCCTTTCGTCCCACCCCAACGCCCAAGCCAAGGTCTGTCTGCAGGCGCAGGCCTGCCTAGGCCTTGGGCGGCTTTCTCCAGCCAAGGACGTTCTTGGCACCTCGGGACCCAGCCCAGGGGACGACTATCGCTCTGCCTGCACCTGGGCCCCGACACAGAGACTCGGGGTGTCGCCGGACACAGGACCAAGGAAAAGGCCACCCGCCCCACCCCACCGTAAAGATCTGTCTCCGCTGGACAGCACCGCGACCCCACCCGCCCCCCTTTCATCTCCCAGGAGCGACAGGCGCCCTCCCTTCCCGCCTGCCTCGGTGGCCCCGTCCCCAGCACCAAAAGAGCTGGACAAAACGGCGAAAATAGGGAGCGCACGTGCCCTCGGGTTCCAGGAGAGTCCACCACAGGGAAAAGCAGGCAGGCGGGCATGCACACAACCCACACAAGGAGGGTGTCTGGGACTGCTCCTCTCCTCCTGCATTCGGGACCCCGGGGCTCGGAGCCCTGCGGCAATCCCCGGACCCTGGAGGCCTGCCCCGGGATCCCACGGTGACTGACAGCGCCCGGGCACTGCATCCGCAACGGAGCCCAGCCCCGGGCACCACGGCACTCCTGTGGGGAAGCTGCCACTTCAACTCAGCCTCAGTGCCTCTGTCCCAGTCGGTGTCCCATCCTGTGTGTCAGTCTCCCCTCCTCTCCAAGTCCCAACCCCTGTCTGTCTGTCTTCTGCCTCCTCCAGGGAAGTGGTAGAGGCCCCGTGGAGCCTCAGATGGCGCTAAGGGGCCTCGCTGCGGGCAAGGAGTAAAAGGAAGTCCACCCAGGCGACATTTGGAGGAGGCGGGGAGCAGTCGAGAGGCGGGGCCCTGGCGGAGCCGGCCAGCGGGGAGATGCTCCGGATGGGAGCAGCCCGGCAGCCTGGTTCGCGCTCACCATACACGGCGGTCCGCCGATCTTGTGGCGCCAGGAGCCTGCTCCCAGCGTCTATGGCCTCAGCGGCTTGAACGCGCCCGATCTCCTCTGATCTGGGAAGCGAAGCAGGGTCGGGCCTGGTTAGTACGTGGATGGGGTCCGCCCCGGAATAAAGGGTGCCCTAGGCTTTGGCCCGCCACTCCTTTGGCGGCCGCCCTGTCCCTAGTCCTTAGGGAGTGGCCCAGCGCGCCTAATAAACCCACGCCAGGGATGGCCCTTGGGAGGCTGGAGGGTTAGAGGGAGAGGAATGGGTGGCGCCACACAGCACTACAATCTCGCTGCATCGGCCCCAGGCCAGGCCCTTCGGCCCGGGCTCCCCAGCCCTCCCGTACCCCCTTCTTAGTCCCCTTCCCTCCGGCAAGCCCTCTGCCAGCAGCCTTTCGTCCCGCCCCCAACGCCCAAGCCCTGGTCTGTCTGCAGGCGCAGGCCTGCCTAGGCCTTGGGCGGCATTCTCCAGCCAAGGACGTGCTTGGCACCTCGGGACCCAGCCCAGGGGACGACTATCGCTCTGCCTGCACCTGGGCCCCGAGACAGAGACTCGGGGTGTCGCCGGACACCGGACCAAGGGGAAGGCCACCCGCCCCACCCCACCGGAAAGATCTGTCTCCGCTGGACAGCACCGCGACCCCTCCCCGCCCCCCTTTCATCTCCCAGGAGCGCCAGGCGCCCTCCCTTCCCGCCTGCCTCGGTAGCCCCGCCCCCAGCACCAAAAGAGCTGGACAAAACGGCGAAAATAGGGAGCGCACGTGCCCTCGGGTTCCAGGAGAGACCACCACAGGGAAAAGCAGGCAGGCGGGCATGCACACAACCCACACAAGGAGGGTGTCTGGGACTGCTCCTCTCCTCCCGCATTCGGGACCCCGGGGCTCGGAGCCCGGCTGCAATCCGCGGACCCTGGAGGCCTGCTTCGGGGTCCCACGGTGACTGACAGCGCCCGGGCACTGCCTCCGTAACGGAGCCCAGCCCCGGGCACCACCGCACTCCGGTGGGGAAGCTGCCACTTCAACTCAGCCTCAGAGCGTCTGTCCCAGTCGGTGTCCCATCCAGTGTGTCCGTCCCCCCTCCTCCCCAACTCCCAACCCCTGTCTGTCTGTCTTCTGCCACCTCCAGGGAAGGGGTAGCGGCCCCGTGGAGCCACAGATTGCGCTAAGGGGCCGCGCTGCGGGCAAGGAGTAAAAGGAAGTCCACCCAGGCGACGTTTGCAGGAGGTGGGGAGCAGTCGAGAGGCGGGTCCCTGGCGGAGCCGGCCAGCGGGGAGATGCTCCGGATGGGAGCAGCCCGGCAGCCTGGTTCGCGCTCACCACACAGGCGGTCCGCCGATCTTGTGGCGCCGGGAGCCTACTCCCAGCGTCTATGGCCACAGCGGCTTGAACGCGCCCGATCTCCTCTGATCTGGGAACCGAAGCAGGGTCGGGCCTGGTTAGTATTTGGATGGGGTCCGCCCCGGAATACCGGGTGCCCTAGGCTTTGGCCCGCCACTCGTTTGGCGGCCGCCCTGTCCCTAGTCCTTAGGGAGTGGCCCAGCGCGCCTAATAAACCCACGCCAGGGGTGGCGCTTGGGAGGCTGGAGGGTTAGGGGGAGAGGAATGGGTGGCGCCACACAGCACTACAATCTCCTGCATCAGCCCCAGGACAGGCCCTTAGGCCCGGGCTCCCCCGCCCCCCCGCACCCCGTTCTTAGTCCCCTTCCCTCCCGCAAGCACTCTGCCAGCAGACTTTCGTCCCACCCCAACGCCCAAGCCCCTGTCTGCCTGCAGGCGCAGGCCTGCCTAGGCCTTGGGCGGCTCTCTCCAGCCAAGGACGTGCTTGGCACCTCTGGACCCAGCCCAGGGGACGACTATCGCTCTGCCTGCACCTGGGCCCCGAGACAGAGACTCGGGGTGTCGCCGGACACCGGACCAAGGGGAAGGCCACCCGCCCCACCCCACCGGAAAGATCTGTCTCCGCTGGACAGCACCGCGACCCCTCCCCGCCCCCCTTTCATCTCCCAGGAGCGCCAGGCGCCCTCCCTTCCCGCCTGCCTCGGTGGCCCCGCCCCCAGCACCAAAAGAGCTGGACAAAACGGCGAAAATAGGGAGCGCACGTGCCCTCGGGTTCCAGGAGAGACCACCACAGGGAAAAGCGGGCAGGCGGGCATGCACACAACCCACACAGGGAGGGTATCTGGGGACGCTCCTCTCCTCCCGCATACCGGACCCCGGGGCTCGGAGCCCGGCTGCAATCCCCGGACCCTGGATGCCTGCCCCGGGTTCCCACGGTGACTGCCAGCGTCCGGGCACTGCATCCGCAACGGATCCCAGCCCCGGGCACCAGGGCACTCCTGTGGGGAAGCTGCCACTTCAACTCAGCCTCAGAGCGTCTGTCCCACTCGGTGTCCCATCCAGTGCGTCCGTCCCCCCTCCTCCCCAAATCCCAACCCCTGTCTGTCTGTCTTCTGCCACCTCCAGGGAAGTGGTAGAGGCCCCGTGGAGCCTCAGATGGCGCGAAGGGGCCTCGCTGCGGGCAAGGAGTAAAAGGAAGTCCACCCAGGGGACGTTTGGAGGAGGCGGGGAGCAGGCGGGAGGCGTGGCCCTGGCTAAGCCGGCCAGCAGAGAGATGCTCCGGATGGGAGCAGCCCGGCAGCCTGGTTCGCGCTCACCACACAGGGAGGTCCGCCGCTCTTGTGGCCCCGGGAGCCTACTCCCAGCGTCTATGGCCACAGCGGCTTGAACGCGCCCGATCTCCTCTGATCTGGGAAGCGAAGCAGGGTCGGGCCTGGTTAGTACTTGGATGGGGTCCGCCCCAGAATACCTGGTGCCCTAGGATTTGGGCCGCCACTCCTTTTACGGCCGCCCCACCCACGTCCTTCGGGAGTGGCCCAGCCCGCCTAATAAACCCACGCCAGGGGTGGCGCTGGGGGGGCTGGAGGGCAGGGGGAGAGGAATGGGTGGCGCCACACAGCACTACAATCTCGCTGCATTGGCCCCACGCCAGAACCTTCCGCCCGGGCTCCCCCCTCCCGTACCCCCTTCTTAGTCCCCTTCCCTCCCGCAAGCCCTCTGCCAGCAGCCTTTCGTCCCGCCCCCAATGCCCAAGCCCAGGTCTGTCTGCAGGCGCAGGCCGGCCTCGGCCTTGGGCTGCTTTCTCCAGCCAACGACGTCCTTGGCACCTCGGGACCCAGCACAGGGGACGACTATCGCTCTGCCTGCACCTGGGCCCCGAGACAGAGGCTCGGGGTGTCGCCGGACACCGGACCAAGGGGAAGGCCACCCGCCCCACCCCACCGAATAGATCTGTCTCCGCTGGACAGCACCGCGACCCCTCCCCGCCCCCTTTCATCTCCCAGGAGCGCCAGGCGCCCTCCCTTCCCGCCTGCCTCGGTGGCCCCGCCCCCAGCACCAAAAGAGCTGGACAAAACGGCGAAAATAGGGAGCGCACGTGCCCTCGGGTTCCAGGAGAGACCACCACAGGGAAAAGCAGAAAGGCGGGCATGCACACAACCCACACAAGGAGGGTATCTGGGGACGCTCCTCTCCTCCCGCATGCCGGACCCCGGGCGGGGCTCGGAGCCCCGCTGCAATCCGCGGACCCTGGAGGCCTGCCCCGGGTTCCCACGGTGACTGCCAGCCTCTGGGCACTGCATCCGCAACGGATCCAAGCCCCGGGCACCACGGCACTCCTGTGGGGAAGCTGCCACTTCAACTCAGCCTCAGTGCGTCTGTCCCACTCGGTGTCCCATCCAGTGCGTCCGTCCCCCCTTCTCCCCAAATTCCAACACCTGTCTGTCTGTCTTCTGCCACCTCCAGGGAAGTGGTAGAGGCCCCGTGGAGCCTCAGATGGCGCGAAGGCGCCTCGCTGCGGGCAAGGAGTAAAAGGCAGTCCACCCAGGGGACGTTTGGAGGAGGCGGGCAGCAGGCGGGAGGCGGGGCCCTGGCGGAGGCGGCCAGAGGGGAGATGCTCCGGATGGGAGCAGCCCTGCAGCCTGGTTCGCGCTCACCACACAGGGCTGTCCGCCGCTCTTGTGGCGCCGGGAGCCTGCTCCCAGCGTCTATGGCCACAGCGGCTTGAACGCGCCCGATCTCCTCTGATCTGGGAAGCGAAGCAGGGTCGGGCCTGGTTAGTACTTGGATGGGGTCCGCCCCGGAATACCGGGTGCCCTAGGCTTTGGCCCGCCACTCCTTTTGCGGCCGCCCCGCCCCTCGTCCTTCTGGAGTGGCCCAGCCCGCCTAATAAACCCACGCCAGGGGTGGCACTTGAGAAGCTGGAGGGTTAGGGGGAGAGGAATGGGTGGCGCCACACAGCACTACAATCTCGCTGCATCGGCCCCACGCCAGGCCCTTCGGCCCGGGCTTTCCCGCCCCCCCGCACCCCGTTCTTAGTCCCCTTCCCTCCCGCAAGCACTCTGCCAGCAGCCTTTCGTCCCGCCCCCAACGCCCAAGCCCCGGTCTGTCTGCAGGCGCAGGCCTGCCTAGGCCTTAGGGGGCTTTCTCCAGCCAAGGACGTGCTTGGCACATCGGGACCCAGCCCAGGGGACGAGTATCGCTCTGCCTGCACCTGGGCCCCGAGACAGAGACTCAGGGTGTCGCCGGACACCGGACCAAGGGGAAGGCCACCCGCCCCACCCCACCGGAAAGATCTGTCTCCGCTGGACAGCACCGCGACCCCTCCCCGCCCCCCTTTCATCTCCCAGGAGCGCCAGGCGCCCTCCCTTCCCACCTGCCTCGGTGGCCCCGCCCCCAGCACCAAAAGAGCTGGACAAAACGGCGAAAATAGGGAGCGCACGTGCCCTCGGGTTCCAGGAGAGACCACCACAGGGAAAAGCAGGCAGGCGGGCATGCACACAACCCACACAAGGAGGGTGCCTGGGGCTGCCCCTCTCCTCCCGCATGTGGGACCCCGTGCGGGCTCGGAGCCCGGCGGCAATCCGCGGACCATGGATGCCTGCCCCGGAGTCCCACGGTGACTGCCAGCGTCCGGGCACTGCATCCGCAACGGAGCCCAGCCCCGGGCACCACGGCACTCCTGTGGGGAAGCTGCCACTTCAACTCAGCCTCAGTGCCTCTGTCCCAGTCGGTGTCCCATCCTGTGCGTCCGTCTCCCCTCCTCCCCAACTCCCAACACCTGTCTGTCTGTCTTCTGCCACCTCCAGGGAAGGGTTAGCGGCCCGTGGAGCCACAGATGGCGCTAAGGGGCCACGCTGCGGGCAAGGAGTAAAAGGAAGTCCACCCAGGCGACATTTGGAGGAGGCGGGGAGCAGGCGGGAGGCGGGGCCCTGGCGAAGCCGGCCAGCGGGGAGGTGCTCCGGATCGGAGCAGCCTGGCAGCCTGGTTCGCGCTCACCATACAGGGCGGTCCGCCGATCTTGTGGCGCCGGGAGCCTACTCCCAGCGTCTATGGCCACAACGGCTTGAACGCGCCCGATCTCCTCTGATCTGGGAAGCGAAGCAGGGTCGGGCCTGGTTAGTACTTGGATGGGGTCCGCCCCGGAATACCTGGTGCCCTAGGCTTTGGCCCGCCACTCGTTTTGCGGCCGCCCTGTCCCTAGTCCTTAGGGAGTGGCCCAGCGCGCCTAATAAACCCACTCCAGGGGTGGCGCTTGGGAGGCTGGAGGGTTAGGGGGAGAGGAATGGGTGGCGCCACACAGCACTACAATCTCGCTGCATCGGCCCCAGGCCACGCCCTTCGGCCCGGGCTCCCCCGCCCTCCTGCACCCCCTTCTTAGTCCCCTTCCCTCCCGCAAGCCCTCTGCCAGCAGCCTTTCGTCCCACCCCAACGCCCAAGCCCCGGTCTGTCTGCAGGCACAGGCCTGCCTAGGCCTTGGGCGGCTTTCTCCAGCCAAGGACGTGCTTGGCACCTCGGGACCCAGCCCAGGGGACGACTATCGCTCTGCCTGCACCTGGGCCCCGAGACAGAGACTCGGGGTGTCGCCGGACACCGGACCAAGGGGAAGGCCACCCGCCCCACACCACCGGAAAGATCTGTCTCTGCTGGACAGCACCGCGACCCCTCCCCGCCCCCCTTTCATCTCCCAGGAGCGCCAGGCGCCCTCCCTTCCCGCCTGCCTCGGTGGCCCCGCCCCCAGCACCAAAAGAGCTGGACAAAACGGCGAAAATAGGGAGCACACGTGCCCTCGGGTTCCAGGAGATACCACCACAGGGAAAAGCAGGCAGGCGGGCATGCACACAACCCACACAAGGAGGGTGTCTGGGACTGCTCCTCTCCTCCCGCATTCGGGAACCCGGGGCTCGGAGCCCGGCGGCAATCCGCGGACCCTGGAGGCCTGCCCCGGGGTCCACAGTGACTGACAGCGCCCGGGCACTGCATCCGCAACGGAGCCCAGCCCCGGGCACCACGGCACTCCTGTGGGGAAGCTGCCACTTCAACTCAGCCTCAGTGCCTCTGTCCCAGTCGGTGTCCCATCCTGTGCGTCCGTCTCCCCTCCTCCCCAACTCCCAACACCTGTCTGTCTGTCTTCTGCCACCTCCAGGGAAGGGTTAGCGGCCCGTGGAGCCACAGATGGCGCTAAGGGGCCACGCTGCGGGCAAGGAGTAAAAGGAAGTCCACCCAGGCGACATTTGGAGGAGGCGGGGAGCAGGCGGGAGGCGGGGCCCTGGCCAAGCCGGCCAGCGGGGAGGTGCTCCGGATCGGAGCAGCCTGGCAGCCTGGTTCGCGCTCACCATACAGGGCGGTCCGCCGATCTAGTGGCGCCAGGAGCCTACTCCCAGCGTCTATGGCCACAGCGGCTTGAACGCGCCCGATCTCCTCTGATCTGGGAAGCGAAGCAGGGTCGGGCCTGGTTAGTACTTGGATGGGGTCCGCCCCGGAATACCGGGTGCCCTAGGCTTTGGCCCGCCACTCGTTTTGCGGCCGCCCTGTCCCTAGTCCTTAGGCAGTGGCCCAGCGCGCCTAATAAACCCACTCCAGGGGTGGCGCTTGGGAGGCTGGAGGGTTAGGGGGAGAGGAATGGGTGGCGCCACACAGCACTACAATCTCGCTGCATCGGCCCCAGGCCACGCCCTTCGGCCCGGGCTCCCCCGCCCTCCGGCACCCCCTTCTTAGTCCCCTTCCCTCCCGCAAGCCCTCTGCCAGCAGCCTTTCGTCCCACCCCAACGCCCAAGCCCCGGTCTGTCTGCAGGCACAGGCCTGCCTAGGCCTTGGGCGGCTTTCTCCAGCCAAGGACGTGCTTGGCACCTCGGGACCCAGCCCAGGGGACGACTATCGCTCTGCCTGCACCTGGGCCCCGAGACAGAGACTCGGGGTGTCGCCGGACACCGGACCAAGGGGAAGGCCACCCGCCCCACACCACCGGAAAGATCTGTCTCCGCTGGACAGCACCGCGACCCCTCCCCGCCCCCCTTTCATCTCCCAGGAGCACCAGGCGCCCTCCCTTCCCGCCTGCCTCGGTGGCCCCGCCCCCAGCACCAAAAGAGCTGGACAAAACGGCGAAAATAGGGAGCACACGTGCCCTCGGGTTCCAGGAGATACCACCACAGGGAAAAGCAGGCAGGCGGGCATGCACACAACCCACACAAGGAGGGTGTCTGGGACTGCTCCTCTCCTCCCGCATTCGGGACCCCGGGCGGGCTCGGAGCCCGGCTGCAATCTGCGGACCCTGGAGGCCTGCCCCGGGATCCCACGGTGACTGACAGCGCCCGGGCACTGCATCCGCAACGGAGCCCAGCCCCGGGCACCACGGCACTCCTGTGGGGAAGCTGCCACTTCAACTCAGCCTCAGTGCCTCTGTCCCAGTCGGTGTCCCATCCTGTGCGTCCGTCTCCCCTCCTCCCCAACTCCCAACCCCTGTCTGTCTGTCTTCTGCCACCTCCAGGGAAGGGTTAGCGGCCCGTGGAGCCACAGATGGCGCTAAGGGGCCACGCTGCGGGCAAGGAGTAAAAGGAAGTCCACCCAGGCGACATTTGGAGGAGGCGGGGAGCAGGCGGGAGGCGGGGCCCTGGCGAAGCCGGCCAGCGGGGAGGAGCTCCGGATCGGAGCTGCCTGGCAGCCTGGTTTGCGCTCACCATACAGGGCGGTCCGCCGATCTAGTGGCGCCAGGAGCCTACTCCCAGCGTCTATGGCCACAGCGGCTTGAACGCGCCCGATCTCCTCTGATCTGGGAAGCGAAGCAGGGTCGGGCCTGGTTAGTACTTGGATGGGGTCCGCCCCGGAATACCGGGTGCCCTAGGCTTTGGCCCGCCACTCGTTTTGCGGCCGCCCTGTCCCTAGTCCTTAGGCAGTGGCCCAGCGCGCCTAATAAACCCACTCCAGGGGTGGCGCTTGGGAGGCTGGAGGGTTAGGGGGAGAGGAATGGGTGGCGCCACACAGCACTACAATCTCGCTGCATCGGCCCCAGGCCACGCCCTTCGGCCCGGGCTCCCCCGCCCTCCGGCACCCCCTTCTTAGTCCCCTTCCCTCCCGCAAGCCCTCTGCCAGCATCCTTTCGTCCCACCCCAACGCCCAAGCCCCGGTCTGTCTGCAGGCACAGGCCTGCCTAGGCCTTGGGGGGCTTTCTCCAGCCAAGGACGTGCTTGGCACCTCGGGACCCAGCCCAGGGGACGACTATCGCTCTGCCTGCACCTGGGCCCCGAGACAGAGACTCGGGGTGTCGCCGGACACCGGACCAAGGGGAAGGCCACCCGCCCCACACCACCGGAAAGATCTGTCTCCGCTGGACAGCACCGCGACCCCTCCCCGCCCCCCTTTCATCTCCCAGGAGCGCCAGGCGCCCTCCCTTCCCGCCTGCCTCGGAGGCCCCGCCTCCAGCACCAAAAGAGCTGGACAAAACGGCGAAAATAGGGAGCGCACGTGCCATTGGGTTCCAGCAGAGACCACCACAGGGAAAAGCAGGCAGGCGGGCATGCACACAACCCACACAAGGAGGGTGTCTGGGACTGCTCCTCTCCTCCCGCATTCGTTAACCCGGGGCTCTGAGCCCGGCGGCAATCCGCGGACCCTGGAGGCCTGCCCCGGGGTCCACAGTGACTGACAGCGCCCGGGCACTGCATCCGCAACGGAGCCCAGCCCCGGGCACCACGGCACTCCTGTGGGGAAGCTGCCACTTCAACTCAGCCTCAGTGCCTCTGTCCCAGTCGGTGTCCCATCCTGTGCGTCCGTCTCCCCTCCTCCCCAACTCCCAACACCTGTCTGTCTGTCTTCTGCCACCTCCAGGGAAGGGTTAGCGGCCCGTGGAGCCACAGATGGCGCTAAGGGGCCACGCTGCGGGCAAGGAGTAAAAGGAAGTCCACCCAGGCGACATTTGGAGGAGGCGGGGAGCAGGCGGGAGGCGGGGCCCTGGCGAAGCCGGCCAGCGGGGAGGTGCTCCGGATCGGAGCAGCCTGGCAGCCTGGTTCGCGCTCACCATACAGGGCGGTCCGCCGATCTAGTGGCGCCAGGAGCCTACTCCCAGCGTCTATGGCCACAACGGCTTGAACGCGCCCGATCTCCTCTGATCTGGGAAGCGAAGCAGGGTCGGGCCTGGTTAGTACTTGGATGGGGTCCGCCCCGGAATACCTGGTGCCCTAGGCTTTGGCCCGCCACTCGTTTTGCGGCCGCCCTGTCCCTAGTCCTTAGGGAGTGGCCCAGCGCGCCTAATAAACCCACTCCAGGGGTGGCGCTTGGGAGGCTGGAGGGTTAGGGGGAGAGGAATGGGTGGCGCCACACAGCACTACAATCTCGCTGCATCGGCCCCAGGCCACGCCCTTCGGCCCGGGCTCCCCCGCCCTCCTGCACCCCCTTCTTAGTCCCCTTCCCTCCCGCAAGCCCTCTGCCAGCAGCCTTTCGTCCCACCCCAACGCCCAAGCCCCGGTCTGTCTGCAGGCACAGGCCTGCCTAGGCCTTGGGCGGCTTTCTCCAGCCAAGGACGTGCTTGGCACCTCGGGACCCAGCCCAGGGGACGACTATCGCTCTGCCTGCACCTGGGCCCCGAGACAGAGACTCGGGGTGTCGCCGGACACCGGACCAAGGGGAAGGCCACCCGCCCCACACCACCGGAAAGATCTGTCTCCGCTGGACAGCACCGCGACCCCTCCCCGCCCCCCTTTCATCTCCCAGGAGCACCAGGCGCCCTCCCTTCCCGCCTGCCTCGGTGGCCCCGCCCCCAGCACCAAAAGAGCTGGACAAAACGGCGAAAATAGGGAGCACACGTGCCCTCGGGTTCCAGGAGATACCACCACAGGGAAAAGCAGGCAGGCGGGCATGCACACAACCCACACAAGGAGGGTGTCTGGGACTGCTCCTCTCCTCCCGCATTCGGGACCCCGGGCGGGCTCGGAGCCCGGCTGCAATCTGCGGACCCTGGAGGCCTGCCCCGGGATCCCACGGTGACTGACAGCGCCCGGGCACTGCATCCGCAACGGAGCCCAACCCCGGGCACCACGGCACTCCTGTGGGGAAGCTGCCACTTCAACTCAGCCTCAGTGCCTCTGTCCCAGTCGGTGTCCCATCCTGTGCGTCCGTCTCCCCTCCTCCCCAACTCCCAACACCTGTCTTTCTGTCTTCTGCCACCTCCAGGGAAGGGGTAGCGGCCCGTGGACCACAGATGGCGCTAAGGGGCCTCGCTGCGGGCAAGGAGTAAAAGGAAGTCCACCCAGGCGACGTTTGCAGGAGGCGGGGAGCAGGCGGGAGGCGGGGCCCTGGCGGAGCCGGCCAGCGGGGAGATGCTCCGGATGGGAGCAGCCCTGCAGCCTGGTTCGCGCTCACCACACAGGGCGGTCCGCCGATCTTGTGGCGCCAGGAGCCTGCTCCCAGCGTCTATGGCCACAGCGGCTTGAACGCGCCCGATCTCCTCTGATCTGGGAAGCGAAGCAGGGTCGGGCCTGGTTAGTACGTGGATGGGGTCCGCCCCGGAATACCGGGTGCCCTAGGCTTTGGCCCGCCACTCGTTTTGCGGCCGCCCTGTCCCTAGTCCTTAGGCAGTGGCCCAGCGCGCCTAATAAACCCACTCCAGGGGTGGCGCTTGGGAGGCTGGAGGGTTAGGGGGAGAGGAATGGGTGGCGCCACACAGCACTACAATCTCGCTGCATCGGCTCCAGGCCACGCCCTTCGGCCCGGGCTCCCCCGCCCTCCGGCACCCCCTTCTTAGTCCCCTTCCCTCCCGCAAGCCCTCTGCCAGCAGACTTTCATCCCGCCCCCAACGCCCAAGCCCCGGTCTGTCTGCAGGCGCAGGCCTGCCTCGGACTTGGGCGGCTTTCTCCAGCCAAGGACGTCCTTGGCACCTCGGGACCCAGCCCAGGGGACGACTATCGCTCTGCCTGCACCTGGGCCCGGAGACAGAGACTCGGGGCGTCGCCGTACACCGGACCAAGGGGAAGGCCACCCGCCCCACCCCACCGGAAAGATCTGTCTCCGCTGGACAGCACCGCGACCCCTCCCCGCCCCCCTTTCATCTCCCAGGAGCGCCAGGCGCCCTCCCTTCCCGCCTGCCTCGGAGGCCCCGCCTCCAGCACCAAAAGAGCTGGACAAAACGGCGAAAATAGGGAGCGCACGTGCCATTGGGTTCCAGCAGAGACCACCACAGGGAAAAGCAGGCAGGCGGGCATGCACACAACCCACACAAGGAGGGTGTCTGGGACTGCTCCTCTCCTCCCGCATTCGGGAACCCGGGGCTCGGAGCCCGGCGGCAATCCGCGGACCCTGGAGGCCTGCCCCGGGGTCCACAGTGACTGACAGCGCCCGGGCACTGCATCCGCAACGGAGCCCAGCCCCGGGCACCACGGCACTCCTGTGGGGAAGCTGCCACTTCAACTCAGCCTCAGTGCCTCTGTCCCAGTCGGTGTCCCATCCTGTGCGTCCGTCTCCCCTCCTCCCCAACTCCCAACACCTGTCTGTCTGTCTTCTGCCACCTCCAGGGAAGGGTTAGCGGCCCGTGGAGCCACAGATGGCGCTAAGGGGCCACGCTGCGGGCAAGGAGTAAAAGGAAGTCCACCCAGGCGACATTTGGAGGAGGCGGGGAGCAGGCGGGAGGCGGGGCCCTGGCGAAGCCGGCCAGCGGGGAGGTGCTCCGGATCGGAGCAGCCTGGCAGCCTGGTTCGCGCTCACCATACAGGGCGGTCCGCCGATCTAGTGGCGCCAGGAGCCTACTCCCAGCGTCTATGGCCACAGCGGCTTGAACGCGCCCGATCTCCTCTGATCTGGGAAGCGAAGCAGGGTCGGGCCTGGTTAGTACTTGGATGGGGTCCGCCCCGGAATCCCGGGTGCCCTAGGCTTTGGCCCGCCACTCGTTTTGCGGCCGCCCTGTCCCTAGTCCTTAGGGAGTGGCCCAGCGCGCCTAATAAACCCACTCCAGGGGTGGCGCTTGGGAGGCTGGAGGGTTAGGGGGAGAGGAATGGGTGGCGCCACACAGCACTACAATCTCGCTGCATCGGCCCCAGGCCACGCCCTTCGGCCCGGGCTCCCCCGCCCTCCGGCACCCCCTTCTTAGTCCCCTTCCCTCCCGCAAGCCCTCTGCCAGCAGCCTTTCGTCCCACCCCAACGCCCAAGCCCCGGTCTGTCTGCAGGCACAGGCCTGCCTAGGCCTTGGGCGGCTTTCTCCAGCCAAGGACGTGCTTGGCACCTCGGGACCCAGCCCAGGGGACGACTATCGCTCTGCCTGCACCTGGGCCCCGAGACAGAGACTCGGGGTGTCGCCGGACACCGGACCAAGGGGAAGGCCACCCGCCCCACACCACCGGAAAGATCTGTCTCCGCTGGACAGCACCGCGACCCCTCCCCGCCCCCCTTTCATCTCCCAGGAGCACCAGGCGCCCTCCCTTCCCGCCTGCCTCGGTGGCCCCGCCCCCAGCACCAAAAGAGCTGGACAAAACGGCGAAAATAGGGAGCACACGTGCCCTCGGGTTCCAGGAGATACCACCACAGGGAAAAGCAGGCAGGCGGGCATGCACACAACCCACACAAGGAGGGTGTCTGGGACTGCTCCTCTCCTCCCGCATTCGGGACCCCGGGCGGGCTCGGAGCCCGGCTGCAATCTGCGGACCCTGGAGGCCTGCCCCGGGATCCCACGGTGACTGACAGCGCCCGGGCACTGCATCCGCAACGGAGCCCAGCCCCGGGCACCACGGCACTCCGGTGGGGAAGCTGCCACTTCAACTCAGCCTCAGTGCCTCTGTCCCAGTCGTTGTCCCATTCTGTGCGTCCGTCTCCCCTCCTCCCCAACTCCCAACACCTGTCTTTCTGTCTTCTGCCACCTCCAGGGAAGGGGTAGCGGCCCGTGGACCACAGATGGCGCTAAGGGGCCTCGCTGCGGGCAAGGAGTAAAAGGAAGTCCACCCAGGCGACATTTGGAGGAGGCGGGGAGCAGGCGGGAGGCGGGGCCCTGGCGGAGCCGGCCAGCGGGGAGATGCTCCGGATGGGAGCAGCCCTGCAGCCTGGTTCGCGCTCACCACACAGGGCGGTCCGCCGATCTTGTGGCGCCAGGAGCCTGCTCCCAGCGTCTATGGCCACAGCGGCTTGAACGCGCCCGATCTCCTCTGATCTGGGAAGCGAAGCAGGGTCGGGCCTGGTTAGTACGTGGATGGGGTCCGCCCCGGAATACCGGGTGCCCTAGGCTTTGGCCCGCCACTCGTTTTGCGGCCACCCTGTCCCTAGTCCGTAGGGAGTGGCCCAGCGCGCCTAATAAACCCACTCCAGGGGTGGCGCTTGGGAGGCTGGAGGGTTAGGGGGAGAGGAATGGGTGGCGCCACAAGCATTACAATCTCGCTGCATCGGCCCCAGGCCACGCCCTTCGGCCCGGGCTCCCCCCCTCCCCGCACCCCATTCTTAGTCCCCTTCCCTCCCGCAAGCCCTCTGCCAGCAGACTTTCATCCCGCCCCCAACGCCCAAGCCCCGGTCTGTCTGCAGGCGCAGGCCTGCCTCGGACTTGGGCGGCTTTCTCCAGCCAAGGACGTCCTTGGCACCTCGGGACCCAGCCCAGGGGACGACTATCGCTCTGCCTGCACCTGGGCCCGGAGACAGAGACTCGGGGCGTCGCCGTACACCGGACCAAGGGGAAGGCCACCCGCCCCACCCCACCGGAAAGATCTGTCTCCGCTGGACAGCACCGCGACCCCTCCCCGCCCCCCTTTCATCTCCCAGGAGCGCCAGGCGCCCTCCCTTCCCGCCTGCCTCGGAGGCCCCGCCTCCAGCACCAAAAGAGCTGGACAAAACGGCGAAAATAGGGAGCGCACGTGCCATTGGGTTCCAGCAGAGACCACCACAGGGAAAAGCAGGCAGGCGGGCATGCACACAACCCACACAAGGAGGGTGTCTGGGACTGCTCCTCTCCTCCCGCATTCGGGAACCCGGGGCTCGGAGCCCGGCGGCAATCCGCGGACCCTGGAGGCCTGCCCCGGGGTCCACAGTGACTGACAGCGCCCGGGCACTGCATCCGCAACGGAGCCCAGCCCCGGGCACCACGGCACTCCTGTGGGGAAGCTGCCACTTCAACTCAGCCTCAGTGCCTCTGTCCCAGTCGGTGTCCCATCCTGTGCGTCCGTCTCCCCTCCTCCCCAACTCCCAACACCTGTCTGTCTGTCTTCTGCCACCTCCAGGGAAGGGTTAGCGGCCCGTGGAGCCACAGATGGCGCTAAGGGGCCACGCTGCGGGCAAGGAGTAAAAGGAAGTCCACCCAGGCGACATTTGGAGGAGGCGGGGAGCAGGCGGGAGGCGGGGCCCTGGCGAAGCCGGCCAGCGGGGAGGTGCTCCGGATCGGAGCAGCCTGGCAGCCTGGTTCGCGCTCACCATACAGGGCGGTCCGCCGATCTAGTGGCGCCAGGAGCCTACTCCCAGCGTCTATGGCCACAGCGGCTTGAACGCGCCCGATCTCCTCTGATCTGGGAAGCGAAGCAGGGTCGGGCCTGGTTAGTACTTGGATGGGGTCCGCCCCGGAATACCGGGTGCCCTAGGCTTTGGCCCGCCACTCGTTTTGCGGCCGCCCTGTCCCTAGTCCTTAGGGAGTGGCCCAGCGCGCCTAATAAACCCACTCCAGGGGTGGCGCTTGGGAGGCTGGAGGGTTAGGGGGAGAGGAATGGGTGGCGCCACACAGCACTACAATCTCGCTGCATCGGCCCCAGGCCACGCCCTTCGGCCCGGGCTCCCCCGCCCTCCGGCACCCCCTTCTTAGTCCCCTTCCCTCCCGCAAGCCCTCTGCCAGCAGCCTTTCGTCCCACCCCAACGCCCAAGCCCCGGTCTGTCTGCAGGCACAGGCCTGCCTAGGCCTTGGGCGGCTTTCTCCAGCCAAGGACGTGCTTGGCACCTCGGGACCCAGCCCAGGGGACGACTATCGCTCTGCCTGCACCTGGGCCCCGAGACAGAGACTCGGGGTGTCGCCGGACACCGGACCAAGGGGAAGGCCACCCGCCCCACACCACCGGAAAGATCTGTCTCCGCTGGACAGCACCGCGACCCCTCCCCGCCCCCCTTTCATCTCCCAGGAGCGCCAGGCGCCCTCCCTTCCCGCCTGCCTCGGAGGCCCCGCCTCCAGCACCAAAAGAGCTGGACAAAACGGCGAAAATAGGGAGCGCACGTGCCATTGGGTTCCAGCAGAGACCACCACAGGGAAAAGCAGGCAGGCGGGCATGCACACAACCCACACAAGGAGGGTGTCTGGGACTGCTCCTCTCCTCCCGCATTCGGGACCCCGGGCGGGCTCGGAGCCCGGCTGCAATCTGCGGACCCTGGAGGCCTGCCCCGGGATCCCACGGTGACTGACAGCGCCCGGGCACTGCATCCGCAACGGAGCCCAACCCCGGGCACCACGGCACTCCGGTGGGGAAGCTGCCACTTCAACTCAGCCTCAGTGCCTCTGTCCCAGTCGGTGTCCCATTCTGTGCGTCCGTCTCCTCTCCTCCCCAACTCCCAACACCTGTCTTTCTGTCTTCTGCCACCTCCAGGGAAGGGGTAGCGGCCCGTGGACCACAGATGGCGCTAAGGGGCCTCGCTGCGGGCAAGGAGTAAAAGGAAGTCCACCCAGGCGACATTTGGAGGAGGCGGGGAGCAGGCGGGAGGCGGGGCCCTGGCGGAGCCGGCCAGCGGGGAGATGCTCCGGATGGGAGCAGCCCTGCAGCCTGGTTCGTGCTCACCATACAGGGCGGTCCGCCGATCTTGTGGCGCCAGGAGCCTGCTCCCAGCGTCTATGGCCACAGCGGCTTGAACGCGCCCGATCTCCTCTGATCTGGGAAGCGAAGCAGGGTCGGGCCTGGTTAGTACGTGGATGGGGTCCGCCCCGGAATACCGGGTGCCCTAGGCTTTGGCCCGCCACTCGTTTTGCGGCCGCCCTGTCCCTAGTCCGTAGGGAGTGGCCCAGCGCGCCTAATAAACCCACTCCAGGGGTGGCGCTTGGGAGGCTGGAGGGTTAGGGGGAGAGGAATGGGTGGCGCCACACAGCATTACAATCTCGCTGCATCGGCCCCAGGCCACGCCCTTCGGCCCGGGCTCCCCCCCTCCCCGCACCCCATTCTTAGTCCCCTTCCCTCCCGCAAGCCCTCTGCCAGCAGACTTTCATCCCGCCCCCAACGCCCAAGCCCCGGTCTGTCTGCAGGCACAGGCCTGCCTAGGCCTTGGGCGGCTTTCTCCAGCCAAGGACGTGCTTGGCACCTCGGGACCCAGCCCAGGGGACGACTATCGCTCTGCCTGCACCTGGGCCCCGAGACAGAGACTCGGGGTGTCGCCGGACACCGGACCAAGGGGAAGGCCACCCGCCCCACACCACCGGAAAGATCTGTCTCCGCTGGACAGCACCGCGACCCCTCCCCGCCCCCCTTTCATCTCCCAGGAGCACCAGGCGCCCTCCCTTCCCGCCTGCCTCGGTGGCCCCGCCCCCAGCACCAAAAGAGCTGGACAAAACGGCGAAAATAGGGAGCACACGTGCCCTCGGGTTCCAGGAGAGACCACCACAGGGAAAAGCAGGCAGGCGGGCATGCACACAACCCACACAAGGAGGGTGTCTGGGACTGCTCCTCTCCTCCCGCATTCGGGACCCCGGGCGGGCTCGGAGCCCGGCTGCAATCTGCGGACCCTGGAGGCCTGCCCCGGGATCCCACGGTGACTGACAGCGCCCGGGCACTGCATCCGCAACGGAGCCCAGCCCCGGGCACCACGGCACTCCGGTGGGGAAGCTGCCACTTCAACTCAGCCTCAGTGCCTCTGTCCCAGTCGTTGTCCCATTCTGTGCGTCCGTCTCCCCTCCTCCCCAACTCCCAACACCTGTCTTTCTGTCTTCTGCCACCTCCAGGGAAGGGGTAGCGGCCCGTGGACCACAGATGGCGCTAAGGGGCCTCGCTGCGGGCAAGGAGTAAAAGGAAGTCCACCCAGGCGACATTTGGAGGAGGCGGGGAGCAGGCGGGAGGCGGGGCCCTGGCGGAGCCGGCCAGCGGGGAGATGCTCCGGATGGGAGCAGCCCTGCAGCCTGGTTCGCGCTCACCACACAGGGCGGTCCGCCGATCTTGTGGCGCCAGGAGCCTGCTCCCAGCGTCTATGGCCACAGCGGCTTGAACGCGCCCGATCTCCTCTGATCTGGGAAGCGAAGCAGGGTCGGGCCTGGTTAGTACGTGGATGGGGTCCGCCCCGGAATACCGGGTGCCCTAGGCTTTGGCCCGCCACTCGTTTTGCGGCCACCCTGTCCCTAGTCCGTAGGGAGTGGCCCAGCGCGCCTAATAAACCCACTCCAGGGGTGGCGCTTGGGAGGCTGGAGGGTTAGGGGGAGAGGAATGGGTGGCGCCACAAGCATTACAATCTCGCTGCATCGGCCCCAGGCCACGCCCTTCGGCCCGGGCTCCCCCCCTCCCCGCACCCCATTCTTAGTCCCCTTCCCTCCCGCAAGCCCTCTGCCAGCAGACTTTCATCCCGCCCCCAACGCCCAAGCCCCGGTCTGTCTGCAGGCGCAGGCCTGCCTCGGACTTGGGCGGCTTTCTCCAGCCAAGGACGTCCTTGGCACCTCGGGACCCAGCCCAGGGGACGACTATCGCTCTGCCTGCACCTGGGCCCGGAGACAGAGACTCGGGGCGTCGCCGTACACCGGACCAAGGGGAAGGCCACCCGCCCCACCCCACCGGAAAGATCTGTCTCCGCTGGACAGCACCGCGACCCCTCCCCGCCCCCCTTTCATCTCCCAGGAGCGCCAGGCGCCCTCCCTTCCCGCCTGCCTCGGAGGCCCCGCCTCCAGCACCAAAAGAGCTGGACAAAACGGCGAAAATAGGGAGCGCACGTGCCATTGGGTTCCAGCAGAGACCACCACAGGGAAAAGCAGGCAGGCGGGCATGCACACAACCCACACAAGGAGGGTGTCTGGGGCTGCTCCTCTCCTCCCGCATTCGGGAACCCGGGGCTCGGAGCCCGGCGGCAATCCGCGGACCCTGGAGGCCTGCCCCGGGGTCCACAGTGACTGACAGCGCCCGGGCACTGCATCCGCAACGGAGCCCAGCCCCGGGCACCACGGCACTCCGGTGGGGAAGCTGCCACTTCAACTCAGCCTCAGTGACTCTGTCCCAGTCGGTGTCCCATTCTGTGCGTCCGTCTCCCCTCCTCCCCAACTCCCAACACCTGTCTTTCTGTCTTCTGCCACCTCCAGGGAAGGGGTAGCGGCCCGTGGACCACAGATGGCGCTAAGGGGCCTCGCTGCGGGCAAGGAGTAAAAGGAAGTCCACCCAGGCGACATTTGGAGGAGGCGGGGAGCAGGCGGGAGGCGGGGCCCTGGCGGAGCCGGCCAGCGGGGAGATGCTCCGGATCGGAGCAGCCCTGCAGCCTGGTTGGCGCTCACCACACAGGGCGGTCCGCCGATCTTGTGGCGCCAGGAGCCTGCTCCCAGCGTCTATGGCCACAGCGGCTTGAACGCGCCCGATCTCCTCTGATCTGGGAAGCGAAGCAGGGTCGGGCCTGGTTAGTACGTGGATGGGGTCCGCCCCGGAATACCGGGTGCCCTAGGCTTTGGCCCGCCACTCGTTTTGCGGCCGCCCTGTCCCTAGTCCGTAGGGAGTGGCCCAGCGCGCCTAATAAACCCACTCCAGGGGTGGCGCTTGGGAGGCTGGAGGGTTAGGGGGAGAGGAATGGGTGGCGCCACACAGCATTACAATCTCGCTGCATCGGCCCCAGGCCACGCCCTTCGGCCCGGGCTCCCCCCCTCCCCGCACCCCATTCTTAGTCCCCTTCCCTCCCGCAAGCCCTCTGCCAGCAGACTTTCATCCCGCCCCCAACGCCCAAGCCCCGGTCTGTCTGCAGGCGCAGGCCTGCCTCGGACTTGGGCGGCTTTCTCCAGCCAAGGACGTCCTTGGCACCTCGGGACCCAGCCCAGGGGACGACTATCGCTCTGCCTGCACCTGGGCCCGGAGACAGAGACTCGGGGCGTCGCCGTACACCGGACCAAGGGGAAGGCCACCCGCCCCACCCCACCGGAAAGATCTGTCTCCGCTGGACAGCACCGCGACCCCTCCCCGCCCCCCTTTCATCTCCCAGGAGCGCCAGGCGCCCTCCCTTCCCGCCTGCCTCGGAGGCCCCGCCTCCAGCACCAAAAGAGCTGGACAAAACGGCGAAAATAGGGAGCGCACGTGCCATTGGGTTCCAGCAGAGACCACCACAGGGAAAAGCAGGCAGGCGGGCATGCACACAACCCACACAAGGAGGGTGTCTGGGACTGCTCCTCTCCTCCCGCATTCGGGAACCCGGGGCTCGGAGCCCGGCGGCAATCCGCGGACCCTGGAGGCCTGCCCCGGGGTCCACAGTGACTGACAGCGCCCGGGCACTGCATCCGCAACGGAGCCCAGCCCCGGGCACCACGGCACTCCTGTGGGGAAGCTGCCACTTCAACTCAGCCTCAGTGCCTCTGTCCCAGTTGGTGTCCCATCCTGTGCGTCCGTCTCCCCTCCTCCCCAACTCCCAACACCTGTCTGTCTGTCTTCTGCCACCTCCAGGGAAGGGTTAGCGGCCCGTGGAGCCACAGATGGCGCTAAGGGGCCACGCTGCGGGCAAGGAGTAAAAGGAAGTCCACCCAGGCGACATTTGGAGGAGGCGGGGAGCAGGCGGGAGGCGGGGCCCTGGCGAAGCCGGCCAGCGGGGAGGTGCTCCGGATCGGAGCAGCCTGGCAGCCTGGTTCGCGCTCACCATACAGGGCGGTCCGCCGATCTAGTGGCGCCAGGAGCCTACTCCCAGCGTCTATGGCCACAGCGGCTTGAACGCGCCCGATCTCCTCTGATCTGGGAAGCGAAGCAGGGTCGGGCCTGGTTAGTACTTGGATGGGGTCCGCCCCGGAATACCGGGTGCCCTAGGCTTTGGCCCGCCACTCGTTTTGCGGCCGCCCTGTCCCTAGTCCTTAGGGAGTGGCCCAGCGCGCCTAATAAACCCACTCCAGGGGTGGCGCTTGGGAGGCTGGAGGGTTAGGGGGAGAGGAATGGGTGGCGCCACACAGCACTACAATCTCGCTGCATCGGCCCCAGGCCACGCCCTTCGGCCCGGGCTCCCCCGCCCTCCGGCACCCCCTTCTTAGTCCCCTTCCCTCCCGCAAGCCCTCTGCCAGCAGCCTTTCGTCCCACCCCAACGCCCAAGCCCCGGTCTGTCTGCAGGCGCAGGCCTGCCTAGGCCTTGGGCGGCTTTCTCCAGCCAAGGACGTGCTTGGCACCTCGGGACCCAGCCCAGGGGACGACTATCGCTCTGCCTGCACCTGGGCCCCGAGACAGAGACTCGGGGTGTCGCCGGACACCGGACCAAGGGGAAGGCCACCCGCCCCACACCACCGGAAAGATCTGTCTCCGCTGGACAGCACCGCGACCCTTCCCCGCCCCCCTTTCATCTCCCAGGAGCGCCAGGCGCCCTCCCTTCCCGCCTGCCTCGGAGGCCCCGCCTCCAGCACCAAAAGAGCTGGACAAAACGGCGAAAATAGGGAGCGCACGTGCCATTGGGTTCCAGCAGAGACCACCACAGGGAAAAGCAGGCAGGCGGGCATGCACACAACCCACACAAGGAGGGTGTCTGGGACTGCTCCTCTCCTCCCGCATTCGTGAACCCGGGACTCTGAGCCCGGCGGCAATCCGCGGACCCTGGAGGCCTGCCCCGGGGTCCACAGTGACTGACAGCGCCCGGGCACTGCATCCGCAACGGAGCCCAGCCCCGGGCACCACGGCACTCCTGTGGGGAAGCTGCCACTTCAACTCAGCCTCAGTGCCTCTGTCCCAGTCGGTGTCCCATCCTGTGCGTCCGTCTCCCCTCCTCCCCAACTCCCAACACCTGTCTGTCTGTCTTCTGCCACCTCCAGGGAAGGGTTAGCGGCCCGTGGAGCCACAGATGGCGCTAAGGGGCCACGCTGCGGGCAAGGAGTAAAAGGAAGTCCACCCAGGCGACATTTGGAGGAGGCGGGGAGCAGGCGGGAGGCGGGGCCCTGGCGAAGCCGGCCAGCGGGGAGGTGCTCCGGATCGGAGCAGCCTGGCAGCCTGGTTCGCGCTCACCATACAGGGCGGTCCGCCGATCTAGTGGCGCCAGGAGCCTACTCCCAGCGTCTATGGCCACAACGGCTTGAACGCGCCCGATCTCCTCTGATCTGGGAAGCGAAGCAGGGTCGGGCCTGGTTAGTACTTGGATGGGGTCCGCCCCGGAATACCGGGTGCCCTAGGCTTTGGCCCGCCACTCGTTTTGCGGCCGCCCTGTCCCTAGTCCTTAGGGAGTGGCCCAGCGCGCCTAATAAACCCACTCCAGGGGTGGCGCTTGGGAGGCTGGAGGGTTAGGGGGAGAGGAATGGGTGGCGCCACACAGCACTACAATCTCGCTGCATCGGCCCCAGGCCACGCCCTTCGGCCCGGGCTCCCCCGCCCTCCTGCACCCCCTTCTTAGTCCCCTTCCCTCCCGCAAGCCCTCTGCCAGCAGCCTTTCGTCCCACCCCAACGCCCAAGCCCCGGTCTGTCTGCAGGCACAGGCCTGCCTAGGCCTTGGGCGGCTTTCTCCAGCCAAGGACGTGCTTGGCACCTCGGGACCCAGCCCAGGGGACGACTATCGCTCTGCCTGCACCTGGGCCCCGAGACAGAGACTCGGGGTGTCGCCGGACACCGGACCAAGGGGAAGGCCACCCGCCCCACACCACCGGAAAGATCTGTCTCTGCTGGACAGCACCGCGACCCCTCCCCGCCCCCCTTTCATCTCCCAGGAGCGCCAGGCGCCCTCCCTTCCCGCCTGCCTCGGTGGCCCCGCCCCCAGCACCAAAAGAGCTGGACAAAACGGCGAAAATAGGGAGCACACGTGCCCTCGGGTTCCAGGAGATACCACCACAGGGAAAAGCAGGCAGGCGGGCATGCACACAACCCACACAAGGAGGGTGTCTGGGACTGCTCCTCTCCTCCCGCATTCGGGACCCCGGGCGGGCTCGGAGCCCGGCTGCAATCTGCGGACCCTGGAGGCCTGCCCCGGGATCCCACGGTGACTGACAGCGCCCGGGCACTGCATCCGCAACGGAGCCCAACCCCGGGCACCACGGCACTCCGGTGGGGAAGCTGCCACTTCAACTCAGCCTCAGTGCCTCTGTCCCAGTCGGTGTCCCATTCTGTGCGTCCGTCTCCCCTCCTCCCCAACTCCCAACACCTGTCTTTCTGTCTTCTGCCACCTCCAGGGAAGGGGTAGCGGCCCGTGGACCACAGATGGCGCTAAGGGGCCTCGCTGCGGGCAAGGAGTAAAAGGAAGTCCACCCAGGCGACATTTGGAGGAGGCGGGGAGCAGGCGGGAGGCGGGGCCCTGGCGGAGCCGGCCAGCGGGGAGATGCTCCGGATGGGAGCAGCCCTGCAGCCTGGTTCGTGCTCACCATACAGGGCGGTCCGCCGATCTTGTGGCGCCAGGAGCCTGCTCCCAGCGTCTATGGCCACAGCGGCTTGAACGCGCCCGATCTCCTCTGATCTGGGAAGCGAAGCAGGGTCGGGCCTGGTTAGTACGTGGATGGGGTCCGCCCCGGAATACCGGGTGCCCTAGGCTTTGGCCCGCCACTCGTTTTGCGGCCGCCCTGTCCCTAGTCCGTAGGGAGTGGCCCAGCGCGCCTAATAAACCCACTCCAGGGGTGGCGCTTGGGAGGCTGGAGGGTTAGGGGGAGAGGAATGGGTGGCGCCACACAGCATTACAATCTCGCTGCATCGGCCCCAGGCCACGCCCTTCGGCCCGGGCTCCCCCCCTCCCCGCACCCCATTCTTAGTCCCCTTCCCTCCCGCAAGCCCTCTGCCAGCAGACTTTCATCCCGCCCCCAACGCCCAAGCCCCGGTCTGTCTGCAGGCGCAGGCCTGCCTCGGACTTGGGCGGCTTTCTCCAGCCAAGGACGTCCTTGGCACCTCGGGACCCAGCCCAGGGGACGACTATCGCTCTGCCTGCACCTTGGCCCGGAGACAGAGACTCGGGGTGTCGCCGTACACCGGACCAAGGGGAAGGCCACCCGCCCCACCCCACCGGAAAGATCTGTCTCCGCTGGACAGCACCGCGACCCCTCCCCGCCCCCCTTTCATCTCCCAGGAGCGCCAGGCGCCCTCCCTTCCCGCCTGCCTCGGAGGCCCCGCCTCCAGCACCAAAAGAGCTGGACAAAACGGCGAAAATAGGGAGCGCACGTGCCATTGGGTTCCAGCAGAGACCACCACAGGGAAAAGCAGGCAGGCGGGCATGCACACAACCCACACAAGGAGGGTGCCTGGGGCTGCCCCTCTCCTCCCGCATGCGGGACCCCGGGCGGGCTCGGAGCTCGGCGGCATTCCGCGGACCCTGGAGGCCTGCCCCGGGATCCCACGGTGACTGACAGCGCCCAGGCACTGCATCTGCAACGGAGCCCAGCCCCGGGCACCACGGCACTCCTGTGGGGAAGCTGCCACTTCAACTCAGCCTCAGTGCCTCTGTCCCAGTCGGTGTCCAATCCAGTGCGTCCGTCCCCCCTCCTCCCCAACTCCCAACCCCTGTCTGTCTGTCTTCTGCCACCTCCAGGGAAGTGGTAGCGGCCCCGTGGAGCCACAGATGGCGCTAAGGGGCCTCGCTGCGGGCAAGGAGTAAAAGGCAGTCCACCCAGGCGACGTTTGCAGGAGGCGGGGAGCAGGCGGGAGGCGGGGCCCTGGCGGAGCCGGCCAGCGGGGAGATGCTCCGGATGGGAGCAGCCTGGCAGCCTGGTTCGCGCTCACCACGCAGGCCGGTCCGCTGTGCTTGTGGCGCCTGGAGCCTGCTGCCAGCGTCTATGGCCACAGCAGTTTGAATGCGCCCGATGTCCTCTGATCTCGGAAGCTAAGCAGGGTCGGGCCTGGTTAGTACTTGGATGGGGGACCGCCCAGGAATACAGGGTGCCCTCAGCTTTGGCCCACCACTCCTTTTGCGGCCGCCCCGGCCCTCGTCCTTAGGGAGTGGCCCAGCCCGCCTAATAAACCCACGCCAGGGGTGGTGCTGTGGGGGCTGGAGGACAGGGGGAGAGGAATGGGTGGCGCCACACGGCACTACAATCTCGCTGCCCCGGCCCCACGCAGCTTGTCAATTGCTGCACAAAGAATTAGCTGGGATTCTTAGAAAGATTCCTGTTGAATTTGTTGATTAGGTTGTGTAAGGCTTGAGGCGAGATAGTGAAGCTAAGAGAGTCAGGCAGCTTGAGAAAAGTGAGGGCTTTATTCTGCGCTCCCAGGCAAGGTTCAGCGTTCCGCAGACGGGGCTGGTGAAGTCGCTCCCAGGGCAGAGGAGGGAGGCAGATATGCGATTTGGGGGAGGGGGTTGGCTGAGTGAGGTGGCAGATGAGCAAGCCTGCACCCCCAGTGCAGATAGGGCCCCAGTGGCTGTGTCTGGAGTTGTTTATTGCACCAAGGTCTGCTGCCTCTTCTGGGAAATGCCAGGGGCCCCAGTTTCCATCATGCGAGGAGGGGTCTGACTTGGCAGAGGGGTATGACTTTGCTCCCGGCCTCTTTGACCATGCCCTTATCTGACCTAATAGGTTGAGGAATATGGCCATGTTAACAGTGTTCAGACCAAAATCGTGGAATATTTTCCCAAGTAGGTTGTCTTTAATTTATTTCCATCAGTTTTGCAGTTTTTAGAGAATAAGTTTGGCTCTTATTTTGTTAAATATATTCCTAAGTATTCTATTATTTTTGATGCTGTTGCAAATTGAGTTGAAGTATGCAGAAATGCAACTGGTTTTTATATATTGATCTTGAATCCTGCAAATCTGCTGACTTATACATGCAAATACAGCTGGGCCTTGGTCAGAGTTGTTTCCTTATAACTTGCATGAGTTGTGGCAGGAATGCACCTCTTGTTTATAGCAGTCAGCCTGTGGTAAAATTGGTTTCCTTATATGTGGTTTCACTTAAAGCGTAAAACTTACCCATGATGTTAAGTGAGGACTTACTGTAGTTCTTAAGCGGAATTCTCATAATGTCGTATACTACAGGTTATGTAATCTGTGAAGAGAGAGCATTTTGCTTCTGTCTTTCCAATATGAATGGCTTTTATTTCCATGTCTTACCTAATTGCTCTGGATAAAATATTCAGTACAATATTGAATAGAACTGGCCACAGTTGTCATCCTTTCGAGTTCACTGTCTTAGGAAGAAAGCATCCAGGCTTTCACTCTTAAATATTATGCAAGTTATAGCTGTTCTATAGATGCTCTTTTCAGGTTTAGAGAATTATCTCACATGCTTAGTTGGTTGAGGTATTTTTTTTTGTTGTTGTTGATTGTTTTTGTTTTTTGTTTGTTTTGTTTTTCATGAAAAGGCATTGAATTTTGTTAAATGCTTTTACTGAAGTTGTAGCAATGATCATGATAGTGTTTTTTGTTTAATTAATATGATGTGTTACATTAAGTGATGTTTGAGTTTTAAATCAACTTTGTATTTCAGGGATATCTCACATGGTCATGGAATATGCTTTTTTTCTGTATTTTGCTGAATATGATTTGCTAGTATTTTGCTGAGGATTTTTACATCCACTTTCATAAGAAATATTAGCCTTTAGGTATATTTTCTTTTGATGTGTTTAGTTTGGAATCAGTGTAACACTGGTCTCATAAAATGAGTTGAGATACGTTCCCTCGTCTACCTTTTGGAATAGTTTGTGAAGAATTGGCATTAATTCTTTAACCTTTGGTAGAATTCAGTAGTGAGAACTTCTGGGCATTTCTTTGTGACTCATTTTTCGTTACCTATTCATATCTTTACTTAATCGGTTTATTTCTTCTTGAGTCAACTTTGTTAGTTTGTGTCTGTCTAGGAATTATTATTTCATCAAGTTATCTTATTTGTTGGTGTACAGTTTTTCATAGTATTCCTTTATTATCTTTTTATTTCTGTAAGGTAATGCCCCCTTTTTGGATTATGATTCTGGAATTGAGTCTTCTCTCTTTTTCTCTTGATCAATATAGCTAAATGTTTATCAATTTTGCTGACATTTTTATTGATTTTTCTCTATTATTTTTCTCTTCTCTCTTACACTAATTTCTGCCCTAATATATATTATTTCCTTCACAATTTCTTTAGGTTTAGTTTGTTCCTCTCTTTTCAGCATTTGAGGATGAAAGGTTAGATTATTGACTTGAGATATTTCTTTTTCTTAATATACATATTTTATAGCTGTATATTTTCCTCTAAGTACTGTTTTAGATGCATCAGAAAACTTTATTTATTTTGTCTTTATTTTTATTCATTTCAAAATATTTTTTATTTTTAGGATTTCCTTTGTGATTTATATTTTGACCGATTAGTATATATTAGTGTGTTGTTCTGCTGCTAGTTCTGCTTTTATTCCATATTGTCAGAAAACATAATTTGTGTTATTTCTTTTCTTTTAAATTTATTTTAATTTTTTTATGGCCTAGCACAATGTCTATCCTAGAGAATGTTCCTTGGGTACCTGAAATGAATGTCTAACCTGCTATTGATGTATTGCTATTGTTATTGGCTTATTTGCGTGTTCAGTACATGTTTACATTACTTTCCTGAAGCCTATTTTTCCTCCCCCACTGTTAAGCCTCTATTGTTACTCCCCAAGGAGGTGCAGCTTTGCATGTAACTACAGTCACCATAGGATGACAATGGTTTTGGTCGTGAATTTTTGATCTCTGAACTCGAACCCGAACTCGAACTCAAACGTGGACAATCCGAACCTGTAGGAAACCGTGCTGAAGTGCTAGCAGGTGTTGCTTTGTGAAATGTTGAACCTTTGACTTCCTTGAGTGGTTTGTGCCCCCAGCAAGGCAAAACTTGCTACTCTGAGAACACAGAACCAGACAAGGTCAGGAAGTGTGGAGCTGGACAAAAAACAAGCCCTTGTGTATCCAAACATTGTAACTACTAGATTGCAGACAGTTCTGTTACTTTTTGATGCCCAGAGGATACAAGCTGCAAAAATAAACTTGGGCTGAGGCATTCTACTTAGAACTCCAGCAGTCTACTTAGAACTGCGGCAGTCTACTTAGAATTGCCTGCCCTCCCGATCCCATCTTTGTCTCTCTTCTTTTCTCTCAATCCTCACTCCCCACTTCAGGGACTGTTCCTCTCGTGGGCAGGCACCGACAAGTGGCGCCCGAACAGGGACCTGAATACTGGGGATAAAGTGAAGGACACCGCACGGAGCTGAGACGCGTCACATAAGGTAAGGGGTACGGTGAGATACCACGGTCAGGAGTAAAAAATCATGGGAAGGGTAACAGCAGAATGTCTTTTACTCAAATGTTAAAAAGTGTGCTAAACGGACTGGACCCCCAGGATGAGGAGGGCCTAGATGGGGAGGGGCCAGTGAGGGTGGTAGACGGTGCAGTGACAAGACAGCAGAGTGGGGCTGAGAAGATGGCAGAGGGGCCGGACGAGGCCCGAGGCCACCGTCCCGGGCGGGGCGAAGGTGGAGGAGACCAAGAGCCCGTCACTTCTCTGACGGGCCCTCCTGCCGCCACCCCGCATCCCTGGGACGAGCCGCGGGCCTCGCCTCCACGACGGCCACCGCCGAGGAGTGGGAGCCACAGTGCGAGCCTGTGAAGCGCGGGGATGCGATATCCAGCTCCGGAACAGGGCTGCCCGAGCCGGCGGGCTGCGAGACGCTGGAGGCCAGAGGCCACGGCGCCGCGGGAGAAACCCGCGCAGCTGAGCGCCCGCGAGGACTCCCGGCAGGTGCACGCGTGGTTGTGGCAGTCTTATTGCGGCCACTCACCTGGCACAGCGGCCTGGCCGCCTTCCCAGCTTACTGTGGCCCCGCAACAATGCTATGGGGCGCTGCCGCAGTTGGTCCCCCACCAGGGAAATCCATTCAGGAACTCTTCCCAGCAACCCCAGGCAGCGCAGGATTGGACCTCAGTAGCGCTGCCTACACAGTACTAACACCTGAGATGGGAATGCGAGCTATTCCTACAGGGGTCTTTGGGCCTCTGCCTCCACAGACTGTGGGACTCATCCTAGGAAGGAGTAGTATTACCATGAAAGGGATATTGGTTGCTCCGGGAGTTGTGGATATGGATTATACAGGAGAGATCAAGATTATGACACATTCGCCTGGAGGCATTTCAGTGATCGATAAGGGCCCACGCACAGCACACTCATTGTTAATTCCACATGTCAAACCGGGTAAAACAGCAGGCCGTAAATCCCGAGGCGACGCGGGCCTTGGTTCATCAGATGCTTATTGGGTCCAGGCCATTCACCACCAGGCCAGAATTACCACTATCCATTAATGGCCGTTCCTTCATGGGCCTTTTAGACACGGGGGCCGATGTCTCTGTTTTAACTGCAGATCAGTGGCCTAGCCACTGGCCAAAGCAGCAAACAGTAACCCAGTTACAAGGCATAGGACAATCTCAGTCACCACAACAGAGCAGTGATATATTGTTGTGGAAAGATCAAGAGGGACATGAAGGATCCTTTCAACCATACATAGTGGCAGGATTGCCTGTCAATCTATGGGGCAGACATGTCATGAGTCAGATGGGAGGTTACCTGTACAGCCCTAATCAACAGGTCACTAAGATGATGTTCAATCAAGGACTTCTGCCTAGAGATGGCTTAGGTCCTTCTGCACAAGGAAGAAAAGAGCCTATCTTTCCCTCGCCCTTACCACAGAGAGCTGGCTTGGGATATTTTTAACGGGGGTCACTACTCCTCCTGTACCCCATGCAGATGCTATCACTTGGAAAAGCGATGCACCTGTTTGGGTAGAACAGTGGCCCCTAGCATCAGAAAAGATACAGGCTGCAAGGTTGCTGGTACAGGAGCAACTTGATAAGGGACATATAGCACTTTCTAACTCTCCATGGAACTCTCCATATTTGTAATTAAGAAAAAATCAGGTAAATGGAGGTTGTTATAAGATTTGAGAAAAATAAATGAGACTATGGAGCTCACGGGGGCTTTACAACCAGGATTGCCTAATCCTTCTGCTATACCCAAAAACACATATAAGAGAATCCTGGCTTTAAAGGATTGTTTTTATACCATACCATTGTGCACCAAGGACTGTAAAAGGTTTGCTTCAACTAACTTACAAGAACCTATGAAGAGATATCAATGGCTGGTGCTGCCTCAAGGTATGGCTAATAGCCCTACTCTATGTCAAAAATGTGTGGCAGCAGCATTAGAGTCTACCCCGTCTCCCCACATACAATCCTTAATCACACTCTGTTCTAAATTTTTTAAACCTGGATGCGCGTGACAGATCTGCCGCAGATCGCTTGTGGCATCCTAACACTAAACAAGATTATGCCCAAGTGAGATGGCGGGATCCACTTACTAACCAATGGCGTGGGCGGGACCCAGTCCTAATCTGGGGACGAGGGCATGTTTGTGTTTATTCACAGGACAATGGAGGTGCGCGGTGGCTGCCTGAGAGGTTGGTGCGGGTTGCTGATGAGCGTCTTCGAGATCCTGCTGGTTGCGCAGATGCCTCAGCATACTGGGCATATGTTCCTGACCCTCCCGTGCTACACCCCACTGTGTGGAACGGGCCTGAAGTCATTGTTGGGACAAATGACACTAGGCTGTTAGGACATCCATTCGCTCCTGCCGTCCTACAAGCTGTTGGATTCAATCATAGAGGCTTGGGCATAGGACTCCCCATATGCTTCGTGAAGAATGTCAACGTTACTGGATGTTTCCATGTGGGCAGCCAGACAATTCACTGAGACAACCAAGGACAGACTGTCACATCCCATCAGCCAGCAGGATGGAAAAACATCAGGGATAATGTTTTTATCCCTCCACCACAAGCCCATGAACCTTGCGGTGAGGAGAACAGGAAAAACAACGGATCCATCCTTTGGAGACAATGTTATAAAGAACCCTGGGAATATAGTGTCCCTGGGTTTAATCAAGCTGTTATAGATGGTCCGGAGGCCATGACACAGGTGCTGATATCCAACAAGGGACTAAGGCTGGAGTGGTTGTGAGATTATGGTATACCTCCCGGCCCCATCGACATATTTGGAAACTAGTGGGAGCATTGGATACAATGACTGTGAATATGGACGAGGGACGAGGCAAGGCAGAAGGCAATGCCACTGCTTGTGTCAAGGCTCAGTATGTGCTTATGATTGGTAATTCTAACATCACCCCTATTGACGGGGTCCAGTTTAATGTATCTTGTTGTGGGGACAAAACCCCAAAAATCAGTTTCCAGGCTCTCGGCCTCACATAGAAAGGTGCTGGCTCGGGTAGTAAATGGCCATCAACTGTGATCAGATGCCAGCAGCTGTGGCTAGTTGGCCTTCAGCTGTAACCCGTAGGCCATTGGCCACTAATATAACGGCTGTGGCTACGCTAGCAGGAAAAAGGAATGGGGGCTAGCAAGAAGATGGTGGCTGGCAAGCGCGGACTGCTGTTAGGCAGATTATGTAGATCCTGCTTCCTGTGTCTCCAGCCCAGCCGCCAGCGAGAATATATTGGTTTGACTCCCCTATCTATGGCTCCGTGGGTGTTCCTTTTTGGACTTACCGTGTCCTGCGTTCTTGGGTGGGGAGTGGGAGCTGAGACCCTGCACGACAAATGGCGCAGCGAGCAGGGTCCCCTGCATGACACTTGTATACAGTGTATCCTAAGTAATAGCATCACTTGGTCAAATGACAAAAGTAGAGCTGTAGTTCTCCATTGACCATCTTTCATTTTGGTACCTGTTAACATTTCAGGTCCTTGGTACTCGGACCTCAGAGGAGAATTCCCCTCCTTTCTAGCTCTGTTCCATTTGCTACTGCCTTTTGTAATAATGTTTGTTGGTGTTCCTCTATTCATGTGGTTTACTCCGTTGCTCAGAAAGGTAATACTCAAGGGCTACATCGATCTCCAAACAAAGGTTCATGAGTTGAGATTATCTGCCCAGGTCCACCGTGTCATTGACACCCGTGTATAAAGCCCCTACAATGGGTCGGCAGCCAAAGATTGGTAAGGATTTGGTAAGAATGTACATAACCTAAGACAGGAACCGTTCGCTAGAGGGATGGTCTCCTATGACGGGTAAATGGACATATCTGTACCAACCACCTAAGCCAGGCGCAACCCTTGTGTTAATTTTATATATAAAAGGGGGACCTGTGGGAAACCGTGCTGAAGTGCTAGCAGGTGTTGTTTTGTGAAATGTTGAACCTTTGACTTCCTTGAGTGGTTTGTGCTCCCAGCAAGGCAAAACTTGCTACTCTGAGAACACAGAACCAGACAAGGTCAGGAAGTGTGGAGCTGGCCAAAAAACACACCCTTGTGTATTATCTTTATTGTAACTACTAGATTGCAGACAGTTCTGTTACTTTTTGATGCCCAGAGTATGTAAGCTGCAAAAATAAACTTAGGCTGAGGCATTCTACTTAGAACTGCAGCAGTCTACTTAGAATTGCCTGCCCTCCCGATCCCATCTTTGTCTCTCTTCTTTTTTCTCAATCCTCACTCCCCACTGCAGGGACTGTTCGTCTTGTCGGCAGGCACCGACAGTTAGTGTAGCCACAGCAGTTATATTAGTGGCCAGTGGCTCACTGGTTACAGCTGACGGCCAACTAGCCACAGCTGACGGCCATCCAACCACAGTTGATGGCCATCTACTACCTGAGCCAGCACCCCTCCACGTGAGGCGAGAGCCTGGAAACTGCTCTCTGGGGCTCTGTCCCCACAACATATGATACAAAAATATTTTCCTGTAATAAGGATTTCACATGCCATATATTTTGGGATACAATTAACATGTTGTTTAAACAGCCCAGTAAATACACTTGGACTATTTATATTTTAGAGCTTATACTTTTTTTTCACATTGTGGACAATTTCTAGTTTTATATTCTCAAGTAGATCATTAATAGGTGATGGAGGAAATTTTCGATTGCATTCAGATTCAAATTCAGCTGCACCTGGAAAGAAAAAACAGAATTATGTTCTTTAAAATACAACTAAGTATAAGTGTTAAGAAGAATGAGAAAACCTCTAGATGAGGCCACAGCTCACAACAGGAGATCATATTCAATACAGTTTGCCCACGGCTGCACACTGACTTGACTGCTATTGTGGCCAAGTATCAGAGCTTCTGGTTGTCTCATCCTTCATTCATTTATAAACAAGGTCGTACGACAAGCACTGAAGTTACAAGATGAAGATGACACGGTCCAGCCCTGACCCATCATCTACTATAAGCTGAAGGAACAGATGAACAGGCAATTTCCATTCAGAGGCCCCTATACCATACAAATGCACAACAGGACGCGAGTGGGACCCACAGAAGGGACATCCCAGTATTGATTGTCTGCTCTCTGGTGGAGGTGACATGGACGTTGATGCCTGAAGGACAAGGACAGAGGATGCCAGAGAGAGGGAAGACGCAGATGCGAAGACTAGTGTGGGGGAGAACACTACGGAACGAGAAGTAGTCTGGTTTAGCTAGATGCTAGAGCAAAGGGGCAAACGAGGGTTGGTAGCAAGATGTAGGCTGAGATGTTTGGTGAGAACTACATTGATTTGGGTGTTTTCATTCCATGCAAAGCAATGTGGAGTTTCTCCTGAGGGTACATGGTAAACTAATGACAAAGTAAATGACTGGAGATTTAAATGTCACCCATCAGGTGACAGCTACAGTGTTTCCTCCAAAAATAAGACTAACCGGCAATTAAGCCCTAATGCGGCTTTTGGAGCTATAATTAATATAAGACCTGGTCTTATTTTCAGGGAAATATGGTAGCTTGGCCCTCCCAGGAGGTACCGTATTTCCCCGAAAATAAGACCGGGTCTTATATTAATTTTTGCTCCAAAAGACACAGTAGGGCTTATTTTCCAGTTAGGTCTTATTTTCGGGGAAACACCATATATGAACAGTAATTGCCTAAGTATCACTAGATAAGTCTGGTTATTGGGCCTCATATCACTGGCAAAAACATGAGAAGTTGATGAAGCCCCGTTTTCAAAGTGCAGGTGGACAGTTCTATAGGGATGGCAGAAGAAAGGAAGGGGACAGGCCAGAAATAAAAAGAGATACATAGACTCTTGAGATATTACTCATATGACCTTGTCTTCACTATGAATGTTTATGCTTTCACCTTTTTTATTTGCTATGCCCAAGAAAATATTTAATGTAGTACGTATTATCAGAACATGGAAAGGGATGCCATTTACTATTTACATTTTATTCCAGAAATCAGTGATATCTAACTTGAATTAATACATTTTGGCAACATACCGTCTTTCTGTTGTTCTCTAGTTATTTTTTCGTGGTACTCCTGCAACTGAAATAAATCAAATCTTATTATAGCATTTAAGGTAAACAAGAGACTTCATTTTAGAAATGATATATATCTTATGAAATGTGCTCTTTAAATAATACCTTTAGAGACCAGACTTAACGTATGGATTATATAAATACAAAAAAGTTAAAAAATGAATAACATAAATTACTGGTTGTTTTGATTTTACATAATAGAGACCATCTATATGAGATGCTATTTAGATTAATCTGACCAACAGTGCAATTGATATTGGTCTACCTAAGATACATAATCTCAAAAGGCGTGACGTTTGATTTGTTTGGTATAAAGAAGTTTAAACAAATTAAGTCATATTTTACACTGAATGCATTACTTTGCAATTTTTAGAAAAATTGTCCTTTATAAATGTTTCTTGTTTTTTGTTTTTACTTTAATGGACTTTTCCTTAAAATGAGCTTTCCATTCTTGCACTTCTAGAAAAGTAATCTTAAGGTGTATTCTAGGCTATTCATTTTTCGGCATAGAACCTTAAAGACATAAAATGATGAAAGTGGTACTGTGACGTCATGTGGAAATTCTACTGACAGAAACAATAACCAAAACGATTTTGCCATCTATGACTGAAACATTACTGTATTCGTAGACAGAAAGATTTCCGAAAAGCTGCTTGAATAAAGTATGACCTAGAGCCAGTTTTCAAATTTACTTTCTCATTTATGACTTTGTAGAGTTAGAAACAAAAAATAATATATAATTCTTTAAATGTGACTTTGTTCCTTAGAAATCAGGTCCAATTTTCGAAACACTCAAGTAGGTGTAGTTATAGTCTATTTAATTATGAAATATTCCCACATGGGAATATTTCAAACTATATTACAAGTGACCCAGTCTAGAGTGGTCTTACTTAAACCTTTCTTCTGAAAGCTATACTCTCACAAAATGTCCAAAGCAGTGCTTAAAATAACATCCAGAATCTAATAGACACTGTGGTGACAACAATGTGACACCCAATCCCTGTACAAATTTAGGGGGGAAGACAAATTTGTTAGCCATCATGTTTTCCAATATTTGCATAACACTTTTTTTTGTGAATGGCTTGATAGACAGGGTTTATAACGTGAATAATGTGACAACAACATCACCAGACAGGCCGTGTAAAATCAATAACTAAATACCATAGGAAGGGAGAGGACTTTCATGAAACAGTTTTAAGTTATTGTTAATCAACAATATAAAATGTAAATCACATTTTTACACAATTTGAATTAATGAACTACCAATGTAGCATTATTATTATTTTCCCCCAAAACAGCTCTTTTCCTAAATATTTACTTCATCACTTTCTACCGAGTTTCCCCGAAAATAAGATGTAGCTGGATCATCAGCTCTAATGCGACTTTTGGAGCAAAAATTAATATAAGACCCGGTCTTATTTTAACATAATATAAGAACGGGTCTTATGCAATATACAATAATATCAGACCAGGTCTTATACTAATTTTTGCTCCAAAAGACACATTAGAGCTTTTGGTCCAGCTGTGTCTTATTTTCGGGGAAACACAGTATGTTTATTTCTAGGTGAGGAGTGTGTTTAGATGGTGGAAGTAGCTTGAAGTCCAACATTAATAAGGACAACACATCTGCAGTCTTATTTATACTTTTCTATTTATCATATATATAGAAAAATGAGAAAATTATACACACAAAAAATGTATCAGCAAACTTTAATTCAAAGGATTTCAACTAGAAGGATTTTCTCATTACTGGAAGTTCTCACTAGACTACGTCTCGGAGAAAGCTCAGGTTCCACTGGGGACACCCACGGGATAGCACCGCTTAGGAGTCTGCATCCCTCCTTCAGCTAGGTAGCTCTACACATCTCTGCTTTGGTTTGTTTTGTGTTAATTGGGGACTACTGAGGAACAGTTTTCTTTTCCAGGATGTCAAATTGTTCTCTTTTTCAATCTAGTTGTGGATGGTGCATGTCATTTGCCAATGTGGGACTTGAACCGGTTACCTTGGTGTTATGGGCACCTCGCTCCAACCACTGAGCCAACAGGCTCCCCACCAGCAGCCCAATTCCAAGCTCAACCCATTGCTTCTCACGGGTCTATGTGGGAATCGAACTGTCAACCTTGGTGTTATGAGCACAGTGCTCCAACCACTGGGCCAACCGGCTGCCCACCATGGTTCATCTCCAAGTTCAAGCCATTGTTTTCAATCTAGCGGTGGAGGGTGCAGTTCACTGGCTCATGTGGGAATCGAACCCACAACCTTGTTGTTAAGAACTTGCACTCTAACCAACTGAGGCATGTGGCCACCCTTGGTCTCTGTTTTTATATACCGTGTTTCCCCGAAAATAAGACCTAGCTAGACAATCAGCTCTAATGCATTTTGGAACAAAAATTAATTAAGACCCAGTCTTATTTTACTATGATATAAGACCGCGTATGATATATGATATGATGTGACGTGATGTGACCGGATCTTACATTAATTTTTGTTCCAAAAGACACATTAGAGCTGATTGTCCGGCTAGGTCTTATTTTTGGGTAAACACAGTCATTAAACAAAACAAATTTTCTCAAAGAACGGTACTATTCTTTGATAAAAAGAATATTTTTTAGGTCTGAAAGTCACTGATTTAGTGAAAGTCCCTAATTTTGCATAAGAGGCAACCAAGACTCACAGAGATTATATAGGTCACCTGAGGTCACCAAACCAAGGAGCTGCGGGCCAGGAATGGGATAAGTCTCCCTACTGAGGCGAGCGTGCTATGCCAGCTACTACCTCATATTCCGGAAAATTCCATCAATTTCTGAGTACAACTCAAAGAAAATGAATATGTAAAACTTTGTCATGTAGCTCAATAATGTTAAAGCATGAGAAACAAAATAGTAGCTTTCTAACTCAAGTATTAGCTTTAAAGTCATTAATAAAAATAAAGACAGATTAATATCACAAGTCCTATTAACAGAAGTCAAACACACTCAATTTATAAAGCATAAACATTTCTAAACACAGAAAAGGGAACTTGAAGGAAAAAATCATGAGTTAAAGAAAGCAAACTCAAGTTGAGGAAATTCTTCCTTAAAATGACTTGTCTTTTCCTCAGAATCAAATTTGGCTGACCAATATAAACCAACACAGGTATTATTCATGGTGGGGGTTAAGTATAGCGAAATGGGAAACACAAAACAGATTTCTCTTTACCATCTAGTGCACTTGTGTCCAACCTCACATCATCACAACTGCATCATCAGTCTTTCCAGTGTTCCCTAGTGATTTGGGACACTTATCTCTGGATCTTGACAGAGTGGGGCTTTTCCATCTCTTATTCAGCCTTGCATGATTGGGCAACCCAACGCCTCACAAGGGAACAACGTTGGCCTTGGAATGAGGGCATTGACTTTAACATAAACAATTTTCCAATTTATGAGGAAATACTGAAAACTAAACACCTCTTTCCTACCAAAAAATAATTAAAGGAAAAATGTCCACAAGCATATTCTCTCTCATTGCTCCTGCCTTTACACTCTTTCATCTTCTGATTTCTGTGGTGAAACCACTGAGAACATTTTAATTGTGCATCATGCTTAAGAATTTACAGAAGCGTTGGCCATTCACTTTCTTTTTGTACCCAGTCCTTCCTCCAGGTTCACCTCTTTGAAGGACTTGGACTCCATTTAGCCGAAGGGCTGTCCGAAAATCCTTGGCTTTGTTCTCCTATGATTTATTAAGGGGAAGCTAAATGAAAACACAAGGTTGGAGCCCCATTTAGCACAGGCCTGTGCTATGTTTCTCTGCATTAAGAAGGCCACAAAACACCATCAAAACCACAAACCACCCTGCATTGATCAAAATGGATATTCTTTGGAATGATGTAAACATCATGTCAAGAGAGACAACCCGTTTCTATCTCCACGATATCTACAACTCATCGGGCATCTATAGCCCAAGAAAGGATCTTCTGCTCAACACACTACGATTCCTTAAAAGACCACGCATCTGTAAAAGGGAAGGAGGGTGCACTGGATGTGAAAGGGAGGCAGGATGGAGGAAAGCACAGGGACAGCCCACAGCTGCAGTTCCAGGGGGACAAGGCTGAGCCTGAAGCCCCAGCAAAGGCAGTGGCGGTGGAGGGGACGGGGTGCAGCTCCCACATCACTGCCCAGGGGAGGCTAAGTGGGGCAGCAGCAGCATCCCCCCACCCCTCTCCAGATGCAGCAGTGCTGGCACCACCAGGGACCAGTAGCAACAGCAGAAACAATTCTCCAGTCTCACGACCACACACAGTGCTACCAGTAGACATAGGGAACCAGGTAGCAGCTCAGCGGGCACAAGAACAGGCTCCCCTCAACCACCCACTTCCCCCACCTGAGTGGTGGTGGTGACCAGAGACCCTGGAGACCTGGATGCAGTTGCAACACCCATCTCCCTGGTCACCCAGGCTTGGACTCCCACACCCACAGCTAAGCCCCCGCCCCTGGACCTCCCATACTCAAGGAGCACCTATGGGAGAAAACAGAAACTACACTCTTGTACCATCTACTGAAAACAAAAGAAAGACCCCTAATTATATACCTGTTTAATTGTTCAAATTGAAATGTACCTACATAAGAAAGTATTCACTACTTCAAATGGGCCTGTAGAGGAACAAGCCACTCAGCAGCATGAAGAAGCAAGGTGACATGGTTAACACTGAGAGAAGATGACACTTCTCCAGAAACCAAGTCAAAGTTACGGAAGATTGTGATCTCTGTGACCGAGATTTCAAAACAGCAGTCATGCTCTCTGCTCATCACACAGAACAGCTAAGAGACTTGTAGGAGGATGACTTGAAGGTGGGCAAACTGGGCGAGCAGGGGAAGTGGGAAGGGAGACGTGGCCCGCATCCATGGCTGCGGAGGTGCAGGTGGTCCCAGGACAGAACAGAGACCACAAGAGCCAGGAGGTGGGCTCTTTCCCTGTGTCCCACAGCTCATCTCCCTGCCCAGAGAGCAGCATATCCAGAGTTTGAGGCAGTAACCTCTGCTGAGACCTCCAGCTGGGCCCTAGGTAGGACAAAGGAAGTAAGCACCATACCTGGGCACCTCCCCCGACTCTCCCAATCCTACCCCCACCCTTCCAGAGACTCAAGCTGGCCCCTGAACTGAGGTGTAGTGTCAGATTACAGAGGACCCATAGTGCTCAGGATCTGGGAGGACCCGGTTTGTAGCTACTGTGACCCAGGGAAGAAGCTGGGAAGTGTGTGACACTGCTGGGCTGGGAGAGAGAAGACTCCTCCATCCCCAGTCCCCACCTTCTCTGACCTGCCCAGGGCAGGGCAATTACAACTGTGGAGACATGCCCAGGGGTTAGCAGTAGGCAGCAGTCGCAGCTCTGGGCTTTCAGCAGCTCAGAAATCTCTCACCACACACGCACACATGCACGCACGCACACTCACACGGAAGAAGTGACCTAAGACTCAGGAGACCTGGGCACAGGGCTGGTTGTGTTACTCTCAGTGCTCATATGTGCAGACAAGAACAGACATTGCACTGACTTTGTGGAAACTACCATCCAGACCCCATAGCCCCACTCATCTACAACTACCGTCCCAGGGTCACTCTGGGCACCAGGTGACCGGCTCTGCCTAAACAATACACAGAGGACTCTTTGGTACAGCGGACGACGACCTGGAGATTACTTGGTGGGCTTAAGCCAAGACTTGCGCTGCTTTTTTTGTTTTGTTTTGTTTTTGGATCTTTGATATTTTTGTCTGTGTTGAGTGTGGATTGTGGGGAGCCATGATTTCTTGTTTCTCAGGAGTCTTGTGGTCTAGCTTCTAAAACATTATCTCTGCAGAGCACCTGGGGAGCTTGCAAGTTGCAGAGAAATGAGGTGGGAGTTGCTGGTTATCCCAGGACACAGATAACTGATGGCTATCAGGGCAAATGGTAGTCTCTTTCGTATGTTAATTACTTTGGGGAGTCTTGTAGTGACTCTGTAGTTTCTTTGAAGTTAGAAATTTACCTTCTGTGAGGTAATGCGCACATGTGATTGTTAAACTGCAGGTACCCAAAGGGTATATATTGGTGAAGGAAAAATAAATCAGGGCTCCAGCATCCCTGGAGACCGGCCGCATCATCATTTGTGTGTGCCTCTTTCTTTCATTTCCACTCCCCCTTTCAGGTACCTTTCGACTTGTGGCGGCTGGCCCGTCACAGTGGATTATTGGTTGTTTTCACACATGTAGTGTATTTGGTTTTTACTTTGTTGTTGCTGTTGTGTTTGGTGATTGGCTTTGTTCCCAAATTGCCCTAAACCAGGGCGCAGCCCAAGAGTCACAAGATTCAACACCCCCAGACACCAACTCCAGACCCAACCAGAGTATTATTGGGTTTGACCTACAAGTGACACCCCCAGAGGAAATTGTCTACAGGCACAAGAGCCCATAAGGGCCAAGCCTAATTGGAGTGGTGAACCCTCACACAACAGAATACCCTGCGGTGGGCAGAGCCAAGTCTCACAACTAGTCACCCTAGGAGTCAATCCCAACTACTGACCAGCCAAAAGCAATGAAAGTTCAATTTACGCAGGACAATATACACAACACCAGGGTCACCTTTGGAGCACACGCACAGGAGAATAGGGAAGTGGCACAAGTCAAATATAAAGGACACATACTACGTAAGATAACCCAGCAAAAACCAAGAACTCTAGGGGATCTACTTAATCCATTGAAGCAAACACAGAGAGTCAGTCAGAATGGGGACACAAAAAAACATGTCCCAAATAAAAGAACAGAAGATTATTGTAGCCCTGTAGTACAAGCAAAAATCAGGGAGTGTGATACCTCCAGTATTGTTCTTTTTTTAAAAATATTGCTTTGGCTATTCAGGGTCTTTTGTGGTTCCAAACAAATCTGATGATTTTTTGTTCTATTTCTTTAAAAAATGCCATTGGGATTTTTATGGGGATTGCATTAAATCTGTATATGGCTTTGGGTAATATGGCCATTTTAACTATGTTGATTCTTCCAATCCATGAGCACGGAATGTCTTTCCATTTCTTTGTGTCTTCTTCAATTTCTTTCAACTGCATCGAAGAAAACATAGGTACTAAACTTATGGACCTTGGGTTCAAAGAGCATTTTATGAATTTGACTCCAAAGGCAATGGAAGTAAAAACTAAAATAAATGAATGGGATTATATGAAACTGAAAAGCTTCTGCACAGCAAAAGAAACTATTGACAAAATAATGAGGCAACCAACTGAATGGGAGAAGATTTTCGCAAACAGTGCCTCTGATAAGGGGCTAATATCCAAAATATGCAAGGAACTCATGAAACTCAACAACAAAAAAACAAACAACCCAATTGAAAAATGGACAGAGGACCTGAAGAGACATTTCTCCAAAGAGGATATACAAATGGCAAATAGACATATGAAAAAATGCTCAACATTGCTAATCATCAGAGAAATGCAAATGAAAACCACAATGAGATATCACCTCACCCCAGTCAGAATGTCTTTCATCAACAAGACAAATAGTAACAAGTGTTGGAGAGGCTGTGGAGAAAAAGGAACCCTCATACACTGTTGGTGGGAATGCAGAGTGGTGCAGCTGGTATGGAAGGCAGTGTGGAGGTTTCTCAAGAAATTACGAATAGAATTACCATATGACCCAGCAATCGCTCTCCTGGGTATCTACCCAAAAAATCTGAAAGCATTTCTCTATAGAGACAAGTGTACTCCAATGTTCATTGCAGCTTTGTTTACGGTGGTGAAGACATGGAAACAACCTAAATGTCCTTCGATAGATGAATGGATAAAGAAGTTGTGGAATACTATTCGGCATTAAGGAAAGATGATATAGGAGCATTTGTGACAACATGGATGGATCTTGAGAGTATACTGCTAAGTGAAATAAGTCAGACAGAAAAAGCAGAGAACTCTATGATTTCCCTGATATGTGGTATATAAACCAAAAACAACAAAACAACAAGACAAACAAATGAGAAAGAAAAACTCATAGACACAGACAATAATTTAGTGGTTACCAGAGGGTAAGGGGGTGGGGAGTGGGTGATGAAAGTAAAGGGGATCAAATATATGGTGATGGAAGGAGAACTGACTCTGGGTGGTGAACACACAATGGGATTTATAGATGATGTAATAAAGAATTGTACACCTGAAATCTATGTAAATTTACTAACAATTGTCACCCCAATAAATTTAATTAAAAAAAAAAGAACAGAAGAAACCTCCAGAATTGGAACCAAATGAAATAGAGGTAACCATCCTATCAGAGACAGAGTTCAGAACACTGATGATAAGAATGTTTAAAGATCTTAGTGACGACATAAAGAAGGATAGAGAAATCATAATGAACAACCAGTTAGAACTAGATAATACAACTGAAATAAAGAACACACTTGAAGGAATTACCAGTGGGTTAGATGAGTCAGAGAGTCGAATCAGCGACTTTGAAGACAAGTTAACAGTGAACACACAAGCGGAACAAAAATAAATCCACGCCTATATGGTCATTTAATCTACGACAATGGAAGCAAGAATTTATAGTGAGGAAAAGACAGTCTATTCAATAAATGGTGCTGGGAAACCTAGACAGACACATGCAAAAAAATGAAGCTGTACCAGCTCCTTATACCACATACAAGAATAAATTAAAAATGGGTTAAAGACTTAAATGTAAGATCTGATTCCATAAAACTCCTAGAAGAAAATAGAGGAAGAAACTTTACATATATTACCCAGAGTAAGATTTTCACTGATATATCCCCTTGGGCAAGGTAAGTAAGAGAAAAAATAAACATGTGGGATTACATCTAACTAAAAATTTTTTTTCACAGTAAAGGAAACCATCATTAAAACAAAAAAGGATCCTACTGAATGGGAGAAGATATCTGCCATTGATATATCCAAACTTTATTTAAAAACTCATTCAACTCCAAAAAAACAACCCAATTAAAAAATGGCCAGAGGACATGAGACATTATTCTAAAGAGGACATACAGAGGGCAAACAGACATATGAAAAAATGCTCAACCTCACTAATCATTAGAGAAATACAAATAAAAACCACAATGAGATATCAACTCACCCCAGTCAAAATGGCTATCATCAATAAATCAACAAACAACAAGTGTTGGCAAGGATGTGGAGAAAAGGGAACCCTTGTGCACTGTTGGTAGGATTGGAGACTGGTGCAGCCACTATGGAAAACAGTATGGAGGTATCTCAAAAATCTGAAAATGGAACTACCTTATGACCCATGAATTCCACTCCTAGGTATCAATCAGGAAATATCCAAAACTCTAATTCAAAAAAATGTATGCACCCCTATGTTTATTGCATCACGATTCACAATAGCCAAGACATGGAAACAACCAAAATGCCCATCGGTAGATGACTGGATTAAGAAACTGTGGTACATTTATACAATGGAGTATTACGCAGCCATAAAGAAGAAGGAAATCTTACCATTTGCAACAATATGGATGGACCTAGAGAACATTATGTTAAGTGAAATAAGTCAGACAGAGAAAGACAAATACCTTATGATCTCACTTAATATGGAATCTAAAGAAAACAATAAACGAGTGAACTAATCAGAAACAGTCTCAGAGACAGAGGAAAAACTGAAGGGTGCTAGATGGGAGAGGGGTGGGGACAAGGGGGAAGGTGAGGGGATTAGAAAGCACAGTCAATAACCACAAGATTGCCATGGGGATACGAAAGTCAATTTGGTGAATGTAATCAATAATGTAAAGATTTTGTAGGGTATCTGATTACACTTGTCTCATTAGGGAGAGCACCTCAGAGATGATGTAGATGCCTGACAACTGCACTGTACACTGGAAGCTGAAGCTGAACAATAATGAATGTTAATGTTAACTACAATTGTTATACACACACACATATACATGTATGTATATATATGTTTACAAGAAGTAGAGTACAGCCTGAGGGATAGAGGCAGTGGAAATGTAATGACTGTATGTGATGTCAGAGGGGTCGATGAGGGGAGAGGGGTCATCATTATGTGAGGCATACAAATTATAAATGTGTAACTATTACATTGTTTTGTACACCTGAAACTAATAATAAAAAAGAGTTAAAAATAATAAAACTCATTAACTGAAAAAAAAGACACCCAGAACTAGTTTCTGCACAGTAAAACAAACAAAAAAAAAATAGCACTTTTGATGACTTTCAGCCACATATATAACACCTGTCAATCAGCAATCTGGGCCTCAGCTTAAAATAACCCAGTTCAATATAGTCTAGTCATGGCCGAAGAGAAACAGGGCTGAGCTATTTTCAGCTGTAGCCCAAGCAAGAAGCTGAGTATATTATATACTATATTATATAAAATACTATATGTCAATAGTCAAAAGACATACAGTGTTTACTTCTAGGGTCAAAGACTAGCACGAACCAGGAAAAACTGTTCACCTGAAACTAACTACATACATTATACTTCACTTAATTTTTCAAATACAAAGGAGATAACAGACTCTCTGCCACATATTATATATTCCCCCATGAAAGAATTATTATTTCATTATCCTTTTTATGCCTATTGCTGCCTAGAGAAAAAAAAGTCAAACTCACTTAAAGCCCTCTTCAATTTGACCTCTACTAACCGTTTAAACTAATTTTCTATATTGTATGCTGCATATAAATTAGACCAATTGACCCGAGCAGATGATTTGTGCTTTCCTTCCTGTATTCTCCATGTTGCTTAAATGTAATAAACATTTTGGAGAGTAAAACAAAACAAAGTAACAGCATGAAGAATGTCACTGAGATGTAACAACACTCACAAGGCAGTTCAATGAGTTCAGGAGTAAAATTAATGACCCGGAGGAGAACTTTATCAAAGAGATGGAAACTATGAAACAGAACCGAACAGAACTCCTGCTGGTCAAGAACTCAAGAATGAGTATTTTTAACAACCACGTCACACGAAGAAAACCAGTTGTGATTTAAAGACTCCCTAGCACTGCCACCTTATTCATCAATTACCCAAATGCTGTCAAGACATATAGACATAAGTGAACTTCATTTTAAAAATTCAATTATTTGCTTAATGTCCCTACTTAGAATATGTACAACTGTGAAGCAACTCATTTTAAAACACTGAAATAGATAGTGCTACGAATAAAATAAAAATTAAGGATATACTCTCTTGTTAGAAGATAACTTTAACCATAAAAACAGAGACTAATCTTTTTTCACTATTATAAGTTTGCCGAATTATTAAAAAGGATGATATCTGCTTCATTTAATAATAAACATCCATTTGTGGTTAGGTGTTTGGCCGTCCATCATTCACTTACGCTTAGGGGAAGAAAAACTGGGATGCACAAAACTTTAAAATTTTTATGAATCATCTCCAACTAAAACCAATTAAGAAGCCAAAGCATCTCAAAGCATATATTAGGCAATGATATTTAAGATCTGAAATAAAATTTAAAGGCAAATTTTCAAGCATTTTAAATGTATCACTTTAGTTACATTTATTAAATAATAACAAATAACTCTTTAACACATGAGAGCTCTAGGGACTTAAAAAAAGATTGTAAAATTTCTGTCTCCTTTCTATGCATATTAGCACACATAATTATGCCTTTTACCTCATGTGCATTAGTCAATGAAACAACTCAAAATTTCATCAACGACAAACAAAGAAACAAAAACTCATAGACACAGACAACACTTAGTGGGTGAGGGGGGAGAGAGAGAGGTAGAAGAGGGAAAACGGGGTCAAATATATGGCGATGGAAGGAGAACTGACTCGGGATGGTGAACACACAGTGAAATATATACATGATGTATTATGGAAATGTACACTTGAAACCCATATGATTTCACTAACCAATATCACCCCAATGAATACATAAGACAAAACAAAACAATATTATATCAAAGAAATAAAAAAGAAAGAAATCTGAAACACTAGGGAAAGAAGCTAATATAACTAACCTTGGGACAGTAATACCGCATGCTATCATTTGAAGCCCCTGCGGTTGAATTAGGAATCACAAAATTTTCTCTTGGAGCAGGATTTCCACTGAGGAGTAACTCAGTATTCAAACTTCCAACACAAGGTGGCTCAAGGTCTCGCCTCCTAAGAGCAGTGCTGAGAAACTCGTTCTGCTGTTCCTTTATGCGAAGATCAGTTCTGGCCTCTGCCAGTCTTTCATTAGCATTGTGAAGATTGTAAATTTTTTTTTTTCCTGAATGACTTGCATTTTTTTCAAGTTGCCATAATAAATAGTGAAAGAAATTTCCCATTAAACAGCATTTTAACATTGAAAATGCGTCAGGGCAGACCTACCATGCACAAGGATAGGTTTCAAATTATCCTAAACAAGCACATATGTTTCTATGGGGACGCCAGACTAAGAAGAAATTCAAAGTAGGGAGGGGAGGAAACGGGCTATCAGTGACATCCAAGCTTCACAGGTAATACTTGCTGCCTTCTGCAATGGCTGAACCAATAAGATTCTTGAGGATTGCCATGAGACATACATAGCAAACGAGTTTAGAATTTTTTAAAAATCCCACCAAGATATTTTCAAGCCTTTGCAGTCACCGCCCTTGGGTAACGCCCTCATTACCCTGAGGAAATTAACCATTTGGCACTGAGGTGTCATGTAGAACAACAGCCTCTGGGGGAGAAGGAGGGAGCCTGGTGGGTGACCCTACTGAATGAAACCGCTCCGCAGGCGTGTAGCTTATAATATAACACTGTGACCAAGGCGCTGTGCGTGGGCTCTGCCCTTTCTGTCTTCCACACACCCCCTCAGGCTCACCACCTTATCTTTTTAGCCACTTCTTGGGTTATACTACCCTCACCCCTACGTTGTTAACCCTCTGCTATATTTCACATGTATGCCTTTGTGGACATCAGAAAGACTAGAAAGAAGAGCTTGTCTGAAAGCGACCTCTAGAGATAATAACACAGAGCACAATGGAGACAGTATATGTACCAAGTGCCAGAACATGCAGAGTACTTAACCCTTTGGGTTTAAGTTGTTATCTTATAATAGTTACCTCATTAAAAACTATTTAGGGGAATTCTGACAAGAAATTTTATAATAAATAGCGTTGTCTAAATCATAAAGCTTCAAAAACACTTTGCTTAAAGACTGGTAGATCAGATTAACTCTATGAAAACCGCGAGAAGGAAAAATACTATCATGTAAAACCAAAAATGGAGAGAGATGCAAATGTCCTGAACTAACTAACATTTTAAAAGTAATTTATTCACTAACATCATTTTCCAAAATTATACTATTTAGTAAGCTTTCATTTCCTATCAATCTCGGGAATCTGCCTGGATAAAAATTATACTTTAGAGGCAAATTAATGAGCTCGATTGATTTTCTCTGAATTTGTTTGTACTTACTTGTTTAGTTTCTTTTCCAACGATGTTGTAAGTTTTAATTCCTCTAGGTAGAGGTGTTTACATTTTCCAATTCTATTTTAGGAGAAGTTTCCACTTTGGAGAGTTCAGATTCCAGACATTTAATTCTGAGTTCTATGTCACTTACGGAAACGCCATCATGGACATTTAACGGGTGTACGTTTTTTTGAGATGCTGCTTGTTCCTAAAGCCAACAGAAAGGATACATTTTAAAAATAATTATAAACTGAATAATTACAGTCTATTTGTATTCTTTAGTTTTAACTCAATGATTTGGACGGCAATTTAAATGTAAAAAAAGCTGAAGTTTAAAATATTTATGATCAATACGGAATAAAATAAATCTGAATCATGAAAATATTTTGAATCATCTCATCTGACTATTCCAATAAGAGAATCAATATTAAATTTTAAAAATTGAACAATATGACTTAATAATCTAAGAATATGGTGCATTTTATTTTCCTTATTTCCTAATAGTCTCGTTTTATATCAATTGGTCTTAAAAATCAAATGATTTTCCAGAAAGAACAAATCTCAAAGATCAACTGAGTGACAATAATGATGGGAACTGAATTATTAAAAAGGAGAAGCAAATACCACCTTAGTTCCAGAAATCTAAAAAAATAAAAATAAAAACAACTGCCATTAAGGGGAGTAGAAGAATCACATACACTATGCATATCGAAAACGTAATTTGCAGCAAAATGAATTAAGGCGTGTTAAAAATCAATGAATTAACCTGTAAAAATAGATTTAAAAATTTTTTTCTACTACATCCTGTCTTGCTTAGTCTTCAATATCCCAGAATTTACTGTGGTCTGCTTCACTCTTTTCTACCACATTCGTGACTATATGAATTTTGAGGTTAAATAATTTTTATCTCCACTCTTTTTATTCTCTACTTTTTCACATGACTTTTGTACTCCTTTCATAGATAATAACTCCTGTTTAAGGTTGATTTTTTTCAACAAGATATAGATATCTTTTTTTAAAAAAACTTTTTAAAACAAAATTTTTTTTTTATAATTGGGGAACAGTGTTTTTTCCAGGACCCATCAGCTCCCTGTCAAGTAACAGTTTCCAATCTAGTTGTGGGATGCGCAGCTCAGCTCCAAGTCAAATTGATCTCTTCAATCTACTAGTTATGGAAGGTACAGCTCACTGTCCCATATGGGAATCGACCCGGCAACCTTGGTGTTATGAGCACTGCGCTCTAACCACTGAAACAACTGGCCGGCCGCCCACTGGGGGCTCAGCTCCAAGCTCCAGCCATTGTTTTCAACCTAGTTGTGGAGGGTGTAGCTAACTGGTCCATGTGGGAATCAAACCAGCGACCTTGGTTACCAAGGATTGGAACCAGCACGATGCTCTAACCATGGAGCCAACTGGCCACCCCACAGATGGAGACATTCTGAAGATGCAGCTTCCACTTTTGCTTTGAGAGCATCATTCTGAATGAGTAAGATAGTATGATTTGGTTACGAAGGAAGTTGACTGAGAATAGTCTAACCCCAAACCAGTATCAACTTGTGAAATAAACTCAGTTGCCATAAAATGTCATCGATACTGTAGTAGAGTCTTAGAATGTGGAAACTTGAATTACTCAGAATGAAGAACAAAGAGAAAAGCACCAGGAGACTCAAAAATGTATCCTTTATTGTCATTGACTTTGCCACACAACATCTGTACTTGATTTTCTACGATTTCCTGAATGATTGGTTCATGTTTTTCTTGTATAAAATGACTGTAAGTCACCTCTGAGTTGATAGTCTCTCACCTGTTCCCCATTTTAACTCTCCATAATTTCTTACGAAGTTGTAGAAAGTTACAAGTAACTAATCTTGAGTTAGTTAGGCCTCCGTCAGCTACAAATGTTTCATGGTAATTTGAATTGCTTTCAAGAAGAAATGATTCCCAAGGTTAAGGAGAAATCACATCTCACACTGTGAATGTTTAGTGAGATAATCGCTACATTTTTTTCAACAACAAAAAAGTGTCTTAATTCGATAATGCTATCTTGTAATCCTCTCTTTCCACAATTTACAAGAACATCCTAAACAGCAATAAAAACATCAACAAATCTGCTGGAATTTCAGTGATACTGAGTTGGGTAGAACTACTTTCCTGTAGATACAATGCTTATTTGGTAAGATGAGGTGAGTGGATGGATGTAGTGTTTTTAAAACATGGCTACAAATTCTTGACATTTCTCCATGAAATTCCCTCCCTTTTAATATGTGCTGGCCTTAGGAAGTAACTGGATTCTAGTGCATGGAATAGGGCAGAACTGCTGTGAGAATGCTATGCCTGCGGCAGAAAATGTGATACAGCTTCCATCTGACTTTCTCTCGGGAAGCTCGCCCTGAGAACCCAGCCACCATGTTGTGCAGATGAAGAAGCCCAGGACACACAGTGAGGCCTCCTACAGATGTTCGCGCTGAGACAGCCCCAGTGGGCGTCCCGGCCAAAACCCCGCTTCAACTGCTACACGTGTGTGTAACAGCCTTTAGATGATTCTCATTCGCAGCTTCATGGCAACACAGCTGATGCCAAGTGGAACAGAAATGAGCTAGTCTCACTGAGCTTCACTCAACTGCATTACTGGTGAACAAAACAGATGCTGTTTTGAGCAACTAGCTTTTGAGTTGGTTTCTTGAGCAGCAATGAACAACTGGCATCGATACTGATATTCAAAATGGTGTGAGGCCACAAAGAAAAGCAATCTAAAACCTGTAGGAGTGCCTTTCCACCAGGAGGTAGGTGGAACCCGAAAGGATGTGGAGCAGAATGAGAACGACACCCACAAGAGCCTCCAAGAGACGGTTATTGGGGGCTTGCGGGCCCCTAAAGAGGCTGGCCACAAAGACTTCTCAGCTAGTGAAGAAAATGAGTCTGAAATCCGGATGAAAGGGGACTCTTGCTGTGAAGTAACCAAGTAAAATCCATGAGATACATGAGCTAACGAAAGACTGTGAACTGTAAAGGAACCAGGACTTATTGTGTTCAAATGTGTTTCCCATTTACAGCCTCTCCCACATTGCCCTGTTGTCAAATCATGCTAAGATAAAGAAATGGCTTCTGAGTGAAGATCAAATTCGCGGTGCTCCCAGGAAGACATGATCTACGGATGAGGACAAGACTGTAAAGCCTTCCTCAAGACTTCGAAAGAGTTAAGGTGGGGCCTTAAATTCCTGGAAGTCTCTTCAGAGGAAAAGAATTTTAAAGGCATGGTCCTACAACAGCTACAGGAAGCCCAAGAGCTTATCTCAAAACGATGTATGACGGTGGCTTTTCTGATGGCACGAACCCCAATAAACTCTCACGCAACTCCAAGTTTTTAGGATAATCAAGTAGCAAAAAACCACCTTGTTACCTTGGACTAATAAAAACCAAGAGAGTGAAAAATAAGAGGAGGCCTGTGGGTCTTAGACATTTGGGTGGAGGAATGACGCTGAGGGAAGAGCTGCAAGCACAGGTCATTTCTTATGAAAAGGACAGAACAAAGAGCTCACAGGGGACAGCAAAGGGCCATGGAGAAGCATTGGCATGATTAGGACTAAGTCCTAATCAAAGAACGGACAGCACACATCAGGCTGTATTTCAGAATTGCTATGGACTAACGTGCCTTCCAGTTTCTATTTCTGCAGGGGAAACTTCAGCAGTCGAGCAGAATGTTGGGTGTGTGGGTGGTAGATAACTTGTCTCTTCCTTTCTCATGTTTTCATATTGAAAGGAATTGTCCTCAAGGGGCTTTATCCTAGAAACCAAAACCCAGGCCCTTCATCCCCATTTGCACCAGACTAAGATGGTAAAATCATAGATTCGAACCTGAGCCTGATGCCATTAAATTGAGACTTGTGGCGAGTATTGTGTAGGGATGAGTGTATTTTCTATGTGGGGGGAATGTAAAGAATTGTGGCCAGTGGACAGATCAAGGTGGTTTTTAAATGTGTCCGTAAATTTTGAAATATTCATTGCATAAAACCACTAGAATATGAAAAAAAAATGGCGGCGTGAGGTGAGCCTCTGTAACGCTCCCCTGGAATTTACAACGAATCGGACAACTATAACTCAACAAAGGACTCCTTGCACAGCAGACAGGCAAGACGAAGAGGATGACTACTGAATTCACCTCCAGGTGGGTGAATCGCGCGAGAGGGGGAGAAGGGAGAGGAGAAGTGCGGAGACGGAGCCGCGTGGGCGCAGGACACAGACCTAGCTCAGTGCTCGGAGCCCGCTGCTCCCGGATCTTCCGCAGCTGTGGGAGAGGGAAGGACTCGGACTGCTAGGGCTCCGCTTACGGCCCACAGAGCTGAGGGGGCAGCATACAAAACCGCTGAACACAACGCTCGCTCACGGCTGACCTCGGAGCAAAGACTGAGGGAAGAGGGCTGAAATCGGTGGTTTAAGCCCTCACTGCCAAGCGGAGAACGGAAGCCTTAGGCACTGAGACTAGCCGCCCCCTCTGTACCCTCCCAGGGCTCGCCCCGCCCCCACGTGCCCGGTGCTAGAAGCAATAAAGTAGCAGTGTCGGATCAAAGGACAGAATATTTGCTGCTCTGAGAACTGTGGACCGCAGAAACAGATTCGCAGTTCAACTAGTTCCGGCAAAGGGGAGGGAGCTGTGGAAGCAGGACTGGCTGTGGTGGTGGTCGCCGCCATTGCTCTGGGCCTCCTCTCACAACTCACCCCGCCCCTGGCCCCACCTATCTGGGCGGATCCCTGCAGGAGTAAACAGAACTGCTGAAACAAACGGGCTCTGAATCTGGTGCAGAAAGAGCTTTGGAACTCCAAAAGCTCTTCGCATACCTATCAACCTGTGGCAGAAGACACTCCTGTAGATGTCTAGGAAGAGAAATAGTAAATCAGTGATTGCCATGAATAACCAAGGCAACAAGATAGCTCAGAAAGAAAGTGAAAAGTCTCCAGAAAAGGAACTTAGAGATATGGACCTTTGTGATTTAAATGACAGAGAATTCAAGATCGCAATTCTGAAAAAACTGAACGAGATGCAAGAAAACACAGAAAGGCAGTTTAATGAACTCAGAAACACAATTAATCAGAGAACACCATGAGCATTTTACAAAAGAGATTGAAATCTTGAAAAAGAACCAAATAGAATTTCTGGAGATTAAGAACTCAATAGAAGAAATAACAATAAAATATCCAGCTTAGGTAGTAGAGTTGACCAGATGGAGGAAAGAATCAGTGACATCGAAGATAGGAACCTGGAATTTACACAGAGGGAAGAAGAAAGAGACTTGAGACTTAAAAGAAATGAAAGAACTCTACAAGAACTTTCTGACTCCATCAGAAAGAGCAATATAAGAATAATGGGCATACCAGAAGGAGAAGAAAGAGGGAAGGGAACAGAGAATACATTCAAACAAATCGTCGATGAGAACTTCCCAAACTTGTGGAAAGAACTGGATCCTCGAATCCAAGAAGCAAATAGAACACCTAATTACCTCAATCCCAACAGGCCTTCACCAAGGTACATTGTATTGAAGCTGTCTAAAATCAATGACAAAGAAAGAATCCTCAAGGCAGCCAGGGAAAAGAAGACGGTAACTTACAAAGGAAAGCCCATTAGATTATCATCAGATTTTTCAGCAGAAACTCTACAAGCTAGGAGGGAATGGAACCAAATATTCAAACTATTGAAAGAGAGAAATCAAGAGCCAAGAATAATACATCCAGCAAAGATCTCCTTTAGATATGAAGGAGGAATAAAGACCTTTCCAGATATCCAGAAGCTGAGGGAATTTTCTAATACACGACCTGCACTACATGAAATACTAAAGGAGGCTATTAGACCATCATCAACAGGGACAACTTGTGGCAACCAAAACATAAAAAGGGGGAGCGTAAAGGCCTGAACTAGAATATGGGAATAGAGAAAGTAAGCGTACTGAAGAAACTGGAATACTCTAAATATCAAACTTTCTTTTACATAAACTCAAGGGTAACCACTCAAAAAACCTCCAAATCTGAAATATATACTGTAATAAAAGAAGAAACAGAGGGAAACATCATAGAATACCACCACACAGAAAAAACAGACAACAACAAAAAGGCAAAGAAACAATGGAGACACAGCCTTACCAGAAAACTAAAGACAGAATGACAGGAAATCCTCACATATCAATAATCACCCTAAATGTAAATGGACTGAACTCACCAATAAAGAGACACAGAGTAGCAGATTGGATCAAAAAACTAAACCCAACCATATGCTGTCTACATGAGACACATCTCAGCTACAAGGACAAGCATAGACTCAAAGTTAAAGGGTGGAAATTGACACTCCAAGCAAATGGTACCCAGAGAAAATCAGGTGTAGCCATAATGATTTCCGATGAAGCAGACTTCAGGGTGAAAAAGATAACAAGAGACAAAGATGGACATTTTATAATGGTAAAGGGGACTATACAACAAGAAGACATAACAGTCATCAATATTTATGCCCCCAATCAGGGAGCACCGAAATATACCAAGCAACTACTAATAGAACTAAAGGGAGAAATTGACCAAAACACAATTATACTAGGGGACTTAAATACATCATTGACAGCTATGGATAGATCATCCAAACAGAAGTTAAATAACGAAATCGCAGCCCTAAATGACACATTAGATGAATTGGACATCATTGACATATATAGAGCACTTCATCCTAAAACATCAGACTATACATTCTTTTCTAGTGTACATGGAACATTCTCAAGGATAGACCATATATTGGGACACAAAATCAGCCTAAGCAAATTTAAGAAGACTGAAATCTTACCAAGCATATTCTCTGATCACAAAGCTTTGAAATTGGATATCAACTGCAAAAAGAAAGCAGGAAAAAACACAAATACATGGAGATTAAACAACATACTTTTAAAGAACGACTGGGTCAAAGAAGAAATTAGAGGAGAGCTCAAAAGATACATAGAAAAAAATGACAATGAAAATACATCCTACCAAAATTTTTGGGATGCCGCGAAAGCAGTTTTAAGAGGAAAATTTATATCATTACAGGTCTATCTCAAGAAACAAGAAAAATCCCAAATAAATAACCTCATGTTACACCTTAAAAAACTAGAAAAAGAAGAACAAGCGAAACCCAAGGTCAGCAGAAGAAAAGAAATAACAAAAATCAGAGCAGAACTAAATGAAATAGAGAACAAAAAGACAATAGAAAAAATTAATGTGACAAAAAGCTGGTTCTTTGAAAAGATTAACAAAATCGACAAACCCTTGGCTAGACTCACTAAGATAAAAGAGAAGACACTAATTAACAAAATCAGAAATGAGAAAGGGGAAGTTATCACGGACACCACAGAAATACAAAGGATCATGCAAGAATACTATGAAGGACTATATGCCACCAAATTTAATAACTTAGAAGAAATGGACAAGATCTTAGAAACATATAGCCTTCCAAGGATGAACCATGAAGAACTGGAAAATCTAAACAGACCGATCACCAGTAACAAAATTGAATCAGTCATCCAAAACCTTCCCAAAATCAAAAGTCCAGGACCAGATGGCTTCACTGGTGAATTCTACCAAACCTTCACACAGGATCTAATGCCAATCCTGCTCAAACTCTTCCAAAAAATTGAAGAAGAGTCAGTGCTCCCTAACTCATTTTATGAGGCCAACATTACCCTGATACCAAAACCTGGTAAGGACAACACAAAAAAAGAAAACTACAGACCTATATCTCTGATAAATACAGACGCTAAAATCCTAAACAAAATTCTAGCAAATCGAATACAACAATGCATTAAAAAGATTATTCATCACGACCAAGTGGGGTTCATCCCCGGGGCACAAGGATGGTTCAACATTCGCAAATCCATCAATGTGATACATCACATAAACAAAATAAAGGACAAAAATCATATGATCCTATCAATTGATGCAGAAAAAGCATTTGATAAGATACAACATCCATTTATGATTAAAACACTTACTAAAATTGGTATAGAAGGAAAATACCTCAACATAATAAAGGCCATATACGACAAGCCCTCAGCTAATCTCATAATTAAAGGTGAAAAGCTGAAGCCCTTTGCTCCACGTTCAGGAACACGACAAGGTTGTCCCCTATCACCTCTGCTTTTCAACATAGTGTTGGAAGTCCTCGCCAGAGCTATCAGGCAAGAGAAAGAAATAAAAGGCATCCAAATTGGGAATGAAGAAGTTAAATTGTCACTCTTTGCAGATGACATGATGCTATATATAGAAAACCCTAAAGACTCCACCAAAAAGCTATTAGAAACAATCAATGAATATAGTAAAGTTGCTGGCTACAAAATCAACGTACAAAAGTCCATTGCTTTCCTATATACCAACAATGAAATCTCAGAAAAAGAGATAGAAAAACAATTCCTTTTGCAATTGCAGCAAAAAGAATAAAATACGTAGGAATAAACTTAACCAAGGATGTGAAGGATTTATATGCTGAAAACTATAAGATATTTTTGAAAGAAATTGAAGAAGACACAAAGAAATGGAGAGACATTCCGTGCTCATGGATTGGAAGAATCAACATAGTTAAAATGGCCATATTACCCAAAGCCATATACAGATTTAATGCAATCCCCATTAAAATCCCAATGGCATTTTTTAAAGAAATAGAACACAAAATCATCAGATTTGTTTGGAACCACAAAAGACCCCGAATAGCCAAAGCAATATTAAAAAAAAGAACAATACTGGAGGTATCACACTCCCTGATTTTTCCTTGTACTACAGGGCTACAATAATCAAAACAGCTTGGTATTGGCGGAAAAACAGACACATAGACCAATGGAATAGAATTGAGAACCCAGAAATAAAACCACATAAATATGGACAGATAATTTTTGACAAAGAAGCTAAAAACATACAATGGAGGAAAGACAGCCTCTTCAATAAATGATGCTGGCAGAATTGGATAGCTACGTGCAAAAGAATGAAACTGGACTGCTATCTGTCACCATGTACCAAAATTAATTCAAAATGGATCAAAGACTTAAGCATAAGACCTGACACAATAAACTGCATTGAAGAAAACATAGGTACTAAACTTATGGACCTTCGGTTCAAAGAGCATTTTATGAATTTGACTCCAAAGGCAATGGAAGTAAAAACTAAAATAAACAAATGGGATTATATGAAACTGAAAAGCTTCTGCACAGCAAAAGAAACTATTGACAAAATAATGAGGCAACCAACTGAATGGGAGAAGATTTTCGCAAACAGTTCCTCTGATAAGGGGCTAATATCCAAAATATGCAAGGAACTCATGAAACTCAACAACAAAAAAACAAACAACCCAATTGAAAAATGGACAGAGGACCTGAAGAGACATTTCTCCAAAGAGGATATACAAATGGCAAATAGACATATGAAAGAATGCTCAACATCGCTAATCATCAGAGAAATGCAAATGAAAACCACAATGAGATATCACCTCACCCCAGTCAGAATGGCTTTCATCAACAAAACAAATAGTAACAAGTGTTGGAGAGGCTGTGGAGAAAAAGGAACTCTCATACACTGTTGGTGGGAATGCAGACTGGTGCAGCTGCTATGGAAGGCAGTATGGAGGTTCCTCAAGAAATTACGAATAGAATTACCATATGACCCAGCAATCGCTCTCCTGGGTATCTACCCCAAAAATATAAAAGCATTTCTCTATAGAGACACGTGTACGCCAATGTTCATTGCAGCTTTGTTTATGGTGGCCAAGACATGGAAACAACCAAAATGTCCTTCGATAGATGAATGGATAAAGAAGTTGTGGTACATATACACAATGGAATACTATTCGGCGTTAAGGAAAGATGATATAGGAACATTTGTGACAACATGGATGGATCTCGAGAGAATAATGCTAAGTGAAACAAGTCAGACAGAAAAAGCAGAGAACCCTATGATTTCACTGATATGTGGTATATAAACCAAAAAGAACAAGACAAACAAATGAGAAACAAAAACTCATAGACACAGACAATAATTTAGTGGTTACCAGAGGGTAAGGGGGTGGGGGGTGGGTGATGAGGGTAAAGGGGATCAAATATATGGTGATGGAAGGAGAACTGACTCTGGGTGGTGAACACACAATGGGATTTATAGACGATGTAATACAGAATTGTACACCTGAAATCTATGTAAATTTACTAACAATTGTCACCCCAATAAAATTAATTAAAAAAAAATCAATGACAAAGAAAGAATCCTCAAGGCAGCCAGGGAAAAGAAGATGGTAACCTACAAAGGAAAGCCCATTAGATTGTCATCAGATTTCTTTAGCAGAAACTCTACGAGGCAGGAGGGAGTGGAACCAAATATTCAAACTATTGAAAGAGAGAAATGATGAGCCAAGAATAATATATCCAGCAAAAACATCTTTTAGATATGAAGGAGAAATAAAGACCTTTCCAGACATACAGAAGCTGAGAGAATTTTCTAATACACGACCTACACTACAAGAAATGCTGAAGGAGGCTATTCGACCACCATCAACAGGGACAATTTGTGGCAACCAAAACATAAAAGTGGGGAGAGTAAAGGTCTGAACCGGAAAATGGGAATGGAGAAAGTAAGCATGCTGAAGAAAATGGAATACTCTAAATATCAAACTTTCTTTTACATAAACTTAATGGTAACCACTCAAAAAAAATCCAGAACTGAAATACATAATGTAATAAAAGAAGAAACAGAGGGAAAAATCATAGAATACCACCACATAGAAATAAGAGACAACAACGAAAAGGCAAAGAAACAATGGAGACACAGTCTTACCAGAAAAGAAAAGATAGAATGATAGGAAATCCTCACATATCAATAATCACCCCAAATGTAAATGGATTGAACTCACCAATAGAAAGGCACAGAGTAGCTGATTGGATCAAAAACTAAACCCAACCATATGCTGCCTCCAAGAGGCACATCTCAGCTACAAGGACAAACATAGACTCAACGTGAAAGGATGGAAATTGACACTCCAAGCAAATGGTATCCAGAGAAAGTCAGGTGTAACCATACTGATTGATATCAGATGAAACAGACTTCAGGATAAAAAAGGTAACAAGAGACAAAGATGGACATTTCATAGTGATGAAGGGGACTATACAACAAGAAGACATAACAGTCATCAATATTTCTGCCCCCAATCAGGGAGCACCAAGATATACCAAGAAACTACTAACAGAACTAAAGGGAGAAATTGACCAAAACACAATTATACTAGGGGACTTAAATACATCATTGACAGCTATGGATAGATCATTCAAACAAAATAAATAAATAAATAGCAGCCCTAAATGACACATTAGATGAACTAAACATAATTGACATTTATAGAGCACTTCATCCTAAAACATCAGACTAAACATTCTTTTCGAGTGTACATGGAACATTCTCAAGGATAGATCATCTATTGGGACATAAAACTAGCCTCAGCAAATTTAAGAAGACTGAAATCATACCAAACATATTCTCTGATCACAAGGCTTTGAAATTGGATATCAACTGCAAAAAGAAAGCAGGAAAAACCACTAATACATAGAGATTAAACAACATACTTTTAAAGAACGACCTGGTCAAAGAAGAAATAAGAGGATAGATCAAAAGATACACAGAAGAGTGACATCATAGGAATGGCAGCAGTGAAGAGTGACATCATAGGAATGGCAGCAGCGAAGAGTGACATCATAGGAATGGCAGCACTCTTCTATGTATCTTTTGATCTATCCTCTTATTTCTTCTTTGGCCAGGTCAATGGACTCTGCTCATCACACAGAAAAGGTAAGAGACTCGTTCGAGGATTACTTGAAGCTGGGCAAATTGGGCGAGCAGGGGAAGACAGAAGGGGGCGGAGTGGTGACCTCAGCCCGCATCTGCGGCTGTGGAGACACAGAGGATCCCAGGACAGAACAGAGACCACAAGAGCCAAGACATAGGCTCTTTCCCTGCATCCCACAGCTGATCTCTCCTGCCAAGAGAGCAGCATATCCAGCATTTGAGGCAGTCACCTCAGCTGAGACCTCCAGCTGGGCCCTAGGTCGGACAAAGGACATGATCAACACACCTGGGCCCCTCCGCCCACTCTCCCAATCCTACCCCTGCCTTTCCAGAGACTCACGCTGGCCCCTGAACTGAAGAGCAGTGTCAGTTTACAGAGGAGTCAGAGCACTCAGGATCTGGGAGGACCCGGTTTGCAGCTCTGACTCAGGGAAGAGGCTGGGAAGAGTGTGACGCTACTGGGTTGGGAGAGAGAAGACTCCTCCATCTCCAGCTCTCACCTTTTCTGGCCTGCCTAGGGCAGGGCAATTACAACTGCGGAGGCACTCCCAGGGATCAGCAGTAGGCGGCAGACGCAGCTCTGGGCTTTCATCAACTCAGAAATCTCCTGCCCTCCACACACACATAGGGAAGAAGTACCCTAAGACTCAGGAGACCTGGGCACAGGGCTGGCTGTGTTACTCTCAGTGCGCATATGTGCAGGCAAGAGAGGAAAATGCACTCACTTTGTAAAAACTGACATCCAGAATTTATGGCACCACACATCTAAAACTGCCGTCCCAGGGTCACTCTGGGCACCAGGTGAGCGTCTCTGCCTGCCCACGACGCAGAGGACTCTTTGGTACAGGAGAGGACAACCTGGAGATTACTTGGTAGGCTTAAGCAAAGACTGACGCTGCTTTTTTGGTTTTGTTTTGTTTGTGTATTTTTGATATTTTTGCCGGTGTTGAGTGTGGGTTATCAGTTGTTTTTACATGGGTGTATTTGTTTTTTCTTTGCTGTTGGTGTTGCTGTTGTGCTGGGTGATTTGCTTTGTTCTGAAATTGCCCTACACCAGGGCCCAGCTCAAGAGGCACAAGATTCAAAACACCCTGAGGCCGACTCCAGACCAAGTTAGAGTATTATCGGGTTTGACCTACAAGTGACACACCCAGAAGGAATTCTCTACAGGCACAAGAGCCCATAGGGGCCAAGCCTCATGTGAGCAGTCAACCCTCACTCAGCAGAACTACCACTGTGGGCAGAGCCAAGATTCACAACTAGGCAGCCTAGGAGTCAATCCCACCTACTGACCAGCCAAAAGCAATTAAAGATCAACTTTAACAGGACAATATACACAAAACGAGAGTCACCTTTGGTGCACACGCAGAGGAGAAGAAGGAAGTCATGCAAGTCAAATATAAAGGACGCATACTACGTAAGATAACCAATAAAAACAAAGACCCATAAGGGACCTACCTAATACATCAAAGCAAACACAGAGAGTCAGCCAGAATGGGGAAACAAAGAAACATGTCCCAAATAAAAGAACAGAAGAAACCTCCAGAATTGGAACCAAATGAAATACAGGTAACCAACCTGTCAGAGACAGAGTTCAGAACACTGATGATAAGAATACTGAAGGGGTTTAGTGACGACATAAAGAAGGATGGAGAAATCATAATGAACAACCAGTTAGAACTAAGGAATACAATAACTGAAATAAAGAACCCATTTGAAGGAATTACAGCAGGCTAGATGAAGCAGAGGATCGAATCAGCGACATGAAGACAAGTCAGCAGAGATCACCCACATGGAACAACAAAAAGAAAAAAGAGTAAAAAACAACGAAAATGGCTTAAGAGTCCTCTGGGATAACATCAAGCGCAACAACATGCGCATCACAGGAATACCAGAAGGTGAAGAAAGGAAGCAAGGGATCGAGAACATATTTGAAGTTATAATGTCTGAAAACTTCCCTAACCTGGTGAAGGAAACCGACGTATAACTCCAGGAAGTGCAGAGAGTTCCAACCAGGATAAACCCAAACAGGCCCACACCAAGACACATTACAGTTAACACGGTAAAGATTAAAGACAAAGACAGAATCCTAAAAGCAGCAAGAGAAAGATAGCAAGTTAAATACAAGGGAACTCCTGTAAGACTATCAAATGACTTTTCTACAGAAACATTGCAGGCCAGGAGGGAGGGGCAGGAGGTACTCAAAATGATGAAAAACAAGGGCCTACAACCTAGATTGCTTTATCCAGCAAGGCTATCATTTAAAATTGAAGGAGAGATAAAGAGCTTCCCAGAAAAGAATAAGCTAAAGGAATTTATTACCACTAAGGCAGCATCGCAGGAAATATTAAAAGGGCTTCTGTAAACAGAAGAAAGATGAAAACAATCTAACGACAAATTTAAAAATGGCAATAACTATGTACCTATCAATAATCACTTTAAATGCAAACGGATTATATGCTCCAATCAAGAGACATAGGGTGGCTGAGTGGATAAGAAAGCAAGACCCTTGTATATGCTGTATACAAGAGACTCACCTCAGATCAAAAGACACACACAGGCTGAAAGTGACGGCTTGGAGTAAGATATTTCATGCAAACAGAAATGAGAAAAAAGCTGGAGTTGCAATACTTATATCTGACAAAATAGACTTTAAACTGAAGAATATATTAAAAGACAAAGATGGGCACTATACATAATAAAGGAATTGGTCCGACAAGAGTACATAACCCTAGTAAACATCTATGCACCCAACATAGGAGCACCTAAATATATAAAACAGATATTTACTGACATAGTGACAGAACTCAACAGTAATATTATCATAGTAGGGGACTTCAACACACCTCTGACAAGGGACAGGTATTCCAGACAGAAAATCAATATGGAAACAATGGCCTTAAATGACACATTGGACCATTTGTATTTAATCAACATTTTCAGAGAATTTCACCCCAAAGCTGCAGAATACACGTTCTTCTCAAGCGCACACGGGACATTTTCCAAGGTACACCACGTGTTAGGCCAGAAAACAAGTCTTGATTAATGTAAGAAAATTGAAATCATACCAATTGTCTTCTCTGACCACAGCGCTATAAAATCAGAAATCAACTACAGGAAAAAAACTGGAAGACAGACAAATTCATGGAGCCTGAATAACATGTTACTAAATAACGAATGGATCAACAATGAGATCAAGGAAGAAATCAAAACATGTCTCGAGACAAATGAAAATCAAACCATGGCAAACCAAATCTATGGGATGCAGCGAAAACAGTCCTAGGAGGGAAATTCACAGCATTGCAGGCCTACCTAAAGAAACAAAAAAAATCACTAATCAACAGTTTATTTTCACACTTAAGGGATCAGGACAAAGAACAGAAAAATAACCGCAAAGGGAGTACAAAGAGGGACATAATAAAGGTCAGAGCGGAAATAAATGAAATAGAAACCAGAAAAACAATAAAAAACATCAATGAATCCAAGATTTGTTTTTTAGACAAAATAAACAAAGTCAACAAACCTTTAGCCAGACTTATCAAAAAGAGAGAGAGAGAGGACCCAAATTAATAAAATCAGAAATGAAAGAGGAGAAGTGACAACAGACACCACAGAAATACAAAAATATTTAAGAAATTACTATCAGCATGTATATGCCAACAAATTAGACAATCTGGAAGAAATGGAAAATTTTCTAGAAGCATACATCCTTCCAAGGCTAACTCAAGAAGAAACGGAAAACCTGAATAGACTGATTACCACCAGGGAAGTTGAATCAGTAATCAACAAGATCCCAACAAACAAAAGTGCTGGACCAGATGGCTTTACAGGTGAATTTTACAAAACATTCAAAAAAGAATTATCACCTATTCTCCTCAAGCTATTCCAAAAAATTCAGAAGGAAGGAAGGCTCCCAAAACCTTTTTACGAGGCCACTATCACTCTGATCCCCAAATCAGACAAAGACACTACAAAAAACACACAAACAAACAAAAAACTATAGGCCTGTATCTCTAAAGAACATAGATGCAAAAACCCTCAACAAAATATTACTGAACACAATTATGCAATACATTAAAAAAATCATACACTATGATCAAGGGGGATTCATTCCTGGTATGCAAGGGTGGTTCAACATCCGCAAATCAATTAACGTGATACACCACATTAACAAAATAAAAAATAAAAATCATATGATCATATCAATTAGATGCAGAAAAAGCATTGGACAAAATCCAGCAGCCATTTATGATAAAAACTCTTAAGAAAATGGGAATAGAGAGACCATATCTCAACATAATAGAGACCATATATGATAAACCCACAGCTAACATCACACTCAACGGGGAAAAGCTAAAATAGTCCCCTTAAGATCAGGAACAAGGCAAGGTTTCCCACTTTCTCCACTTCTATTCAACATAGTGCTGGATCTTCTAGCCACAGCAATCAGACGAGAAAAATAAATAAAAGGCATCCAAATTGGTAAGGAGGAAGTAAAATTGTTATTATATGCAGATGACATGATACTATATAGAGAGAACCCTAAAGACTCCACCAAAAAACCATTAGAACTGATAAATGTATTTAGTAAAGTAGCAGGATACAAAATTAATATTCAGAAATCAGTTGCATGTGTATATACCAATAATAAAGTATCAGGAGAAATTAAGAAAAGAATCCCATTTACAATTGCTTCAAAGACTATAAAATACCTGGGAATAAATTTAATGAAAGAAGTAAAACATCTATACTCAGAAAATTATAAGACACTGAAGAAAGAAATTAAAGAGGATACAAATAGATGGAAGCACATAATATGCTCATGGATAAGAAGAATTAATAGAGTGAAAATGTCCATACTGCCTAAGGCAACATACGAATTCAACGCAATTTCTATCATATTACCAAGGGTGGTTTTCACAGGAATAGAACGTATAATCCTGAAATTTATATGGAACCATAAAAGATCCTGGTTGGCCTCGGCAATCTTGAGAAATAGGAATAAAGTGGGAGGTATAACGATACCTGACATCAAATTATACTACAAGGCTACAGTAATCAAAACACCACGATACTGGTATAAAAACAGATACATTGATCAATGGAACACAATAGAGAGCCCAGCAATAAATCCATGCCTATATTGTCATTCAATCTATGACAATGGAAGCAAGAATTTATGGTGGGGTAAAGACAGTCTATTCAACAAATGGTGTTGGCAAAACCTGGACAGACACATGCAAAAGAATGAAGCTGGACCACTTCCTTACACGATATACAAGAATAAATGCAAAATGCATTAAAGACATAAGTGTAAGATCTGAAACCATAAAATTTCTAGAAGAAAATATAGGAAGAAACTTTATAGACATTACCTGGAGTAAGATTTTTACTGATACATCCTCTCAGCCAAGAGAAGTAAGAGAAAAAATAATGATGTGGGATCACATCAAACTAAAAAGTTTTTTCACAGCAAAGGAAACCATCAATAAAACAAAAAGGGATCCTACTGAATGGGAAAAGATATTTGCCAATGATATATCTGATAAGGGATTAATATCACAAATCTATAAAAAACTTACTCAACTCAACTCCAAAAAAACAAACAACCCAATTAAAAAATGGGCAGAGGACTTGAGGAGACATTTTTCTAAAAAGGACATACAGAAGGCAAGAAGACATATGAAGAAATGCTCAACCTCACTAACCATCAGAGAAATGCAAATAAAAACCACAATGAGATACCACCTCACCCCAGTCAAAATGGCTATCATCAATAAATCAACCAACAACAAATGCGGGCGGGGATGTGGAGAAAAGGGAACGCTAGTGCACTGTTGGTGGGATTGCAGATTAGTGCAGCCACTATGGAAAACAGTATGGAGGTATCTCAGGAATCTGAAGATAGAACTACCCTATGATCCAGTAATCCCACTCCTAGGCATCTACCCGGAGAAATCCAAAGCTCCAATTCAAAAATCTGTATGCACTCCTATGTTTATTGCAGCACTTTACACAATAGCCAAGATACAGAAACAACCGAAATGCCCATCGGTCGATGACTGGATTAAGAAGCTGTGGTACATTTATACAATGGAGTACTACGCAGCCATAAAGGAAAAAGAAATCTTATCATTTGCAACAACATGGATGGATCTAGAGAACATTATGTTAAGTGAAATAAGTCAGAAAGAGAAAGACAAGTACCATATGATCTCACTTATATGCGGAATCTAAAGAAAAGAATATGTGTATGAACTAATCAGAAACAGTTTTGGGGACACAAAAAACCGAGAGTTGTTAGATGGGCAGGGGGGAGGGGGTTGGGGATGGGGGGAAGGGTGAAGGGATTGGGGGGCGGCTGGTGACCACAGGATGGCCTCAGGGTTTTTTGAGAATTACTTTGGGGAACTTATTCAATAGTGTTTGGGGATTTTGTTGGGTGTCCGATGGACATGTGTCCTGTTTGGGAGACCACCTCAGGGATGCTGTGGATGCCTGGTCATGGCATTGTACACCAGAGACTGGACATTAATGAATGCCAACTATAATTTTATGTGTATAATGTGATGGCTCGGTGTGAGGTCGGGGTGGTGGTGGATGGGGGGAGGGGGGTTCACGGTGTGAGGGATGTAAAAATAAAATAAAATAAAATAAAAGTATAAAAAAATAAAAAAAATAAAACAAAAAGGGATCCTACTGAATGGAGAAGACATTTGCCAATGATATATCTGATAAGGGGTTAATATCCCATATTTATAAAATATCTCAGTCAACTCAACTCCAAAATAACAAACAACCCAATTAAAAAATGTGCAGAGGACATGGAGAGTAATTTTTTTAAAAAGGACATACAGATGGGAAACAGACATATGAAAAAATGCTCAACTTCACTAATCATTAGAGAAATGCAAATAAAAACCGCAATGAGATACAACCTCACCCAAGTCAAAATGGCTTTCATCAACAAATCAACAAACAACAAGTGCTGGCCTGGATGTGGAGAAAAGGGAACGCTTATGCACTGTTGGTGGGATTGCAGATTGGTGCAGCCACTATGGAAAACAGTATGGAGGTATCTCAAAAATCTGAGAATGGAACTACCCTATGACCCAGCAATTCCACTCCTAGGTATCTATCAGGAGAAATCCAAAACTCTAATTCAAAAAAATTTATACACCCCTATCTTTATTGCAGCACTATACACAATAGCCAAAACATGGAAACAACCGAAATGCCCATTGGTAAACGATTGGATTAAGAAACCGTTACAGTTATACAATGGAGTATTTCACAGCCACGAAGAAGAATGAAATCTTACCATGCAACAATATGGATGGACGTAGAGAACATTATATTAAGTGAAATAAGTCAGACAGAGAAAGACAAATACCATATGATCTCATATGGGGAATCTAAAGAAAATAATAAATGAATGAACTAATCAGAAACAGTCTCAAAGACACAGAGGAAAAACTGAGGGTTGCTAGATGAGGGGGTGGGGATAAGGGGGAAAGTCAGGGGATCAGAATGAACAGTTGGTAACCACAAGAGTGCCACGGGGATACGAGAGTCAATTTGGGGAATGTAATCAATAATTTCGTAAAGATTTTGTAGGGTATCCAATGGATACTTGTCTCATTAGGGAGACCACCTCAGGGATGATGTAGATGGCTGATCACTGCACTGTACACCTGAAGCTGAATAATGAATGTCAAGTACAATTTACATGTACATATAATACATATACATATTTTATATAATATATATATATATACATACTATATATATATATATATCTTATATAAATATATATATTACATATAGTTACAAGAAGCGGAGTACAGCATTAGGAATAGAGACAGTGGAAATGTAATGGCTGTGTGAGATGTCAGAGAGGCAGTGGAGGGGGGAGGGGGTTATGACTGTGTGAGGGATATAAATGATACATGTCTAGCTATTACATTGTTTTGTGCACCGGAAACGAATAAAAGAATGTGAAAAACAGAAAAAAAACAGTAAACTGGAAAGGGAACAATGAAAAGCTTCAAAAAAAAATAAAAAAACAAAACCTATCTTACAGAAGAAAAAAAAGATACATAGAAACAAAGGAAAATGAAAATACATCCTACCAAAATTTTGGGGATGCAGCGAAAGCAGTTTTAAGAGGGAAATTTATATCATTACAGGCCTATCTCAAGAAATAAGAAAAATCCCAAATAGATAACCTCATCTTTACATCTTATGGAGCTAGAAAAAGAAGAACAAATGAAACTGAATGTCAGCAGCAGAAAGAAAACAATAAAAATCAGAGCAGAACTAAATGAAACAGAGAACAAAAAGAGAATAGAAAAAATTAATGTGACAAAGAGCTGGTTCTTTGAAAAGATTAATACAATTGACAAATCCTTGGTAGACTCAGTAAGATAAAAAAAGACTAATAAAATCAGAAATGAGAAGGGAAGTTATCACGGACGCCACCAAAACACAAAGCATCATCCAGGAATACTATGAGGGACTACATGCCACCAAATTCAATAACCTAGAAGAAATGGACAGGTCCTTGGAAACATATAGCCTTCCTAGGCTGAATCATAAAGAACTGGAAAATCTAAATAGATCGATCACCACTAAGGAAATTGAATCAGTCATCCAAAACCTTCCCAGAAGCAAAAGTCCAGGACCAGATGGCTTCACTAGTGAATTCCACCAAATCTACAAAGAGGATATAATACCTGTCCTACTCAAACTCTTCCAAAAAATTGAAGAAGAGACAATACTCCCTAAATCATTTTATGAGGCCAACATTACCGATACCAAAACCTGGTAAGGATAACACAAAAAAAGAAAACTACAGACTATTATCTCTGATGAATGCCGATGCAAAAATCCTAAGAAAAATGCTAACAAATCGAATGCAACAATATGCTAAAAAGATTATTCATCATGACCAAGCAGATTCATCCCAGGTGCACAAGGATGGCTCAACATTCAGAAATCCATCAATGTGATTCATCCCATAAACAAAATAAACGACAAAAATCATATGATTATATCAATTGATGCAGAAAAAGCATTTGACAAGATACAACATCCATTTATGATTGGATCACTTAATAAAATAGGTATAGAAGTAAAATACTTGAACATAATAAAGGGCATATATGACAAACCCTCAGCTAATCTCATAATTCATGATGAAAAACTGAAGCCCTTTTCTCTACGTTCAGGAACACCGCAGGGCTGTCCCCTATCACCTCTGCTTTTAAGCATAGTGTTGGAAGTCCTCGCCAGAGCAATCAGGCAAGACAAATAAGTAAAAGGCATCCAAATTGGGAATGAAGAAATTAAATTGTCACTCTTTGCAGATGACATGATGCTATATATAGAAAACCCTAAAACTCCACCAAAAAGCCATTGAAAACAATCAACGAATACAGTAAAGTTGCCGGCTACAAAATCAATGTACAAAAGTCCATTGTATTCCTATATACTAACAATGAAATCTCAGAAAAAGAAAGCAAAAGAACAATTCCTTTTGCAATTGCAAGAAAAAGTATAAAACACCTAGGATTAAACTTAACCAAGGATGTGAAGGATTTATACGCTGAAAACTATAAGACATTTTTAAAAGAAATTGAAGAAGACACAAAGAAATGGATAGACATTCCATGCTCATGGATTGGAACAATCTACATAGTTAAAATGCCCGTATGACCAAAACAATATACAGATTTAATGCAATCTCCATCAAAATCCCAATAGCACATTTTAAAAAATAGAACAAAAAAATCATCAGATTTCTATCGAACCACAAAAGACATCAACAGCCAAAGGAATCCTAAGCAAAAAGAACAATGCTGGAGGTATCACACTCCCTGACTTTAGCTTGTACTAAAGGGCAATAATAATCAAAACAACATGGTATGGGCAGAAAAACAGACACATAGACCAATGGAATAGAATTGAGATCCCAGAAATAAACCCACATAAATATGGACAGACAATTTTTGACAAAGAAGCAAAAAGCATACAATGGAGAAAAGACAGCTCCTTCGATAAATGGTGCTGGTAGAATTGGAAAACCACATGCAAAAGAATGAAACAGGGCTGAAATCTGTCACCGTGTACCAAAATTAATTCAAAATGGATCAAAGACTTAAGCATAAAACCTGAAATAATAAACTGCATAGAAGAAAACATAGTTACTAAACTTATGGACCTTGGGTTCAAAGAGCATTTTATGAATTTTATGACTCCAAAGGCAATGGAAGTAAATGCTAAAATAAATGAATGGGACTATATGAAACTTAAAAGCTTCTGCACAGCAAAAGAAACCATCGATAAAATAAAGAGACAACCAACTGAATGGGTGAAAAAGTTTGCAAACAGTGCCTCCGATAAGGGGCTAATATCCAAAATATACAAGGAACTCATGCAACTCAACACACAAAAAAACAAACAACCCAATTGAAAAATGGGCAGAGGACCTGAAGAGACATTTCTCCAAAGAGGACTTACAAATGGCAAATAGACATATGAAAAAATGCTCCACATCACTAATCATCAGAGAAATGCAAATAAAAACCACAATGAGCTATCACCTCACCCCATTCAGAATGGCTATCATCAACAAGACAAATAGTAACAAGTGTTGGAGAGGCTGTGGAGAAAAAGGAACCCTCATACACTGTTGGGGGGAATGCTGGCTGGTGCAGCCGCTATGGAAGGCAGTGTGGAGGTTCCTCAAGAAATTACAAATAGAATTACCACATGACCCAGCAATCTCTCTCCTGGGTATCTACTCAAATAATCTGAAAACTTTGAATCATAAAGACAAGTGTGCTCCAATGTTCATTGCAGCTTTACTTACGGTGGGTAAGACAACGGAAACAACCAAAACGTCCTTCGATAGATGAATGGATAAAGAAGTTGTGGTACATATAAATAATGGAATAGTATTCGGTGGTAAGTAAAGATGAAATAGGACTATTGCTAAATGGGGTCTAATGGGGTGATGGAAAGAGAACTGGCTGGCTGGTGACCACACAATGTGAGATATAGATAATATATTACAGAATTGTACACCTGAAATCCATGTCACTTTATTAACAATTGCACCCCAATAAACTTTAATTTAAAGGAAAAAAACCCTCAAGTGGTGATATATTATAAAATGGTTCACAGTGACACATTTTCCATTACAAACATAAAACAATGGTAGGGGGAACACTATTAAATTTTACAAGTGCTACACAAAACTAAATTCAGAGTAAAAAAGTTAATTTCACACAGGAGCCTTTTACCTTGGTACCAACATCCAAGAGTCCATCGTCTGATATAGCCCGTGAATCATTCCTGCCAGGTTTCCAGGAAAGACTTTAGGGTAAAAATACACAACAAAAACAGTGAGTGCATTCCTTTACAAAAACAACAAACACAAAGGGAGCAAAATTCAGCTATCTGCATAGGAAATGAAGTTTCTTGATATGATTAAAATTTAGACGATGTTCTAGAAAAGCTATCAGTTATCTATTGCTGCCTCCACCACTCCCAACTCGTGCAATATTTAATGAAGAGACACTCTAAGTTTCCATAACAAAGAATGACAGCAAACATGTTGGCAACACCTGAGAGTACCTTGTTTTCACCAAAAGTCCTGAAGGCTGAATTGAAAACGCAATTAATAGCTGACAATAGGAACCTGAACTGGGACAAAAGCAATGACCTAAATCAAGGTAGAACGATACACTAACCCTTCTCCATGGTCTGTCCCTGGTTCAAAGATTAATCTGTGTGGGTCAAAAACGGCAGTCTTGCTTCTTTAACATAGAAAGCAGTTACTAAACTTACCCCATTCCTTGTTTTCACTCAAAAACACTACAGTGAGGTCCCTGAAATGCATGAAATGTTTGCAGCTTACATGTACAAAAGTCAAAGAACAAATATGTACGTTGTTAGCCTCCCCACTCCCAGATCACTTGTCCGCACAGCTTCCTGGCAATCTCCAAACTTGAAAACTTCAGCCTACGAAGGCATAGACTCCTGAAACAAGGTTGGGCTCAAATGACCCACAGTAGGAGTTCTCTATTTCGCTGTTCCTGGAAAACAAGCTAAATGGAGCCTCAGTCATCCACTCCCAACACAGGCATGTTACCACCTACCCAACTCCATTACTGTTTTCACAATCAGTCCTCCCTCTGCCCAACCCTCCATCTCCATGGGAAGGACATCAGCGCGTTGGGCAAAGAGGTGGAGGTGACGAGACACCTGCCGTGGGCCATAGATCTATGTAGTTCAGCAATCTCCAGTGCCTTTGGACTCAAGGGGACCCCCTCTGTAATTCCGGGTGCAGGTGGAAGATACCACATTCCTACTTGCTATAAAGAGAGTGTTTCCAAAGGCTCAAAGGTTTAATATGTTTTCACACAAACCTTAAATTTTCCTGGTTCCTCCAATTTAACAAGCAAAACAGCAGCAACCTGTTCAGGCAGGACGCCCTTGAGACCCTTATTTTAATCTGCTTTTTTAGACAACTACCAACATCCTGTGTCCTTCCTTCCTGTAATTTCTCTTTACCTTGTCATACCCTACCATTCTGATCTCTTTTCCCTGATCTGATGTCTAATCTCTGCTCTAAGAGCCTTATTCCTATCCCAACCTGTGTTGTTCCTCTTGAAACGTGGATTCCCCTGCTAATTCCATTCTTAGCCTCTTCCATTGCATTCACTAGACCTTTCCATAATTAAAACACTCACCCAAAGGATGATAAAGAAGGAAGTGTACTGGGCTTAGAAACCTATACTAATCTCATTTCATCACTCACTGTAGTCAAAGAAGTCACTTCAATCTCTTGGAGTTCAAACTCCTCATGTGATCAACCACTTGACCAAAACATTAATGGCAGCATGAAGTACTAGGGGTGTTTGCAATAATTAATTGATAACATTCCTTCAACACCTGGAATTCTATGTATTTTTGGTTCTGTCTAGAAAAATGGAGAATACTTAGCTGGCAGAAGTGGAAAAAAATAACAGCAACAAAAAAACCCCAAGAAAAGCAGAGAAAAAGGTAAAAAATCAAGAAAAGTCATGGAAGAAGGAAGAAAGACTCTGGAAAAAGAGAAAAAACTTCCTAGAATGAGGGAAGCGTACTAGCTTAAATGGAAACACAGTAATGGGAGTCAGTAAGTAGAAAAATCAATGAAAAATATCCTCTCAATTTGTGCTGAATTAACACAACAGTGTATACATAGATGATCTTCACTTACAGAACAACGATTCGTCCCAAGAAGGGTACATCACATTATCCCTGAAAACATTTATCTGATTAGGTCTTGCTTATGTACAACCTGTGGTTCTGTGGCCACAGCGAACTGACATCTGCCCTCAACACTGATGGTGAAAACAAGGTTCTCGTGACGGCTGCAATTGTCAAGTACATTAAGACAGAGCTTGGGCTAACTGGGCTTGATAGGAAACTTCTAAATCAGCACTAAGGCATCACTAAACGGGACTCTCTGAGGCCACCTGACTTGTACCTGAATCTTGAATCCAGTCCTGTCCAGGCACTTCTCAGTATAGGCTGAGGGCAAGAGAACGGACTTGGGAAACCAAGCAGGCTGAAGGTCACATCACATGTCAGCCACTTGGTAACTATGGAATCAGGGTTAAATTAATCCACCTCCTGGAACCATACTCCTCTAATGAATAAAAACGGCCGAACAGCACAGCTACTTTGCAAATCTACTGTGCCGACGACCTGGGATAACCAATGTTAGGCACATAGTATAGGGTCTAGCCCAGAGCAGAACACTCATTAAAGCTTACTGGCTTCTCTCCGCAGTCTCTTAGTTAACATGCAATTTTAGAAATCCATAAAATCCTACCTGCTTGCATGGTCGCATTGAGAACACTCATCCACTGTTAAAAGAAAAAAATTCAAATACATTGTAAATACACAATAGAAAAACACAGAACTTTGAAAGCATCAGACTGAAGTGATGAAAAAATATTTCTTTGGGAACATCCCTGAAGACTATAGTAGAGTGAATGTTACTGATACAACTGGTGGGCAATTAATACATGAAGAACTTTTACTTCCTCTCCTATATATATGTGTGTATATATATTTATATTTATATATTCATACATATATACGTACACATATGTATGTACATGCATGTACTTATGCATGTTTGTATGTATTATACATTTATATCTAATGAGAGAAAAATAAACGGGATGTGCAATCATTTGATAGCTACAAGTCAAGTGCTACTTACAATGATTGTAATCGTTACCAAACCCATCGGAGTGAACGAAAATGGTATCAGTAGTAAAATCAGTATCATAAACTAACACGGTCCAATTTAAATAGCATGATTTTTCTGCACTTCTGTCATGAAGAGCAGTTAGAAGAGAGTCCACTTGTTTTGCTCTGACACAGTACCGCTGTGCCGCTCTTCAGTCAAGGGTATTCAGTTTAGGATGAAACACCCTGTCATTAGCAGCTTAGTCAAAGGCAGTCTACTTTGCAGCACGGCAAAACACAGGAAACAGACTCTTTCTGGCCCTCTCTCCAGTGCAGGATAAGTATGAAAGACTTTGCGATTCCAGTTTTATCAAGTCTAACCCCTGAGACTGTTTCCCTCCATTGCTGGAGAATCTATCCGGCTCACCTCATAGAGCAGGAAGGTCCAAAGAGTTATTGCTGTACAGCAGCGTGTGATGCCATTTTTCTCATCCCTCCCCATAGTGGCAAATGTGTATAGAAATCATGGTTTTTTACCTTGTAAGTCATATGTCATCAAATCCTAAGCCGATGAATAACAGCAAACAAACAAACACCCCCCCCAAAAGACAAAGAGGTTATCTTGAATAACTACCTTCAATGACCCTGGAGTTTTAAGTTTTTAAACAGTCAAAAAGATGGCCACTGTATGATTCCAACTATATGATATTCAGAAAAAAACAAAACTATGTAGCAGTAGAAAGACGTGTGGCTTCCGGAGGTTAGGGAGAAGGGAGGGCTGAGGAAACGCCACAGAGGGTATCTAGTAGTGGATCTAGTCTGGGTGAGACTGGAAGGGGGGAGACCTGTCATTATACGTTTGTCAAACCCCACAGATTGGACCACAGCAAGAGTGAACTCTAACGTCAAGTGTGTGCTGTGAGTGGTCATGCTGAGTCAGTGCAGTTCATGGGTCGTCGTGAATGTACCACCCGCGGGCAGGGTGTCAACAGTGAGGGAGGCTCTGTGTGGACGGGGACATGGGTTTTGAGGGAACTTTCTCTACTCTCCACTCAATTTTGCCCTGAACCTAAACCTGCTCTAAAAACGAAGGCTTACTAATTAAAAAAAAAAAAAAGTTTTCCACTGAACCTGCTATTACCAGATATGAACACATTAATGCTATTTTCAAAATACAGTCACCTTGAAAATGAATATAAAGATCCAGTATCAGAATATGATTATTCACCCAACCGAATGAAGCATATGAAAAGCCATAAACAAAGCAAGTGATTTTTGGAATACTTACACAAGAAAATCACTGATAAACGTGACTGAACATCTCGCTTTAGCATGCTGAATAGGGATGCCAAGTGAATCAAAATGGAATCGTCCCTGTACTTACAGGACAACTTTGATTCTCATTGTAAATCAAAAATCATTGTGCTGATTTTATTCAAAAGCTATATTGAAACATTAATCACACAAAAAGATTGTAATTGCCATGGTTATTGCCATAGTAATGTATGTACAATACCTTTGAAATACTCACGAAAAGGCAAAAAAGTAACCAGCACTGCAATTTTTAATGGATGATACAACCAAAACCAGTACCAAGGCACGTCACCATATTACTTGCTATTAAAATAAAATTTTAAGCTACACCAAAAATTAAGTCATGCCTATAACTGCTGTGCAGAAAAGATTTCATACAGCAGGCCTGACTGCTCTCCTTTGAAAGTCCTGCTTGAATGGCTGGCCCTTGGCTGGTATCTGGAAACCTGCATATGGGGAGGGTTCCCACCATTCCCTAACTACGTGTGGCTCACCCTGCCTGAACTGCTTGTACAAACAACGTGGTTCATGCTGGACACTCGCTTTCCTTCTGGGAATCAGGAATGTTAGCACCTGCTAGGGGGACGCTGCCTATGTGACTGGCGTGCCATGAAAGCACTCCATGAAGGCACTGAGTCTAATGAGACTCCGGTACCACTAGACAGCATTTCACATGTGGTGCCAGAATTTAACAGTGGGGAATTAAGCACATCCTGCTAACTCCACAGGACATGCGTCTTAGAAACTTGCGCCTGGTTCCCTCCTGTCAGACACTGTCACATACACCTTTTCTCTTTGCTGATTTTGCTCTCACTGTAATAAATCACAGGCATTAGTACAGCTATAGGCTGAGTCTTGTAAAGTGCTCTAGTGAATAACCAAACCTAGGGGTGGTGTTAAGAATCTCTAATAAATGGCATTATATGAAATTTTCATTCTTTGGGTTGATGCTTTCTACATGATTAAGGTCAGAAGGTGATTTTGCAGATTACCTATCATTAAATTTGTTTTTTTTTTTATTCTTCTTTTGCAGATTCCTGTAGAGCTAGATATATTTGAATAAAGGCATAAAGAGGATAAATGAAATGATGTCAGAAAATACTGTAAAACAAGCAACCATCCTATTTTAATCAGAATAAAAAATAAAACATCCTAATGACAACATGTTCTATCAGTTCCTATATAGCAAATGAAGAGATCACACTGTCAATTTTCTACAACTAGGTAGGGTTTATGTCCTTTTTATAAGAGTTATGAATCAATCAAGTAACTGGGATAATTACAGAAAAACATATAACTATCACTTGTAGTATAATAATGTACACTGATTATAGAGTTCCTTTGCTTTCTAAACTTCTTTATTGCTTATAAAACTAAAAACATAGCTCTAGTATGAAAAAGCAGTGGTTAACAGAATATGTGAAAAGGAAACAAAAAATTATATCCATGTAGGATGAGTTACCCATGGATATACCAAGAAACTCAACATTCAGAGGAAAAAAACGTGTCTTCCCTATTGAACTGCTGTTCTTCTCTCTCCATCTGATAATGTCCTAGTCACTCTTCTCATGTCCCATTGAAATGCTAGTGCACATTCTGGAAACCTAGGAATCATCTTAGTTTTCTCACTCCCCACTAACTTTTTACATTCAATCATCACTAAATTGTATTAACCATAACACTCTCCAGGTTCTGCTTTATTTTTCCACAGCCACTGCCCTAGTCAAACAGGGGCTCTTAGCAGATGGCTTTCACAGGGGGAAGAAATGAAACACCACCGACTCTTATTGTTGCTTCCTAAATGAATAGGATTTATTTTCAGCAAAACAAATGAGAAAGACATTAGCCAGCAAAGACCAACATGTTAAATTGAATAAATTAACCTTCCTGACTTTTTTTTCTTTCAAAATGGATGGGTGAAAAATATCACAATGGACTGATACTAGTCCAAGGAAGTAAAAGCTTCCTTTGTCTGCCACTTATTTTCATGTGCTTTTCTTCAATCTATCCTCTATGTGAGGGGCCAGCAAACTCCAACCTGCCATCAATTTTTGTAAATAAAGCTTTACTGTAGCACAGTCTTGCCTATTCAGTTGGCCCACGACTGCTTTCACACCATGATGGCAGATTTGAGTAGGTATGACAGAGACCACATGGCCTAAAATCAGGCCCTTTACAGAATAAGCTTGCTGGTCCCTGCTTTATACCACAACCAGAGTGTCCGAATGCCGTCTCATCTTGTTCCTAGTCTGCTCAAAACTCTCCCATGATCCCTGCAGTAACCATTGCTGAGTCCCTGCCCACTTGCCATTTCTTCATCTTCATTCTCACTGGAGAACCACAATGCTGTGTGGATATTTACTGTCCCAATACACAAAGAACATGGCCTCTCTCCAGCTCCACAAAGAAAAATGATTATACTAAGCTAATCACAGTGACTGCTTTACCCCTAACTGCTGTGGGAACCAGCATGTGCTGTACCCTAGCCTGGAAATGTTAAGGGATATACTGGCAGCCTCTCAGTCTTCTTCCTATTTAAAAGAATCACATAGCTGAACATCACCGTTTATCAGGGAAACAGATATCAAAACCACAGAGCAATACCACCTCATTACTGTCAGATGGCTACCATCAAAATGGCACCATATAACAAATGTCGGCAAGGAAGTGGAGGAAAGGAAAAACAGAGCCTGCACTGTTTTTGGATTTGTAAATTGTTATATTCACTGGGGGAAACAGTATGGAGATTCCTCAAAATATCAGAAATAGAACTGCCATGAGATCTTGCAATTCTACTTCTGGGTATTTGTCCAACAAAAAACAAAACAGTAATTTGAAAAGACATCTGCACCTCTATGTTCACTGCAGCAGTATATATAATAGCCAGGATATGGAAGCAACATAGGCGTCCTTCGATAGATGAATGCATAAAGAGGATTTGATATGTGTGTGAGGTGTGTGTGTGTGTGTGTGTGTGTATACAGTAATACTATAACTGATATTAGAATAATTAACTCATCCTTAATATAACTGATATAATAATAACTCATCCATAAAAGATGAAATCTTGCCCTTTGTAACAATGTGGAAGTTCCTAGAGGTATTATGTTAAGTGAAAGAAGACAGAAAAAGACAAATACCTTATGATCTCATTTATATGTGGAACCTAGAAAAGCAAAACAAACAAAACAGAAACAGACCCATAGCTACAAAAAAGCAACTTGATTGTTCCCAGATGAAAGGGAGTTGAAGAGATGAACGAAAAAGAAAGTGAATGAGAAGTACAAACTTCCAGTGATGAAATATCTAAGCCACAGGGATGTAGTTAACAGCACAGGGAAAATATCAATAATATTACAGTCACTTTGAAGGGTGATAGATGCTTACTAGACATATTGTGGTGATAACCTCACAAGGTATATCAATGTCAAATCACTATGTTGTACACCTGAACTGATATAATGTGGTATGCCAACTATATACCACAGAAACGCAGTCCTTCAGCCTTTGGATATTGTCCTGTGAGAATATGATGCTTGGAGCCGTTGCTAATTAACCAGCCAGCAAATGAGACTTAAACAAAACACTGACAACCTCACAACTGAAACAGGGACAACAACAGGCAACTCATGGCATCACAGAACCACCAAAACCATCCTGGTGCCTCCTGTTGTAACCACTGTTAATTAGGTCACCTATTACCTGCAGCTAAACTATTCTAACTGATATATTTCCCAAGGCCTACAGGATAAGAGCAACTCCTTTCTCTAGAACTAAAGACTTTCTTAAGCTCGCCTTACCTAGGTGTTCACCACCTTCTCAACCATTCCCACAGCACGCTTTTTATACCATCAAAACTGAACTGCTTGTAAATCCTGCGAAGTTCACTGTGTATCTTAGCCTATGTCTGCAGTTCCTTCTGCCAAACCTGTAATCTTGATTATTGTTTCCCCTGCCCAACACGGTCCTGCCTCTTTATCTGGCCAACTCCCACTCACACTGCATACTTCCCTTAAATCCTACCCAGGTTTTTACAACCGAAATCATCATCATGGACATAAAGTGTCTGGCCCACGAGATCTGACAATTAGGTTCACGAAGTCATCCTAGAAAAAGTGCTGCATACCTCATTGCTGAATATCACTATGGTCACATTCTAAGTACTGCCCTTGGGAAGCTGTGCACCGATGCTAGTGCCTAGTCCACCCTTCAAAGCAATTTTGGAACTCTTTTTCTGGAATGGCCATCAGAGCTGTTGTTGTATTACTCTTGATGTCCCGAATGTCATCAAAATGTCTTTCTTTCAGTATTTCCTTTATCTTCGGGTAAAGAAAGAAGTCATTGGGGACCAGATCAGGTGAGTAGGGTGAGTATATCAATACAGTTATTTGTTTACTGGCTAAACACTCCCTCACAGACAGCGCCGTGTGAGCTGGTGCATTGTCGTGATGCAACAGCCATGAATAGTGGGCCAAAGGTTGAGGTTGTTTTCTTCTAACATTTTCATGCAGTCTTTTCAGAACTTCCAAAAACTAAACATGCTTAACTGTTTGTCCAGTTGGTACAAATTTATAATGAATAATCTCTCTGATATCAAAACAGGTTAGCAAAATTGTTTTGATTCTTGATTTGGACTGGAAGAACTTTTTTGGTCATGGAGAATTGGCTGACGTCCATTGTGCACTTTGATGCTTTATTTTAGAATCGTATTGGTATACCCAGGTTTCATCACCAGTGAAAACACGGCTCAAAACATTGTCTTGCCTCTCCAAAAGGTCTTGGCAACCTTTGACTCTCCTTTGCTTTTGTTCATCGGTGAGCCCCTTTGGATCTATTTTTGCACACACCTTTCTCATGCCAAGATTTTCAGTTAAAATTTTCCTAACTGTTTCTGTATCGATGTTTACTTGGTCTGCTATGCTTCTCACAGTCAGCCAATGATTTTGACTCACAATTCAATGAATTTTTGCAATGTTTTCCTCAGTTCTGGTCAATTCTGGCCACCATGACGTCTCTTCATCAGTGACACAATCTTTCCCCTCAGAAAAATGTTTAATCCATTTGTTCATGGCCGTTTTCTTCATGACATTATCCCCATGAACCTGGACTAACATGTTCCTGATTTCACTTCCACTCTTGCCAGGTTTAACAAGAAATTTAATGTTTGATCATAGCTCTGATTCAAGCTCAGACAGCCTCGCAATGGCACACAAAAACATGCAACAACAACGAGCAAGACACTGCCACTCAGCAAGACACAGCCACACATCAACACAAACACAACTCTGAGACACTGATATACCAAGGTTATGAAACCTTACCGAGCTGTTTGTACAGTGCTGCCAATGTAAGCGCACGGTGGCAAGTTCTCAAACTTAATTGTCAGATCTGATACTACACACCGAATAACAAACAATAATGATAATTATAAGCTCTCAGTGGGCTCTGGCACCTAGTAAGCACTGTGTAAAGTATAATAAAAATGACAATAATAAGAACACGCTCTTGGAGGTAGGGACTGTGGTTTTAAAATGCTTGTCTTCTACAACATCAAAATAACACTTAGTGCCTAAAAGACACCTGATGGTTACACAGCAAATGGCTGCAGAGGCAAATAAATAAATAAATGAAAAGATCGCCCTTGAAAATTCTGTTTTAAGAAACCATAGAAATAAACCAGGGACAGCTCTAAAGTCTTAGGGGCACATTAAAGATCAAATTCCGTTTCATCTCTGTGTTTCCTATAACTTGCAAAACCACCGACACAAGTGCTTTGATAGAGGTCTACTAAGTTAAAGGGGTCCTCGGGCATTTCAGATTGCACAGTGCACAAGGTGCCACATTCAGTGAGTAGAATAGCGTTTTTGTCATTGTGAAACTTTTCTGTACTTTCATTATAATCTTTTGAGTCCTAAGTTAGGCTATGGGAACATTTATTATGATTATCTTTTGACTAGTGGCTACAGAGCATATTGTTCTAGAGAAATTACACTGTCATGACAACTATCCAACTAACAGAAGAAAACATCTTCTAATGAGGTCAACATGTCTCACTCTGTTTTGACTTATGAGGAAAAAAGGTGATAATAGTGAGACCTTGTTGGCATATCCACATGGAAAATAACCCATGCTTCTCAACAAGGCACAGCTTTACTGACTTGTATCAGTAGATACGTTTTAAAAACAGTCTCACTGCGATTCCTTCACACTGGCTAAGTTTTGCAGCTCTTATTGTTTGCCATTTGTTTGTGGGACTAGGAAGGTATTGTTGAGTTCCTAGTTTTAGTTACATTATGGTGAGACAAACCACAATGTAATAACAAGAATTCAATCACTACATGTAATCCATTTGCTGTAAAATTTAAACAAATATTTATTTTTACAAGTCCAACTTATTGACCAACTTATAAGGTGATTATAGAAGCAACATACAACATACTAATTTAAAAATCATTTTTCTTATTTACATAAATATCATATGGGATTGTAGGGGTCATGACTAGATAAATGAGTTTCTTTTCTCTCAGATTTTAAATTACCTACAATTAACTTTTATAATAATTCTGAATACTAGACTATGAAGAAAGACATTAACTAACAAAGAAAAAATATACATGCAATATACACATTTTTTTTAACAGCTCTTTCAATAGCAAAACTTTCTTAGTCTTACTGTATGTCTGGTAGGACCACAAAGAATACTTCACCATTAAGAGTCTTACCTCGACTGTTACTGTCAGAAGACGTTTTACATCTCCTTTCCTTTTTATAATCAGAAATTAGTTGGGCGTTGCTATGTATAAAAGAGGTGAGAATATTACTGTTTTAATACTGACAGGAAAACATTTATCAAAACATGGAATTCTTAGAGTATTTCAGGTAATGTCTGAGCTAATATAAAAACTTGAATTATCCCATACGCTTCAATTTTGTAAGTTCTAAAGACAAACAAATAAAGAAACAAAAACTCATAGACACAGACAACAGTTCAGTGGTTGTCAGAGAGTAAGTGGAAGAGGGGATAGTAGAAAAGGGTAAAGGGGGTCAAACATATGGTGACAGAAGGAGAACTGACTCTGGGTGGTCAACACACAATGTGATATATAGACAATATATTAAAGAATTGTACATTTGAAACCTATGTAATTTTACCCCTATTGTCACCCCTATGTCACCCCTATAAATTTAAGTTAAACCCCTATGTCACCCCTGTAAATTTAAGTTAAAAAAACCCAGAGTAAGTTGCACAAAATGTTTCTTAAGCATGTGATTAAAGAAGACAAAAGAGCAAGGTGAACCAGTCATGCTGAGGGCACTACAGTTCAGTCAGTTAATTAGAATTAGCAGGGGCGAGAGTTGAGAACTCAGAAATCCTAGTTCTATAGCCCACAAGATCCGTTTTCGGGGAAGTCACCGCTGTTAGGCTCAGAGCTTTCCTCTACAAACCAAGCATCTCACTGCCTTATTTTATAGGTTGTCAGAGGATCAAATAGGTAATACAGCAAAATGGTAAGGCAATGGAATAAGTATTTTTGAGCTTTAGTTTTTGAAATTATTTTGGAATTCCAAATAAACCTAATGTGTGCTTTTCATAGGTTCTATTTAACATTCAAATGTTGCAGTTTACAGAAAATGTTTTTAATTTTGGTTATCAGCTACTCTCTTTGTGGTTTGTAATTCAGTACATCTCAGCTATTATGTAATTTGTAATTAAATGCGTTTAGAAATATGTTACCTCACTAAGGTAGATAACATAACTGCCCCTATTATCGTAGCTAATCACACCAATGGCAGAAAAGTCACAGAAGTCAAGACCTGGCTTGGACTACTTCCGTCTCATGTCTACCTCCTGAAACTCTGACCTCTCAGATCTTTCTAACCTTCCTAGGCATCCCCAGTTGACTTGGAAGATAGAACACATGCACACTCATGAGGCGTGGAAGGGGTGCAGCTATTCTAACACCAAGTAACCTCCTTTAGATCCAGAGCTTTCTGTTTACTGGCTTCCGTGTCAGGCAAAACTTTAAATACTCTGAAACCTGAGGGAGAGTCAAGTCACTGGCCAGATTTTCATTATTTTGGAAAACAGATCACTGAGCCTCATCTTAACTAAGGAATCACAGGCAAGTTAGTGTCTACTACTCTGGGAAAGGCGTATGGGAACTTCCAGGACCTAAGGAAAGATACTCCATGGGATAGCAAGTGGCCTTGGGGTACAGATCTGGTAACAGGAGAAAGGAAAGTCTGATCTTTTCCTACAGCATTACTGGCACCTCTCTGACAGCTCAGAAAGTTCCAACTAACATGTGCCGGCAGAAGACACAACAAGACACTCAAAAGGGTAAGTCATTATGAGGTTTGGGCTAAGATGTGGGCCCCGCATAGTTTTTCAGTGTTGGGGAAGGCTGTGTGTGGCTAAAGCTAGAAGTCCAGACTCCCGGGACAGGGAGCTGGTGCTCTGGAATAGGAGCTAAGGATGTAAGCGAGCATCTGCATGTCAAGTTAAAAATATCGCCACTTTGAAGTCCAAGTGTGGAAAACCATGGACACAGAGGACTCGGGATCAGCAAGGGAACCTTGGAGCATAGGGAGTCATGACGACAGGACCGTTTCTATAGCAACCGTGCAGCAACACAATCGATGGAAACCAATGAATGACCAGAATGACCTTCCTTCCCTCTCCATCTAACTTGTGAAAGAGGATGGTCCCCCTTGGACTTAGGGAACACTCTGGCTTCTTGAAAAATTCAAGAGGGGAGCATAGCCAATAGCCTCCAGAAAATAGAGAATTTCCTGCTAAACTGTACAATTTACACCCCCAAATAACTAGTTGGAAAAGTCAGAGAAGAGACATTATTGGTACCTGAAACACAGGGGTTATGCTTGGAATGAAATGGAGAATGTGGGGATCCCTAAAGATAAAGGTCTTCAAAGTTCTGGGATAAGGAATCTGTCCCTTCGCTACGTCTCACACGTCTGACTGTTTGTTTTCTGGCTGAGGATGTCTACTAACTCACTGCCATCCCCCCCCTGCCTGACCCCAGTTAGGACGTCTCACCTGTTCCCTAAGAAGTAACAGTGAAAGTGTCTGGAAGCCCAGTTTGTTGATAACTACCATTTCAATGTACACACTTACTCCGTCAAACCCTTAGATAAAGCATATTCTTCAGCAGTCCTTCCAATGTCATCTTGAGCAAAGACATCTGCACCTGCCTGAAGCAGAAGCCGGACTGTATTTGAGGACTTATTCTTTGCAGCAAGCATGAGGGCTGTTCTGAAATAACGGAGAGACAACTTCACCCTTAGGAACTTAAATTACGTAAACAGCAACATTGAGAGACTTTACCAAGTTCAATATATTGCTTATCTGTATAGAATTGACCATTTACATGCTTAAGTGTTCATCTTTGTAAATTATGTCCAAATTGTGTCTAAAATGAAGGGACATAAAAACAACAACAAAAAAAAGCCTCTTGCTCCACTTGGGTATTACCTAGAAGTTGCTAATTTAAAGTTCTCTAATAGACAAGTAACTCTGCTGAGGTCACTTATCTGAAGTAGGTGAAGATTTCAATGAAGAATTTCCCATTTCTTCCTTAGTCTTATATATGGTACATCCAAAGTCAGCTAGAAGTCAGGCAAGTTAAAGCTACTTGGCAGGCTCAAAACAATAATATTAGTACTAATTCTAGTAAACATTGTCATCATTGAGTTAACGGTGCTCATAAGCATGTGCTGGGCACTGAATCACATGCCAGGTCATGACACACGACCATACTTGAAGGAGATATTATTTCCCTCGTTTCCACATCGGGAAACATGTTTGGTGATGACAGTAATGTTCCCATGGTCACACACGTGACACATAGGAAAGCTGAGCATTGAAGCCAGTCTTGAGTGAACTGAAAGCCCATCTCTTTTTTAATCACCCATTCATGACTTGTTTCATTAAAGAAGAAGTTTATTCAGTTAATGCTGTCTTTCTCCCTTCTACCCATAACAATTAAAAATGATTAAAAAAACATCAAAATAGACTAGAAATGAAAAAAGAATAAAAACTGAGGAATATCTGGTAGTAGTAATTCACAGTCATTTAGGGAACACCCTATAACATCAGTATTCCTTCAGGAAAACAATTTAAAGCAGAGTCATCCAAACAACAAAATCAACTCCTATTTATGTTTAACGTGCATCTTTTAAGGAAACCTGAATACACAGTAGAGGTTAAAAAAACTGTCAGAGAGACTAAACCCAATATTGTATCATAAACTAAGTTAGAGTCCATACTATACAAAATTAGTAAAATTACCGTGAAAACCCTTTAGCTAATATAATACCATGTGACCAAAAACTGCAATGACAAATGACATCAGTCGATATCATAAATGAATATGAATCCTGCAGGATACGGTTCTTCCTGTTCACCAGTCAGAATAATTGCTATTCTACCTAACTGACGATGTGCTGATATTTTTCACTTTGTAATTATAGGTTAATCCTCTTCTTCTTAATTTAATCTTTCTGACTTGAGTAACTGTTACCGCTCTAAAACAGTTCTAAGTTAAAAAACAAACAAACAAGTACCTTTTCCACTTATCAACTGCATGTATGTTTGCATGTCTCTCGAGTAAATATTCCACCATTTTCGGGCAGTTCTCATTCACAGCAAATAAAAGTGGTGTAAAACCAAACTGTAAAACAGAGAAAACAATTTATAGCTTAAAAAACTACGTAGTTCTAAATTGAATTTGAAAACTCATAAAAGATCCTCTAAACTTGAACATACACTAGAGAAAGTAAATAAAAAGTAGCCCTCTGTGTTGTCGTCTGCTGCTCCTTCCCTTTAAAATATCCTCCTCCTTCCTCTCTAACAGATGGACTTCCACCTCATTCTCCAGAACTCCCTTCAAACACTGACGGTCCTGGTGCCAAGAACTTTGCTCCCATCACAATCTCTATCGCACTATACTGCAGTTATTTTATCGTTCCCCACCTGAACCCAGAGCTTTCTGAGGGCAGGGGCTATTCTTCATCCCTGTATCTCCAAGCTCGAAAACATAGATGTAAATGCTTTAAGTCGTTTCATTGAATTGATAACCTAAATAATTATTTCTGGGGTAGTGTTTGTTACATTATATTCCAAAGAATATGTACTTTAGCAGAAATTAATTACTGTGCCCCAGTAGGAAGATTCCAGAAAGATCACCTGTGTTTGAGAAGTATTATAAAACTGTGCTTTATATGGTTATTACTAAAGAAGTGTTTCAGGTTGCTTAATCCCGATTTGACAATACTTTTCTGTGGCAAACATTAACATTTGAAGTATCATAGAATTTCAGGGATACAGTTTGGAGAGCTTTCCAACAGAAGTGAAGGTTTTCTGCAGTTTATACAAACTTGCTTGCTTCTCTTCTATCCATATTCTCAGGATCCCAGATGTCAACTTCAGGCTCTCCTACTCCAAAAGGGTCACTAAGGAAGTGGACTCTAAATTAAAAAGAGTTAGGCTTCAAATGACCTTTGATTGCTTATCACTAAATGGTCCATGGGTTTTCTCCCATTATAAGATGATGGGTTTTTATCTTAGCTGTTGGTAAGCTCAATGTGAAATTTTATTCTCAGTTACAATGATAACCTTGGGACCCCAATGCCTATCTACTTTCTGAAAAAATCTGTTTTTTATTCTGTTTCTATTTTAATTGCTACTTAAAATTATTTTATAGCTCAGGCAAAATGTAACTCCGAAATAAAATATCATGGCTTATCAGTTCACGTTTTAATGCTGATCTATATGGATGATTTTTAGCATCATGAAAGCGACTAAATCACTTGCATTTTTAAGGAACCACGTTGAGGAGGATGATAGAATACTGCCTGGAATATGCATAACATCTACAACTATAACCATCATTGACCTCATAAGACTTAAAGACATTTCAATGGGTATGATTATTTATAGGACATATAATGAAAAAGGAAGTTTTTTGGTTTTTGTTTTTTAAAAAGAAAAACTTAGGAATTCTAGCTTGAAAAACTCACTCTCATTCTAAGGAGATTAATATAGAATACATATGATAAATCAATATAGACTGTCTTGAAAATCTTGAAGCGTTTATCAAAATATTCTATAAAACAGTAATCGCACACTCCAGTGCTTACGGAGGCAAAGAAGGTGACCCAAGTAAGTGAAGAACCCAGGTGGGGACAGTAGCACACTAGGGAACACATGTCTCATATAAGAGGCGCAGCCTCGCCACAGGACACCCAACTGTAGTCAGGGCTCAAGGGGACCAGGCTTGATTCTTTCAGAGAAGCTTGACATCCTTATTTCTTCATGAGTCTCCAAAACTTTCGATGTTGACTCAACATATGGAGGCAAACGAAACATATCGAGGAGCCATAATTAGTCCGTGGCCCACTTGGGATGTTTTATCTGCTGTTTCCAAACGTTTGTGTATAATGTGAATATTTGTATGTAAAATCTTTCTGTTTTTTAGTATCATATGCTTCATTAAAAAACTGGGCCCCAACATGCAATAAAACTGTCATTTAGACTCATTACACCCACTTCAAGAATTTTTCCCATTCTTATTCAAACCATAATCTATTTGTATTCATTTTTCAGATTGTTAACCCAATGGATAATTATATTATAGGACTGCTGACACTAAATTATTGACACTTCCCATCTGTATTGCTACTAACTTCACGGGATTTCATGTTTAAACCTACCATCGTGATTATGCCACGGCTCTATGAATTTCACAGACATACTGAGAGAGTTTATCACACACCTTCGATCATTGCAGCATCATTTACGGTGGCCCAGAAATGGAAACAACAAAACTGTCCTTCAATAGATGACTGGATAAAAAAGATGTGGTATGCATACACAATGGCATACTACTCTGCCATAGAAAAAAATGAAATGCTGCCTTTTGGGACAACATGGATGGATCATGACATTATTATGCTATGCAACACAAATCGGACAGAAAAAGTCAAGGACCATACGACTTCACTCATATGAGGGATATGAAACTGAAAGCAACAGACGAACAAGACAAGGAAAGAAAAACTCATAGACACAGACAACAGTTCAGTGGTTACCAGAACATAAGGGGGGACGGTGGATAGTAGAAGAGGGTAAGGGGGGTCAAATATACGGTGAAGGCAGAACTGACTCTGGGTGGTGAGCACATACTATGACATACAGATGACGCATTATAGAAATGTACACTTGAAACCTATTTAAATACAATAACCATTGTCATCCTAATAAATTTAATTAAAAACAAAGAAAAGAAAACTGGAGATTTACAGAACAACAGGCAAAAAAAGCAGGTTCACAATTTCCTATTACTGCAGGAAAACCCCGCGTGCAGTAAGCATTTGTTGATCTAACAACCTGAGCACAAACAAACATGCAAAACTCTTAAAGGGCCCGATTCTATGCATTAGGAGACCACCCATCAGCAAGTTTCTAAAGATTCTCTGAGCACCAGTGAATGACTGATGGCTGAAAGGAAAAAGGTGTTCTTCTTTAAGCCAGTAGATACTGCCAATGATATTTCCTTCCACTTCTCGAGCCCAGAGGTACAGACAGTTCAAAAGTCAGGCAAAGAGTGTTGGGAAGGAGAGAGCTGAAGGAGAATCACCTCTCAAACTCCACCTCTTCTAGAGATTTCTTAAGTATTTGAGATCTGCGAATTGATATATTGCACTAGTAGTTCTTAACCAAGAGTTGTATCAGAATCTCAGGGAAATATTTCTAAACAACACATGTCCAGGCCTTATTAGCTTTCCATAGTCAAAACCTTCAGGAAGAGCCTAGCTTGTAAATGGTTGTGAATGTTTTTAAAGTTCCTAGGGTGACTGTGATTCGCCAGCATAATTCTAGCCGAGAACTAGTCCAGTAGACGATCACTTCAGTCTCCTCTTCTCTCGCCTATGTCACCAATTTCCTCTGACATTGAGGATTAGGCCAAATAAAAGTGGAAGAGACATGTCACTTATGAAAACCACACTTAATTTCCTGGGTAGGAGTGGAAACGGGATTAACAATTAAAATGCAACTTGATTTCATTATTGCTAAACCCCTTACTTCTCATGGGACAGTCTACATTTCACAGCAGAGTTTAGACTCTTCCCTAGGTGGCTCTTTCTGCCAGAACAGATGACATGTCACTTAATTGTCTGTCCTTCCCTCCTTTCCCACTTAATTGCCGCCTGTTCACTGCAATCTGGTGGATTCGGAGCCTTCCCAGATGTGGTCTCAGGGGAATTTAAAACTCACTAACTCTCTCTCCCACACTAAGGATTATTATCCCCCAAAACTGAAGAGGACCTTGACTAAGCATATAAACTGGAGGAAAACAAAACTAAAAAAAACCTCTTTTTATTAATTAAACTTATTGGGGTGACATTGATTAGTAAAATCACGTTGGTTGCAAGTGTCATTTCTATGATACAGCATCTGTATATCGCATTGTGTGCTCACCACCAGAGTCAGTTCTCCTTCCACCACCATATGTTTGACCCCTTTTTCCTCATCTATCACCCCTCCCCCCTTTACCCTCTGGCAAATATTGAACTGCTGTCTGTGTCCATGAGGTTTTGAAAAACCTCTTCTTGTTATTTCCCTTCAATAGCCAAATTTCCAAATTGCCCTGCATATTTCTGATAGTTATTTCCTTTCCCTTTCCTTTTTCCCTCTTAGGCTTTGGCCAATGAGTACTAAATAGCTTTATATAAATCATTTGTTTACAAATAGCAATTTGTCAACAGCGGGAAGATTTCTATGATATTGTAAAATGCTTTTGTTTGTTTGAGTTTTAAGGTAAAGCCGATTTCAAAGGCAAATTTTGCTTTCCTGCATTGTTTTGCATTAATTGGAAAACAACTCGGACGTGAAAAAACACTTAAAAAAGGAAGTGTTGCCTGTAATAAGTGTTGTTTTCACACGTAATTTATCATAAATGCATAAAAGAGAGCTGTGCCCTCTACTGCTACTTTAGAGGTATCATCACGTAAAGTAAAATTTTAGAAAATTAAGTTCCAACTGTTTGCATTCAGGGAACGCTTGAGCTTCCAAAGGTGTAAAATTGACCCTTCCTCTGTCAACCAAGGGCATTCCTGCTGGGGTTGCAGTGGCGAGCGGTGATGTACGTCCAGGAACAAAAAGGGGTGAACGCGTCCCCATCACCTGCTCCATCTGTACACCTAAAACCCGCCCAGCACCTCCGCCAGCCTGAGCAGGAGCCCCACTCCGAGGTGGAGACCCCAAGGGGGGCCGTGACTGGCAGAGTGGCTAGGAGCACAGGCCGATGCCCTTGCTGGATGTCCAAACGTGCTGGCCCTCCTGCCCTGATCTTCAGAATCCCCGAGGCCTGGGGTGCTCAGGGCCTGTGTCCTGCTGCTTCCCCTCCCTACCTGCACCCCCCAGCTCCCTGGCTGGACCCAGGCTCACCCATCTCCTAGGCCCTGCCCTGCAGCAGCCACCCCCACATACTTCCCTCCCCCCGGGTCGTCAGTCCTTGGTGGGCTCTGAGCCTGCCACCCACTCCCACGCAGTAACAGGACGGTTACAGGACAGAGCTGGGCCCTTTCTGTGGCCACCTCATTTCCCCTTCCTGACTTGGCTTTGGACTTGTTTCTATGGCGACAGGGAGCGATGTACAGCATGCAGTATATGTCGACTAGAAATAAAATGCTTGGGACTGAAACACACGTATAACAAATATTGTGTAAGTACAGTCTGTGGATCTATACCTCATTGGTTGCTTCCATATCTGCCTGATGTTGCAGCAGCTGTTCAACTATCGCGGTGTTTTGCCCCATGGCCGCGTAGTGGAGAGCCGTGTTGCCACGATAGTCCTTCATAAGTGGATCCGCACCATGTTGTAGTAGGATTGTTGCACACTCCTCTTCCTGGCTCTCCACGGCCTGTCAGGATTACGTCATTAAATAAACGGTAAATTATGGGAATTCAAAGTAAGCATTCCACAAGTTTCCACAATTAGTTATAGTTAATTGAGATAAATTCATTTTTATTCTAAATACTAAAATAAAATCCATCTCCTGTTGACAGAGCTGGCTACCACATACCTTTATTAGAGCTGTCTTGTTTTTGTTGTCACCGAAATTCATCTGGCATTTTTTCTCTGCTAGAAGAGTCACCACTTCCGAATGGCCAAAGGTGCAGGCCAAATGGAGAGCAGTCCTATGAGGGTGAGAGGACATTTAGGACATTACAGGGCACTGTCTCAAACATGCAGCTCTGCACGCAATTGTAAACATGACGCGCCACTCCAATGCCTTCAGAACCAACATGGAGTTTTCTTCTGCACAAAGTACAATATTCACGAGCTCTGGTTACTCGCCACACTAAGGACAGAGCAGCCTATGTGACTACAGAGAGCATGCCCTGGGGAATCAGCTCAACTCGGTTTGATCCTAATTTAACTCGACCACTTATTAGCTGTCCCTTAGCCTTTGTGTGCCTCCATTTCCTCATCAACAAAGTGGGGATAAAAACAGTAGTTAACACTGTTGTGGGCTCACATGGGAATCTATGTAAAGTGTTTACTTAGGTTCCTAGCACAAAACACACAGCTCAATAACTGGTAATATTATCAGAATCATTACCATCACTACTACTTTACAAGACAACATTTCAATTAAGTAAAATGATATCATTCCACCTACTTTCCAGCTATGTTTTAAGGATTAAGAAAGAACACTGTATTTCAGTGGTTCTAAGATGCTTCTTTTCTCATATTTTAACACCTCTGACTCTGGAAGGCAATGTATAATTCAGAATGCCTTGAAAGTATAGTTGGCAGCATTTAAATAATTTCTTACTGGTATTTACAAGAACCGGCATCTTACCACCCTGACGTGAAGTGAAATAATGGAAACACACCAGACCTTCCACAGTTCTCGTCATAAATTGGCGTCTAAATAAATGTTCATTCTTAAGAGCATCATGGGGAAAGAGGACTAAAATCACAAAGTAATTCTTGTTTTGATTTTCAAGAAACTTGAAGCCAAAGGAGACTCAGCATTCAAGTGACTAAGGATGGCTCCTTTCATTGTCTGTTTTGAGTCATAGATTACATGAAAATCGGATGATTTCCAGTGATCGATACTCGTATTTAATACTATTGTACACTAGGTAAACAGCAAGTTTGGTTACTGTTCACAATGTCCTAACTGTAGAAATCCTTTTATTTGAAATGAGGGAGGAAAAGCTTCAATGGAGATTAGGTACTATTACTTCCATTTACAATTTTTCATTTTGTTCCTACTGGGCAACATAAAGTTTTTAAGGATGAAGAGGGCCTGAGAGATAGATTCTGAGAGTCCTGAGTAGACTGTGTCTGCTCCGTAACAGTTATTCAGTGTATATTTGATGAATAAATGGATTGAAAGAAGGGATAACTACACCTGGAGAGTTCAATGTTTTTAAACAAAATGTTTATAGTAAAGCAGTACTTCTGCAATAGTAATAATCACTTATATGTGCTATTTTTGATTTCCATAAAGACAGAACCAAAATGATGAATCAAAAATCACTTAATGTTATAGGTAATGAAGCTCTATATAATAAAAAAATAAGTGTGTACAGAAATATAGATACATGAACTTCTACAGGCACAGATAAAAAGACTGCCTTTACTTCTGAAGAGGCTAAAAGTTGCCAGAAAATACCAATCTTTAAAAAAAAAATTGAAAATACAAGTGAGAAATTGTTTTAATCTGTACAAGATTCATATTCCTGGGAATAATGAAATATTACCTGGGACTACTTTATTAATAATAAACTGTTACTAGAATTTCTGTATATGTTCAGTGTAGAGATCAGACTTTTTAAAAAAGAAAATGTCACTGTAGAAATACTCAGTATTCAAGTTTGCACATATTTTTGGCTAAAATAACATCGTAGTCTGTGTGTGTGTATAATCAAAGGAATTCTTTCTCCTTTTCCAATCTACCAAAGTACATCTTTGCATGTAAACATGTATGTATTATCCATACCACCTTCAGCGGTCTCAGGTAATTCCATCCTACAGATGCACTGCAATTTATTTACGAAATCCGTTGATGTGAGTTTTTCACAATACATTGATATTGTAAGCAGTGCTGAGAAAAGCAAATTGTATGTGATTTATATAATTATTTCATAAAGATATTTTAGCACTTGGAATTGATGAGTAAAGGGAATATACATTTTTAAATGTGGTACTTATCACCAAAATGAAAAGTCACCAAACTTTGAAAAGTCTGAAGCAACTTAAATTTGAAGCAGAAGTACAAGTACCATGGCTCCTCATCTTCTCAACCTTTGAGGATGGAAAAGAAGTTTTCATTTCTCTTTCAACTTTAATTCCTTTTTTTTTTAACCTGGGACATAAATATTGGTCACTTATAGATACACAGAAAGAACTTGGTCCAATTCAAAATTTGAGCGCTTTTTTTCTGTTGATTTCAGACACTTCTCTATAAAACAAAGATACACTTTTCCCTGATATGTGTATGCTGTACATAATTTGCAAGTACCTTTTCTTTTATTTTGTTAGTATTATTTTCGGATATACAGAGACTATTGATTTCTTATATTGCTCAACCAACCTTCTGAACTCTTGGTTTTTTGAAGTCTTCGCCAACATAAAAAATTGTATAAATAGGCATTTCTGTTTTCTTCTGGTACTTTCCTCATTTTGTACATTTATAATTTTTAATCTACAGTACATCTGGAACTTATTTTTGTGATATGAAAATCTAACAAATTTTCTCCAAATACTTAACAGGTATTTCTCCATCATTCATGAGTAATTCATATTTTCTACTAACGCGAAATGTCATCACTATGAAGCTCTAACATCCTGCATATATTAGGGTGTTTGGGCATTTTCTGCTATATTCCAATCATTTATCTCTCTTTTCAGCTCTTAGTAAAGAAATTGTGGCAATAGAGCACCCGTTGACACCTAGAAGGGCAAACCTTTGTCTACTATACAAAATGATTCTTAATTTTATCACTACAATCAAAGAGACACCATGTGCAACCCAAAACTTTTAAAACCCTGAGAGTTTAGTTGGCTTATGGAAAACTGATAACTAGAGGAAGAGCACACACGGTGAGAAAACGAGTCTTCCTAGACAAGGCCACAGCCATCTTCCACTGGAAGCTTCCCTTCTAAGGCCCCTCAATAAACACCATACATACATGGGTGGACACTGATGTAAAACGGATACTGGGTTTTAGCTGAAGAACTTTTAGCCCACAAGTCGCTCTATTATGGGAATCAGTTTTCTCATTACACACTTTTCTATAGTGTTTAACAACATGGTCTAAAACTGTGCACATCAAAAATAAAATGTTGCATATACTTTTCATTTCTATTACTGATATTTAGTTGAATTTGTTTAAAATTGTCAGTAAAGTGCTTTATAAGGGGAATTATGAGTGACGGGACCTTGAGAGTTTGTCCTGGTGCTCACCACGTGGGCCTGGGCCCTGGCCCCCAGGTAAGGGCCCCGCCCAGGCTGCGCTCCTCCCGGGGAGCCCGGCAGGTGGGCCCCTCTCCCAGGCCCCCGCCGCCTCCGGCCCGTGCCCAGCGGCCCCCCAGGCCCGCTCACCTCTTCTGCAGGTCTCTGTCGTCCAGTCTCTCTGGATGGAGCGAGAGCAGCCTCTGCACTTCTGATACGTTGCCCGTGGCGGCAGCTCTGTAGATTTCTATGCGATCTCTGCCTTGGTTGCAGTACCCGGACTCCGAGGTGACCCCACCTCCAGCCTCAGGCTGCCAGCCACCACCATCGCTCTGGGGTCTCCTTCGGAAACCCAAGCGGGACCTGACCTTCTGAAGCCCAGAGCCAAAAAACTTCTTCATGGCCAAGCCACGGGCTTCAGAACCTCCTCCGCACTTCTCACGCCTGTTTTCTCCGCGCCCAGCCAACAGTAGCCTCTAGAGCAGCCAACTCCAGTCGCCACAGTATCCCCGCAGGACAGCAAGGCGGTTTGGAATCTCTCTGCCCAGAACGGCCGTCGCCAAGCAACGGTGCACGGGGCAGAGGCCGAGGGCTGCGCGTGCGCACAGAGCCCCGTGGCCAAGGTCAAGGGCACCCGGAGCCCACGTGCAAGGCCCAGGCGCCTCAAGCTTCAGAGGTGGCCTGTGGGCAGCGCTGAGTTCCATTCGGACCTCGGTGGGCGCTGGCCCAGGCTTCTGCTGGGTCGTCTGAGCAAAATGAAATAGGAAATTTCATTTCCTGAATTAAGAAAACAGGTATGTAACAGGCAGAGAACTTGGGGGAAGCAAAAACCATAAATGAGAGAAGAAAAAATACCTTTATGTACCCTAAAACTGAAATGTATTAATTTCGATTTATAAAACACAAAAGCATTTAAAAGCTTGATTTCCCAGAGAAAACTCTTGTATTTTTTTTTGGGGTGAAAATTGCTTTAATCAAGATATTTCACTGAATTATAAAAATATGATACTTTGTGTTTTTGATTTTTGGAGCCTAACCCCTTTTGTAGGAGCTCTTGTTTCGCATAACACGGCAGTTTTAGGGCCCTGGCAGCCGTGCCGCACGGGGGCCACCTGTGCACCACACGTCACAGGGGTGTGGCCTGCCTCTGAGGCCTCCGTGGCGCGGTTCTCCCGTGGGGATCCCGCTGACAGCGACAGCACCTCCGAGGGTGCCCTTCGCGGGCCTGTTACCTCCAATGACCGCGGAGCCATGTCCGTCCGCTCTGACCCAGGGCTCGCCCCCATCTGTCGGTCCAGAACGACCTACAGTAGAAAAAGGCAGAACGACAGGGGGGTGGAAAGGCGGACTTTTGAAAATCCACAAACAGTTGAAAGCAGACAATCGCAGCCATAGAAATGAACGAGAGCCGAGGCACTGAGACTGGAAAGGGCAGAGAAGGGGAAGGCGGACCCACAGAGGACTTCGGGGAGCCTCGGGACGCAGAGCGGCTGGCAGGCCGCGGGCGGAGGGCCACGCACCTGCGCCACCTGCGGGCGGCCGGGTCGCCGCGCGCGCCGGGGCTCCGGGCCCCGCCCCCGGGGCACAGCGGGACGCGGCCACCTGTCCGCAGACGGCGACTGGGCCCGGGCGGCCGGGGAGCAGCGCCGCCTGCAGCGGGGTGGCGGGGCCGAAGCGCACGGCGGAGAGGCAGCCGGTGAAGCCCCCGCGCCGGCTCGCAGCGTGTCCGGGTCAGCGCCGGGGGGGCTCTGCGGGCCAAGAAGAGGGCACACACGTGAGGCGGGGCCGCCGGCGGGGCCGCGGGCAGGGACCTCTCTGCGAAGCCTGGGCGCGGCCTTCCTCGGGAGACGCGACAGGGCCCCCTGTGCCTCGGCCGAGGACCCGCGGGACGGCCTGCCCGCCGCCAACTGCACTTTCCCCAGCGGCGTTCACCGTGACAAACCAATGAAATCCCCCGCCACTTCCGTTTTCAAATGATCATTAGAGTGGGCAACCTAAATGAGCAAACTAAACAGAAACAGTCTCAGAGATATAGAGGAAAAACCGAGGGTTGCCAGATGCTGGGGGGTGGGGGTGGGGGAGAAGCCGAGGGGACCAGAAAGTGCAAATCAGTAGCCACAACATTGCCACGGGGATACATACGAAAGACACTTTGGGGAATGTAATCAACAATGCCGTGAAAACCCTGCAAGCGTCAGACGGGCACCCGTCCCATCAGACAGACCGCCCCACGGACGGTGTAGACGCCCGACCCCTGCAGTGTACACCCAAGGCTGAACAATACTGAATGTCAACCACAATTTAACACATATATAGCCACAGGATGTGGAGTACAGCATAGGGAATAGTCAGTGGTACTGTAACAGCTATGAACACTGCCACAGGGGTAGTACATTGGGGGCTTATCACTTTGTGAGGGAAACTCTTGTATTTTGAAACGTTTTATTTTCAACCTCAATATCTATCACCTTAGACCCAAAAATCTTCTTTAAAAATTGGAGTATACTTTGTACTTATCTGCTTTTTGAATAAGGCCTGTGAAACTAGAAATCTCTTTCTCTTTTCAGTATATATGTTAAGAAAGAAAGGAAATTTGCTGTTTTGCCTCAGGATTCCACCAATTTATTCAGTCTAGAATGGCTAGAAAAGATCCACGTTTCCAATCCTTTCTTTAGTTGGTATTATATTCACTTGTCAATTTGTGACAACTGGACCAGTATTATTATAGCCGGTTTGATTTTCAAACACCTTTTTAAAAACCCACCTTAAATTTGTCACTTAAATCCTTCAGTTGTCTTTCCAAAGGTGAGTTTGCATTAAGTTAATCGATTCATAACTAACCACACTACTGACTGTTCATTTTTGGCAGTGTCAACACACTTGTCTGTACAATTATTTTGCCAATATTTGAGTATTTAATCATTTTTTGTCATTATAAAACTGAGTGGGAAATATAAAAATGAATTTACCAACACCCAGAAGCACAGATCATACAGACATAATACAATTATTAAACTTAGACATGATTAGGCATTCTGAGAAACATCCTTACGTTAAGTGAAACAAATTAAATATGTAAATCATTAGAAATAAATCATGGAAGATTATAGCTAAAAATCGAGGTAAAAATCGAAGTAATCGAGGTAAAACCAGTAATAGCTCTGACAACTTTCTTGGGATGAAACCCTTACATTATAACACGTTAAGGCTACTATTAGGTTTTTGTGCTTTTAAGTTGCATATACATTTGAACCTAAAATGCTATGAACTAATAATCACTTCTCCGTAATCACTACGTAAGTTTGGCAGCTAGTGGAAAAAGTATCTACTATTATTCTAATCTACCATTTCAGAGGAAAGAGTCCAATTTTAGCTGTTGCGTTTTTCTGAGTTTTCAGAAATGGATTCCAGCAGAGAAAGACTATTTCTGATGCTCTGGAGAGTATTTTGGCCTTTTTGTCACAAGCACTGAGTGCAAGTTTTTGGCAGTGCTTCTATACATTATGCACCTCCTAAGTAGTGGACGTAGCTGTTTCCAAGTGCAGAAATTTTCCATCTTTGAAATTTAGCAAGTTACGATTCTACATGACACAATATTTTATTCTAGATTAAGAGTATTTTTCAGATTTTTATGTTATGCTTGCATACAGTATTATTTTCATTATATTTCCAATATGCATTATTATGTAAAAGTTCAACTTATATTTTCTTTCAATCTGGGGCTTTGCTATGCATTCTTTTAGAGGTGTATTTTGATGAACTAAAGTTTTTAAAGTTTTGAAATCACATTTTTCTTCTCTTTCTCCTCCTTCTCCATCTTCTCCTCCTCTTCCCCTTCGTTCTCCATTTCTGGTTAGAGCTCTCTGTGTCTTCTCTAAGAAAATGTTGCCTATTCCAAGATTACAAAAAAATTCATCCCTGTGTTGTTCTCAAAACAGACACCGTCTTTCCCTGAAAATAAGACCTAGCTGGACAATCAGTTGCAATGCATCTCTTGGAGCAAAAATTAATATAAGACCCGGTCTTATTTTACTGTAATACAAGACAGCACCGCGACCCCTCCCCGCCCCCCTTTCATCTCCCAGGAGCGCCAGGCGCCCTCCCTTCCCGCCTGCCTCGGTGGCCCCGCGCCCAGCACCAAAAGAGCTGGACAAAACGGCGAAAATAGGGAGCGCACGTGCCCTCGGGTTCCAGGAGAGACCACCACAGAAAAAAGCAGGCAGGCGGGCATGCACACAACCCACACAAGGAGGGTGTCTGGGACTGCTCCTCTCCTCCCGCATTCGGGACCCCGGGGCTCGGAGCCCGGCTGCAATCCGCGGACCCTGGAGGCCTGCCCCGGGGTCCCACGGTGACTGACAGCGCCCGGGCACTGCCTCCGTAAGGGAGCCCAGCCCCGGGCACCACCGCACTCCGGTGGGGAAGCTGCCACTTCAACTCAGCCTCAGAGCGTCTGTCCCAGTCGGTGTCCCATCCAGTGCGTCCGTACCCCCTCCTCCCCAACTCCCAACCCCTGTCTGTCTGTCTTCTGCCACCTCCAGGGAAGTGGTAGCGGCCCCGTGGAGCCACAGATGGCGCTAAGGGGCCTCGCTGCGGGCAAGGAGTAAAAGGAAGTCCACCCAGGCGACGTTTGCAGGAGGCGGGGAGCAGTCGGGAGGCGGGGCCCTGGCGGAGCCGGCCAGCGGGAGATGCTCCGGTTGGGAGCAGCCCGGCAGCCTGGTTCGCGCTCACCATACAGGGCTGTCCGCAGATCTTGTGGCGCCAGGAGCCTACTCCCAGCGTCTATGGCCACAGCGGCTTGAACGCGCCCGATCTCCTCTGATCTGGGAAGCGAAGCAGGGTCGGGCCTAGTTAGTACTTGGATGGGGTCCGCCCCGGAATACCGGGTGCCCTAGGCTTTGGCCCGCCACTCCTTTGGCGGCCGCCCTGTCCCTAGTCCTTAGGGAGTGGACCAGCGCGCCTAATAAACCCACGCCAGGGGTGGCGCTTGGGAGGCTGGAGGGTTAGGGAGAGAGGAATGGGTGGCGCCACACAGCACTACAATCTCGCTGCATCGGCCCTACGCCAGGCCCTTCGGCCCGGGCTCCCTCCCTCCCCGCACACCCTTCTTAGTCCCCTTCCCTCCCGCAAGCCCTCTGCCAGCAGCCTTTCGTCCCACCCCAACGCCCAAGCCCCTGTCTGTCTGCATGCGCAGGCCTGCCTCGGACTTGGGCGGCTTTCTCCAGCCAAGGACGTGCTTGGCACCTCAGGACCCAGCCCAGGGGACGACTATCGCTCTGCCTGCACCTGGGCCCCGAGACAGAGACTCGGGGTGTCGCCGGACACCGGACCAAGGGGAAGGCCACCCGCCCCTCCACACCGGAAAGATCTGTCTCCGCTGGACAGCACCGCGACCCCTCCCCGCCCCCCTTTCATCTCCCAGGAGCGCCAGGCGCCCTCCCTTCCCGCCTGCCTCGGTGGCCCCGCCCCCAGCACCAAAAGAGCTGGACAAAACGGCGAAAATAGGGAGCGCACGTGCCCTCGGGTTCCAGGAGAGACCACCACAGGGAAAAGCAGGCAGGCGGGCATGCTCACAACCCACACAAGGAGGGTGCCTGGGGCTGCCCCTCTCCTCCCGCCTGAGGGACCCCTGGCGGGCTCGAAGCCCGGCGGCAATCCGCGGACCCTGGAGGCCTGCCCCGGGGTCCCAAGGTGACTGACAGCGCCCGGGCAATGCCTCCGTAACGGAGCCCAGCCCCGGGCACCACGGCACTCCTGTGGGGAAGCTGCCACTTCAACTCAGCCTCAGAGCGTCTGTCCCAGTCGGTGTCCCATCCAGTGCGTCCGTCCCCCCTCCTCCCCAACTCCCAACCCCTGTCTGTCTGTCTTCTGCCACCTCCAGGGAAGTGGTAGCGGCCCCGTGGAGCCACAGATGGCGCTAAGGGGCCTCGCTGCTGGCAAGGAGTAAAAGGAAGTCCACCCAGGCGACTTTGGCAGGAGGCGGGGAGCAGTCGGGAGGCGGGGCCCTGGGGAGCCGGCCAGCGGGGAGATGCTCCGGATGGGAGCAGCCCGGCAGCCTGGTTCGCGCTCACCATACAGGGCGGTCCGCCGATCTGGTGGCGCCAGGAGCCTACTCAAGCGTCTATGGCCACAGCGGCTTGAACGCGCCCGATCTCCTCTGATCTGGGAAGCGGAGCAGGGTCCGGCCTGGTTAGTACTTGGATGGGGTCCGCCCCGGAATACCGGGTGCCCTAGGCTTTGGCCCGCCACTCCTTTTGCGGCCGCCCCGCCCCTCGTCCTCCGGGAATGGCCCAGCCCGCCTAATAAACCCACGCCAGGGGTGGCGCTTGGGAGGCTGGAGGGTTAGGGGGATAGGAATGGGTGGCGCCACACAGCACTACAATCTCGCTGCATCGGCCCCACGCCAGGCCCTTCGGCCCGGCTCCCCCCCTCCCCGCACCCCCTTCTTAGTCCCCTTCCCTCCAGCAAGCCCTCTGCCAGCAGCCTTTCCTCCCGCCCCCAACGACCAAGCCCTGGTTTGTCTGCATGCGCAGGCCTGCCTCGGACTTGGGCGGCTTTCTCCAGCCAAGTACGTGCTTGGCACCTCGGGACCCAGCCCAGGGGACGACTATCGCTCTGCCTGCACCTGGGCCCCGAGACAGAGACTCGGGGTGTCGCCGGACACCGGACCAAGGGGAAGGCCACCCGCCCCACCCCACCGGAAAGATCTGTCTCCGCTGGACAGCACCGCGACCCCTCCCCGCCCCCCTTTCATCTCCCAGGAGCGCCAGGCGCCCTCCCTTCCCGCCTGCCTCCGTGGCCCCGCCCCCAGCACCAAAAGAGCTGGAGGAAACGGCGAAAATAGGGAGCGCACGTGCCCTCGGGTTCCAGGAGAGACCACCACAGGGAAAAGCAGGCAGGCGGGCATGCACACAACCCACACAAGGAGGGTGTCTGGGGCTGCCCCTCTCCTCCCGCATGCGGGACCCCGGGGCTCGGAGCCGGCTGCAATCCGCGGACCCTGGAGGCCTGCCCCGGGATCCCACGGTGTTGACAGCGCCCGGGCACTGCATCCGCAACGGAGCCCAGCCCCGGGCACCACGGCACTCCTGTGGGGAAGCTGCCACTTCAACTCAGCCTCAGTGCCTCTGTCCCAGTCGGTGTCCCATCCTGTGCGTCCGTCTCCCCTCCTCCCCAACTCCCAACACCTGTCTGTCTGTCTTCTGCCACCTCCAGGGAAGGGGTAGCGGCCCAGTGGAGCCACAGATGGCGCTAAGGGGCCGCGCTGCGGGCAAGGAGTAAAAGGAAGTCCACCCAGGCGACGTTTGCAGGAGGTGGGGAGCAGTCGGGAGGCGGGGCCCTGGCGGAGCCGGCCAGCGGGGAGATGCTCCAGATGGGAGCAGCCCAGCAGCCTGGTTCGCGCTCACCATACAGGGCGGTCCGCCGATCTTGTGGCGCCAGGAGCCTACTCCCAGCGTCTATGGCCACAGCGGCTTGAACGCGCCCGATCTCCTCTGATCTGGGAAGCGAAGCAGGGTCGGGCCTGGTTAGTACTTGGATGGGGTCCGCCCCGGAATACCGGGTGCCCTAGGCTTTGGCCCGCCACTCCTTTGGCGGCCGTCCTGTCCCTAGTCCTTAGGGAGTGGCCCAGCGCGCCTAATAAACCCACGCCAGGGGTGGTGCTGGGGGCGCTGGAGGGCAGGGAGAGAGGAATGGGTGGCGCCACACAGCACTACAATCTCGCTGCATCGGACCCACCCCAGGCCCTTCGGCCCGGGCTCCCCCCCTCCCCGCACCCCCTTCTTAGTCCCCTTCCCTCCAGCAAGCCCTCTGCCAGCAGCCTTTCCTCCCGCCCCCAACGCCCAAGCCCTGGTTTGTCTGCATGCGCAGGCCTGCCTAGGCCTTGGGCGGCTCTCTCCAGCCAAGGACGTGCTTGGCAACTCGGGACCCAGCCCAGGGGACGACTATCGCTCTGCCTGCACCTGGGCCCCGAGACAGAGACTCGGGGTGTCGCCGGACACCGGACCAAGGGGAAGGCCACCCGCCCCACCCCACCGGAAAGATCTGTCTCCGCTAAACAGCACCGCGACCCCTCCCCGCCCCCCTTTCATCTCCCAGGAGCGCCAGGCGCCCTCCTTTCCCGCCTGCCTCGGTGGCCCCGCCCCCAGCACCAAAAGAGCTGGACAAAACGGCGAAAATAGGGAGCGCACGTGCCGTCGGGTTCCAGGAGAGACGACCACAGGGAAAAGCAGGCAGGCGGGCATGCACACAACCCACACAAGGAGGGTGCCTTGGGCTGCCCCTCTCCTCCAGCATGCGGGACCCCGGGCGGGCTCGGAGCCCGGCGGCAATCGCCGGACCCTGGAGGCCTGCCCCAGGATCCCACGGTGACTGACAGCGCCCGGGCACTGCATCCGCAACGGAGCCCAGCCCCGGGCACCACGGCACTCCTGTGGGGAAGCTGCCACTTTAACTCAGCCTCAGTGCCTCTGTCCCAGTCGGTGTCCCATCCTGTGTGTCAGTCTCCCCTCCTCTCCAACTCCCAAACCCTGTCTGTCTGTCTTCTGCCACCTCCAGGGAAGTGGTAGCGGCCTCGTGGAGCCACAGATGGCGCTAAGGGGCCTCGCTGCGGGCAAGGAGTAAAAGGAAGTCCACCCAGGCGACGTTTGCAGGAGGCGGGGAGCAGTCGAGAGGCGGGGCCCTGGCGGAGCCGGCCAGCGGGGAGATGCTCCGGATGGGAGCAGCCCGGCAGCCTGGTTCGCGCTCACCATACAGGGCGGTCCGCCGATCTTGTGGCGCCAGGAGCCTGCTCCCAGCGTCTATGGCCACAGTGGCTTGAACGCGCCCGATCTCCTCTGATCTGGGAAGCGAAGCAGGGTCGGGCCTGGTTAGTACGTGGATGGGGTCCGCCCCGGAATACCGGGTGCCCTAGGCTTTGGCCCGCCACTCCTTTGGCGGCCGCCCTGTCCCTAGTCCTTAGGTAGTGGCCCAGCGCGCCTAATAAACCCACGCCAGGGGTGGTGCTGGGGGCGCTGGAGGGCAGGGGGAGAGGAATGGGTGGCGCCACACAGCACTACAATCTCGCTGCATCGGACCCACCCCAGGCCATTCGGCCCGGGCTCCCCCCCTCCCCGCACCCCCTTCTTAGTCCCCTTCCCTCCAGCAAGCCCTCTGCCAGCAGCCTTTCCTCCCGCCCCCAACGCCCAAGCCCTGGTTTGTCTGCATGCGCAGGCCTGCCTAGGCCTTGGGCGGCTCTCTCCAGCCAAGGACGTGCTTGGCAACTCGGGACCCAGCCCAGGGGACGACTATCGCTCTGCCTGCACCTGGGCCCCGAGACAGAGACTCGGGGTGTCGCCGGACACCGGACCAAGGGGAAGGCCACCCGCCCCACCCCACCGGAAAGATCTGTCTCCGCTAAACAGCACCGCGACCCCTCCCCGCCCCCCTTTCATCTCCCAGGAGCGCCAGGCGCCCTCCTTTCCCGCCTGCCTCGGTGGCCCCGCCCCCAGCACCAAAAGAGCTGGACAAAACGGCGAAAATAGGGAGCGCACGTGCCGTCGGGTTCCAGGAGACACGACCACAGGGAAAAGCAGGCAGGCGGGCATGCACACAACCCACACAAGGAGGGTGCCTTGGGCTGCCCCTCTCCTCCAGCATGCGGGACCCCGGGCGGGCTCGGAGCCCGGCGGCAATCGCCGGACCCTGGAGGCCTGCCCCAGGATCCCACGGTGACTGACAGCGCCCGGGCACTGCATCCGCAACGGAGCCCAGCCCCGGGCACCACGGCACTCCTGTGGGGAAGCTGCCACTTTAACTCAGCCTCAGTGCCTCTGTCCCAGTCGGTGTCCCATCCTGTGTGTCAGTCTCCCCTCCTCTCCAACTCCCAAACCCTGTCTGTCTGTCTTCTGCCACCTCCAGGGAAGTGGTAGCGGCCTCGTGGAGCCACAGATGGCGCTAAGGGGCCTCGCTGCGGGCAAGGAGTAAAAGGAAGTCCACCCAGGCGACGTTTGCAGGAGGCGGGGAGCAGGCGGGAGGCGGGGCCCTGGCGAAGCCGGCCAGCGGGGAGATGCTCCGGATGGGAGCAGCCCGGCAGCCTGGTTCGCGCTCACCATACAGGGCGGTCCGCCGATCTTGTGGCGCCAGGAGCCTGCTCCCAGCGTCTATGGCCACAGTGGCTTGAACGCGCCCGATCTCCTCTGATCTGGGAAGCGAAGCAGGGTCGGGCCTGGTTAGTACGTGGATGGGGTCCGCCCCGGAATACCGGGTGCCCTAGGCTTTGGCCCGCCACTCCTTTGGCGGCCGCCCTGTCCCTAGTCCTTAGGTAGTGGCCCAGCGCGCCTAATAAACCCACGCCAGGGGTGGCGCTTGGGAGGCTGGAGGGTTAGGGGGAGAGGAATGGGTGGCGCCACACAGCACTACAATCTCCTGCATGGGCCCCAGGCCACGCCCTTCGGCCCGGGCTCCCCCGCCCTCCGGCACCACGTTCTTAGTCCCCTTCCCTCCCGCAAGCCCTCTGCCAGCAGCCTTTGGTCCCACCCCAACGCCCAAGCCCCGGTCTGTCTGCAGGCGCAGGCCTGCCTAGGCCTTGGGCGGCTTTCTCCAGCCAAGGACGTGCTTGGCACCTCGGGACCCAGCCCAGGGGAAGACTATCGCTCAGCCTGCACCTGGGCCCCGAGACAGAGACTCGGGGTGTCGCCGGACACCGGACCAAGGGGAAGGCCACCCGCCCCACCCCACCGGAAAGATCTGTCTCCGCTGGACAGCACCGCGACCCCTCCCCGCCCCCCTTTCATCTCCCAGGAGCGCCAGGCGCCCTCCCTTCCCGCCTGCCTCGGTGGCCCCGCCCCCAACACCAAAAGAGCTGGACAAAACGGCGAAAATAGGGAGCGCACGTGCCCTCGGGTTCCAGGAGAGACCACCACAGGGAAAAGCAGGCAGGCGGGCATGCACACAACCCACACAAGGAGGGTGTCTGGGACTGCTCCTCTCCTCCCGCATTTGGGACCCCAGGGCTCGGAGCCCGGCTGCAATCCGCGGACCCTGGAGGCCTGCCCCGGTATCCCACGGTGACTGACATCGCCGGGGCACTGCATCCGCAACGGAGCCCAGCCCCGGGCACCACCGCACTCCGGTGGGGAAGCTGCCACTTCAACTCAGCCTCAGAGCGTCTGTCCCAGTCGGTGTCCCATCCAGTGCGTCCGTCCCCCCTCCTCCCCAACTCCCAACCCCTGTCTGTCTGTCTTCTGCCACCTCCTGGGAAGAGGTAGCGGTCCCGTGGAGCCACCTATGGCGCTAAGGGGCCTCGCTGCGGGCAACGAGTAAAAGGAAATCCACCCAGGCGACGTTTGCAGGAGGCAGGGAGCAGGCGGGAGGCGGGGCCCTGGCGGAGCCGGCCAGTGGGGAGATGCTCCGGATGGGAGCAGCCCGGCAGCCTGGTACGCGCTCACCATACAGGGCCGTCCGCCGATCTTAAGGCGCCGGGAGCCTACTCCCAGCGTCTATGGCCACAGCGGCTTGAACGCGCCCGATCTCCTCTGATCTGGGAAGCGAAGCAGTGTCGGGCCTGGTTAGTACTTGGATGGGGTCCGCCCCGGAATACCGGGTGCCCTAGGCTTTGGCCCGGCACTCCTTTGGCGGCCCCCCCGCCCCTCGTCCTTCGGGAGTGGCCCAGCGCGCCTAATAAACCCACGCCAGGGGTGTCGCTTGGGAGGCTGGAGGGTTAGGGGGAGAGGAATGGGTGGCGCCACACAGCACTACAATCTCGCTGCATCGGACCCACGCCAGGCCCTTCGGCCCGGGCTCCCCCCCTCCCCGCACCCCCTTCTTAGTCTCCTTCCCTCCCGCAAGCCCTCTGCCACTAGCCTTTCGTCCCGCCCCCAACGCCCAAGCCCTGGTTTTTCTGCATGCGCAGGCCTGCCTAGGCCTTGGGCGGCTTTCTCCAGCCAAGGACCTCCTTGGCACCTCGGGACCCAGCCCAGGGGACGACTATCGCTCTGCCTGCACCTGGGCCCCGAGACAGAGACTCGGGGTGTCGCCGGACACCGGACCAAGGGGAAGGCCACCCGCCCCACCCACCGGAAAGATCTGTCTCCGCTGGACAGCACCGCGACCCCTCCCCGCCCCACTTTCATTTCCCAGGAGCGCCAGGCGCCCTCCCTTCCCGCCTACCTCGGTGGCCCCGCCCCCAGCACCAAAAGAGCTGGACAAAACGGCGAAAATAGGGAGCGCACGTGCCCTCGGGTTCCAGGAGAGACCACCACAGGGAAAAGCAGGCAGGCGGGCATGCACACAACCCACACAAGGAGGGTGTCTGGGACTGCTCCTCTCCTCCTGCATTCGGGACCCCGGGGCTCGGAGCCCTGCGGCAATCCCCGGACCCTGGAGGCCTGCCCCGGGATCCCACGGTGACTGACAGCGCCCGGGCACTGCATCCGCAACGGAGCCCAGCCCCGGGCACCACGGCACTCCTGTGGGGAAGCTGCCACTTCAACTCAGCCTCAGTGCCTCTGTCCCAGTCGGTGTCCCATCCTGTGTGTCAGTCTCCCCTCCTCTCCAAGTCCCAACCCCTGTCTGTCTGTCTTCTGCCTCCTCCAGGGAAGTGGTAGAGGCCCCGTGGAGCCACAGATGGCGCTAAGGGGCCTCGCTGCGGGCAAGGAGTAAAAGGAAGTCCACCCAGGCGACATTTGGAGGAGGCGGGGAGCAGTCGAGAGGCGGGGCCCTGGCGGAGCCGGCCAGCGGGGAGATGCTCCGGATGGGAGCAGCCCGGCAGCCTGGTTCGCACTCACCATACAGGGCGGTCCGCCGATCTTGTGGCGCCAGGAGCCTGCTCCCAGCGTCTATGGCCTCAGCGGCTTGAACGCGCCCGATCTCCTCTGATCTGGGAAGCGAAGCAGGGTCGGGCCTGGTTAGTACGTGGATGGGGTCTGCCCCGGAATAATGGGTGCCCTAGGCTTTGGCCCGCCACTCCTTTGGCGGCCGCCCTGTCCCTAGTCCTTAGGGAGTGGCCCAGCGCGCCTAATAAACCCACGCCAGGGATGGCGCTTGGGAGGCTGGAGGGTTAGAGGGAGAGGAATGGGTGGCGCCACACAGCACTACAATCTCGCTGCATCGGCCCCAGGCCACGCCCTTCGGCCCGGGCTCCCACGCCCTCCGGCACCCCCTTCTTAGTCCCCTTCCCTCCCGCAAGCCCTCTGCCAGCAGCCTTTGGTCCCACCCCAACGCCCAAGCACCTGTCTGCCTGCAGGCGCAGGCCTGCCTAGGCCTTGGGCGGCTCTCTCCAGCCAAGGACGTGCTTGGCACCTCGGGACCCAGCCCAGGGGACGACTATCGCTCTGCCTGCACCTGGGCCCCGAGACAGAGACTCGGGGTGTCGCCGGACACCGGACCAAGGGGAAGGCCACCCGCCCCACCCCACCGGAAAGATCTGTCTCCGCTGGACAGCACCGCGACCCCTCCCCGCCCCCCTTTCATCTCCCAGGAGCGCCAGGCGCCCTCCCTTCCCGCCTGCCTCGGTGGCCCCGCCCCCAGCACCAAAAGAGCTGGACAAAACGGCGAAAATAGGGAGCGCACGTGCCCTCGGATTCCAGGAGAGACCACCACAGGGAAAAGCAGGCAGGCGGGCATGCACACAACCCACACAAGGAGGGTGTCTGGGACTGCTCCTCTCCTCCCGCATTCGGGACCCCGGGGCTCGGAGCCGGCTGCAATCCGCGGACCCTGGAGGCCTGACCCGGGGTCCCACGGTGACTGACAGCGCCCGGGCACTGCATCCGCAACGGAGCCCAGCTCCGAGCACCACGGCACTCCTGTGGGGAAGCTGCCACTTCAACTCAGCCTCAGTGCCTCTGTCCCAGTCGGTGTCCCATCCTGTGCGTCCGTCTCCCCTCCTCTCCAACTCCCAACCCCTGTCTGTCTGTCTTCTGCCTCCTCCAGGGAAGTGGTAGAGGCCCCAAGAGCCACAGATGGCGCTAAGGGGCCTCGCTGCTGGCAAGGAGTAAAAGAAAGTCCACCCAGGCGACATTTGGAGGGGGCGGGGAGCAGGCGGGAGGCGGGGCCCTGGCGGAGCCGGCCAGCGGGGATATGCTCCGGATGGGAGCAGCCCGGCAGCCTGGTTCGCGCTCACCACACAGGGCGGTCCGCCGATCTTGTGGCGCCGGGAGCCTACTCCCAGCGTCTATGGCCACAGCGGCTTGAACGCGCCCGATCTCCTCTGATCTGGGAAGCGGAGCAGGATCGGGCCTGGTTAGTACGTGGATGGGGTCCGCCCCGGAATACCGGGTGCCCTAGGCTTTGGCAGGCCACTCGTTTTGCGGCCGCCCTGTCCCTAGTCCTTAGGGAGTGGCCCAGCGCGCCTAATAAACCCACCCCAGGGGTGGCGCTTGGGAGGCTGGAGGGTTAGGGGGAGAGGAATGGGTGGCGCCACACAGCACTACAATCTCGCTGCATCGGCCCCACTCCAGGCCCTTCGGCCCGGGCTCCCCCCCTCTCCGCACCCCCTTCTTAGTCCCCTTCCCTCCCGCAAGCCCTCTGCCAGCAGCCTTTCGTCCCGCCCCCAACGCCCAAGCCCTGGTTTTTCTGCATGCGCAGGCCTGCCTAGGCCTTGGGCGGCTTTCTCCAGCCAAGGACCTCCTTGGCACCTCGGGACCCAGCCCAGGGGACGACTATCGCTCTGCCTGCACCTGGGCCCCGAGACAGAGACTCGGGGTGTCGCCGGACACCGGACCAAGGGGAAGGCCACCCGCCCCACCCACCGGAAAGATCTGTCTCCGCTGGACAGCACCGCGACCCCTCCCCGCCCCCCTTTCATCTCCCAGGAGCGCCAGGCGCCCTCCCTTCCCGCCTGCCTCGGTGGCCCCGCCCCCAGCACCAAAAGAGCTGGACAAAACGGCGAAAATAGGGAGCGCACGTGCCCTCGGGTTCCAGGAGAGACCACCACAGGGAAAAGCAGGCAGGCGGGCATGCACACAACCCACACAAGGAGGGTGTCTGGGACTGCTCCTCTCCTCCTGCATTCGGGACCCCGGGGCTCGGAGCCCTGCGGCAATCCCCGGACCCTGGAGGCCTGCCCCGGGATCCCACGGTGACTGACAGCGCCCGGGCACTGCATCCGCAACGGAGCCCAGCCCCGGGCACCACGGCACTCCTGTGGGGAAGCTGCCACTTCAACTCAGCCTCAGTGCCTCTGTCCCAGTCGGTGTCCCATCCTGTGTGTCAGTCTCCCCTCCTCTCCAAGTCCCAACCCCTGTCTGTCTGTCTTCTGCCTCCTCCAGGGAAGTGGTAGAGGCCCCGTGGAGCCACAGATGGCGCTAAGGGGCCTCGCTGCGGGCAAGGAGTAAAAGGAAGTCCACCCAGGCGACATTTGGAGGAGGCGGGGAGCAGTCGAGAGGCGGGGCCCTGGCGGAGCCGGCCAGCGGGGAGATGCTCCGGATGGGAGCAGCCCGGCAGCCTGGTTCGCACTCACCATACAGGGCGGTCCGCCGATCTTGTGGCGCCAGGAGCCTGCTCCCAGCGTCTATGGCCTCAGCGGCTTGAACGCGCCCGATCTCCTCTGATCTGGGAAGCGAAGCAGGGTCGGGCCTGGTTAGTACGTGGATGGGGTCTGCCCCGGAATAATGGGTGCCCTAGGCTTTGGCCCGCCACTCCTTTGGCGGCCGCCCTGTCCCTAGTCCTTAGGGAGTGGCCCAGCGCGCCTAATAAACCCACGCCAGGGATGGCGCTTGGGAGGCTGGAGGGTTAGAGGGAGAGGAATGGGTGGCGCCACACATCACTACAATCTCGCTGCATCGGCCCCAGGCCACGCCCTTCGGCCCGGGCTCCCACGCCCTCCGGCACCCCCTTCTTAGTCCCCTTCCCTCCCGCAAGCCCTCTGCCAGCAGCCTTTGGTCCCACCCCAACGCCCAAGCACCTGTCTGCCTGCAGGCGCAGGCCTGCCTAGGCCTTGGGCGGCTCTCTCCAGCCAAGGACGTGCTTGGCACCTCGGGACCCAGCCCAGGGGACGACTATCGCTCTGCCTGCACCTGGGCCCCGAGACAGAGACTCGGGGTGTCGCCGGACACCGGACCAAGGGGAAGGCCACCCGCCCCACCCCACCGGAAAGATCTGTCTCCGCTGGACAGCACCGCGACCCCTCCCCGCCCCCCTTTCATCTCCCAGGAGCGCCAGGCGCCCTCCCTTCCCGCCTGCCTCGGTGGCCCCGCCCCCAGCACCAAAAGAGCTGGACAAAACGGCGAAAATAGGGAGCGCACGTGCCCTCGGATTCCAGGAGAGACCACCACAGGGAAAAGCAGGCAGGCGGGCATGCACACAACCCACACAAGGAGGGTGTCTGGGACTGCTCCTCTCCTCCCGCATTCGGGACCCCGGGGCTCGGAGCCGGCTGCAATCCGCGGACCCTGGAGGCCTGACCCGGGGTCCCACGGTGACTGACAGCGCCCGGGCACTGCATCCGCAACGGAGCCCAGCCCCGAGCACCACGGCACTCCTGTGGGGAAGCTGCCACTTCAACTCAGCCTCAGTGCCTCTGTCCCAGTCGGTGTCCCATCCTGTGCGTCCGTCTCCCCTCCTCTCCAACTCCCAACCCCTGTCTGTCTGTCTTCTGCCTCCTCCAGGGAAGTGGTAGAGGCCCCAAGAGCCACAGATGGCGCTAAGGGGCCTCGCTGCTGGCAAGGAGTAAAAGAAAGTCCACCCAGGCGACATTTGGAGGGGGCGGGGAGCAGGCGGGAGGCGGGGCCCTGGCGGAGCCGGCCAGCGGGGATATGCTCCGGATGGGAGCAGCCCGGCAGCCTGGTTCGCGCTCACCACACAGGGCGGTCCGCCGATCTTGTGGCGCCGGGAGCCTACTCCCAGCGTCTATGGCCACAGCGGCTTGAACGCGCCCGATCTCCTCTGATCTGGGAAGCGGAGCAGGATCGGGCCTGGTTAGTACGTGGATGGGGTCCGCCCCGGAATACCGGGTGCCCTAGGCTTTGGCAGGCCACTCGTTTTGCGGCCGCCCTGTCCCTAGTCCTTAGGGAGTGGCCCAGCGCGCCTAATAAACCCACCCCAGGGGTGGCGCTTGGGAGGCTGGAGGGTTAGGGGGAGAGGAATGGGTGGCGCCACACAGCACTACAATCTCGCTGCATCGGCCCCACTCCAGGCCCTTCGGCCCGGGCTCCCCCCCTCTCCGCACCCCCTTCTTAGTCCCCTTCCCTCCCGCAAGCCCTCTGCCAGCAGCCTTTCGTCCCACCCCAACGCCCAAGCCAAGGTCTGTCTGCAGGCGCAGGCCTGCCTAGGCCTTGGGCGGCTTTCTCCAGCCAAGGACGTTCTTGGCACCTCGGGACCCAGCCCAGGGGACGACTATCGCTCTGCCTGCACCTGGGCCCCGACACAGAGACTCGGGGTGTCGCCGGACACAGGACCAAGGAAAAGGCCACCCGCCCCACCCCACCGGAATGATCTGTCTCCGCTGGACAGCACCGCGACCCCTCCCCGCCCCCCTTTCATCTCCCAGGAGCGCCAGGCGCCCTCCCTTCCCGCCTGCCTCGGTGGCCCCGCCCCCAGCACCAAAAGAGCTGGACAAAACGGCGAAAATAGGGAGCGCACGTGCCCTCGGGTTCCAGGAGAGACCACCACAGGGAAAAGCAGGCAGGCGGGCATGCACACAACCCACACAAGGAGGGTGTCTGGGACTGCTCCTCTCCTCCTGCATTCGGGACCCCGGGGCTCGGAGCCCTGCGGCAATCCCCGGACCCTGGAGGCCTGCCCCGGGATCCCACGGTGACTGACAGCGCCCGGGCACTGCATCCGCAACGGAGCCCAGCCCCGGGCACCACGGCACTCCTGTGGGGAAGCTGCCACTTCAACTCAGCCTCAGTGCCTCTGTCCCAGTCGGTGTCCCATCCTGTGTGTCAGTCTCCCCTCCTCTCCAAGTCCCAACCCCTGTCTGTCTGTCTTCTGCCTCCTCCAGGGAAGTGGTAGAGGCCCCGTGGAGCCACAGATGGCGCTAAGGGGCCTCGCTGCGGGCAAGGAGTAAAAGGAAGTCCACCCAGGCGACATTTGGAGGAGGCGGGGAGCAGTCGAGAGGCGGGGCCCTGGCGGAGCCGGCCAGCGGGGAGATGCTCCGGATGGGAGCAGCCCGGCAGCCTGGTTCGCGCTCACCATACAGGGCGGTCCGCCGATCTTGTGGCGCCAGGAGCCTGCTCCCAGCGTCTATGGCCACAGCGGCTTGAACGCGCCCGATCTCCTCTGATCTGGGAAGCGAAGCAGGGTCGGGCCTGGTTAGTACGTGGATGGGGTCCGCCCCGGAATAATGGGTGCCCTAGGCTTTGGCCCGCCACTCCTTTGGCGGCCGCCCTGTCCCTAGTCCTTAGGCAGTGGCCCAGCGCGCCTAATAAACCCACGCCAGGGGTGGCGCTTGGGAGGCTGGAGGGTTAGGGGGAGAGGAATGGGTGGCGCCACACAGCAATACAATCTCCTGCATGGGCCCCAGGCCACGCCCTTCGGCCCGGGCTCCCCCGCCCTCCGGCACCCCCTTCTTAGTCCCCTTCCCTCCCGCAAGCCCTCTGCCAGCAGCCTTTGGTCCCACCCCAACGCCCAAGCCCCTGTCTGCCTGCAGGCGCAGGCCTGCCTAGGCCTTGGGCGGCTTTCTCCAGCCAAGGACGTGCTTGGCACATCGGGACCCAGCCCAGGGGACGACTATCGCTCTGCCTGCACCTGGGCCCCGACACAGAGACTCGGGGTGTCGCCGGACACCGGACCAAGGGGAAGGCCACCCGCCCCACCCCACCGGAAAGATCTGTCTCCGCTGGACAGCACCGCGACCCCTCCCCGCCCCCCTTTCATCTCCCAGGAGCGCCAGGCGCCCTCCCTTCCCGCCTGCCTCGGTGGCCCCGCCCCCAACACCAAAAGAGCTGGACAAAACGGCGAAAATAGGGAGCGCACGTGCCCTCGGGTTCCAGGAGAGACCACCACAGGGAAAAGCAGGCAGGCGGGCATGCACACAACCCACACAAGGAGGGTGTCTGGGACTGCTCCTCTCCTCCCGCATTCGGGACCCCAGGGCTCGGAGCCCGGCTGCAATCCGCGGACCCTGGAGGCCTGCCCCGGTATCCCACGGTGACTGACATCGCCGGGGCACTGCATCCGCAACGGAGCCCAGCCCCGGGCACCACCGCACTCCGGTGGGGAAGCTGCCACTTCAACTCAGCCTCAGAGCGTCTGTCCCAGTCGGTGTCCCATCCAGTGCGTCCGTCCCCCCTCCTCCCCAACTCCCAACCCCTGTCTGTCTGTCTTCTGCCACCTCTTGGGAAGAGGTAGCGGTCCCGTGGAGCCACCTATGGCGCTAAGGGGCCTCGCTGCGGGCAACGAGTAAAAGGAAATCCACCCAGGCGACGTTTGCAGGAGGCAGGGAGCAGGCGGGAGGCGGGGCCCTGGCGGAGCCGGCCAGTGGGGAGATGCTCCGGATGGGAGCAGCCCGGCAGCCTGGTACGCGCTCACCATACAGGGCCGTCCGCCGATCTTGTGGCGCCGGGAGCCTACTCCCAGCGTCTATGGCCACAGCGGCTTGAACGCGCCCGATCTCCTCTGATCTGGGAAGCGAAGCAGTGTCGGGCCTGGTTAGTACTTGGATGGGGTCCGCCCCGGAATACCGGGTGCCCTAGGCTTTGGCCCGGCACTCCTTTGGCGGCCCCCCCGCCCCTCGTCCTTCGGGAGTGGCCCAGCGCGCCTAATAAACCCACGCCAGGGGTGTCGCTTGGGAGGCTGGAGGGTTAGGGGGAGAGGAATGGGTGGCGCCACACAGCACTACAATCTCGCTGCATCGGACCCACGCCAGGCCCTTCGTCCCGGGCTCCCCCCCTCCCCGCACCCCCTTCTTAGTCCCCTTCCCTCCCGCAAGCCCTCTGCCACTAGCCTTTCGTCCCACCCCAACGCCCAAGCCCCGGTCTGTCTGCAGGCGCAGGCCTGCCTAGGCCTTGGGCGGCTCTCTCCAGCCAAGGACGTGCTTGGCACCTCGGGACCCAGCCCAGGGGATGACTATCGCTCTGCCTGCACCTGTGCCCCGAGACAGAGACTCGGGGTGTCGCCGGACACCGGACCAAGGGGAAGGCCACCCGCCCCACCCCACCGGAAAGATCTGTCTCCGCTGGACAGCACCGCGACCCCTCCCCGCCCCCCTTTCATCTCCCAGGAGCGCCAGGCGCCCTCCCTTCCCGCCTGCCTCGGTGGCCCCGCCCCCAGCACCAAAAGAGCTGGACAAAACGGCGAAAATAGGGAGCGCACGTGCCCTCGGGTTCCAGGAGAGACCACCACAGGGAAAAGCAGGCAGGCGGGCATGCACACAACCCACACAAGGAGGGTGTCTGGGACTGCTCCTCTCCTCCTGCATTCGGGACCCCGGGGCTCGGAGCCCTGCGGCAATCCCCGGACCCTGGAGGCCTGCCCCGGGATCCCACGGTGACTGACAGCGCCCGGGCACTGCATCCGCAACGGAGCCCAGCCCCGGGCACCACGGCACTCCTGTGGGGAAGCTGCCACTTCAACTCAGCCTCAGTGCCTCTGTCCCAGTCGGTGTCCCATCCTGTGTGTCAGTCTCCCCTCCTCTCCAAGTCCCAACCCCTGTCTGTCTGTCTTCTGCCTCCTCCAGGGAAGTGGTAGAGGCCCCGTGGAGCCACAGATGGCGCTAAGGGGCCTCGCTGCGGGCAAGGAGTAAAAGGAAGTCCACCCAGGCGACATTTGGAGGAGGCGGGGAGCAGTCGAGAGGCGGGGCCCTGGCGGAGCCGGCCAGCGGGGAGATGCTCCGGATGGGAGCAGCCCGGCAGCCTGGTTCGCACTCACCATACAGGGCGGTCCGCCGATCTTGTGGCGCCAGGAGCCTGCTCCCAGCGTCTATGGCCTCAGCGGCTTGAACGCGCCCGATCTCCTCTGATCTGGGAAGCGAAGCAGGGTCGGGCCTGGTTAGTACGTGGATGGGGTCTGCCCCGGAATAATGGGTGCCCTAGGCTTTGGCCCGCCACTCCTTTGGCGGCCGCCCTGTCCCTAGTCCTTAGGGAGTGGCCCAGCGCGCCTAATAAACCCACGCCAGGGATGGCGCTTGGGAGGCTGGAGGGTTAGAGGGAGAGGAATGGGTGGCGCCACACATCACTACAATCTCGCTGCATCGGCCCCAGGCCACGCCCTTCGGCCCGGGCTCCCACGCCCTCCGGCACCCCCTTCTTAGTCCCCTTCCCTCCCGCAAGCCCTCTGCCAGCAGCCTTTGGTCCCACCCCAACGCCCAAGCACCTGTCTGCCTGCAGGCGCAGGCCTGCCTAGGCCTTGGGCGGCTCTCTCCAGCCAAGGACGTGCTTGGCACCTCGGGACCCAGCCCAGGGGACGACTATCGCTCTGCCTGCACCTGGGCCCCGAGACAGAGACTCGGGGTGTCGCCGGACACCGGACCAAGGGGAAGGCCACCCGCCCCACCCCACCGGAAAGATCTGTCTCCGCTGGACAGCACCGCGACCCCTCCCCGCCCCCCTTTCATCTCCCAGGAGCGCCAGGCGCCCTCCCTTCCCGCCTGCCTCGGTGGCCCCGCCCCCAGCACCAAAAGAGCTGGACAAAACGGCGAAAATAGGGAGCGCACGTGCCCTCGGATTCCAGGAGAGACCACCACAGGGAAAAGCAGGCAGGCGGGCATGCACACAACCCACACAAGGAGGGTGTCTGGGACTGCTCCTCTCCTCCCGCATTCGGGACCCCGGGGCTCGGAGCCGGCTGCAATCCGCGGACCCTGGAGGCCTGACCCGGGGTCCCACGGTGACTGACAGCGCCCGGGCACTGCATCCGCAACGGAGCCCAGCCCCGAGCACCACGGCACTCCTGTGGGGAAGCTGCCACTTCAACTCAGCCTCAGTGCCTCTGTCCCAGTCGGTGTCCCATCCTGTGCGTCCGTCTCCCCTCCTCTCCAACTCCCAACCCCTGTCTGTCTGTCTTCTGCCTCCTCCAGGGAAGTGGTAGAGGCCCCAAGAGCCACAGATGGCGCTAAGGGGCCTCGCTGCTGGCAAGGAGTAAAAGAAAGTCCACCCAGGCGACATTTGGAGGGGGCGGGGAGCAGGCGGGAGGCGGGGCCCTGGCGGAGCCGGCCAGCGGGGATATGCTCCGGATGGGAGCAGCCCGGCAGCCTGGTTCGCGCTCACCACACAGGGCGGTCCGCCGATCTTGTGGCGCCGGGAGCCTACTCCCAGCGTCTATGGCCACAGCGGCTTGAACGCGCCCGATCTCCTCTGATCTGGGAAGCGGAGCAGGATCGGGCCTGGTTAGTACGTGGATGGGGTCCGCCCCGGAATACCGGGTGCCCTAGGCTTTGGCAGGCCACTCGTTTTGCGGCCGCCCTGTCCCTAGTCCTTAGGGAGTGGCCCAGCGCGCCTAATAAACCCACCCCAGGGGTGGCGCTTGGGAGGCTGGAGGGTTAGGGGGAGAGGAATGGGTGGCGCCACACAGCACTACAATCTCGCTGCATCGGCCCCACTCCAGGCCCTTCGGCCCGGGCTCCCCCCCTCTCCGCACCCCCTTCTTAGTCCCCTTCCCTCCCGCAAGCCCTCTGCCAGCAGCCTTTCGTCCCACCCCAACGCCCAAGCCAAGGTCTGTCTGCAGGCGCAGGCCTGCCTAGGCCTTGGGCGGCTTTCTCCAGCCAAGGACGTTCTTGGCACCTCGGGACCCAGCCCAGGGGACGACTATCGCTCTGCCTGCACCTGGGCCCCGACACAGAGACTCGGGGTGTCGCCGGACACAGGACCAAGGAAAAGGCCACCCGCCCCACCCCACCGGAATGATCTGTCTCCGCTGGACAGCACCGCGACCCCTCCCCGCCCCCCTTTCATCTCCCAGGAGCGCCAGGCGCCCTCCCTTCCCGCCTGCCTCGGTGGCCCCGCCCCCAGCACCAAAAGAGCTGGACAAAACGGCGAAAATAGGGAGCGCACGTGCCCTCGGGTTCCAGGAGAGACCACCACAGGGAAAAGCAGGCAGGCGGGCATGCACACAACCCACACAAGGAGGGTGTCTGGGACTGCTCCTCTCCTCCTGCATTCGGGACCCCGGGGCTCGGAGCCCTGCGGCAATCCCCGGACCCTGGAGGCCTGCCCCGGGATCCCACGGTGACTGACAGCGCCCGGGCACTGCATCCGCAACGGAGCCCAGCCCCGGGCACCACGGCACTCCTGTGGGGAAGCTGCCACTTCAACTCAGCCTCAGTGCCTCTGTCCCAGTCGGTGTCCCATCCTGTGTGTCAGTCTCCCCTCCTCTCCAAGTCCCAACCCCTGTCTGTCTGTCTTCTGCCTCCTCCAGGGAAGTGGTAGAGGCCCCGTGGAGCCACAGATGGCGCTAAGGGGCCTCGCTGCGGGCAAGGAGTAAAAGGAAGTCCACCCAGGCGACATTTGGAGGAGGCGGGGAGCAGTCGAGAGGCGGGGCCCTGGCGGAGCCGGCCAGCGGGGAGATGCTCCGGATGGGAGCAGCCCGGCAGCCTGGTTCGCGCTCACCATACAGGGCGGTCCGCCGATCTTGTGGCGCCAGGAGCCTGCTCCCAGCGTCTATGGCCACAGCGGCTTGAACGCGCCCGATCTCCTCTGATCTGGGAAGCGAAGCAGGGTCGGGCCTGGTTAGTACGTGGATGGGGTCCGCCCCGGAATAATGGGTGCCCTAGGCTTTGGCCCGCCACTCCTTTGGCGGCCGCCCTGTCCCTAGTCCTTAGGCAGTGGCCCAGCGCGCCTAATAAACCCACGCCAGGGGTGGCGCTTGGGAGGCTGGAGGGTTAGGGGGAGAGGAATGGGTGGCGCCACACAGCAATACAATCTCCTGCATGGGCCCCAGGCCACGCCCTTCGGCCCGGGCTCCCCCGCCCTCCGGCACCCCCTTCTTAGTCCCCTTCCCTCCCGCAAGCCCTCTGCCAGCAGCCTTTGGTCCCACCCCAACGCCCAAGCCCCTGTCTGCCTGCAGGCGCAGGCCTGCCTAGGCCTTGGGCGGCTTTCTCCAGCCAAGGACGTGCTTGGCACATCGGGACCCAGCCCAGGGGACGACTATCGCTCTGCCTGCACCTGGGCCCCGACACAGAGACTCGGGGTGTCGCCGGACACCGGACCAAGGGGAAGGCCACCCGCCCCACCCCACCGGAAAGATCTGTCTCCGCTGGACAGCACCGCGACCCCTCCCCGCCCCCCTTTCATCTCCCAGGAGCGCCAGGCGCCCTCCCTTCCCGCCTGCCTCGGTGGCCCCGCCCCCAACACCAAAAGAGCTGGACAAAACGGCGAAAATAGGGAGCGCACGTGCCCTCGGGTTCCAGGAGAGACCACCACAGGGAAAAGCAGGCAGGCGGGCATGCACACAACCCACACAAGGAGGGTGTCTGGGACTGCTCCTCTCCTCCCGCATTCGGGACCCCAGGGCTCGGAGCCCGGCTGCAATCCGCGGACCCTGGAGGCCTGCCCCGGTATCCCACGGTGACTGACATCGCCGGGGCACTGCATCCGCAACGGAGCCCAGCCCCGGGCACCACCGCACTCCGGTGGGGAAGCTGCCACTTCAACTCAGCCTCAGAGCGTCTGTCCCAGTCGGTGTCCCATCCAGTGCGTCCGTCCCCCCTCCTCCCCAACTCCCAACCCCTGTCTGTCTGTCTTCTGCCACCTCTTGGGAAGAGGTAGCGGTCCCGTGGAGCCACCTATGGCGCTAAGGGGCCTCGCTGCGGGCAACGAGTAAAAGGAAATCCACCCAGGCGACGTTTGCAGGAGGCAGGGAGCAGGCGGGAGGCGGGGCCCTGGCGGAGCCGGCCAGTGGGGAGATGCTCCGGATGGGAGCAGCCCGGCAGCCTGGTACGCGCTCACCATACAGGGCCGTCCGCCGATCTTGTGGCGCCGGGAGCCTACTCCCAGCGTCTATGGCCACAGCGGCTTGAACGCGCCCGATCTCCTCTGATCTGGGAAGCGAAGCAGTGTCGGGCCTGGTTAGTACTTGGATGGGGTCCGCCCCGGAATACCGGGTGCCCTAGGCTTTGGCCCGGCACTCCTTTGGCGGCCCCCCCGCCCCTCGTCCTTCGGGAGTGGCCCAGCGCGCCTAATAAACCCACGCCAGGGGTGTCGCTTGGGAGGCTGGAGGGTTAGGGGGAGAGGAATGGGTGGCGCCACACAGCACTACAATCTCGCTGCATCGGACCCACGCCAGGCCCTTCGTCCCGGGCTCCCCCCCTCCCCGCACCCCCTTCTTAGTCCCCTTCCCTCCCGCAAGCCCTCTGCCACTAGCCTTTCGTCCCACCCCAACGCCCAAGCCCCGGTCTGTCTGCAGGCGCAGGCCTGCCTAGGCCTTGGGCGGCTCTCTCCAGCCAAGGACGTGCTTGGCACCTCGGGACCCAGCCCAGGGGATGACTATCGCTCTGCCTGCACCTGTGCCCCGAGACAGAGACTCGGGGTGTCGCCGGACACCGGACCAAGGGGAAGGCCACCCGCCCCACCCCACCGGAAAGATCTGTCTCCGCTGGACAGCACCGCGACCCCTCCCCGCCCCCCTTTCATCTCCCAGGAGCGCCAGGCGCCCTCCCTTCCCGCCTGCCTCGGTGGCCCCGCCCCCAGCACCAAAAGAGCTGGACAAAACGGCGAAAATAGGGAGCGCACGTGCCCTCGGGTTCCAGGAGAGACCACCACAGGGAAAAGCAGGCAGGCGGGCATGCACACAACCCACACAAGGAGGGTGTCTGGGGCTGCTCCTCTCCTCCCGCATTCGGGACCCCGGGGCTCTGAGCCCGGCGGGAATCCGCGGACCCTGGAGGCCTGCCCCGGGATCCCACGGTGACTGACAGCACCCGGGCACTGCATCCGCAACAGAGCCCAGCCCCGGGCACCACCGCACTCCGGTGGGGAAGCTGCCACTTCAACTCAGCCTCAGAGCGTCTGTCCCAGTCGGTGACCCATCCAGTGCGTCCGTCCCTCCTCCTCCCCAACACCCAACCCCTGTCTGTCTGTCTTCTGCCACCTCCAAGGAAGTGGTAGCGGCCCCGTGGAGCCACAGATGGCGCTAAGGGGCCTCGCTGCGGGAAAGGAGTAAAAGGCAGTCCACCCAGGCGACGGTTGCAGGAGGAGGGGAGCAGTCGGGAGGCGGGGCCCTGGCGGAGCCGGCCAGCCAGGAGATGCTCCGGATGGGAGCAGCCCGGCAGCCTGGTTCGCGCTCACCACACAGGGCGGTCCGCCGATCTTGTGGCGCCAGGAGCGTACTCCCAGCGTCTATGGCCACAGCGGCTTGAACGCGCCCGATCTCCTCTGATCTGCGAAGCGAAGCAGGGTCGGGCCTGGTTAGTACGTGGATGGGGTCCGCCCCGGAATACCGCGTGCCCTAGGCTTTGGCCCGCCACTCGTTTTGCGGCCGCCCTGTCCCTAGTCCTTAGGGAGTGGCCCAGCGCGCCTAATAAAACCACGCCAGGGGTGGCGCTTGGGAGGCTGGAGGGTTAGGGGGAGAGGAATGGGTGGCGCCACACAGCATTACAATCTCGCTGCATCGGCCCCAGGCCACGCCCTTCGGCCCGGGCTCCCCCGCCCTCCGGCACCCCCTTCTTAGTCCCCTTCCCTCCCGCAAGCCCTCTGCCAGCAGCCTTTCGTTCCGCCCCCAACGCCCAAGCCCCGGTCTGTCTGCAGGCGCAGGCCTGCCTAGGCCTTGGGCGGCTTTCTCCAGCCAAGGACGTGCTTGGCACCTCGGGACACAGCCCAGGGGACGACTATCGCTCTGCCTGCACCTGGGCCCCGAGTCAGAGACTCGGGATGTCGCCGGACACCGGACCAAGGGGAAGGCCACCCGCCCCACCCCACCGGAAAGATCTGTCTCCGCTGGACAGCACCGCGACCCCTCCCCGCCCCCCTTTCATCTCCCAGGAGCGCCAGGCGCCCTCCCTTCCCGCCTGCCTCGGTGGCCCCGCCCCCAGCACCAAAAGAGCTGGACAAAACGGCGAAAATAGGGAGCGCACGTGCCCTCGGGTTCCAGGAGAGACCACCACAGGGAAAAGCAGGCAGGCGGGCATGCACACAACCCACACCAGGAGGGTGCCTGGGGCTGCCCCTCTCCTCCCGCATGCGAGACCCCGGGCGGGCTCGGAGCCCGGCGGCAATCCCCGGACCCTGGAGGCCTGCCCCGGGATCCCACGGTGACTGACAGCGCCCGGGCACTGCATCCGCAACGGAGCCCAGCCCCGGCCACCACGGCACTCCTGTGGGGAAGCTGCCACTTCAACTCAGCCTCAGTGCCTCTGTCCCAGTCGGTGTCCCATCCTGTGTGTCAGTCTCCCCTCCTCTCCAAGTCCCAACCCCTGTCTGTCTGTCTTCTGCCTCCTCCAGGGAAGTGGTAGAGGCCCCGTGGAGCCACAGATGGCGCTAAGGGGCCTCGCTGCGGGCAAGGAGTAAAAGGAAGTCCACCCAGGCGACATTTGGAGGAGGCGGGGAGCAGGCGGGAGGCGGGGCCCTGGCGGAGCCGGCCAGCGGGGAGATGCTCCGGATGGGAGCAGCCCGGCAGCCTGGTTCGCGCTCACCATACAGGGCGGTCCGCCGATCTTGTGGCGCCAGGAGCCTGCTCCCAGCGTCTATGGCCACAGCGGCTTGAACGCGCCCGATCTCCTCTGATCTGGGAAGCGAAGCAGGGTCGGGCCTGGTTAGTACTTGGATGGGGTCCGCCCCGGAATACCGCGTGCCCTAGGCTTTGGCCCGCCACTCCTTTTGCGGCCGCCCCGCCCCTCGTCCTTCGGGAGTGGCCCAGCCCGCCTAATAAACCCACGACAGGGGTGGCGCTTGAGAGGCTGGAGGGTTAGGGGGAGAGGAATGGGTGGCGCCACACAGCACTACAATCTCGCTGCATCGGCCCCACTCCAGGCCCTTCGGCCCGGGCTCCCCCCCTCCCCGCACCCCCTTCTTAGTCCCCTTCCCTCCCGCAAGCCCTCTGCCAGCAGCCTTTCGTCCCGCCCCCAACGCCCAAGCCCCGGTGTGTCTGCAGGCGCAGGCCTGCTTAAGCCTTCGGCGGCTTTCTCCAGCCAAAGACCTCCTTGGCCCCTGGGACCCAGCCCAGGGGACGACTATCGCTCTGCCTGCACCTGGGCCCCGAGACAGAGACTCGGGGTGTCGCCGGACACCGGACCAAGGGGAAGGCCACCCGCCCCACCCACCGGAAAGATCTGTCTCCGCTGGACAGCACCGCGACCCCTCCCCGCCCCCCTTTCATTTCCCAGGAGCGCCAGGCGCCCTCCCTTCCCGCCTGCCTCGGTGGCCCCGCCCCCAGCACCAAAAGAGCTGGACAAAACGGCGAAAATAGGGAGCGCACGTGCCCTCGGGTTCCAGGAGAGTCCACCACAGGAAAAAGCAGGCAGGCGGGCATGCACACAACCCACACAAGGAGGGTGTCTGGGACTGCTCCTCTCCTCCTGCATTCGGGACCCCGGGGCTCGGAGCCCTGCGGCAATCCCCGGACCCTGGAGGCCTGCCCCGGGATCCCACGGTGACTGACAGCGCCCGGGCACTGCATCCGCAACGGAGCCCAGCCCCGGGCACCACGGCACTCCTGTGGGGAAGCTGCCACTTCAACTCAGCCTCAGTGCCTCTGTCCCAGTCGGTGTCCCATCCTGTGTGTCAGTCTCCCCTCCTCTCCAAGTCCCAACCCCTGTCTGTCTGTCTTGTGCCTCCTCCAGGGAAGTGGTAGAGGCCCCGTGGAGCCACAGATGGCGCTAAGGGGCCTCGCTGCGGGCAAGGAGTAAAAGGAAGTCCACCCAGGCGACATTTGGAGGAGGCGGGGAGCAGTCGAGAGGCGGGGCCCTGGCGGAGCCGGCCAGCGGGGAGATGCTCCGGATGGGAGCAGCCCGGCAGCCTGGTTCGCGCTCACCACACAGGGCGGTCCGCCGATCTTGTGGCGCCAGGAGCCTGCTCCCAGCGTCTATGGCCTCAGCGGCTTGAACGCGCCCGATCTCCTCTGATCTGGGACCGAAGCAGGGTCGGGCCTGGTTAGTACGTGGATGGGGTCCGCCCCGGAATAATGGGTGCCCTAGGCTTTGGCCCGCCACTCCTTTGGCGGCCGCCCTGTCCCTAGTCCTTAGGGAGTGGCCCAGCGCGCCTAATAAACCCACGCCAGGGATGGCCCTTGGGAGGCTGGAGGGTTAGAGGGAGAGGAATGGGTGGCGCCACACAGCACTACAATCTCGCTGCATCGGCCCCAGGCCACGCCCTTCGGCCCGGGCTCCCCCGCCCTCCGGCACCCCCTTCTTAGTCCCCTTCCCTCCCGCAAGCCCTCTGCCAGCAGCCTTTGGTCCCACCCCAACGCCCAAGCACCTGTCTGCCTGCAGGCGCAGGCCTGCCTAGGCCTTGGGCGGCTTTCTCCAGCCAAGGACGTGCTTGGCACCTCGGGACCCAGCCCAGGGGACGACTATCGCTCTGCCTGCACCTGGGCCCCGAGACAGAGACTCGGGGTGTCGCCGGACACCGGACCAAGGGGAAGGCCACCCGCCCCACCCCACCGGAAAGATCTGTCTCCGCTGGACAGCACCGCGACCCCTCCCCGCCCCCCTTTCATCTCCCAGGAGCGCCAGGCGCCCTCCCTTCCCGCCTGCCTCGGTGGCCCCGCCCCCAGCACCAAAAGAGCTGGACAAAACGGCGAAAATAGGGAGCGCACGTGCCCTCGGGTTCCAGGAGAGACCACCACAGGGAAAAGCAGGCAGGCGGGCATGCACACAAACCACAGAAGGAGGGTGTCTGGGACTGCTCCTCTCCTCCCGCATTCAGGACCCCGGGGCTCGGAGCCCGGCTGCAATCCGCGGACCCTGGAGGCCTGCCCCGGGGTCCCACGGTGACTGACAGCGCCCGGGCACTGCCTCCGTAACGGAGCCCAGCCCCGGGCACCACGGCACTCCTGTGGGGAAGCTGCCACTTCAACTCAGCCTCAGTGCCTCTGTCCCAGTCGGTGTCCCATCCTGTGCGTCTGTCTCCCCTCCTCCCCAACTCCCAACACCTGTCTGTCTGTCTTCTGCCACCTCCAGGGAAGTGGTAGCGGCCCCGTGGAGCCACAGATGGCGCTAAAAGGCCTCGCTGCGGGCAAGGAGTAAAAGGAAGTCCACCCAGGCGACGTTTGCAGGAGGAGGGGAGCAGTCGGGAGGCGGGGCCCTGGCGGAGCCGGCCAGCGAGGAGATGCTCCGGATGGGAGCAGCCCGGCAGCCTGGTTCGCGCTCACCACACAGGGCGGTCCGCCGATCTTGTGGCGCCAGGAGCCTACTCCCAGCGTCTATGGCCACAGCGGCTTGAACGCGCCCGATCTCCTCTGATCTGCGAAGCGAAGCAGGGTCGGGCCTGGTTAGTACGTGGATGGGGTCCGCCCCGGAATACCGCGTGCCCTAGGCTTTGGCCCGCCACTCGTTTTGCGGCCGCCCTGTCCCTAGTCCTTAGGGAGTGGCCCAGCGCGCCTAATAAAACCACGCCAGGGGTGGCGCTTGGGAGGCTGGAGGGTTAGGGGGAGAGGAATGGGTGGCGCCACACAGCACTACAATCTCGCTGCATCGGCCCCAGGCCACGCCCTTCGGCCCGGGCTCCCCCGCCCTCCGGCACCCCCTTCTTAGTCCCCTTCCCTCCCGCAAGCCCTCTGCCAGCAGCCTTTCGTCCCGCCCCCAACGCCCAAGCCCCGGTCTGTCTGCAGGCGCAGGCCTGCCTAGGCCTTGGGCGGCTTTCTCCAGCCAAGGACGTGCTTGGCACCTCGGGACCCAGCCCAGGGGACGACTATCGCTCTGCCTGCACCTGGGCCCCGAGTCAGAGACTCGGGATGTCGCCGGACACCGGACCAAGGGGAAGGCCACCCGCCCCACCCCACCGGAAAGATCTGTCTCCGCTGGACAGCACCGCGACCCCTCCCCGCCCCCCTTTCATCTCCCAGGAGCGCCAGGCGCCCTCCCTTCCCGCCTGCCTCGGTGGCCCCGCCCCCAGCACCAAAAGAGCTGGACAAAACGGCGAAAATAGGGAGCGCACGTGCCCTCGGGTTCCAGGAGAGACCACCACAGGGAAAAGCAGGCAGGCGGGCATGCACACAACCCACACAAGGAGGGTGTCTGGGGCTGCTCCTCTCCTCCCGCATTCGGGACCCCGGGGATCGGAGCCCGGCTGCAATCCGCGGACCCTGGAAGCCTGCCCCGGGGTCCCACGGTGACTGACAGCGCCCGGGCACTGCATCCGCAACGGAGCCCAGCCCCGGGCACCACGGCACTCCTGTGGGGAAGCTGCCACTTCAACTCAGCCTCAGAGCGTCTGTCCCAGTCGGTGTCCCATCCAGTGCGTCAGTCCCTCCTCCTCCCCAACTCCCAACCCCTGTCTGTCTGTCTTCTGCCACCTCCAGGGAAGTGGTAGCGGCCCCGTGGAGCCACAGATGGCGCTAAGGGGCCTCGCTGCGGGAAAGGAGTAAAAGGCAGTCCACCCAGGCGACGTTTGCAGGAGGAGGGGAGCAGTCGGGAGGCGGGGCCCTGGCGGAGCCGGCCAGCGGGGAGATGCTCCGGATGGGAGGAGCCCGGCAGCCTGGTTCGCGCTCACCACACAGGCGGTCCGACGATCTTGTGGCGCCAGGAGCGTACTCCCAGCGTCTATGGCCACAGCGGCTTGAACGCGCCCGATCTCCTCTGATCTGGGAAGCGAAGCAGGGTCGGGCCTGGTTAGTACTTGGATGGGGTCCGCCCCGGAATACCGGGTGCCCTAGGCTTTGGCCCGGCACTCCTTTGGCGGCCGCCCCGCCCCTCGTCCTTCGGGAGTGGCCCAGCGCGCCTAATAAACCCACGCCAGGGGTGTCGCTTGGGAGGCTGGAGGGTTAGGGGGAGAGGAATGGGTGGCGCCACACAGCACTACAATCTCGCTGCATCGGACCCACGCCAGGCCCTTCGGCCCGGGCTCCCCCCCTCCCCGCACCCCCTTCTTAGTCCCCTTCCCTCCCGCAAGCCCTCTGCCACTAGCCTTTCGTCCCGCCCCCAACGCCCAAGCCCTGGTTTGTCTGCATGCGCAGGCCTGCCTAGGCCTTGGGCGGCTTTCTCCAGCCAAGGACCTCCTTGGCACCTCGGGACCCAGCCCAGGGGACGACTATCGCTCTGCCTGCACCTGGGCCCCGAGACAGAGACTCGGGGTGTCGCCGGACACCGGACCAAGGGGAAGGCCACCCGCCCCACCCACCGGAAAGATCTGTCTCCGCTGGACAGCACCGCGACCCCTCCCCGCCCCCCTTTCATCTCCCAGGAGCGCCAGGCGCCCTCCCTTCCCGCCTGCCTCGGTGGCCCCGCCCCCAGCACCAAAAGAGCTGGACAAAACGGCGAAAATAGGGAGCGCACGTGCCCTCGGGTTCCAGGAGAGACCACCACAGGGAAAAGCAGGCAGGCGGGCATGCACACAACCCACACAAGGAGGGTGTCTGGGGCTGCTCCTCTCCTCCCGCATTCGGGACCCCGGGGCTCTGAGCCCGGCGGGAATCCGCGGACCCTGGAGGCCTGCTCCGGGATCCCACGGTGACTGACAGCGCCCGGGCACTGCATCCGCAACAGAGCCCAGCCCCGGGCACCACCGCACTCCGGTGGGGAAGCTGCCACTTCAACTCAGCCTCAGAGCGTCTGTCCCAGTCGGTGACCCATCCAGTGCGTCCGTCCCTCCTCCTCCCCAACTCCCAACCCCTGTCTGTCTGTCTTCTGCCACCTCCAGGGAAGTGGTAGCGGCCCCGTGGAGCCACAGATGGCGCTAAGGGGCCTCGCTGCGGGAAAGGAGTAAAAGGCAGTCCACCCAGGCGACGTTTGCAGGAGGAGGGGAGCAGTCGGGAGGCGGGGCCCTGGCGGAGCCGGCCAGCGGGGAGATGCTCCGGATGGGAGCAGCCCGGCAGCCTGGTTCGCGCTCACCACACAGGGCGGTCCGCCGATCTTGTGGCGCCAGGAGCCTACTCCCAGCGTCTATGGCCACAGCGGCTTGAACGCGCCCGATCTCCTCTGATCTGCGAAGCGAAGCAGGGTCGGGCCTGGTTAGTACGTGGATGGGGTCCGCCCCGGAATACCTCGTGCCCTAGGCTTTGGCCCGCCACTCCTTTGGCGGCCGCCCTGTCCCTAGTCCTTAGGGAGTGGCCCAGCGCGCCTAATAAAACCACGCCAGGGGTGGCGCTTGGGAGGCTGGAGGGTTAGGGGGAGAGGAATGGGTGGCGCCACACAGCACTACAATCTCGCTGCATTGGCCCCAGGCCACGCCCTTCGGCCCGGGCTCCCCCGCCCTCCGGCACCCCCTTCTTAGTCCCCTTCCCTCCCGCAAGCCCTCTGCCAGCAGCCTTTCGTCCCGCCCCCAACGCCCAAGCCCCGGTCTGTCTGCAGGCGCAGGCCTGCCTAGGCCTTGGGCGGCTTTCTCCAGCCAAGGACGTGCTTGGCACCTCGGGACACAGCCCAGGGGACGACTATCGCTCTGCCTGCACCTGGGCCCCGAGTCAGAGACTCGGGATGTCGCCGGACACCGGACCAAGGGGAAGGCCACCCGCCCCACCCCACCGGAAAGATCTGTCTCCGCTGGACAGCACCGCGACCCCTCCCCGCCCCCCTTTCATCTCCCAGGAGCGCCAGGCGCCCTCCCTTCCCGCCTGCCTCGGTGGCCCCGCCCCCAGCACCAAAAGAGCTGGACAAAACGGCGAAAATAGGGAGCGCACGTGCCCTCGGGTTCCAGGAGAGACCACCACAGGGAAAAGCAGGCAGGCGGGCATGCACACAACCCACACAAGGAGGGTGTCTGGGACTGCTCCTCTCCTCCCGCATTCGGGACCCCGGGGCTCGGAGCCCGGCGGCAATCCGCGGACCCTGGAAGCCTGCCCCGGGGTCCCACGGTGACTGACAGCGCCCGGGCCCTGCATCCGCAACAGAGCCCAGCCCCGGGCACCACCGCACTCCGGTGGGGAAGCTGCCACTTCAACTCAGCCTCAGAGCGTCTGTCCCAGTCGGTGACCCATCCAGTGCGTCCGTCCCTCCTCCTCCCCAACTCCCAACCCCTGTCTGTCTGTCTTCTGCCACCTCCAGGGAAGTGGTAGCGGCCCCGTGGAGCCACAGATGGCGCTAAGGGGCCTCGCTGCGGGAAAGGAGTAAAAGGCAGTCCACCCAGGCGACGTTTGCAGGAGGAGGGGAGCAGTCGGGAGGCGGGGCCCTGGCGGAGCCGGCCAGCGGGGAGATGCTCCGGATGGGAGCAGCCCGGCAGCCTGGTTCGCGCTAACCACACAGGCGGTCCGCCGATCTTGTGGCGCCAGGAGCGTACTCCCAGCGTCTATGGCCACAGCGGCTTGAACGCGCCCGGTCTCCTCTGATCTGGGAAGCGGAGCAGGGTCGGGCCTGGTTAGTACTTGGATGGGGTCCGCCCCGGAATACCGGGTGCCCTAGGCTTTGGCCCGCCACTCCTTTGCGGCCGCCCTGTCCCTAGTCCTTAGGGAGTGGCCCAGCGCGCCTAATAAACCCACGCCAGGGGTGGCGCTTGGGAGGCTGGAGGGTTAGGGGGAGAGGAATGGGTGGCGCCACACAGCACTACAATCTCGCTGCATCGGCCCCAGGCCACGCCCTTCGGCCCGGGCTCCCACGCCCTCCGGCACCCCCTTCTTAGTCCCCTTCCCTCCCGCAAGCCCTCTGCCAGCAGCCTTTGGTCCCACCCCAACGCCCAAGCACCTGTCTGCCTGCAGGCGCAGGCCTGCCTAGGCCTTGGGCGGCTTTCTCCAGCCAAGGACGTGCTTGGCACCTCGGGACCCAGCCCAGGGGACGACTATCGCTCTGCCTGCACCTGGGCCCCGAGACAGAGACTCGGGGTGTCGCCGGACACCGGACCAAGGGGAAGGCCACCCGCCCCACCCCACCGGAAAGATCTGTCTCCGCTGGACAGCACCGCGACCCCTCCCCGCCCCCCTTTCATCTCCCAGGAGCGCCAGGCGCCCTCCCTTCCCGCCTGCCTCGGTGGCCCCGCCCCCAGCACCAAAAGAGCTGGACAAAACGGCGAAAATAGGGAGCGCACGTGCCCTCGGGTTCCAGGAGAGACCACCACAGGGAAAAGCAGGCAGGCGGGCATGCACACAAACCACAGAAGGAGGGTGTCTGGGACTGCTCCTCTCCTCCCGCATTCAAGACCCCGGGGCTCGGAGCCCGGCTGCAATCCGCGGACCCTGGAGGCCTGCCCCGGGGTCCCACGGTGACTGACAGCGCCCGGGCACTGCATCCGCAACGGAGCCCAGCCCCAGGCACCACGGCACTCCTGTGGGGAAGCTGCCACTTCAACTCAGCCTCAGTGCCTCTGTCCCAGTCGGTGTCCCATCCTGTGCGTCTGTCTCCCCTCCTCCCCAACTCCCAACACCTGACTGTCTGTCTTCTGCCACCTCCAGGGAAGTGGTAGCGGCCCCGTGGAGCCACAGATGGCGCTAAAAGGCCTCGCTGCGGGCAAGGAGTAAAAGGAAGTCCACCCAGGCGACGTTTGCAGGAGGAGGGGAGCAGGCGGGAGGCGGGGCCCTGGCGGAGCCGGCCAGCGGGGAGATGCTCCGGATGGGAACAGCCCGGCAGCCTGGTTCGCGCTCACCACACAGGGCGGTCCGCCGATCTTGTGGCGCCGGGAGCCTACTCCCAGCGTCTATGGCCACAGCGGCTTGAACGCGCCCGATCTCCTCTGATCTGCGAAGCGAAGCAGGGTCGGGCCTGGTTAGTACGTGGATGGGGTCCGCCCCGGAATACCGCGTGCCCTAGGCTTTGGCCCGCCACTCGTTTTGCGTCCGCCCTGTCCCTAGTCCTTAGGGAGTGGCCCAGCGCGCCTAATAAAACCACGCCAGGGGTGGCGCTTGGGAGGCTGGAGGGTTAGGGGGAGAGGAATGGGTGGCGCCACACAGCACTACAATCTCCTGCATGGGCCCCAGGCCACGCCCTTCGGCCCGGGCTCCCCCGCCCTCCGGCACCCCCTTCTTAGTCCTTTTCCCTCCCGCAAGCCCTCTGCCAGCAGCCTGTCGTCCCGCCCCCAACGCCCAAGCCCCGGTCTGTCTGCAGGCGCAGGCCTGCCTAGGCCTTGGGCGGCTTTCTCCAGCCAAGGACGTGCTTGGCACCTCGGGACCCAGCCCAGGGGACGACTATCGCTCTGCCTGCACCTGGGCCCCGAGTCAGAGACTCGGGATGTCGCCGGACACCGGACCAAGGGGAAGGCCACCCGCCCCACCCCACCGGAAAGATCTGTCTCCGCTGGACAGCACCGCGACCCCTCCCCGCCCCCCTTTCATCTCCCAGGAGCGCCAGGCGCCCTCCCTTCCCGCCTGCCTCGGTGGCCCCGCCCCCAGCACCAAAAGAGCTGGACAAAACGGCGAAAATAGGGAGCGCACGTGCCCTCGGGTTCCAGGAGAGACCACCACAGGGAAAAGCAGGCAGGCGGGCATGCACACAAACCACAGAAGGAGGGTGTCTTGGACTGCTCCTCTCCTCCCGCATTCGGGACCCCGGGGCTCGGAGCCCGGCGGCAATCCGCGGACCCTGGAGGCCTGCCCCGGGGTCCCACGGTGACTGACAGCGCCCGGGCACTGCATCCGCAACGGAGCCCAGCCCCAGGCACCACGGCACTCCTGTGGGGAAGCTGCCACTTCAACTCAGCCTCAGTGCCTCTGTCCCAGTCGGTGTCCCATCCTGTGCGTCCGTCTCCCCTCCTCCCCAACTCCCAACACCTGTCTGTCTGTCTTCTGCCACCTCCAGGGAAGTGGTAGCGGCCCCGTGGAGCCACAGATGGCGCTAAGGGGCCGCGCTGCGGGCAAGGAGTAAAAGGAAGTCCACCCAGGCGACGTTTGCAGGAGGCGGGGAGCAGTCGAGAGGCGGGGCCCTGGCGGAGCCGGCCAGCGGGGAGATGCTCCGGATGGGAGCAGCCCGGCAGCCTGGTTCGCGCTCACCATGCAGGGCGGTCCGCCGATCTTGTGGCGCCAGGAGCCTACTCCCAGCGTCTATGGCCACAGCGGCTTGAACGCGCCCGATCTCCTCTGATCTGGGAAGCGAAGCAGGGTCGGGCCTGGTTAGTACGTGGATGGGGTCCGCCCCGGAATACCGCGTGCCCTAGGCTTTGGCCCGCCACTCCTTTTGCGGCCGCCCCGCCCCTCGTCCTTCGGGAGTGGCCCAGCCCGCCTAATAAACCCACGCCAGGGGTGGCGATTGAGAGGCTGGAGGGTTAGGGGGAGAGGAATGGGTGGCGCCACACAGCAGTACAATCTCGCTGCATCGGCCCCACTCCAGGCCCTTCGGCCCGGGCTCCCCCCCTCCCCGCACCCCCTTCTTAGTCCCCTTCCCTCCCGCAAGCCCTCTGCCAGCAGCCTTTCGTCCCGCCCCCAACGCCCAAGCCCCGGTCTGTCTGCAGGCGCAGGCCTGCCTAGGCCTTGGGCGGCTTTCTCCAGCCAAGGACGTGCTTGGCACCTCGGGACACAGCCCAGGGGACGACTATCGCTCTGCCTGCACCTGGGCCCCGAGTCAGAGACTCGGGATGTCGCCGGACACCGGACCAAGGGGAAGGCCACCCGCCCCACCCCACCGGAAAGATCTGTCTCCGCTGGACAGCACCGCGACCCCTCCCAGCCCCCCTTTCATCTCCCAGGAGCGCCAGGCGCCCTCCCTTCCCGCCTGCCTCGGTGGCCCCGCCCCCAGCACCAAAAGAGCTGGACAAAACGGCGAAAATAGGGAGCGCACGTGCCCTCGGGTTCCAGAAGAGACCACCACAGGGAAAAGCAGGCAGGCGGGCATGCACACAACCCACACCAGGAGGGTGCCTGGGGCTGCCCCTCTCCTCCCGCATGTGAGACCCCGGGCGGGCTCGGAGCCCGGCGGCAATCCCCGGACCATGGATGCCTGCCCCGGGATCCCACGGTGACTGACAGCGCCCGGGCACTGCATCCGCAACGGAGCCCAGCCCAGGCCACCACGGCACTCCTGTGAGGAAGCTGCCACTTCAACTCAGCCTCAGTGCCTCTGTCCCAGTCGGTGTCCCATCCTGTGTGTCAGTCTCCCCTCCTCTCCAAGTCCCAACCCCTGTCTGTCTGTCTTCTGCCTCCTCCAGGGAAGTGGTAGAGGCCCCGTGGAGCCACAGATGGCGCTAAGGGGCCTCGCTGCGGGCAAGGAGTAAAAGGAAGTCCACCCAGGCGACATTTGGGGGAGGCAGGGAGCAGGCGGGAGGCGGGGCCCTGGCGGAGCCGGCCAGCGGGGAGATGCTCCGGATGGGAGCAGCCCGGCAGCCTGGTTCGCGCTCACCATACTGGGCGGTCCGCCGATCTTGTGGCGCCAGGAGCCTGCTCCCAGCGTCTATGGCCACAGCGGCTTGAACGCGCCCGATCTCCTCTGATCTGCGAAGCGAAGCAGGGTCGGGCCTGCTTAGTACGTGGATGGGGTCCGCCCCGGAATAATGGGTGCCCTAGGCTTTGGCCCGCCACTCCTTTGGCGGCCGCCCTGTCCCTAGTCCTTAGGGAGTGGCCCAGCGCGCCTAATAAACCCACGCCAGGGGTGGCGCTTGGGAGGCTGGAGGGTTAGGGGGAGAGGAATGGGTGGCGCCACACAGCACTACAATCTCCTGCATGGGCCCCAGGCCACGCCCTTCGGCCCGGGCTCCCCCGCCCTCCGGCACCCCCTTCTTAGTCCCCTTCCCTCCCGCAAGCCCTCTGCCAGCAGCCTTTGGTCCCACCCCAACGCCCAAGCCCCTGTCTGCCTGCAGGCGCAGGCCTGCCTAGGCCTTGGGCGGCTTTCTCCAGCCAAGGACGTGCTTGGCACATCGGGACCCAGCCCAGGGGACGACTATCGCTCTGCCTGCACCTGGGCCCCGACACAGAGACTCGGGGTGTCGCCGGACACCGGACCAAGGGGAAGGCCACCCGCCCCAACCCACCGGAAAGATCTGTCTCCGCTGGACAGCACCGCGACCCCTCCCCGCCCCCCTTTCATCTCCCAGGAGCGCCAGGCGCCCTCCCTTCCCGCCTGCCTCGGTGGCCCCGCCCCCAACACCAAAAGAGCTGGACAAAACGGCGAAAATAGGGAGCGCACGTGCCCTCGGGTTCCAGGAGAGACCACCACAGGGAAAAGCAGGCAGGCGGGCATGCACACAACCCACACAAGGAGGGTGTCTGGGACTGCTCCTCTCCTCCCGCATTCGGGACCCCAGGGCTCGGAGCCCGGCTGCAATCCGCGGACCCTGGAGGCCTGCCCCGGTATCCCACGGTGACTGACATCGCCGGGGCACTGCATCCGCAACGGAGCCCAGCCCCGGGCACCACCGCACTCCGGTGGGGAAGCTGCCACTTCAACTCAGCCTCAGAGCGTCTGTCCCAGTCGGTGTCCCATCCAGTGCGTCCGTCCCCCCTCCTCCCCAACTCCCAACCCCTGTCTGTCTGTCTTCTGCCACCTCCTGGGAAGAGGTAGCGGTCCCGTGGAGCCACCTATGGCGCTAAGGGGCCTCGCTGCGGGCAACGAGTAAAAGGAAATCCACCCAGGCGACGTTTGCAGGAGGCAGGGAGCAGGCGGGAGGCGGGGCCCTGGCGGAGCCGGCCAGTGGGGAGATGCTCCGGATGGGAGCAGCCCGGCAGCCTGGTACGCGCTCACCATACAGGGCCGTCCGCCGATCTTGTGGCGCCAGGAGCCTACTCCCAGCGTCTATGGCCACAGCGGCTTGAACGCGCCCGATCTCCTCTGATCTGGGAAGCGAAGCAGGGTCGGGCCTGGTTAGTACGTGGATGGGGTCCGCCCCGGAATACCGCGTGCCCTAGGCTTTGGCCCGCCACTCCTTTTGCGGCCGCCCCGCCCCTCGTCCTTCGGGAGTGGCCCAGCCCGCCTAATAAACGCACGCCAGGGGTGGCGATTGAGAGGCTGGAGGGTTAGGGGGAGAGGAATGGGTGGCGCCACACAGCACTACAATCTCGCTGCATCGGCCCCACTCCAGGCCCTTCGGCCCGGGCTCCCCCCCTCCCCGCACCCCCTTCTTAGTCCCCTTCCCTCCCGCAAGCCCTCTGCCAGCAGCCTTTCGTCCCACCCCAACGCCCAAGCCCCGGTCTGTCTGCAGGCGCAGGCCTGCCTACGCCTTGGGCGGCTTTCTCCAGCCAAGGACGTCCTTGGCACCTCGGGACCCAGCCCAGGGGACGACTATCGCTCTGCCTGCACCTGGGCCCCGACACAGAGACTCGGGGTGTCGCCGGACACAGGACCAAGGAAAAGGCCACCCGCCCCACCCCACCGTAAAGATCTGTCTCCGCTGGACAGCACCGCGACCCCTCCCCGCCCCCCTTTCATCTCCCAGGAGCGACAGGCGCCCTCCCTTCCCGCCTGCCTCGGTGGCCCCGTCCCCAGCACCAAAAGAGCTGGACAAAACGGCGAAAATAGGGAGCGCACGTGCCCTCGGGTTCCAGGAGAGACCACCACAGGGAAAAGCAGGCAGGCTGGCATGCACACAACCCACACAAGGAGGGTGTCTGGGGCTGCTCCTCTCCTCCCGCATTCGGGACCCCGGGGATCGGAGCCCGGCTGCAATCCGCGGACCCTGGAAGCCTGCCCCGGGGTCCCACGGTGACTGACAGCGCCCGGGCACTGCATCCGCAACGGAGCCCAGCCCCGGGCACCACGGCACTCCTGTGGGGAAGCTGCCACTTCAACTCAGCCTCAGAGCGTCTGTCCCAGTCGGTGTCCCATCCAGTGCGTCAGTCCCTCCTCCTCCCCAACTCCCAACCCCTGTCTGTCTGTCTTCTGCCACCTCCAGGGAAGTGGTAGCGGCCCCGTGGAGCCACAGATGGCGCTAAGGGGCCTCGCTGCGGGAAAGGAGTAAAAGGCAGTCCACCCAGGCGACGTTTGCAGGAGGAGGGGAGCAGTCGGGAGGCGGGGCCCTGGCGGAGCCGGCCAGCGGGGAGATGCTCTGGATGGGAGGAGCCCGGCAGCCTGGTTCGCGCTCACCACACAGGCGGTCCGACGATCTTGTGGCGCCAGGAGCGTACTCCCAGCGTCTATGGCCACAGCGGCTTGAACGCGCCCGATCTCCTCTGATCTGGGAAGCGAAGCAGGGTCGGGCCTGGTTAGTACTTGGATGGGGTCCGCCCCGGAATACCGGGTGCCCTAGGCTTTGGCCCGGCACTCCTTTGGCGGCCGCCCCGCCCCTCGTCCTTCTGGAGTGGCCCAGCGCGCCTAATAAACCCACGCCAGGGGTGTCGCTTGGGAGGCTGGAGGGTTAGGGGGAGAGGAATGGGTGGCGCCACACAGCACTACAATCTCGCTGCATCGGACCCACGCCAGGCCCTTCGGCCCGGGCTCCCCCCCTCCCCGCACCCCCTTCTTAGTCCCCTTCCCTCCCGCAAGCCCTCTGCCACTAGCCTTTCGTCCCGCCCCCAACGCCCAAGCCCTGGTTTGTCTGCATGCGCAGGCCTGCCTAGGCCTTGGGCGGCTTTCTCCAGCCAAGGACCTCCTTGGCACCTCGGGACCCAGCCCAGGGGACGACTATCGCTCTGCCTGCACCTGGGCCCCGAGACAGAGACTCGGGGTGTCGCCGGACACCGGACCAAGGGGAAGGCCACCCGCCCCACCCACCGGAAAGATCTGTCTCCGCTGGACAGCACCGCGACCCCTCCCCGCCCCCCTTTCATCTCCCAGGAGCGCCAGGCGCCCTCCCTTCCCGCCTGCCTCGGTGGCCCCGCCCCCAGCACCAAAAGAGCTGGACAAAACGGCGAAAATAGGGAGCGCACGTGCCCTCGGGTTCCAGGAGAGACCACCACAGGGAAAAGCAGGCAGGCGGGCATGCACACAACCCACACAAGGAGGGTGTCTGGGGCTGCTCCTCTCCTCCCGCATTCGGGACCCCGGGGCTCTGAGCCCGGCGGGAATCCGCGGACCCTGGAGGCCTGCTCCGGGATCCCACGGTGACTGACAGCGCCCGGGCACTGCATCCGCAACAGAGCCCAGCCCCGGGCACCACCGCACTCCGGTGGGGAAGCTGCCACTTCAACTCAGCCTCAGAGCGTCTGTCCCAGTCGGTGACCCATCCAGTGCGTCCGTCCCTCCTCCTCCCCAACTCCCAACCCCTGTCTGTCTGTCTTCTGCCACCTCCAGGGAAGTGGTAGCGGCCCCGTGGAGCCACAGATGGCGCTAAGGGGCCTCGCTGCGGGAAAGGAGTAAAAGGCAGTCCACCCAGGCGACGTTTGCAGGAGGAGGGGAGCAGTCGGGAGGCGGGGCCCTGGCGGAGCCGGCCAGCGGGGAGATGCTCCGGATGGGAGCAGCCCGGCAGCCTGGTTCGCGCTCACCACACAGGGCGGTCCGCCGATCTTGTGGCGCCAGGAGCCTACTCCCAGCGTCTATGGCCACAGCGGCTTGAACGCGCCCGATCTCCTCTGATCTGCGAAGCGAAGCAGGGTCGGGCCTGGTTAGTACGTGGATGGGGTCCGCCCCGGAATACCTCGTGCCCTAGGCTTTGGCCCGCCACTCCTTTGGCGGCCGCCCTGTCCCTAGTCCTTAGGGAGTGGCCCAGCGCGCCTAATAAAACCACGCCAGGGGTGGCGCTTGGGAGGCTGGAGGGTTAGGGGGAGAGGAATGGGTGGCGCCACACAGCACTACAATCTCGCTGCATTGGCCCCAGGCCACGCCCTTCGGCCCGGGCTCCCCCGCCCTCCGGCACCCCCTTCTTAGTCCCCTTCCCTCCCGCAAGCCCTCTGCCAGCAGCCTTTCGTCCCGCCCCCAACGCCCAAGCCCCGGTCTGTCTGCAGGCGCAGGCCTGCCTAGGCCTTGGGCGGCTTTCTCCAGCCAAGGACGTGCTTGGCACCTCGGGACACAGCCCAGGGGACGACTATCGCTCTGCCTGCACCTGGGCCCCGAGTCAGAGACTCGGGATGTCGCCGGACACCGGACCAAGGGGAAGGCCACCCGCCCCACCCCACCGGAAAGATCTGTCTCCGCTGGACAGCACCGCGACCCCTCCCCGCCCCCCTTTCATCTCCCAGGAGCGCCAGGCGCCCTCCCTTCCCGCCTGCCTCGGTGGCCCCGCCCCCAGCACCAAAAGAGCTGGACAAAACGGCGAAAATAGGGAGCGCACGTGCCCTCGGGTTCCAGGAGAGACCACCACAGGGAAAAGCAGGCAGGCGGGCATGCACACAACCCACACAAGGAGGGTGTCTGGGACTGCTCCTCTCCTCCCGCATTCGGGACCCCGGGGCTCGGAGCCCGGCGGCAATCCGCGGACCCTGGAAGCCTGCCCCGGGGTCCCACGGTGACTGACAGCGCCCGGGCCCTGCATCCGCAACAGAGCCCAGCCCCGGGCACCACCGCACTCCGGTGGGGAAGCTGCCACTTCAACTCAGCCTCAGAGCGTCTGTCCCAGTCGGTGACCCATCCAGTGCGTCCGTCCCTCCTCCTCCCCAACTCCCAACCCCTGTCTGTCTGTCTTCTGCCACCTCCAGGGAAGTGGTAGCGGCCCCGTGGAGCCACAGATGGCGCTAAGGGGCCTCGCTGCGGGAAAGGAGTAAAAGGCAGTCCACCCAGGCGACGTTTGCAGGAGGAGGGGAGCAGTCGGGAGGCGGGGCCCTGGCGGAGCCGGCCAGCGGGGAGATGCTCCGGATGGGAGCAGCCCGGCAGCCTGGTTCGCGCTAACCACACAGGCGGTCCGCCGATCTTGTGGCGCCAGGAGCGTACTCCCAGCGTCTATGGCCACAGCGGCTTGAACGCGCCCGATCTCCTCTGATCTGGGAAGCGGAGCAGGGTCGGGCCTGGTTAGTACTTCGATGGGGTCCGCCCCGGAATACCGGGTGCCCTAGGCTTTGGCCCGCCACTCCTTTGCGGCCGCCCTGTCCCTAGTCCTTAGGGAGTGGCCCAGCGCGCCTAATAAACCCACGCCAGGGGTGGCGCTTGGGAGGCTGGAGGGTTAGGGGGAGAGGAATGGGTGGCGCCACACAGCACTACAATCTCGCTGCATCGGCCCCAGGCCACGCCCTTCGGCCCGGGCTCCCCCGCCCTCCGGCACCCCCTTCTTAGTCCCCTTCCCTCCCGCAAGCCCTCTGCCAGCAGCCTTTCGTCCCACCCCAACGCCCAAGCCCCGGTCTGTCTGCAGGCGCAGGCCTGCCTAGGCCTTGGGCGGCTCTCTCCAGCCAAGGACGTGCTTGGCACCTCGGGACCCAGCCCAGGGGACGACTATCGCTCTGCCTGCACCTGGGCCCCGAGACAGAGACTCGGGGTGTCGCCGGACACCGGACCAAGGGGAAGGCCACCCGCCCCACCCCACCGGAAAGATCTGTCTCCGCTGGACAGCAACGCGACCCCTCCCCGCCCCCCTTTCATCTCCCAGGAGCGCCAGGCGCCCTCCCTTCCCGCCTGCCTCGGTGGCCCCGCCCCCAGCACCAAAAGAGCTGGACAAAACGGCGAAAATAGGGAGCGCACGTGCCCTCGGGTTCCAGGAGAGACCACCACAGGGAAAAGCAGGCAGGCGGGCATGCACACAACCCACACAAGGAGGGTGTCTTTGGCTGCTCCTCTCCTCCCGCATTCGGGACCCCGGGGCTCTGAGCCCGGCGGGAATCCGCGGACCCTGGAGGCCTGCCCCGGGATCCCACGGTGACTGACAGCGCCCGGGCACTGCATCCGCAACGGAGCCCAGCCCCGGGCACCACCGCACTCCGGTGGGGAAGCTGCCACTTCAACTCAGCCTCAGAGCGTCTGTCCCAGTCGGTGACCCATCCAGTGCGTCCGTCCCTCCTCCTCCCCAACTCCCAACCCCTGTCTGTCTGTCTTCTGCCACCTCCAGGGAAGTGGTAGCGGCCCCGTGGAGCCACAGATGGCGCTAAGGGGCCTCGCTGCGGGAAAGGAGTAAAAGGCAGTCCACCCAGGCGACGTTTGCAGGAGGAGGGGAGCAGTCGGGAGGCGGGGCCCTGGCGGAGCCGGCCAGCGGGGAGATGCTCCGGATGGGAGCAGCCCGGCAGCCTGGTTCGCGCTCACCACACAGGGCGGTCCGCCGATCTTGTGGCGCCGGGAGCCTACTCCCAGCGTCTATGGCCACAGCGGCTTGAACGCGCCCGATCTCCTCTGATCTGCGAAGCGAAGCAGGGTCGGGCCTGGTTAGTACGTGGATGGGGTCCGCCCCGGAATACCGCGTGCCCTAGGCTTTGGCCCGCCACTCGTTTTGCGGCCGCCCTGTCCCTAGTCCTTAGGGAGTGGCCCAGCGCGCCTAATAAAACCACGCCAGGGGTGGCGCTTGGGAGGCTGGAGGGTTAGGGGGAGAGGAATGGGTGGCGCCACACAGCACTACAATCTCGCTGCATCGGCCCCAGGCCACGCCCTTCGGCCCGGGCTCCCCCGCCCTCCGGCACCCCCTTCTTAGTCCCCTTCCCTCCCGCAAGCCCTCTGCCAGCAGCCTTTCGTCCCGCCCCCAACGCCCAAGCCCCGGTCTGTCTGCAGGCGCAGGCCTGCCTAGGCCTTGGGCGGCTTTCTCCAGCCAAGGACGTGCTTGGCACCTCGGGACACAGCCCAGGGGACGACTATCGCTCTGCCTGCACCTGGGCCCCGAGTCAGAGACTCGGGATGTCGCCGGACACCGGACCAAGGGGAAAGCCACCCGCCCCACCCCACCGGAAAGATCTGTCTCCGCTGGACAGCACCGCGACCCCTCCCCGCCCCCCTTTCATCTCCCAGGAGCGCCAGGCGCCCTCCCTTCCCGCCTGCCTCGGTGGCCCCGCCCCCAGCACCAAAAGAGCTGGACAAAACGGCGAAAATAGGGAGCGCACGTGCCCTCGGGTTCCAGGAGAGACCACCACAGGGAAAAGCAGGCAGGCGGGCATGCACACAACCCACACCAGGAGGGTGCCTGGGGCTGCCCCTCTCCTCCCGCATGCGAGACCCCGGGCGGGCTCGGAGCCCGGCGGCAATCCCCGGACCCTGGAGGCCTGCCCCGGGATCCCACGGTGACTGACAGCGCCCGGGCACTGCATCCGCAACGGAGCCCAGCCCCGGCCACCACGGCACTCCTGTGGGGAAGCTGCCACTTCAACTCAGCCTCAGTGCCTCTGTCCCAGTCGGTGTCCCATCCTGTGTGTCAGTCTCCCCTCCTCTCCAAGTCCCAACCCCTGTCTGTCTGTCTTCTGCCTCCTCCAGGGAAGTGGTAGAGGCCCCGTGGAGCCACAGATGGCGCTAAGGGGCCTCGCTGCGGGCAAGGAGTAAAAGGAAGTCCACCCAGGCGACATTTGGGGGAGGCAGGGAGCAGGCGGGAGGCGGGGCCCTGGCGGAGCCGGCCAGCGGGGAGATGCTCCGGATGGGAGCAGCCCGGCAGCCTGGTTCGCGCTCACCATACAGGGCGGTCCGCCGATCTTGTGGCGCCAGGAGCCTGCTCCCAGCGTCTATGGCCACAGCGGCTTGAACGCGCCCGATCTCCTCTGATCTGGGAAGCGAAGCAGGGTCGGGCCTGGTTAGTACTTGGATGGGGTCCGCCCCGGAATAATGGGTGCCCTAGGCTTTGGCCCGCCACTCCTTTGGCGGCCGCCCTGTCCCTAGTCCTTAGGGAGTGGCCCAGCGCGCCTAATAAACCCACGCCAGGGGTGGCGCTTGGGAGGCTGGAGGGTTAGGGGGAGAGGAATGGGTGGCGCCACACAGCACTACAATCTCCTGCATGGGCCCCAGGCCACGCCCTTCGGCCCGGGCTCCCACGCCCTCCGGCACCCCCTTCTTAGTCCCCTTCCCTCCCGCAAGCCCTCTGCCACTAGCCTTTCGTCCCGCCCCCAACGCCCAAGCCCTGGTTTGTCTGCATGCGCAGGCCTGCCTAGGCCTTGGGCGGCTCTCTCCAGCCAAGGACGTGCTTGGCACCTCGGGACCCAGCCCAGGGGATGACTATCGCTCTGCCTGCACCTGGGCCCCGAGACAGAGACTCGGGGTGTCGCCGGACACCGGACCAAGGGGAAGGCCACCCGCCCCACCCCACCGGAAAGATCTGTCTCCGCTGGACAGCACCGCGACCCCTCCCCGCCCCCCTTTCATCTCCCAGGAGCGCCAGGCGCCCTCCCTTCCCGCCTGCCTCGGTGGCCCCGCCCCCAGCACCAAAAGAGCTGGACAAAACGGCGAAAATAGGGAGCGCACGTGCCCTCGGGTTCCAGGAGAGACCACCACAGGGAAAAGCAGGCAGGCGGGCATGCACACAAACCACAGAAGGAGGGTGTCTGGGACTGCTCCTCTCCTCCCGCATTCAGGACCCCGGGGCTCGGAGCCCGGCTGCAATCCGCGGACCCTGGAGGCCTGCCCCGGGGTCCCACGGTGACTGACAGCGCCCGGGCACTGCATCCGCAACGGAGCCCAGCCCCAGGCACCACGGCACTCCTGTGGGGAAGCTGCCACTTCAACTCAGCCTCAGTGCCTCTGTCCCAGTCGGTGTCCCATCCTGTGCGTCTGTCTCCCCTCCTCCCCAACTCCCAACACCTGTCTGTCTGTCTTCTGCCACCTCCAGGGAAGTGGTAGCGGCCCCGTGGAGCCACAGATGGCGCTAAAAGGCCTCGCTGCGGGCAAGGAGTAAAAGGAAGTCCACCCAGGCGACGTTTGCAGGAGGAGGGGAGCAGTCGGGAGGCGGGGCCCTGGCGCAGCCGGCCAGCGGGGAGATGCTCCGGATGGGAGCAGCCCGGCAGCCTGGTTCGCGCTCACCACACAGGGCGGTCCGCCGATCTTGTGGCGCCGGGAGCCTACTCCCAGCGTCTATGGCCACAGCAGCTTGAACGCGCCCGATCTCCTCTGATCTGCGAAGCGAAGCAGGGTCGGGCCTGGTTAGTACGTGGATGGGGTCCGCCCCGGAATACTGCGTGCCCTAGGCTTTGGCCCGCCACTCGTTTTGCGGCCGCCCTGTCCCTAGTCCTTAGGGAGTGGCCCAGCGCGCCTAATAAAACCACGCCAGGGGTGGCGCTTGGGAGGCTGGAGGGTTAGGGGGAGAGGAATGGGTGGCGCCACACAGCACTACAATCTCGCTGCATCGGCCCCACTCCAGGCCCTTCGGCCCGGGCTCCCCCCCTCCCCGCACCCCCTTCTTAGTCCCCTTCCCTCCCGCAAGCCCTCTGCCAGCAGCCTTTCGTCCCGCCCCCAACGCCCAAGCCCCGGTCTGTCTGCAGGCGCAGGCCTGCCTAGGCCTTGGGCGGCTTTCTCCAGCCAAGGACGTGCTTGGCACCTCGGGACCCAGCCCAGGGGACGACTATCGCTCTGCCTGCACCTGGGCCCCGAGTCAGAGACTCGGGATGTCGCCGGACACCGGACCAAGGGGAAGGCCACCCGCCCCACCCCACCGGAAAGATCTGTCTCCGCTGGACAGCACCGCGACCCCTCCCCGCCCCCCTTTCATCTCCCAGGAGCGCCAGGCGCCCTCCCTTCCCGCCTGCCTCGGTGGCCCCGCCCCCAGCACCAAAAGAGCTGGACAAAACGGCGAAAATAGGGAGCGCACGTGCCCTCGGGTTCCAGGAGAGACCACCACAGGGAAAAGCAGGCAGGCGGGCATGCACACAACCCACACCAGGAGGGTGCCTGGGGCTGCCCCTCTCCTCCCGCATGCGAGACCCCGGGCGGGCTCGGAGCCCGGCGGCAATCCCCGGACCATGGATGCCTGCCCCGGGATCCCACGGTGACTGACAGCGCCCGGGCACTGCATCCGCAACGGAGCCCAGCCCAGGCCACCACGGCACTCCTGTGGGGAAGCTGCCACTTCAACTCAGCCTCAGTGCCTCTGTCCCAGTCGGTGTCCCATCCTGTGTGTCAGTCTCCCCTCCTCTCCAAGTCCCAACCCCTGTCTGTCTGTCTTCTGCCTCCTCCAGGGAAGTGGTAGAGGCCCCGTGGAGCCACAGATGGCGCTAAGGGGCCTCGCTGCGGGCAAGGAGTAAAAGGAAGTCCACCCAGGCGACATTTGGGGGAGGCAGGGAGCAGGCGGGAGGCGGGGCCCTGGCGGAGCCGGCCAGCGGGGAGATGCTCCGGATGGGAGCAGCCCGGCAGCCTGGTTCGTGCTCACCATACAGGGCGGTCCGCCGATCTTGTGGCGCCAGGAGCCTGCTCCCAGCGTCTATGGCCACAGCGGCTTGAACGCGCCCGATCTCCTCTGATCTGGGAAGCGAAGCAGGGTCGGGCCTGGTTAGTACTTGGATGGGGTCCGCCCCGGAATAATGGGTGCCCTAGGCTTTGGCCCGCCACTCCTTTGGCGGCCGCCCTGTCCCTAGTCCTTAGGGAGTGGCCCAGCGCGCCTAATAAACCCACGCCAGGGGTGGCGCTTGGGAGGCTGGAGGGTTAGGGGGAGAGGAATGGGTGGCGCCACACAGCACTACAATCTCCTGCATGGGCCCCAGGCCACGCCCTTCGGCCCGGGCTCCCACGCCCTCCGGCACCCCCTTCTTAGTCCCCTTCCCTCCCGCAAGCCCTCTGCCACTAGCCTTTCGTCCCGCCCCCAACGCCCAAGCCCTGGTTTGTCTGCATGCGCAGGCCTGCCTAGGCCTTGGGCGGCTCTCTCCAGCCAAGGACGTGCTTGGCACCTCGGGACCCAGCCCAGGGGATGACTATCGCTCTGCCTGCACCTGGGCCCCGAGACAGAGACTCGGGGTGTCGCCGGACACCGGACCAAGGGGAAGGCCACCCGCCCCACCCCACCGGAAAGATCTGTCTCCGCTGGACAGCACCGCGACCCCTCCCCGCCCCCCTTTCATCTCCCAGGAGCGCCAGGCGCCCTCCCTTCCCGCCTGCCTCGGTGGCCCCGCCCCCAGCACCAAAAGATCTGGACAAAACGGCGAAAATAGGGAGCGCACGTGCCCTCGGGTTCCAGGAGAGACCACCACAGGGAAAAGCAGGCAGGCGGGCATGCACACAAACCACAGAAGGAGGGTGTCTGGGACTGCTCCTCTCCTCCCGCATTCAGGACCCCGGGGCTCGGAGCCCGGCTGCAATCCGCGGACCCTGGAGGCCTGCCCCGGGGTCCCACGGTGACTGACAGCGCCCGGGCACTGCATCCGCAACGGAGCCCAGCCCCAGGCACCACGGCACTCCTGTGGGGAAGCTGCCACTTCAACTCAGCCTCAGTGCCTCTGTCCCAGTCGGTGTCCCATCCTGTGCGTCTGTCTCCCCTCCTCCCCAACTCCCAACACCTGTCTGTCTGTCTTCTGCCACCTCCAGGGAAGTGGTAGCGGCCCCGTGGAGCCACAGATGGCGCTAAAAGGCCTCGCTGCGGGCAAGGAGTAAAAGGAAGTCCACCCAGGCGACGTTTGCAGGAGGAGGGGAGCAGTCGGGAGGCGGGGCCCTGGCGCAGCCGGCCAGCGGGGAGATGCTCCGGATGGGAGCAGCCCGGCAGCCTGGTTCGCGCTCACCACACAGGGCGGTCCGCCGATCTTGTGGCGCCGGGAGCCTACTCCCAGCGTCTATGGCCACAGCAGCTTGAACGCGCCCGATCTCCTCTGATCTGCGAAGCGAAGCAGGGTCGGGCCTGGTTAGTACGTGGATGGGGTCCGCCCCGGAATACTGCGTGCCCTAGGCTTTGGCCCGCCACTCGTTTTGCGGCCGCCCTGTCCCTAGTCCTTAGGGAGTGGCCCAGCGCGCCTAATAAAACCACGCCAGGGGTGGCGCTTGGGAGGCTGGAGGGTTAGGGGGAGAGGAATGGGTGGCGCCACACAGCACTACAATCTCGCTGCATCGGCCCCACTCCAGGCCCTTCGGCCCGGGCTCCCCCCCTCCCCGCACCCCCTTCTTAGTCCCCTTCCCTCCCGCAAGCCCTCTGCCAGCAGCCTTTCGTCCCGCCCCCAACGCCCAAGCCCCGGTCTGTCTGCAGGCGCAGGCCTGCCTAGGCCTTGGGCGGCTTTCTCCAGCCAAGGACGTGCTTGGCACCTCGGGACCCAGCCCAGGGGACGACTATCGCTCTGCCTGCACCTGGGCCCCGAGTCAGAGACTCGGGATGTCGCCGGACACCGGACCAAGGGGAAGGCCACCCGCCCCACCCCACCGGAAAGATCTGTCTCCGCTGGACAGCACCGCGACCCCTCCCCGCCCCCCTTTCATCTCCCAGGAGCGCCAGGCGCCCTCCCTTCCCGCCTGCCTCGGTGGCCCCGCCCCCAGCACCAAAAGAGCTGGACAAAACGGCGAAAATAGGGAGCGCACGTGCCCTCGGGTTCCAGGAGAGACCACCACAGGGAAAAGCAGGCAGGCGGGCATGCACACAACCCACACCAGGAGGGTGCCTGGGGCTGCCCCTCTCCTCCCGCATGCGAGACCCCGGGCGGGCTCGGAGCCCGGCGGCAATCCCCGGACCATGGATGCCTGCCCCGGGATCCCACGGTGACTGACAGCGCCCGGGCACTGCATCCGCAACGGAGCCCAGCCCAGGCCACCACGGCACTCCTGTGGGGAAGCTGCCACTTCAACTCAGCCTCAGTGCCTCTGTCCCAGTCGGTGTCCCATCCTGTGTGTCAGTCTCCCCTCCTCTCCAAGTCCCAACCCCTGTCTGTCTGTCTTCTGCCTCCTCCAGGGAAGTGGTAGAGGCCCCGTGGAGCCACAGATGGCGCTAAGGGGCCTCGCTGCGGGCAAGGAGTAAAAGGAAGTCCACCCAGGCGACATTTGGGGGAGGCAGGGAGCAGGCGGGAGGCGGGGCCCTGGCGGAGCCGGCCAGCGGGGAGATGCTCCGGATGGGAGCAGCCCGGCAGCCTGGTTCGTGCTCACCATACAGGGCGGTCCGCCGATCTTGTGGCGCCAGGAGCCTGCTCCCAGCGTCTATGGCCACAGCGGCTTGAACGCGCCCGATCTCCTCTGATCTGGGAAGCGAAGCAGGGTCGGGCCTGGTTAGTACTTGGATGGGGTCCGCCCCGGAATAATGGGTGCCCTAGGCTTTGGCCCGCCACTCCTTTGGCGGCCGCCCTGTCCCTAGTCCTTAGGGAGTGGCCCAGCGCGCCTAATAAACCCACGCCAGGGGTGGCGCTTGGGAGGCTGGAGGGTTAGGGGGAGAGGAATGGGTGGCGCCACACAGCACTACAATCTCCTGCATGGGCCCCAGGCCACGCCCTTCGGCCCGGGCTCCCACGCCCTCCGGCACCCCCTTCTTAGTCCCCTTCCCTCCCGCAAGCCCTCTGCCACTAGCCTTTCGTCCCGCCCCCAACGCCCAAGCCCTGGTTTGTCTGCATGCGCAGGCCTGCCTAGGCCTTGGGCGGCTCTCTCCAGCCAAGGACGTGCTTGGCACCTCGGGACCCAGCCCAGGGGATGACTATCGCTCTGCCTGCACCTGGGCCCCGAGACAGAGACTCGGGGTGTCGCCGGACACCGGACCAAGGGGAAGGCCACCCGCCCCACCCCACCGGAAAGATCTGTCTCCGCTGGACAGCACCGCGACCCCTCCCCGCCCCCCTTTCATCTCCCAGGAGCGCCAGGCGCCCTCCCTTCCCGCCTGCCTCGGTGGCCCCGCCCCCAGCACCAAAAGATCTGGACAAAACGGCGAAAATAGGGAGCGCACGTGCCCTCGGGTTCCAGGAGAGACCACCACAGGGAAAAGCAGGCAGGCGGGCATGCACACAAACCACAGAAGGAGGGTGTCTGGGACTGCTCCTCTCCTCCCGCATTCAGGACCCCGGGGCTCGGAGCCCGGCTGCAATCCGCGGACCCTGGAGGCCTGCCCCGGGGTCCCACGGTGACTGACAGCGCCCGGGCACTGCATCCGCAACGGAGCCCAGCCCCAGGCACCACGGCACTCCTGTGGGGAAGCTGCCACTTCAACTCAGCCTCAGTGCCTCTGTCCCAGTCGGTGTCCCATCCTGTGCGTCTGTCTCCCCTCCTCCCCAACTCCCAACACCTGTCTGTCTGTCTTCTGCCACCTCCAGGGAAGTGGTAGCGGCCCCGTGGAGCCACAGATGGCGCTAAGGGGCCTCGCTGCGGGCAAGGAGTAAAAGGAAGTCCACCCAGGCGACGTTTGCAGGAGGAGGGGAGCAGTCGGGAGGCGGGGCCCTGGCGCAGCCGGCCAGCGGGGAGATGCTCCGGATGGGAGCAGCCCGGCAGCCTGGTTCGCGCTCACCACACAGGGCGGTCCGCCGATCTTGTGGCGCCGGGAGCCTACTCCCAGCGTCTATGGCCACAGCGGCTTGAACGCGCCCGATCTCCTCTGATCTGCGAAGCGAAGCAGGGTCGGGCCTGGTTAGTACGTGGATGGGGTCCGCCCCGGAATACTGCGTGCCCTAGGCTTTGGCCCGCCACTCGTTTTGCGGCCGCCCTGTCCCTAGTCCTTAGGGAGTGGCCCAGCGCGCCTAATAAAACCACGCCAGGGGTGGCGCTTGGGAGGCTGGAGGGTTAGGGGGAGAGGAATGGGTGGCGCCACACAGCACTACAATCTCCTGCATGGGCCCCAGGCCACGCCCTTCGGCCCGGGCTCCCCCGCCCTCCGGCACCCCCTTCTTAGTCCTTTTCCCTCCCGCAAGCCCTCTGCCAGCAGCCTTTCGTCCCGCCCCCAACGCCCAAGCCCCGGTCTGTCTGCAGGCGCAGGCCTGCCTAGGCCTTGGGCGGCTTTCTCCAGCCAAGGACGTGCTTGGCACCTCGGGACCCAGCCCAGGGGACGACTATCGCTCTGCCTGCACCTGGGCCCCGAGTCAGAGACTCGGGATGTCGCCGGACACCGGAACAAGGGGAAGGCCACCCGCCCCACCCCACCGGAAAGATCTGTCTCCGCTGGACAGCACCGCGACCCCTCCCCGCCCCCCTTTCATCTCCCAGGAGCGCCAGGCGCCCTCCCTTCCCGCCTGCCTCGGTGGCCCCGCCCCCAGCACCAAAAGAGCTGGACAAAACGGCGAAAATAGGGAGCGCACGTGCCCTCGGGTTCCAGGAGAGACCACCACAGGGAAAAGCAGGCAGGCGGGCATGCACACAAACCACAGAAGGAGGGTGTCTTGGACTGCTCCTCTCCTCCCGCATTCGGGACCCCGGGGCTCGGAGCCCGGCGGCAATCCGCGGACCCTGGAGGCCTGCCCCGGGGTCCCACGGTGACTGACAGCGCCCGGGCACTGCATCCTCAACGGAGCCCAGCCCCAGGCACCACGGCACTCCTGTGGGGAAGCTGCCACTTCAACTCAGCCTCAGTGCCTCTGTCCCAGTCGGTGCCCCATCCTGTGCGTCCGTCTCCCCTCCTCCCCAACTCCCAACACCTGTCTGTCTGTCTTCTGCCACCTCCAGGGAAGTGGTAGCGGCCCCGTGGAGCCACAGATGGCGCTAAGGGGCCGCGCTGCGGGCAAGGAGTAAAAGGAAGTCCACCCAGGCGACGTTTGCAGGAGGCGGGGAGCAGTCGAGAGGCGGGGCCCTGGCGGAGCCGGCCAGCGGGGAGATGCTCCGGATGGGAGCAGCCCGGCAGCCTGGTTCGCGCTCACCATGCAGGGCGGTCCGCCGATCTTGTGGCGCCAGGAGCCTACTCCCAGCGTCTATGGCCACAGCGGCTTGAACGCGCCCGATCTCCTCTGATCTGGGAAGCGAAGCAGGGTCGGGCCTGGTTAGTACGTGGATGGGGTCCGCCCCGGAATACCGCGTGCCCTAGGCTTTGGCCCGCCACTCCTTTTGCGGCCGCCCCGCCCCTCGTCCTTCGGGAGTGGCCCAGCCCGCCTAATAAACCCACGCCAGGGGTGGCGATTGAGAGGCTGGAGGGTTAGGGGGAGAGGAATGGGTGGCGCCACACAGCACTACAATCTCGCTGCATCGGCCCCACTCCAGGCCCTTCGGCCCGGGCTCCCCCCCTCCCCGCACCCCCTTCTTAGTCCCCTTCCCTCCCGCAAGCCCTCTGCCAGCAGCCTTTCGTCCCGCCCCCAACGCCCAAGCCCCGGTCTGTCTGCAGGCGCAGGCCTGCCTAGGCCTTGGGCGGCTTTCTCCAGCCAAGGACGTGCTTGGCACCTCGGGACCCAGCCCAGGGGACGACTATCGCTCTGCCTGCACCTGGGCCCCGAGTCAGAGACTCGGGATGTCGCCGGACACCGGACCAAGGGGAAGGCCACCCGCCCCACCCCACCGGAAAGATCTGTCTCCGCTGGACAGCACCGCGACCCCTCCCCGCCCCCCTTTCATCTCCCAGGAGCGCCAGGCGCCCTCCCTTCCCGCCTGCCTCGGTGGCCCCGCCCCCAGCACCAAAAGAGCTGGACAAAACGGCGAAAATAGGGAGCGCACGTGCCCTCGGGTTCCAGGAGAGACCACCACAGGGAAAAGCAGGCAGGCGGGCATGCACACAACCCACACCAGGAGGGTGCCTGGGGCTGCCCCTCTCCTCCCGCATGCGAGACCCCGGGCGGGCTCGGAGCCCGGCGGCAATCCCCGGACCATGGATGCCTGCCCCGGGATCCCACGGTGACTGACAGCGCCCGGGCACTGCATCCGCAACGGAGCCCAGCCCAGGCCACCACGGCACTCCTGTGGGGAAGCTGCCACTTCAACTCAGCCTCAGTGCCTCTGTCCCAGTCGGTGTCCCATCCTGTGTGTCAGTCTCCCCTCCTCTCCAAGTCCCAACCCCTGTCTGTCTGTCTTCTGCCTCCTCCAGGGAAGTGGTAGAGGCCCCGTGGAGACACAGATGGCGCTAAGGGGCCTCGCTGCGGGCAAGGAGTAAAAGGAAGTCCACCCAGGCGACATTTGGGGGAGGCAGGGAGCAGGCGGGAGGCGGGGCCCTGGCGGAGCCGGCCAGCGGGGAGATGCTCCGGATGGGAGCAGCCCGGCAGCCTGGTTCGCGCTCACCATACAGGGCGGTCCGCCGATCTTGTGGCGCCAGGAGCGTACTCCCAGCGTCTATGGCCACAGCGGCTTGAACGCGCCCGATCTCCTCTGATCTGGGAAGCGGAGCAGGGTCGGGCCTGGTTAGTACTTGGATGGGGTCCGCCCCGGAATACCGGGTGCCCTAGGCTTTGGCCCGCCACTCCTTTGCGGCCGCCCTGTCCCTAGTCCTTAGGGAGTGGCCCAGCGCGCCTAATAAACCCACGCCAGGGGTGGCGCTTGGGAGGCTGGAGGGTTAGGGGGAGAGGAATGGGTGGCGCCACACAGCACTACAATCTCGCTGCATCGGCCCCAGGCCACGCCCTTCGGCCCGGGCTCCCCCGCCCTCCGGCACCCCCTTCTTAGTCCCCTTCCCTCCCGCAAGCCCTCTGCCAGCAGCCTTTGGTCCCACCCCAACGCCCAAGCCCCTGTCTGCCTGCAGGCGCAGGCCTGCCTAGGCCTTGGGCGGCTTTCTCCAGCCAAGGACGTGCTTGGCACCTCGGGACCCAGCCCAGGGGACGACTATCGCTCTGCCTGCACCTGGGCCCCGAGACAGAGACTCGGGGTGTCGCCGGACACCGGACCAAGGGGAAGGCCACCCGCCCCACCCCACCGGAAAGATCTGTCTCCGCTGGACAGCAACGCGACCCCTCCCCGCCCCCCTTTCATCTCCCAGGAGCGCCAGGCGCCCTCCCTTCCCGCCTGCCTCGGTGGCCCCGCCCCCAGCACCAAAAGAGCTGGACAAAACGGCGAAAATAGGGAGCGCACGTGCCCTCGGGTTCCAGGAGAGACCACCACAGGGAAAAGCAGGCAGGCGGGCATGCACACAACCCACACAAGGAGGGTGTCTTTGGCTGCTCCTCTCCTCCCGCATTCGGGACCCCGGGGCTCTGAGCCCGGCGGGAATCCGCGGACCCTGGAGGCCTGCCCCGGGATCCCACGGTGACTGACAGCGCCCGGGCACTGCATCCGCAACGGAGCCCAGCCCCGGGCACCACCGCACTCAGGTGGGGAAGCTGCCACTTCAACTCAGCCTCAGAGCGTCTGTCCCAGTCGGTGACCCATCCAGTGCGTCCGTCCCTCCTCCTCCCCAACTCCCAACCCCTGTCTGTCTGTCTTCTGCCACCTCCAGGGAAGTGGTAGCGGCCCCGTGGAGCCACAGATGGCGCTAAGGGGCCTCGCTGCGGGAAAGGAGTAAAAGGCAGTCCACCCAGGCGACGTTTGCAGGAGGAGGGGAGCAGTCGGGAGGCGGGGCCCTGGCGGAGCCGGCCAGCGGGGAGATGCTCCGGATGGGAGCAGCCCGGCAGCCTGGTTCGCGCTCACCACACAGGGCGGTCCGCCGATCTTGTGGCGCCGGGAGCGTACTCCCAGCGTCTATGGCCACAGCGGCTTGAACGCGCCCGATCTCCTCTGATCTGCGAAGCGAAGCAGGGTCGGGCCTGGTTAGTACGTGGATGGGGTCCGCCCCGGAATACCGCGTGCCCTAGGCTTTGGCCCGCCACTCGTTTTGCGGCCGCCCTGTCCCTAGTCCTTAGGGAGTGGCCCAGCGCGCCTAATAAAACCACGCCAGGGGTGGCGCTTGGGAGGCTGGAGGGTTAGGGGGAGAGGAATGGGTGGCGCCACACAGCACTACAATCTCGCTGCATCGGCCCCAGGCCACGCCCTTCGGCCCGGGCTCCCCCGCCCTCCGGCACCCCCTTCTTAGTCCCCTTCCCTCCCGCAAGCCCTCTGCCAGCAGCCTTTCGTCCCGCCCCCAACGCCCAAGCCCCGGTCTGTCTGCAGGCGCAGGCCTGCCTAGGCCTTGGGCGGCTTTCTCCAGCCAAGGACGTGCTTGGCACCTCGGGACACAGCCCAGGGGACGACTATCGCTCTGCCTGCACCTGGGCCCCGAGTCAGAGACTCGGGATGTCGCCGGACACCGGACCAAGGGGAAGGCCACCCGCCCCACCCCACCGGAAAGATCTGTCTCCGCTGGACAGCACCGCGACCCCTCCCCGCCCCCCTTTCATCTCCCAGGAGCGCCAGGCGCCCTCCCTTCCCGCCTGCCTCGGTGGCCCCGCCCCCAGCACCAAAAGAGCTGGACAAAACGGCGAAAATAGGGAGCGCACGTGCCCTAGGGTTCCAGGAGAGACCACCACAGGGAAAAGCAGGCAGGCGGGCATGCACACAACCCACACCAGGAGGGTGCCTGGGGCTGCCCCTCTCCTCCCGCATGCGAGACCCCGGGCGGGCTCCGAGCCCGGCGGCAATCCCCGGACCCTGGAGGCCTGCCCCGGGATCCCACGGTGACTGACAGCGCCCGGGCACTGCATCCGCAACGGAGCCCAGCCCCGGCCACCAGGGCACTCCTGTGGGGAAGCTGCCACTTCAACTCAGCCTCAGTGCCTCTGTCCCAGTCGGTGTCCCATCCTGTGTGTCAGTCTCCCCTCCTCTCCAAGTCCCAACCCCTGTCTGTCTGTCTTCTGCCTCCTCCAGGGAAGTGGTAGAGGCCCCGTGGAGCCACAGATGGCGCTAAGGGGCCTCGCTGCGGGCAAGGAGTAAAAGGAAGTTCACCCAGGCGACATTTGGAGGAGGCAGGGAGCAGGCGGGAGGCGGGGCCCTGGCGGAGCCGGCCAGCGGGGAGATGCTCCGGATGGGAGCAGCCTGGCAGCCTGGTTCGCGCTCACCATACAGGGCGGTCCGCCGATCTTGTGGCGCCAGGAGCCTGCTCCCAGCGTGTATGGCCACAGCGGCTTGAACGCGCCCGATCTCCTCTGATCTGGGAAGCGGAGCAGGGTCGGGCCTGGTTAGTACTTGGATGGGGTCCGCCCCGGAATACCGCGTGCACTAGGCTTTGGCCCGCCACTCCTTTTGCGGCCGCCCCGCCCCTCGTCCTTCGGGAGTGGCCCAGCCCGCCTAATAAACCCACGCCAGGGGTGGCGATTGAGAGGCTGGAGGGTTAGGGGGAGAGGAATGGGTGGCGCCACACAGCACTACAATCTCGCTGCATCGGCCCCACTCCAGGCCCTTCGGCCCGGGCTCCCCCCCTCCCCGCACCCCCTTCTTAGTCCCCTTCCCTCCCGCAAGCCCTCTGCCAGCAGCCTTTCGTCCCACCCCAACGCCCAAGCCAAGGTCTGTCTGCAGGCGCAGGCCTGCCTAGGCCTTGGGCGGCTTTCTCCAGCCAAGGACGTCCTTGGCACCTCGGGACCCAGCCCAGGGGACGACTATCGCTCTGCCTGCACCTGGGCCCCGACACAGAGACTCGGGGTGTCGCCGGACACAGGACCAAGGAAAAGGCCACCCGCCCCACCCCACCGTAAAGATCTGTCTCCGCTGGACAGCACCGCGACCCCTCCCCGCCCCCCTTTCATCTCCCAGGAGCGACAGGCGCCCTCCCTTCCCGCCTGCCTCGGTGGCCCCGTCCCCAGCACCAAAAGAGCTGGACAAAACGGCGAAAATAGGGAGCGCACGTGCCCTCGGGTTCCAGGAGAGACCACCACAGGGAAAAGCAGGCAGGCGGGCATGCACACAACCCACACAAGGAGGGTGTCTGGGGCTGCTCCTCTCCTCCCGCATTCGGGACCCCGGGGATCGGAGCCCGGCTGCAATCCGCGGACCCTGGAAGCCTGCCCCGGGGTCCCACGGTGACTGACAGCGCCCGGGCACTGCATCCGCAACGGAGCCCAGCCCCGGGCACCACGGCACTCCTGTGGGGAAGCTGCCACTTCAACTCAGCCTCAGAGCGTCTGTCCCAGTCGGTGTCCCATCCAGTGTGTCCGTCCCCCCTCCTCCCCAACTCCCAACCCCTGTCTGTCTCTCTTCTGCCACCTCCAGGGAAGTGGTAGCGGCCCCCTGGAGCCACAGATGGCGCTATGGGGCCTCGCTGCGGGCAAGGAGTAAAAGGAAGTCCACCCAGGCGAAATTTGGAGGAGGCATGGAGCAGTCGGGAGGCGGGGCCCTGGCGGAGCCGGCCAGCGGGGAGATGCTCCGGATGGGAGCAGCCCGGCAGCCTGGTTCGCGCTCACCATACAGGGCGGTCCGCCGATCTTGTGGCGCCAGGAGCCTGCTTCCAGCGTCTATGGCCTCAGCGGCTTGAACGCGCCCGATCTCCTCTGATCTGGGAAGCGAAGCAGGGTCGGGCCTGGTTAGTACGTGGATGGGGTCCGCCCCGGAATAATGGGTGCCCTAGGCTTTGGCCCGCCACTCCTTTGGCGGCCGCCCTGTCCCTAGTCCTTAGGGAGTGGCCCAGCGCGCCTAATAAACCCACACCAGGGATGGCGCTTGGGAGGCTGGAGGGTTAGAGGGAGAGGAATGGGTGGCGCCACACAGCACTACAATCTCGCTGCATCGGCCCCAGGCCACGCCCTTCGGCCCGGGCTCCCACGCCCTCCGGCACCCCCTTCTTAGTCCCCTTCCCTCCCGCAAGCCCTCTGCCAGCAGCCTTTGGTCCCACCCCAACGCCCAAGCCCCTGTCTGCCTGCAGGCGCAGGCCTGCCTAGGCCTTGGGCGGCTTTCTCCAGCCAAGGACGTGCTTGGCACCTCGGGACCCAGCCCAGGGGACGACTATCGCTCTGCCTGCACCTGGGCCCCGAGACAGAGACTCGGGGTGTCGCCGGACACCGGACCAAGGGGAAGGCCACCCGCCCCACCCCACCGGAAAGATCTGTCTCCGCTGGACAGCACCGCGACCCCTCCCCGCCCCCCTTTCATCTCCCAGGAGCGCCAGGCGCCCTCCCTTCCCGCCTGCCTCGGTGGCCCCGCCCCCAGCACCAAAAGAGCTGGACAAAACGGCGAAAATAGGGAGCGCACGTGCCCTCGGGTTCCAGGAGAGACCACCACAGGGAAAAGCAGGCAGGCGGGCATGCACACAAACCACAGAAGGAGGGTGTCTGGGACTGCTCCTCTCCTCCCGCATTCGGGACCCCGGGGCTCGGAGCCCGGCTGCAATCCGCGGACCCTGGAGGCCTGCCCCGGGGTCCCACGGTGACTGACAGCGCCCGGGCACTGCATCCGCAACGGAGCCCAGCCCCAGGCACCACGGCACTCCTGTGGGGAAGCTGCCACTTCAACTCAGCCTCAGTGCCTCTGTCCCAGTCGGTGTCCCATCCTGTGCGTCTGTCTCCCCTCCTCCCCAACTCCCAACACCTGTCTGTCTGTCTTCTGCCACCTCCAGGGAAGTGGTAGCGGCCCCGTGGAGCCACAGATGGCGCTAAAAGGCCTCGCTGCGGGCAAGGAGTAAAAGGAAGTCCACCCAGGCGACGTTTGCAGGAGGAGGGGAGCAGTCGGGAGGCGGGGCCCTGGCGGAGCCGGCCAGCGGGGAGATGCTCCGGATGGGAGCAGCCTGGCAGCCTGGTTCGCGCTCACCACACAGGGCGGTCCGCCGATCTTGTGGCGCCGGGAGCCTACTCCCAGCGTCTATGGCCACAGCGGCTTGAACGCGCCCGATCTCCTCTGATCTGCGAAGCGAAGCAGGGTCGGGCCTGGTTAGTACGTGGATGGGGTCCGCCCCGGAATACCTCGTGCCCTAGGCTTTGGCCCGCCACTCGTTTTGCGGCCGCCCTGTCCCTAGTCCTTAGGGAGTGGCCCAGCGCGCCTAATAAAACCACGCCAGGGGTGGCGCTTGGGAGGCTGGAGGGTTAGGGGGAGAGGAATGGGTGGCGCCACACAGCACTACAATCTCGCTGCATCGGCCCCACTCCAGGCCCTTCGGCCCGGGCTCCCCCCCTCCCCGCACCCCCTTCTTAGTCCCCTTCCCTCCCGCAAGCCCTCTGCCAGCAGCCTTTCGTCCCGCCCCCAACGCCCAAGCCCCGGTCTGTCTGCAGGCGCAGGCCTGCCTAGGCCTTGGGCGGCTTTCTCCAGCCAAGGACGTGCTTGGCACCTCGGGACCCAGCCCAGGGGACGACTATCGCTCTGCCTGCACCTGGGCCCCGAGTCAGAGACTCGGGATGTCGCCGGACACCGGACCAAGGGGAAGGCCACCCGCCCCACCCCACCGGAAAGATCTGTCTCCGCTGGACAGCACCGCGACCCCTCCCCGCCCCCCTTTCATCTCCCAGGAGCGCCAGGCGCCCTCCCTTCCCGCCTGCCTCGGTGGCCCCGCCCCCAGCACCAAAAGAGCTGGACAAAACGGCGAAAATAGGGAGCGCACGTGCCCTCGGGTTCCAGGAGAGACCACCACAGGGAAAAGCAGGCAGGCGGGCATGCACACAACCCACACCAGGAGGGTGCCTGGGGCTGCCCCTCTCCTCCCGCATGCGAGACCCCGGGCGGGCTCGGAGCCCGGCGGCAATCCCCGGACCATGGATGCCTGCCCCGGGATCCCACGGTGACTGACAGCGCCCGGGCACTGCATCCGCAACGGAGCCCAGCCCAGGCCACCACGGCACTCCTGTGGGGAAGCTGCCACTTCAACTCAGCCTCAGTGCCTCTGTCCCAGTCGGTGTCCCATCCTGTGTGTCAGTCTCCCCTCCTCTCCAAGTCCCAACCCCTGTCTGTCTGTCTTCTGCCTCCTCCAGGGAAGTGGTAGAGGCCCCGTGGAGCCACAGATGGCGCTAAGGGGCCTCGCTGCGGGCAAGGAGTAAAAGGAAGTCCACCCAGGCGACATTTGGGGGAGGCAGGGAGCAGGCGGGAGGCGGGGCCCTGGCGGAGCCGGCCAGCGGGGAGATGCTCCGGATGGGAGCAGCCCGGCAGCCTGGTTCGCGCTCACCATACAGGGCGGTCCGCCGATCTTGTGGCGCCAGGAGCCTGCTCCCAGCGTCTATGGCCACAGCGGCTTGAACGCGCCCGATCTCCTCTGATCTGGGAAGCGAAGCAGGGTCGGGCCTGGTTAGTACTTGGATGGGGTCCGCCCCGGAATAATGGGTGCCCTAGGCTTTGGCCCGCCACTCCTTTGGCGGCCGCCCTGTCCCTAGTCCTTAGGGAGTGGCCCAGCGCGCCTAATAAACCCACGCCAGGGGTGGCGCTTGGGAGGCTGGAGGGTTAGGGGGAGAGGAATGGGTGGCGCCACACAGCACTACAATCTCCTGCATGGGCCCCAGGCCACGCCCTTCGGCCCGGGCTCCCACGCCCTCCGGCACCCCCTTCTTAGTCCCCTTCCCTCCCGCAAGCCCTCTGCCACTAGCCTTTCGTCCCGCCCCCAACGCCCAAGCCCTGGTTTGTCTGCATGCGCAGGCCTGCCTAGGCCTTGGGCGGCTCTCTCCAGCCAAGGACGTGCTTGGCACCTCGGGACCCAGCCCAGGGGATGACTATCGCTCTGCCTGCACCTGGGCCCCGAGACAGAGACTCGGGGTGTCGCCGGACACCGGACCAAGGGGAAGGCCACCCGCCCCACCCCACCGGAAAGATCTGTCTCCGCTGGACAGCACCGCGACCCCTCCCCGCCCCCCTTTCATCTCCCAGGAGCGCCAGGCGCCCTCCCTTCCCGCCTGCCTCGGTGGCCCCGCCCCCAGCACCAAAAGAGCTGGACAAAACGGCGAAAATAGGGAGCGCACGTGCCCTCGGGTTCCAGGAGAGACCACCACAGGGAAAAGCAGGCAGGCGGGCATGCACACAAACCACAGAAGGAGGGTGTCTGGGACTGCTCCTCTCCTCCCGCATTCAGGACCCCGGGGCTCGGAGCCCGGCTGCAATCCGCGGACCCTGGAGGCCTGCCCCGGGGTCCCACGGTGACTGACAGCGCCCGGGCACTGCATCCGCAACGGAGCCCAGCCCCAGGCACCACGGCACTCCTGTGGGGAAGCTGCCACTTCAACTCAGCCTCAGTGCCTCTGTCCCAGTCGGTGTCCCATCCTGTGCGTCTGTCTCCCCTCCTCCCCAACTCCCAACACCTGTCTGTCTGTCTTCTGCCACCTCCAGGGAAGTGGTAGCGGCCCCGTGGAGCCACAGATGGCGCTAAAAGGCCTCGCTGCGGGCAAGGAGTAAAAGGAAGTCCACCCAGGCGACGTTTGCAGGAGGAGGGGAGCAGTCGGGAGGCGGGGCCCTGGCGCAGCCGGCCAGCGGGGAGATGCTCCGGATGGGAGCAGCCCGGCAGCCTGGTTCGCGCTCACCACACAGGGCGGTCCGCCGATCTTGTGGCGCCGGGAGCCTACTCCCAGCGTCTATGGCCATAGCGGCTTGAACGCGCCCGATCTCCTCTGATCTGCGAAGCGAAGCAGGGTCGGGCCTGGTTAGTACGTGGATGGGGTCCGCCCCGGAATACTGCGTGCCCTAGGCTTTGGCCCGCCACTCGTTTTGCGGCCGCCCTGTCCCTAGTCCTTAGGGAGTGGCCCAGCGCGCCTAATAAAACCACGCCAGGGGTGGCGCTTGGGAGGCTGGAGGGTTAGGGGGAGAGGAATGGGTGGCGCCACACAGCACTACAATCTCCTGCATGGGCCCCAGGCCACGCCCTTCGGCCCGGGCTCCCCCGCCCTCCGGCACCCCCTTCTTAGTCCTTTTCCCTCCCGCAAGCCCTCTGCCAGCAGCCTTTCGTCCCGCCCCCAACGCCCAAGCCCCGGTCTGTCTGCAGGCGCAGGCCTGCCTAGGCCTTGGGCGGCTTTCTCCAGCCAAGGACGTGCTTGGCACCTCGGGACCCAGCCCAGGGGACGACTATCGCTCTGCCTGCACCTGGGCCCCGAGTCAGAGACTCGGGATGTCGCCGGACACCGGAACAAGGGGAAGGCCACCCGCCCCACCCCACCGGAAAGATCTGTCTCCGCTGGACAGCACCGCGACCCCTCCCCGCCCCCCTTTCATCTCCCAGGAGCGCCAGGCGCCCTCCCTTCCCGCCTGCCTCGGTGGCCCCGCCCCCAGCACCAAAAGAGCTGGACAAAACGGCGAAAATAGGGAGCGCACGTGCCCTCGGGTTCCAGGAGAGACCACCACAGGGAAAAGCAGGCAGGCGGGCATGCACACAAACCACAGAAGGAGGGTGTCTTGGACTGCTCCTCTCCTCCCGCATTCGGGACCCCGGGGCTCGGAGCCCGGCGGCAATCCGCGGACCCTGGAGGCCTGCCCCGGGGTCCCACGGTGACTGACAGCGCCCGGGCACTGCATCCTCAACGGAGCCCAGCCCCAGGCACCACGGCACTCCTGTGGGGAAGCTGCCACTTCAACTCAGCCTCAGTGCCTCTGTCCCAGTCGGTGTCCCATCCTGTGCGTCCGTCTCCCCTCCTCCCCAACTCCCAACACCTGTCTGTCTGTCTTCTGCCACCTCCAGGGAAGTGGTAGCGGCCCCGTGGAGCCACAGATGGCGCTAAGGGGCCGCGCTGCGGGCAAGGAGTAAAAGGAAGTCCACCCAGGCGACGTTTGCAGGAGGCGGGGAGCAGTCGAGAGGCGGGGCCCTGGCGGAGCCGGCCAGCGGGGAGATGCTCCGGATGGGAGCAGCCCGGCAGCCTGGTTCGCGCTCACCATGCAGGGCGGTCCGCCGATCTTGTGGCGCCAGGAGCCTACTCCCAGCGTCTATGGCCACAGCGGCTTGAACGCGCCCGATCTCCTCTGATCTGGGAAGCGAAGCAGGGTCGGGCCTGGTTAGTACGTGGATGGGGTCCGCCCCGGAATACCGCGTGCCCTAGGCTTTGGCCCGCCACTCCTTTTGCGGCCGCCCCGCCCCTCGTCCTTCGGGAGTGGCCCAGCCCGCCTAATAAACCCACGCCAGGGGTGGCGATTGAGAGGCTGGAGGGTTAGGGGGAGAGGAATGGGTGGCGCCACACAGCACTACAATCTCGCTGCATCGGCCCCACTCCAGGCCCTTCGGCCCGGGCTCCCCCCCTCCCCGCACCCCCTTCTTAGTCCCCTTCCCTCCCGCAAGCCCTCTGCCAGCAGCCTTTCGTCCCGCCCCCAACGCCCAAGCCCCGGTCTGTCTGCAGGCGCAGGCCTGCCTAGGCCTTGGGCGGCTTTCTCCAGCCAAGGACGTGCTTGGCACCTCGGGACCCAGCCCAGGGGACGACTATCGCTCTGCCTGCACCTGGGCCCCGAGTCAGAGACTCGGGATGTCGCCGGACACCGGACCAAGGGGAAGGCCACCCGCCCCACCCCACCGGAAAGATCTGTCTCCGCTGGACAGCACCGCGACCCCTCCCCGCCCCCCTTTCATCTCCCAGGAGCGCCAGGCGCCCTCCCTTCCCGCCTGCCTCGGTGGCCCCGCCCCCAGCACCAAAAGAGCTGGACAAAACGGCGAAAATAGGGAGCGCACGTGCCCTCGGGTTCCAGGAGAGACGACCACAGGGAAAAGCAGGCAGGCGGGCATGCACACAACCCACACCAGGAGGGTGCCTGGGGCTGCCCCTCTCCTCCCGCATGCGAGACCCCGGGCGGGCTCGGAGCCCGGCGGCAATCCCCGGACCCTGGAGGCCTGCCCCGGGATCCCACGGTGACTGACAGCGCCCGGGCACTGCATCCGCAACGGAGCCCAGCCCCGGCCACCACGGCACTCCTGTGGGGAAGCTGCCACTTCAACTCAGCCTCAGTGCCTCTGTCCCAGTCGGTGTCCCATCCTGTGTGTCAGTCTCCCCTCCTCTCCAAGTCCCAACCCCTGTCTGTCTGTCTTCTGCCTCCTCCAGGGAAGTTGTAGAGGCCCCGTGGAGCCACAGATGGCGCTAAGGGGCCTCGCTGCGGGCAAGGAGTAAAAGGAAGTCCACCCAGGCGACATTTGGAGGAGGCAGGGAGCAGGCGGGAGGCGGGGCCCTGGCGGAGCCGGCCAGCGGGGAGATGCTCCGGATGGGAGCAGCCCGGCAGCCTGGTTCCCGCTCACCATACAGGGCGGTCCGCCGATCTTGTGGCGCCAGGAGCCTGCTCCCAGCGTCTATGGCCACAGCGGCTTGAACGCGCCCGATCTCCTCTGATCTGGGAAGCGAAGCAGGGTCGGGCCTGGTTAGTACGTGGATGGGGTCCGCCCCGGAATACCGCGTGCCCTAGGCTTTGGCCCGCCACTCCTTTTGCGGCCGCCCCGCCCCTCGTCCTTCGGGAGTGGCCCAGCCCGCCTAATAAACCCACGCCAGGGGTGGCGATTGAGAGGCTGGAGGGTTAGGGGGAGAGGAATGGGTGGCGCCACACAGCACTACAATCTCGCTGCATCGGCCCCACTCCAGGCCCTTCGGCCCGGGCTCCCCCCCTCCCCGCACCCCCTTCTTAGTCCCCTTCCCTCCCGCAAGCCCTCTGCCAGCAGCCTTTCGTCCCGCCCCCAACGCCCAAGCCCCGGTCTGTCTGCAGGCGCAGGCCTGCCTAGGCCTTGGGCGGCTTTCTCCAGCCAAGGACGTGCTTGGCACCTCGGGACCCAGCCCAGGGGACGACTATCGCTCTGCCTGCACCTGGGCCCCGAGTCAGAGACTCGGGATGTCGCCGGACACCGGACCAAGGGGAAGGCCACCCGCCCCACCCCACCGGAAAGATCTGTCTCCGCTGGACAGCACCGCGACCCCTCCCCGCCCCCCTTTCATCTCCCAGGAGCGCCAGGCGCCCTCCCTTCCCGCCTGCCTCGGTGGCCCCGCCCCCAGCACCAAAAGAGCTGGACAAAACGGCGAAAATAGGGAGCGCACGTGCCCTCGGGTTCCAGGAGAGACCACCACAGGGAAAAGCAGGCAGGCGGGCATGCACACAACCCACACCAGGAGGGTGCCTGGGGCTGCCCCTCTCCTCCCGCATGCGAGACCCCGGGCGGGCTCGGAGCCCGGCGGCAATCCCCGGACCATGGATGCCTGCCCCGGGATCCCACGGTGACTGACAGCGCCCGGGCACTGCATCCGCAACGGAGCCCAGCCCAGGCCACCACGGCACTCCTGTGGGGAAGCTGCCACTTCAACTCAGCCTCAGTGCCTCTGTCCCAGTCGGTGTCCCATCCTGTGTGTCAGTCTCCCCTCCTCTCCAAGTCCCAACCCCTGTCTGTCTGTCTTCTGCCTCCTCCAGGGAAGTGGTAGAGGCCCCGTGGAGCCACAGATGGCGCTAAGGGGCCTCGCTGCGGGCAAGGAGTAAAAGGAAGTCCACCCAGGCGACATTTGGGGGAGGCAGGGAGCAGGCGGGAGGCGGGGCCCTGGCGGAGCCGGCCAGCGGGGAGATGCTCCGGATGGGAGCAGCCCGGCAGCCTGGTTCGCGCTCACCATACAGGGCGGTCCGCCGATCTTGTGGCGCCAGGAGCCTGCTCCCAGCGTCTATGGCCACAGCGGCTTGAACGCGCCCGATCTCCTCTGATCTGGGAAGCGAAGCAGGGTCGGGCCTGGTTAGTACTTGGATGGGGTCCGCCCCGGAATAATGGGTGCCCTAGGCTTTGGCCCGCCACTCCTTTGGCGGCCGCCCTGTCCCTAGTCCTTAGGGAGTGGCCCAGCGCGCCTAATAAACCCACGCCAGGGGTGGCGCTTGGGAGGCTGGAGGGTTAGGGGGAGAGGAATGGGTGGCGCCACACAGCACTACAATCTCCTGCATGGGCCCCAGGCCACGCCCTTCGGCCCGGGCTCCCACGCCCTCCGGCACCCCCTTCTTAGTCCCCTTCCCTCCCGCAAGCCCTCTGCCAGCAGCCTTTGGTCCCACCCCAACGCCCAAGCCCCTGTCTGCCTGCAGGCGCAGGCCTGCCTAGGCCTTGGGCGGCTTTCTCCAGCCAAGGACGTGCTTGGCACCTCGGGACCCAGCCCAGGGGACGACTATCGCTCTGCCTGCACCTGGGCCCCGAGACAGAGACTCGGGGTGTCGCCGGACACCGGACCAAGGGGAAGGCCACCCGCCCCACCCCACCGGAAAGATCTGTCTCCGCTGGACAGCACCGCGACCCCTCCCCGCCCCCCTTTCATCTCCCAGGAGCGCCAGGCGCCCTCCCTTCCCGCCTGCCTCGGTGGCCCCGCCCCCAGCACCAAAAGAGCTGGACAAAACGGCGAAAATAGGGAGCGCACGTGCCCTCGGGTTCCAGGAGAGACCACCACAGGGAAAAGCAGGCAGGCGGGCATGCACACAAACCACAGAAGGAGGGTGTCTGGGACTGCTCCTCTCCTCCCGCATTCGGGACCCCGGGGCTCGGAGCCCGGCTGCAATCCGCGGACCCTGGAGGCCTGCCCCGGGGTCCCACGGTGACTGACAGCGCCCGGGCACTGCATCCGCAACGGAGCCCAGCCCCAGGCACCACGGCACTCCTGTGGGGAAGCTGCCACTTCAACTCAGCCTCAGTGCCTCTGTCCCAGTCGGTGTCCCATCCTGTGCGTCTGTCTCCCCTCCTCCCCAACTCCCAACACCTGTCTGTCTGTCTTCTGCCACCTCCAGGGAAGTGGTAGCGGCCCCGTGGAGCCACAGATGGCGCTAAAAGGCCTCGCTGCGGGCAAGGAGTAAAAGGAAGTCCACCCAGGCGACGTTTGCAGGAGGAGGGGAGCAGTCGGGAGGCGGGGCCCTGGCGGAGCCGGCCAGCGGGGAGATGCTCCGGATGGGAGCAGCCTGGCAGCCTGGTTCGCGCTCACCACACAGGGCGGTCCGCCGATCTTGTGGCGCCGGGAGCCTACTCCCAGCGTCTATGGCCACAGCGGCTTGAACGCGCCCGATCTCCTCTGATCTGCGAAGCGAAGCAGGGTCGGGCCTGGTTAGTACGTGGATGGGGTCCGCCCCGGAATACCTCGTGCCCTAGGCTTTGGCCCGCCACTCGTTTTGCGGCCGCCCTGTCCCTAGTCCTTAGGGAGTGGCCCAGCGCGCCTAATAAAACCACGCCAGGGGTGGCGCTTGGGAGGCTGGAGGGTTAGGGGGAGAGGAATGGGTGGCGCCACACAGCACTACAATCTCGCTGCATCGGCCCCACTCCAGGCCCTTCGGCCCGGGCTCCCCCCCTCCCCGCACCCCCTTCTTAGTCCCCTTCCCTCCCGCAAGCCCTCTGCCAGCAGCCTTTCGTCCCGCCCCCAACGCCCAAGCCCCGGTCTGTCTGCAGGCGCAGGCCTGCCTAGGCCTTGGGCGGCTTTCTCCAGCCAAGGACGTGCTTGGCACCTCGGGACCCAGCCCAGGGGACGACTATCGCTCTGCCTGCACCTGGGCCCCGAGTCAGAGACTCGGGATGTCGCCGGACACCGGACCAAGGGGAAGGCCACCCGCCCCACCCCACCGGAAAGATCTGTCTCCGCTGGACAGCACCGCGACCCCTCCCCGCCCCCCTTTCATCTCCCAGGAGCGCCAGGCGCCCTCCCTTCCCGCCTGCCTCGGTGGCCCCGCCCCCAGCACCAAAAGAGCTGGACAAAACGGCGAAAATAGGGAGCGCACGTGCCCTCGGGTTCCAGGAGAGACCACCACAGGGAAAAGCAGGCAGGCGGGCATGCACACAACCCACACCAGGAGGGTGCCTGGGGCTGCCCCTCTCCTCCCGCATGCGAGACCCCGGGCGGGCTCGGAGCCCGGCGGCAATCCCCGGACCATGGATGCCTGCCCCGGGATCCCACGGTGACTGACAGCGCCCGGGCACTGCATCCGCAACGGAGCCCAGCCCAGGCCACCACGGCACTCCTGTGGGGAAGCTGCCACTTCAACTCAGCCTCAGTGCCTCTGTCCCAGTCGGTGTCCCATCCTGTGTGTCAGTCTCCCCTCCTCTCCAAGTCCCAACCCCTGTCTGTCTGTCTTCTGCCTCCTCCAGGGAAGTGGTAGAGGCCCCGTGGAGCCACAGATGGCGCTAAGGGGCCTCGCTGCGGGCAAGGAGTAAAAGGAAGTCCACCCAGGCGACATTTGGGGGAGGCAGGGAGCAGGCGGGAGGCGGGGCCCTGGCGGAGCCGGCCAGCGGGGAGATGCTCCGGATGGGAGCAGCCCGGCAGCCTGGTTCGCGCTCACCATACAGGGCGGTCCGCCGATCTTGTGGCGCCAGGAGCCTGCTCCCAGCGTCTATGGCCACAGCGGCTTGAACGCGCCCGATCTCCTCTGATCTGGGAAGCGAAGCAGGGTCGGGCCTGGTTAGTACTTGGATGGGGTCCGCCCCGGAATAATGGGTGCCCTAGGCTTTGGCCCGCCACTCCTTTGGCGGCCGCCCTGTCCCTAGTCCTTAGGGAGTGGCCCAGCGCGCCTAATAAACCCACGCCAGGGGTGGCGCTTGGGAGGCTGGAGGGTTAGGGGGAGAGGAATGGGTGGCGCCACACAGCACTACAATCTCCTGCATGGGCCCCAGGCCACGCCCTTCGGCCCGGGCTCCCACGCCCTCCGGCACCCCCTTCTTAGTCCCCTTCCCTCCCGCAAGCCCTCTGCCACTAGCCTTTCGTCCCGCCCCCAACGCCCAAGCCCTGGTTTGTCTGCATGCGCAGGCCTGCCTAGGCCTTGGGCGGCTCTCTCCAGCCAAGGACGTGCTTGGCACCTCGGGACCCAGCCCAGGGGATGACTATCGCTCTGCCTGCACCTGGGCCCCGAGACAGAGACTCGGGGTGTCGCCGGACACCGGACCAAGGGGAAGGCCACCCGCCCCACCCCACCGGAAAGATCTGTCTCCGCTGGACAGCACCGCGACCCCTCCCCGCCCCCCTTTCATCTCCCAGGAGCGCCAGGCGCCCTCCCTTCCCGCCTGCCTCGGTGGCCCCGCCCCCAGCACCAAAAGAGCTGGACAAAACGGCGAAAATAGGGAGCGCACGTGCCCTCGGGTTCCAGGAGAGACCACCACAGGGAAAAGCAGGCAGGCGGGCATGCACACAAACCACAGAAGGAGGGTGTCTGGGACTGCTCCTCTCCTCCCGCATTCAGGACCCCGGGGCTCGGAGCCCGGCTGCAATCCGCGGACCCTGGAGGCCTGCCCCGGGGTCCCACGGTGACTGACAGCGCCCGGGCACTGCATCCGCAACGGAGCCCAGCCCCAGGCACCACGGCACTCCTGTGGGGAAGCTGCCACTTCAACTCAGCCTCAGTGCCTCTGTCCCAGTCGGTGTCCCATCCTGTGCGTCTGTCTCCCCTCCTCCCCAACTCCCAACACCTGTCTGTCTGTCTTCTGCCACCTCCAGGGAAGTGGTAGCGGCCCCGTGGAGCCACAGATGGCGCTAAAAGGCCTCGCTGCGGGCAAGGAGTAAAAGGAAGTCCACCCAGGCGACGTTTGCAGGAGGAGGGGAGCAGTCGGGAGGCGGGGCCCTGGCGCAGCCGGCCAGCGGGGAGATGCTCCGGATGGGAGCAGCCCGGCAGCCTGGTTCGCGCTCACCACACAGGGCGGTCCGCCGATCTTGTGGCGCCGGGAGCCTACTCCCAGCGTCTATGGCCATAGCGGCTTGAACGCGCCCGATCTCCTCTGATCTGCGAAGCGAAGCAGGGTCGGGCCTGGTTAGTACGTGGATGGGGTCCGCCCCGGAATACTGCGTGCCCTAGGCTTTGGCCCGCCACTCGTTTTGCGGCCGCCCTGTCCCTAGTCCTTAGGGAGTGGCCCAGCGCGCCTAATAAAACCACGCCAGGGGTGGCGCTTGGGAGGCTGGAGGGTTAGGGGGAGAGGAATGGGTGGCGCCACACAGCACTACAATCTCCTGCATGGGCCCCAGGCCACGCCCTTCGGCCCGGGCTCCCCCGCCCTCCGGCACCCCCTTCTTAGTCCTTTTCCCTCCCGCAAGCCCTCTGCCAGCAGCCTTTCGTCCCGCCCCCAACGCCCAAGCCCCGGTCTGTCTGCAGGCGCAGGCCTGCCTAGGCCTTGGGCGGCTTTCTCCAGCCAAGGACGTGCTTGGCACCTCGGGACCCAGCCCAGGGGACGACTATCGCTCTGCCTGCACCTGGGCCCCGAGTCAGAGACTCGGGATGTCGCCGGACACCGGAACAAGGGGAAGGCCACCCGCCCCACCCCACCGGAAAGATCTGTCTCCGCTGGACAGCACCGCGACCCCTCCCCGCCCCCCTTTCATCTCCCAGGAGCGCCAGGCGCCCTCCCTTCCCGCCTGCCTCGGTGGCCCCGCCCCCAGCACCAAAAGAGCTGGACAAAACGGCGAAAATAGGGAGCGCACGTGCCCTCGGGTTCCAGGAGAGACCACCACAGGGAAAAGCAGGCAGGCGGGCATGCACACAAACCACAGAAGGAGGGTGTCTTGGACTGCTCCTCTCCTCCCGCATTCGGGACCCCGGGGCTCGGAGCCCGGCGGCAATCCGCGGACCCTGGAGGCCTGCCCCGGGGTCCCACGGTGACTGACAGCGCCCGGGCACTGCATCCTCAACGGAGCCCAGCCCCAGGCACCACGGCACTCCTGTGGGGAAGCTGCCACTTCAACTCAGCCTCAGTGCCTCTGTCCCAGTCGGTGTCCCATCCTGTGCGTCCGTCTCCCCTCCTCCCCAACTCCCAACACCTGTCTGTCTGTCTTCTGCCACCTCCAGGGAAGTGGTAGCGGCCCCGTGGAGCCACAGATGGCGCTAAGGGGCCGCGCTGCGGGCAAGGAGTAAAAGGAAGTCCACCCAGGCGACGTTTGCAGGAGGCGGGGAGCAGTCGAGAGGCGGGGCCCTGGCGGAGCCGGCCAGCGGGGAGATGCTCCGGATGGGAGCAGCCCGGCAGCCTGGTTCGCGCTCACCATGCAGGGCGGTCCGCCGATCTTGTGGCGCCAGGAGCCTACTCCCAGCGTCTATGGCCACAGCGGCTTGAACGCGCCCGATCTCCTCTGATCTGGGAAGCGAAGCAGGGTCGGGCCTGGTTAGTACGTGGATGGGGTCCGCCCCGGAATACCGCGTGCCCTAGGCTTTGGCCCGCCACTCCTTTTGCGGCCGCCCCGCCCCTCGTCCTTCGGGAGTGGCCCAGCCCGCCTAATAAACCCACGCCAGGGGTGGCGATTGAGAGGCTGGAGGGTTAGGGGGAGAGGAATGGGTGGCGCCACACAGCACTACAATCTCGCTGCATCGGCCCCACTCCAGGCCCTTCGGCCCGGGCTCCCCCCCTCCCCGCACCCCCTTCTTAGTCCCCTTCCCTCCCGCAAGCCCTCTGCCAGCAGCCTTTCGTCCCGCCCCCAACGCCCAAGCCCCGGTCTGTCTGCAGGCGCAGGCCTGCCTAGGCCTTGGGCGGCTTTCTCCAGCCAAGGACGTGCTTGGCACCTCGGGACCCAGCCCAGGGGACGACTATCGCTCTGCCTGCACCTGGGCCCCGAGTCAGAGACTCGGGATGTCGCCGGACACCGGACCAAGGGGAAGGCCACCCGCCCCACCCCACCGGAAAGATCTGTCTCCGCTGGACAGCACCGCGACCCCTCCCCGCCCCCCTTTCATCTCCCAGGAGCGCCAGGCGCCCTCCCTTCCCGCCTGCCTCGGTGGCCCCGCCCCCAGCACCAAAAGAGCTGGACAAAACGGCGAAAATAGGGAGCGCACGTGCCCTCGGGTTCCAGGAGAGACGACCACAGGGAAAAGCAGGCAGGCGGGCATGCACACAACCCACACCAGGAGGGTGCCTGGGGCTGCCCCTCTCCTCCCGCATGCGAGACCCCGGGCGGGCTCGGAGCCCGGCGGCAATCCCCGGACCCTGGAGGCCTGCCCCGGGATCCCACGGTGACTGACAGCGCCCGGGCACTGCATCCGCAACGGAGCCCAGCCCCGGCCACCACGGCACTCCTGTGGGGAAGCTGCCACTTCAACTCAGCCTCAGTGCCTCTGTCCCAGTCGGTGTCCCATCCTGTGTGTCAGTCTCCCCTCCTCTCCAAGTCCCAACCCCTGTCTGTCTGTCTTCTGCCTCCTCCAGGGAAGTTGTAGAGGCCCCGTGGAGCCACAGATGGCGCTAAGGGGCCTCGCTGCGGGCAAGGAGTAAAAGGAAGTCCACCCAGGCGACATTTGGAGGAGGCAGGGAGCAGGCGGGAGGCGGGGCCCTGGCGGAGCCGGCCAGCGGGGAGATGCTCCGGATGGGAGCAGCCCGGCAGCCTGGTTCCCGCTCACCATACAGGGCGGTCCGCCGATCTTGTGGCGCCAGGAGCCTGCTCCCAGCGTCTATGGCCACAGCGGCTTGAACGCGCCCGATCTCCTCTGATCTGGGAAGCGAAGCAGGGTCGGGCCTGGTTAGTACGTGGATGGGGTCCGCCCCGGAATACCGCGTGCCCTAGGCTTTGGCCCGCCACTCCTTTTGCGGCCGCCCCGCCCCTCGTCCTTCGGGAGTGGCCCAGCCCGCCTAATAAACCCACGCCAGGGGTGGCGATTGAGAGGCTGGAGGGTTAGGGGGAGAGGAATGGGTGGCGCCACACAGCACTACAATCTCGCTGCATCGGCCCCACTCCAGGCCCTTCGGCCCGGGCTCCCCCCCTCCCCGCACCCCCTTCTTAGTCCCCTTCCCTCCCGCAAGCCCTCTGCCAGCAGCCTTTCGTCCCGCCCCCAACGCCCAAGCCCCGGTCTGTCTGCAGGCGCAGGCCTGCCTAGGCCTTGGGCGGCTTTCTCCAGCCAAGGACGTGCTTGGCACCTCGGGACCCAGCCCAGGGGACGACTATCGCTCTGCCTGCACCTGGGCCCCGAGTCAGAGACTCGGGATGTCGCCGGACACCGGACCAAGGGGAAGGCCACCCGCCCCACCCCACCGGAAAGATCTGTCTCCGCTGGACAGCACCGCGACCCCTCCCCGCCCCCCTTTCATCTCCCAGGAGCGCCAGGCGCCCTCCCTTCCCGCCTGCCTCGGTGGCCCCGCCCCCAGCACCAAAAGAGCTGGACAAAACGGCGAAAATAGGGAGCGCACGTGCCCTCGGGTTCCAGGAGAGACCACCACAGGGAAAAGCAGGCAGGCGGGCATGCACACAACCCACACCAGGAGGGTGCCTGGGGCTGCCCCTCTCCTCCCGCATGCGAGACCCCGGGCGGGCTCGGAGCCCGGCGGCAATCCCCGGACCATGGATGCCTGCCCCGGGATCCCACGGTGACTGACAGCGCCCGGGCACTGCATCCGCAACGGAGCCCAGCCCAGGCCACCACGGCACTCCTGTGGGGAAGCTGCCACTTCAACTCAGCCTCAGTGCCTCTGTCCCAGTCGGTGTCCCATCCTGTGTGTCAGTCTCCCCTCCTCTCCAAGTCCCAACCCCTGTCTGTCTGTCTTCTGCCTCCTCCAGGGAAGTGGTAGAGGCCCCGTGGAGCCACAGATGGCGCTAAGGGGCCTCGCTGCGGGCAAGGAGTAAAAGGAAGTCCACCCAGGCGACATTTGGGGGAGGCAGGGAGCAGGCGGGAGGCGGGGCCCTGGCGGAGCCGGCCAGCGGGGAGATGCTCCGGATGGGAGCAGCCCGGCAGCCTGGTTCGCGCTCACCATACAGGGCGGTCCGCCGATCTTGTGGCGCCAGGAGCCTGCTCCCAGCGTCTATGGCCACAGCGGCTTGAACGCGCCCGATCTCCTCTGATCTGGGAAGCGAAGCAGGGTCGGGCCTGGTTAGTACTTGGATGGGGTCCGCCCCGGAATAATGGGTGCCCTAGGCTTTGGCCCGCCACTCCTTTGGCGGCCGCCCTGTCCCTAGTCCTTAGGGAGTGGCCCAGCGCGCCTAATAAACCCACGCCAGGGGTGGCGCTTGGGAGGCTGGAGGGTTAGGGGGAGAGGAATGGGTGGCGCCACACAGCACTACAATCTCCTGCATGGGCCCCAGGCCACGCCCTTCGGCCCGGGCTCCCACGCCCTCCGGCACCCCCTTCTTAGTCCCCTTCCCTCCCGCAAGCCCTCTGCCACTAGCCTTTCGTCCCGCCCCCAACGCCCAAGCCCTGGTTTGTCTGCATGCGCAGGCCTGCCTAGGCCTTGGGCGGCTCTCTCCAGCCAAGGACGTGCTTGGCACCTCGGGACCCAGCCCAGGGGATGACTATCGCTCTGCCTGCACCTGGGCCCCGAGACAGAGACTCGGGGTGTCGCCGGACACCGGACCAAGGGGAAGGCCACCCGCCCCACCCCACCGGAAAGATCTGTCTCCGCTGGACAGCACCGCGACCCCTCCCCGCCCCCCTTTCATCTCCCAGGAGCGCCAGGCGCCCTCCCTTCCCGCCTGCCTCGGTGGCCCCGCCCCCAGCACCAAAAGAGCTGGACAAAACGGCGAAAATAGGGAGCGCACGTGCCCTCGGGTTCCAGGAGAGACCACCACAGGGAAAAGCAGGCAGGCGGGCATGCACACAAACCACAGAAGGAGGGTGTCTGGGACTGGTCCTCTCCTCCCGCATTCAGGACCCCGGGGCTCGGAGCCCGGCTGCAATCCGCGGACCCTGGAGGCCTGCCCCGGGGTCCCACGGTGACTGACAGCGCCCGGGCACTGCATCCGCAACGGAGCCCAGCCCCAGGCACCACGGCACTCCTGTGGGGAAGCTGCCACTTCAACTCAGCCTCAGTGCCTCTGTCCCAGTCGGTGTCCCATCCTGTGCGTCTGTCTCCCCTCCTCCCCAACTCCCAACACCTGTCTGTCTGTCTTCTGCCACCTCCAGGGAAGTGGTAGCGGCCCCGTGGAGCCACAGATGGCGCTAAAAGGCCTCGCTGCGGGCAAGGAGTAAAAGGAAGTCCACCCAGGCGACGTTTGCAGGAGGAGGGGAGCAGTCGGGAGGCGGGGCCCTGGCGCAGCCGGCCAGCGGGGAGATGCTCCGGATGGGAGCAGCCCGGCAGCCTGGTTCGCGCTCACCACACAGGGCGGTCCGCCGATCTTGTGGCGCCGGGAGCCTACTCCCAGCGTCTATGGCCATAGCGGCTTGAACGCGCCCGATCTCCTCTGATCTGCGAAGCGAAGCAGGGTCGGGCCTGGTTAGTACGTGGATGGGGTCCGCCCCGGAATACTGCGTGCCCTAGGCTTTGGCCCGCCACTCGTTTTGCGGCCGCCCTGTCCCTAGTCCTTAGGGAGTGGCCCAGCGCGCCTAATAAAACCACGCCAGGGGTGGCGCTTGGGAGGCTGGAGGGTTAGGGGGAGAGGAATGGGTGGCGCCACACAGCACTACAATCTCCTGCATGGGCCCCAGGCCACGCCCTTCGGCCCGGGCTCCCCCGCCCTCCGGCACCCCCTTCTTAGTCCTTTTCCCTCCCGCAAGCCCTCTGCCAGCAGCCTTTCGTCCCGCCCCCAACGCCCAAGCCCCGGTCTGTCTGCAGGCGCAGGCCTGCCTAGGCCTTGGGCGGCTTTCTCCAGCCAAGGACGTGCTTGGCACCTCGGGACCCAGCCCAGGGGACGACTATCGCTCTGCCTGCACCTGGGCCCCGAGTCAGAGACTCGGGATGTCGCCGGACACCGGAACAAGGGGAAGGCCACCCGCCCCACCCCACCGGAAAGATCTGTCTCCGCTGGACAGCACCGCGACCCCTCCCCGCCCCCCTTTCATCTCCCAGGAGCGCCAGGCGCCCTCCCTTCCCGCCTGCCTCGGTGGCCCCGCCCCCAGCACCAAAAGAGCTGGACAAAACGGCGAAAATAGGGAGCGCACGTGCCCTCGGGTTCCAGGAGAGACCACCACAGGGAAAAGCAGGCAGGCGGGCATGCACACAAACCACAGAAGGAGGGTGTCTTGGACTGCTCCTCTCCTCCCGCATTCGGGACCCCGGGGCTCGGAGCCCGGCGGCAATCCGCGGACCCTGGAGGCCTGCCCCGGGGTCCCACGGTGACTGACAGCGCCCGGGCACTGCATCCTCAACGGAGCCCAGCCCCAGGCACCACGGCACTCCTGTGGGGAAGCTGCCACTTCAACTCAGCCTCAGTGCCTCTGTCCCAGTCGGTGTCCCATCCTGTGCGTCCGTCTCCCCTCCTCCCCAACTCCCAACACCTGTCTGTCTGTCTTCTGCCTCCTCCAGGGAAGTTGTAGAGGCCCCGTGGAGCCACAGATGGCGCTAAGGGGCCTCGCTGCGGGCAAGGAGTAAAAGGAAGTCCACCCAGGCGACATTTGGAGGAGGCAGGGAGCAGGCGGGAGGCGGGGCCCTGGCGGAGCCGGCCAGCGGGGAGATGCTCCGGATGGGAGCAGCCCGGCAGCCTGGTTCCCGCTCACCATACAGGGCGGTCCGCCGATCTTGTGGCGCCAGGAGCCTGCTCCCAGCGTCTATGGCCACAGCGGCTTGAACGCGCCCGATCTCCTCTGATCTGGGAAGCGAAGCAGGGTCGGGCCTGGTTAGTACGTGGATGGGGTCCGCCCCGGAATACCGCGTGCCCTAGGCTTTGGCCCGCCACTCCTTTTGCGGCCGCCCCGCCCCTCGTCCTTCGGGAGTGGCCCAGCCCGCCTAATAAACCCACGCCAGGGGTGGCGATTGAGAGGCTGGAGGGTTAGGGGGAGAGGAATGGGTGGCGCCACACAGCACTACAATCTCGCTGCATCGGCCCCACTCCAGGCCCTTCGGCCCGGGCTCCCCCCCTCCCCGCACCCCCTTCTTAGTCCCCTTCCCTCCCGCAAGCCCTCTGCCAGCAGCCTTTCGTCCCGCCCCCAACGCCCAAGCCCCGGTCTGTCTGCAGGCGCAGGCCTGCCTAGGCCTTGGGCGGCTTTCTCCAGCCAAGGACGTGCTTGGCACCTCGGGACCCAGCCCAGGGGACGACTATCGCTCTGCCTGCACCTGGGCCCCGAGTCAGAGACTCGGGATGTCGCCGGACACCGGACCAAGGGGAAGGCCACCCGCCCCACCCCACCGGAAAGATCTGTCTCCGCTGGACAGCACCGCGACCCCTCCCCGCCCCCCTTTCATCTCCCAGGAGCGCCAGGCGCCCTCCCTTCCCGCCTGCCTCGGTGGCCCCGCCCCCAGCACCAAAAGAGCTGGACAAAACGGCGAAAATAGGGAGCGCACGTGCCCTCGGGTTCCAGGAGAGACCACCACAGGGAAAAGCAGGCAGGCGGGCATGCACACAACCCACACCAGGAGGGTGCCTGGGGCTGCCCCTCTCCTCCCGCATGCGAGACCCCGGGCGGGCTCGGAGCCCGGCGGCAATCCCCGGACCATGGATGCCTGCCCCGGGATCCCACGGTGACTGACAGCGCCCGGGCACTGCATCCGCAACGGAGCCCAGCCCAGGCCACCACGGCACTCCTGTGGGGAAGCTGCCACTTCAACTCAGCCTCAGTGCCTCTGTCCCAGTCGGTGTCCCATCCTGTGTGTCAGTCTCCCCTCCTCTCCAAGTCCCAACCCCTGTCTGTCTGTCTTCTGCCTCCTCCAGGGAAGTGGTAGAGGCCCCGTGGAGCCACAGATGGCGCTAAGGGGCCTCGCTGCGGGCAAGGAGTAAAAGGAAGTCCACCCAGGCGACATTTGGGGGAGGCAGGGAGCAGGCGGGAGGCGGGGCCCTGGCGGAGCCGGCCAGCGGGGAGATGCTCCGGATGGGAGCAGCCCGGCAGCCTGGTTCGCGCTCACCATACAGGGCGGTCCGCCGATCTTGTGGCGCCAGGAGCCTGCTCCCAGCGTCTATGGCCACAGCGGCTTGAACGCGCCCGATCTCCTCTGATCTGGGAAGCGAAGCAGGGTCGGGCCTGGTTAGTACTTGGATGGGGTCCGCCCCGGAATAATGGGTGCCCTAGGCTTTGGCCCGCCACTCCTTTGGCGGCCGCCCTGTCCCTAGTCCTTAGGGAGTGGCCCAGCGCGCCTAATAAACCCACGCCAGGGGTGGCGCTTGGGAGGCTGGAGGGTTAGGGGGAGAGGAATGGGTGGCGCCACACAGCACTACAATCTCCTGCATGGGCCCCAGGCCACGCCCTTCGGCCCGGGCTCCCACGCCCTCCGGCACCCCCTTCTTAGTCCCCTTCCCTCCCGCAAGCCCTCTGCCACTAGCCTTTCGTCCCGCCCCCAACGCCCAAGCCCTGGTTTGTCTGCATGCGCAGGCCTGCCTAGGCCTTGGGCGGCTCTCTCCAGCCAAGGACGTGCTTGGCACCTCGGGACCCAGCCCAGGGGATGACTATCGCTCTGCCTGCACCTGGGCCCCGAGACAGAGACTCGGGGTGTCGCCGGACACCGGACCAAGGGGAAGGCCACCCGCCCCACCCCACCGGAAAGATCTGTCTCCGCTGGACAGCACCGCGACCCCTCCCCGCCCCCCTTTCATCTCCCAGGAGCGCCAGGCGCCCTCCCTTCCCGCCTGCCTCGGTGGCCCCGCCCCCAGCACCAAAAGAGCTGGACAAAACGGCGAAAATAGGGAGCGCACGTGCCCTCGGGTTCCAGGAGAGACCACCACAGGGAAAAGCAGGCAGGCGGGCATGCACACAAACCACAGAAGGAGGGTGTCTGGGACTGCTCCTCTCCTCCCGCATTCAGGACCCCGGGGCTCGGAGCCCGGCTGCAATCCGCGGACCCTGGAGGCCTGCCCCGGGGTCCCACGGTGACTGACAGCGCCCGGGCACTGCATCCGCAACGGAGCCCAGCCCCAGGCACCACGGCACTCCTGTGGGGAAGCTGCCACTTCAACTCAGCCTCAGTGCCTCTGTCCCAGTCGGTGTCCCATCCTGTGCGTCTGTCTCCCCTCCTCCCCAACTCCCAACACCTGTCTGTCTGTCTTCTGCCACCTCCAGGGAAGTGGTAGCGGCCCCGTGGAGCCACAGATGGCGCTAAAAGGCCTCGCTGCGGGCAAGGAGTAAAAGGAAGTCCACCCAGGCGACGTTTGCAGGAGGAGGGGAGCAGTCGGGAGGCGGGGCCCTGGCGCAGCCGGCCAGCGGGGAGATGCTCCGGATGGGAGCAGCCCGGCAGCCTGGTTCGCGCTCACCACACAGGGCGGTCCGCCGATCTTGTGGCGCCGGGAGCCTACTCCCAGCGTCTATGGCCATAGCGGCTTGAACGCGCCCGATCTCCTCTGATCTGCGAAGCGAAGCAGGGTCGGGCCTGGTTAGTACGTGGATGGGGTCCGCCCCGGAATACTGCGTGCCCTAGGCTTTGGCCCGCCACTCGTTTTGCGGCCGCCCTGTCCCTAGTCCTTAGGGAGTGGCCCAGCGCGCCTAATAAAACCACGCCAGGGGTGGCGCTTGGGAGGCTGGAGGGTTAGGGGGAGAGGAATGGGTGGCGCCACACAGCACTACAATCTCCTGCATGGGCCCCAGGCCACGCCCTTCGGCCCGGGCTCCCCCGCCCTCCGGCACCCCCTTCTTAGTCCTTTTCCCTCCCGCAAGCCCTCTGCCAGCAGCCTTTCGTCCCGCCCCCAACGCCCAAGCCCCGGTCTGTCTGCAGGCGCAGGCCTGCCTAGGCCTTGGGCGGCTTTCTCCAGCCAAGGACGTGCTTGGCACCTCGGGACCCAGCCCAGGGGACGACTATCGCTCTGCCTGCACCTGGGCCCCGAGTCAGAGACTCGGGATGTCGCCGGACACCGGAACAAGGGGAAGGCCACCCGCCCCACCCCACCGGAAAGATCTGTCTCCGCTGGACAGCACCGCGACCCCTCCCCGCCCCCCTTTCATCTCCCAGGAGCGCCAGGCGCCCTCCCTTCCCGCCTGCCTCGGTGGCCCCGCCCCCAGCACCAAAAGAGCTGGACAAAACGGCGAAAATAGGGAGCGCACGTGCCCTCGGGTTCCAGGAGAGACCACCACAGGGAAAAGCAGGCAGGCGGGCATGCACACAAACCACAGAAGGAGGGTGTCTTGGACTGCTCCTCTCCTCCCGCATTCGGGACCCCGGGGCTCGGAGCCCGGCGGCAATCCGCGGACCCTGGAGGCCTGCCCCGGGGTCCCACGGTGACTGACAGCGCCCGGGCACTGCATCCTCAACGGAGCCCAGCCCCAGGCACCACGGCACTCCTGTGGGGAAGCTGCCACTTCAACTCAGCCTCAGTGCCTCTGTCCCAGTCGGTGTCCCATCCTGTGCGTCCGTCTCCCCTCCTCCCCAACTCCCAACACCTGTCTGTCTGTCTTCTGCCACCTCCAGGGAAGTGGTAGCGGCCCCGTGGAGCCACAGATGGCGCTAAGGGGCCGCGCTGCGGGCAAGGAGTAAAAGGAAGTCCACCCAGGCGACGTTTGCAGGAGGCGGGGAGCAGTCGAGAGGCGGGGCCCTGGCGGAGCCGGCCAGCGGGGAGATGCTCCGGATGGGAGCAGCCCGGCAGCCTGGTTCGCGCTCACCATGCAGGGCGGTCCGCCGATCTTGTGGCGCCGGGAGCCTGCTCCCAGCGTCTATGGCCACAGCGGCTTGAACGCGCCCGATCTCCTCTGATCTGGGAAGCGAAGCAGGGTCGGGCCTGGTTAGTACTTGGATGGGGTCCGCCCCGGAATACCGCGTGCCCTAGGCTTTGGCCCGCCACTCCTTTTGCGGCCGCCCCGCCCCTCGTCCTTCGGGAGTGGCCCAGCCCGCCTAATAAACCCACGCCAGGGGTGGCGATTGAGAGGCTGGAGGGTTAGGGGGAGAGGAATGGGTGGCGCCACACAGCACTACAATCTCGCTGCATCGGCCCCACTCCAGGCCCTTCGGCCCGGGCTCCCCCCCTCCCCGCACCCCCTTCTTAGTCCCCTTCCCTCCCGCAAGCCCTCTGCCAGCAGCCTTTCGTCCCGCCCCCAACGCCCAAGCCCCGGTCTGTCTGCAGGCGCAGGCCTGCCTAGGCCTTGGGCGGCTTTCTCCAGCCAAGGACGTGCTTGGCACCTCGGGACCCAGCCCAGGGGACGACTATCGCTCTGCCTGCACCTGGGCCCCGAGTCAGAGACTCGGGATGTCGCCGGACACCGGACCAAGGGGAAGGCCACCCGCCCCACCCCACCGGAAAGATCTGTCTCCGCTGGACAGCACCGCGACCCCTCCCCGCCCCCCTTTCATCTCCCAGGAGCGCCAGGCGCCCTCCCTTCCCGCCTGCCTCGGTGGCCCCGCCCCCAGCACCAAAAGAGCTGGACAAAACGGCGAAAATAGGGAGCGCACGTGCCCTCGGGTTCCAGGAGAGACCACCACAGGGAAAAGCAGGCAGGCGGGCATGCACACAACCCACACCAGGAGGGTGCCTGGGGCTGCCCCTCTCCTCCCGCATGCGAGACCCCGGGCGGGCTCGGAGCCCGGCGGCAATCCCCGGACCCTGGAGGCCTGCCCCTGGATCCCACGGTGACTGACAGCGCCCGGGCACTGCATCCGCAACGGAGCCCAGCCCCGGCCACCACGGCACTCCTGTGGGGAAGCTGCCACTTCAACTCAGCCTCAGTGCCTCTGTCCCAGTCGGTGTCCCATCCTGTGTGTCAGTCTCCCCTCCTCTCCAAGTCCCAACCCCTGTCTGTCTGTCTTCTGCCTCCTCCAGGGAAGTTGTAGAGGCCCCGTGGAGCCACAGATGGCGCTAAGGGGCCTCGCTGCGGGCAAGGAGTAAAAGGAAGTCCACCCAGGCGACATTTGGAGGAGGCAGGGAGCAGGCGGGAGGCGGGGCCCTGGCGGAGCCGGCCAGCGGGGAGATGCTCCGGATGGGAGCAGCCCGGCAGCCTGGTTCCCGCTCACCATACAGGGCGGTCCGCCGATCTTGTGGCGCCAGGAGCCTGCTCCCAGCGTCTATGGCCACAGCGGCTTGAACGCGCCCGATCTCCTCTGATCTGGGAAGCGAAGCAGGGTCGGGCCTGGTTAGTACGTGGATGGGGTCCGCCCCGGAATACCGCGTGCCCTAGGCTTTGGCCCGCCACTCCTTTTGCGGCCGCCCCGCCCCTCGTCCTTCGGGAGTGGCCCAGCCCGCCTAATAAACCCACGCCAGGGGTGGCGATTGAGAGGCTGGAGGGTTAGGGGGAGAGGAATGGGTGGCGCCACACAGCACTACAATCTCGCTGCATCGGCCCCACTCCAGGCCCTTCGGCCCGGGCTCCCCCCCTCCCCGCACCCCCTTCTTAGTCCCCTTCCCTCCCGCAAGCCCTCTGCCAGCAGCCTTTCGTCCCGCCCCCAACGCCCAAGCCCCGGTCTGTCTGCAGGCGCAGGCCTGCCTAGGCCTTGGGCGGCTTTCTCCAGCCAAGGACGTGCTTGGCACCTCGGGACCCAGCCCAGGGGACGACTATCGCTCTGCCTGCACCTGGGCCCCGAGTCAGAGACTCGGGATGTCGCCGGACACCGGACCAAGGGGAAGGCCACCCGCCCCACCCCACCGGAAAGATCTGTCTCCGCTGGACAGCACCGCGACCCCTCCCCGCCCCCCTTTCATCTCCCAGGAGCGCCAGGCGCCCTCCCTTCCCGCCTGCCTCGGTGGCCCCGCCCCCAGCACCAAAAGAGCTGGACAAAACGGCGAAAATAGGGAGCGCACGTGCCCTCGGGTTCCAGGAGAGACCACCACAGGGAAAAGCAGGCAGGCGGGCATGCACACAACCCACACCAGGAGGGTGCCTGGGGCTGCCCCTCTCCTCCCGCATGCGAGACCCCGGGCGGGCTCGGAGCCCGGCGGCAATCCCCGGACCATGGATGCCTGCCCCGGGATCCCACGGTGACTGACAGCGCCCGGGCACTGCATCCGCAACGGAGCCCAGCCCAGGCCACCACGGCACTCCTGTGGGGAAGCTGCCACTTCAACTCAGCCTCAGTGCCTCTGTCCCAGTCGGTGTCCCATCCTGTGTGTCAGTCTCCCCTCCTCTCCAAGTCCCAACCCCTGTCTGTCTGTCTTCTGCCTCCTCCAGGGAAGTGGTAGAGGCCCCGTGGAGACACAGATGGCGCTAAGGGGCCTCGCTGCGGGCAAGGAGTAAAAGGAAGTCCACCCAGGCGACATTTGGGGGAGGCAGGGAGCAGGCGGGAGGCGGGGCCCTGGCGGAGCCGGCCAGCGGGGAGATGCTCCGGATGGGAGCAGCCCGGCAGCCTGGTTCGCGCTCACCATACAGGGCGGTCCGCCGATCTTGTGGCGCCAGGAGCGTACTCCCAGCGTCTATGGCCACAGCGGCTTGAACGCGCCCGGTGTCCTCTGATCTGGGAAGCGGAGCAGGGTCGGGCCTGGTTAGTACTTGGATGGGGTCCGCCCCGGAATACCGGGTGCCCTAGGCTTTGGCCCGCCACTCCTTTGCGGCCGCCCTGTCCCTAGTCCTTAGGGAGTGGCCCAGCGCGCCTAATAAACCCACGCCAGGGGTGGCGCTTGGGAGGCTGGAGGGTTAGGGGGAGAGGAATGGGTGGCGCCACACAGCACTACAATCTCGCTGCATCGGCCCCAGGCCACGCCCTTCGGCCCGGGCTCCCCCGCCCTCCGGCACCCCCTTCTTAGTCCCCTTCCCTCCCGCAAGCCCTCTGCCAGCAGCCTTTCGTCCCACCCCAACGCCCAAGCCCCGGTCTGTCTGCAGGCGCAGGCCTGCCTAGGCCTTGGGCGGCTTTCTCCAGCCAAGGACGTGCTTGGCACCTCGGGACCCAGCCCAGGGGACGACTATCGCTCTGCCTGCACCTGGGCCCCGAGACAGAGACTCGGGGTGTCGCCGGACACCGGACCAAGGGGAAGGCCACCCGCCCCACCCCACCGGAAAGATCTGTCTCCGCTGGACAGCAACGCGACCCCTCCCCGCCCCCCTTTCATCTCCCAGGAGCGCCAGGCGCCCTCCCTTCCCGCCTGCCTCGGTGGCCCCGCCCCCAGCACCAAAAGAGCTGGACAAAACGGCGAAAATAGGGAGCGCACGTGCCCTCGGGTTCCAGGAGAGACCACCACAGGGAAAAGCAGGCAGGCGGGCATGCACACAACCCACACAAGGAGGGTGTCTTTGGCTGCTCCTCTCCTCCCGCATTCGGGACCCCGGGGCTCTGAGCCCGGCGGGAATCCGCGGACCCTGGAGGCCTGCCCCGGGATCCCACGGTGACTGACAGCGCCCGGGCACTGCATCCGCAACGGAGCCCAGCCCCGGGCACCACCGCACTCAGGTGGGGAAGCTGCCACTTCAACTCAGCCTCAGAGCGTCTGTCCCAGTCGGTGACCCATCCAGTGCGTCCGTCCCTCCTCCTCCCCAACTCCCAACCCCTGTCTGTCTGTCTTCTGCCACCTCCAGGGAAGTGGTAGCGGCCCCGTGGAGCCACAGATGGCGCTAAGGGGCCTCGCTGCGGGAAAGGAGTAAAAGGCAGTCCACCCAGGCGACGTTTGCAGGAGGAGGGGAGCAGTCGGGAGGCGGGGCCCTGGCGGAGCCGGCCAGCGGGGAGATGCTCCGGATGGGAGCAGCCCGGCAGCCTGGTTCGCGCTCACCACACAGGGCGGTCCGCCGATCTTGTGGCGCCGGGAGCGTACTCCCAGCGTCTATGGCCACAGCGGCTTGAACGCGCCCGATCTCCTCTGATCTGCGAAGCGAAGCAGGGTCGGGCCTGGTTAGTACGTGGATGGGGTCCGCCCCGGAATACCGCGTGCCCTAGGCTTTGGCCCGCCACTCGTTTTGCGGCCGCCCTGTCCCTAGTCCTTAGGGAGTGGCCCAGCGCGCCTAATAAAACCACGCCAGGGGTGGCGCTTGGGAGGCTGGAGGGTTAGGGGGAGAGGAATGGGTGGCGCCACACAGCACTACAATCTCGCTGCATCGGCCCCAGGCCACGCCCTTCGGCCCGGGCTCCCCCGCCCTCCGGCACCCCCTTCTTAGTCCCCTTCCCTCCCGCAAGCCCTCTGCCAGCAGCCTTTCGTCCCGCCCCCAACGCCCAAGCCCCGGTCTGTCTGCAGGCGCAGGCCTGCCTAGGCCTTGGGCGGCTTTCTCCAGCCAAGGACGTGCTTGGCACCTCGGGACACAGCCCAGGGGACGACTATCGCTCTGCCTGCACCTGGGCCCCGAGTCAGAGACTCGGGATGTCGCCGGACACCGGACCAAGGGGAAGGCCACCCGCCCCACCCCACCGGAAAGATCTGTCTCCGCTGGACAGCACCGCGACCCCTCCCCGCCCCCCTTTCATCTCCCAGGAGCGCCAGGCGCCCTCCCTTCCCGCCTGCCTCGGTGGCCCCGCCCCCAGCACCAAAAGAGCTGGACAAAACGGCGAAAATAGGGAGCGCACGTGCCCTCGGGTTCCAGGAGAGACCACCACAGGGAAAAGCAGGCAGGCGGGCATGCACACAACCCACACCAGGAGGGTGCCTGGGGCTGCCCCTCTCCTCCCGCATGCGAGACCCCGGGCGGGCTCCGAGCCCGGCGGCAATCCCCGGACCCTGGAGGCCTGCCCCGGGATCCCACGGTGACTGACAGCGCCCGGGCACTGCATCCGCAACGGAGCCCAGCCCCGGCCACCAGGGCACTCCTGTGGGGAAGCTGCCACTTCAACTCAGCCTCAGTGCCTCTGTCCCAGTCGGTGTCCCATCCTGTGTGTCAGACTCCCCTCCTCTCCAAGTCCCAACCCCTGTCTGTCTGTCTTCTGCCTCCTCCAGGGAAGTGGTAGAGGCCCCGTGGAGCCACAGATGGCGCTAAGGGGCCTCGCTGCGGGCAAGGAGTAAAAGGAAGTTCACCCAGGCGACATTTGGAGGAGGCAGGGAGCAGGCGGGAGGCGGGGCCCTGGCGGAGCCGGCCAGCGGGGAGATGCTCCGGATGGGAGCAGCCTGGCAGCCTGGTTCGCGCTCACCATACAGGGCGGTCCGCCGATCTTGTGGCGCCAGGAGCCTGCTCCCAGCGTGTATGGCCACAGCGGCTTGAACGCGCCCGATCTCCTCTGATCTGGGAAGCGGAGCAGGGTCGGGCCTGGTTAGTACTTGGATGGGGTCCGCCCCGGAATACCGCGTGCACTAGGCTTTGGCCCGCCACTCCTTTTGCGGCCGCCCCGCCCCTCGTCCTTCGGGAGTGGCCCAGCCCGCCTAATAAACCCACGCCAGGGGTGGCGATTGAGAGGCTGGAGGGTTAGGGGGAGAGGAATGGGTGGCGCCACACAGCACTACAATCTCGCTGCATCGGCCCCACTCCAGGCCCTTCGGCCCGGGCTCCCCCCCTCCCCGCACCCCCTTCTTAGTCCCCTTCCCTCCCGCAAGCCCTCTGCCAGCAGCCTTTCGTCCCACCCCAACGCCCAAGCCAAGGTCTGTCTGCAGGCGCAGGCCTGCCTAGGCCTTGGGCGGCTTTCTCCAGCCAAGGACGTCCTTGGCACCTCGGGACCCAGCCCAGGGGACGACTATCGCTCTGCCTGCACCTGGGCCCCGACACAGAGACTCGGGGTGTCGCCGGACACAGGACAAAGGAAAAGGCCACCCGCCCCACCCCACCGTAAAGATCTGTCTCCGCTGGACAGCACCGCGACCCCTCCCCGCCCCCCTTTCATCTCCCAGGAGCGACAGGCGCCCTCCCTTCCCGCCTGCCTCGGTGGCCCCGTCCCCAGCACCAAAAGAGCTGGACAAAACGGCGAAAATAGGGAGCGCACGTGCCCTCGGGTTCCAGGAGAGACCACCACAGGGAAAAGCAGGCAGGCGGGCATGCACACAACCCACACAAGGAGGGTGCCTGGGGCTGCCCCTCTCCTCCCGCATTCGGGAACCCGGGGCTCGGAGCCCGGCGGCAATCCGCGGACCCTGGAAGCCTGCCCCGGGGTCCCACGGTGACTGACAGCGCCCGGGCACTGCATCCGCAACGGAGCCCAGCCCCGGGCACCACGGCACTCCTGTGGGGAAGCTGCCACTTCAACTCAGCCTCAGAGCGTCTGTCCCAGTCGGTGTCCCATCCAGTGTGTCCGTCCCCCCTCCTCCCCAACTCCCAACCCCTGTCTGTCTCTCTTCTGCCACCTCCAGGGAAGTGGTAGCGGCCCCCTGGAGCCACAGATGGCGCTATGGGGCCTCGCTGCGGGCAAGGAGTAAAAGGAAGTCCACCCAGGCGAAATTTGGAGGAGGCATGGAGCAGTCGGGAGGCGGGGCCCTGGCGGAGCCGGCCAGCGGGGAGATGCTCCGGATGGGAGCAGCCCGGCAGCCTGGTTCGCGCTCACCATACAGGGCGGTCCGCCGATCTTGTGGCGCCAGGAGCCTGCTTCCAGCGTCTATGGCCTCAGCGGCTTGAACGCGCCCGATCTCCTCTGATCTGGGAAGCGAAGCAGGGTCGGGCCTGGTTAGTACGTGGATGGGGTCCGCCCCGGAATAATGGGTGCCCTAGGCTTTGGCCCGCCACTCCTTTGGCGGCCGCCCTGTCCCTAGTCCTTAGGGAGTGGCCCAGCGCGCCTAATAAACCCACACCAGGGATGGCGCTTGGGAGGCTGGAGGGTTAGAGGGAGAGGAATGGGTGGCGCCACACAGCACTACAATCTCGCTGCATCGGCCCCAGGCCACGCCCTTCGGCCCGGGCTCCCACGCCCTCCGGCACCCCCTTCTTAGTCCCCTTCCCTCCCGCAAGCCCTCTGCCAGCAGCCTTTGGTCCCACCCCAACGCCCAAGCCCCTGTCTGCCTGCAGGCGCAGGCCTGCCTAGGCCTTGGGCGGCTTTCTCCAGCCAAGGACGTGCTTGGCACCTCGGGACCCAGCCCAGGGGACGACTATCGCTCTGCCTGCACCTGGGCCCCGAGACAGAGACTCGGGGTGTCGCCGGACACCGGACCAAGGGGAAGGCCACCCGCCCCACCCCACCGGAAAGATCTGTCTCCGCTGGACAGCACCGCGACCCCTCCCCGCCCCCCTTTCATCTCCCAGGAGCGCCAGGCGCCCTCCCTTCCCGCCTGCCTCGGTGGCCCCGCCCCCAGCACCAAAAGAGCTGGACAAAACGGCGAAAATAGGGAGCGCACGTGCCCTCGGGTTCCAGGAGAGACCACCACAGGGAAAAGCAGGCAGGCGGGCATGCACACAAACCACAGAAGGAGGGTGTCTGGGACTGCTCCTCTCCTCCCGCATTCGGGACCCCGGGGCTCGGAGCCCGGCTGCAATCCGCGGACCCTGGAGGCCTGCCCCGGGGTCCCACGGTGACTGACAGCGCCCGGGCACTGCATCCGCAACGGAGCCCAGCCCCAGGCACCACGGCACTCCTGTGGGGAAGCTGCCACTTCAACTCAGCCTCAGTGCCTCTGTCCCAGTCGGTGTCCCATCCTGTGCGTCTGTCTCCCCTCCTCCCCAACTCCCAACACCTGTCTGTCTGTCTTCTGCCACCTCCAGGGAAGTGGTAGCGGCCCCGTGGAGCCACAGATGGCGCTAAGGGGCCTCGCTGCGGGCAAGGAGTAAAAGGAAGTCCACCCAGGCGACGTTTGCAGGAGGAGGGGAGCAGTCGGGAGGCGGGGCCCTGGCGGAGCCGGCCAGCGGGGAGATGCTCCGGATGGGAGCAGCCCGGCAGCCTGGTTCGCGCTCACCACACAGGGCGGTCCGCCGATCTTGTGGCGCCGGGAGCCTACTCCCAGCGTCTATGGCCACAGCGGCTTGAACGCGCCCGATCTCCTCTGATCTGCGAAGCGAAGCAGGGTCGGGCCTGGTTAGTACGTGGATGGGGTCCGCCCCGGAATACCTCGTGCCCTAGGCTTTGGCCCGCCACTCGTTTTGCGGCCGCCCTGTCCCTAGTCCTTAGGGAGTGGCCCAGCGCGCCTAATAAAACCACGCCAGGGGTGGCGCTTGGGAGGCTGGAGGGTTAGGGGGAGAGGAATGGGTGGCGCCACACAGCACTACAATCTCGCTGCATCGGCCCCAGGCCACGCCCTTCGGCCCGGGCTCCCCCGCCCTCCGGCACCCCCTTCTTAGTCCCCTTCCCTCCCGCAAGCCCTCTGCCAGCAGCCTTTCGTCCCGCCCCCAACGCCCAAGCCCCGGTCTGTCTGCAGGCGCAGGCCTGCCTAGGCCTTGGGCGGCTTTCTCCAGCCAAGGACGTGCTTGGCACCTCGGGACCCAGCCCAGGGGACGACTATCGCTCTGCCTGCACCTGGGCCCCGAGTCAGAGACTCGGGATGTCGCCGGACACCGGACCAAGGGGAAGGCCACCCGCCCCACCCCACCGGAAAGATCTGTCTCCGCTGGACAGCACCGCGACCCCTCCCCGCCCCCCTTTCATCTCCCAGGAGCGCCAGGCGCCCTCCCTTCCCGCCTGCCTCGGTGGCCCCGCCCCCAGCACCAAAAGAGCTGGACAAAACGGCGAAAATAGGGAGCGCACGTGCCCTCGGGTTCCAGGAGAGACCACCACAGGGAAAAGCAGGCAGGCGGGCATGCACACAACCCACACCAGGAGGGTGCCTGGGGCTGCCCCTCTCCTCCCGCATGCGAGACCCCGGGCGGGCTCGGAGCCCGGCGGCAATCCCCGGACCCTGGAGGCCTGCCCCGGGATCCCACGGTGACTGACAGCGCCCGGGCACTGCATCCGCAACGGAGCCCAGCCCCGGCCACCACGGCACTCCTGTGGGGAAGCTGCCACTTCAACTCAGCCTCAGTGCCTCTGTCCCAGTCGGTGTCCCATCCTGTGTGTCAGTCTCCCCTCCTCTCCAAGTCCCAACCCCTGTCTGTCTGTCTTCTGCCTCCTCCAGGGAAGTTGTAGAGGCCCCGTGGAGCCACAGATGGCGCTAAGGGGCCTCGCTGCGGGCAAGGAGTAAAAGGAAGTCCACCCAGGCGACATTTGGAGGAGGCAGGGAGCAGGCGGGAGGCGGGGCCCTGGCGGAGCCGGCCAGCGGGGAGATGCTCCGGATGGGAGCAGCCCGGCAGCCTGGTTCCCGCTCACCATACAGGGCGGTCCGCCGATCTTGTGGCGCCAGGAGCCTGCTCCCAGCGTCTATGGCCACAGCGGCTTGAACGCGCCCGATCTCCTCTGATCTGGGAAGCGAAGCAGGGTCGGGCCTGGTTAGTACGTGGATGGAGTCCGCCCCGGAATAATGGGTGCCCTAGGCTTTGGCCCGCCACTCCTTTGGCGGCCGCCCTGTCCCTAGTCCTTAGGGAGTGGCCCAGCGCGCCTAATAAACCCACGCCAGGGGTGGCGCTTGGGAGGCTGGAGGGTTAGGGGGAGAGGAATGGGTGGCGCCACACAGCACTACAATCTCGCTGCATCGGCCCCAGGCCACGCCCTTCGGCCCGGGCTCCCCCGTCCTCCGGCACCCCCTTCTTAGTCCCCTTCCCTCCCGCAAGCCCTCTGCCAGCAGCCTTTGGTCCCACCCCAACGCCCAAGCCCCTATCTGCCTGCAGGCGCAGGCCTGCCTAGGCCTTGGGCGGCTTTCTCCAGCCAAGGACGTGCTTGGCACATCGGGACCCAGCCCAGGGGACGACTATCGCTCTGCCTGCACCTGGGCCCCGAGACAGAGACTCGGGGTGTCGCCGGACACCGGACCAAGGGGAAGGCCACCCGCCCCACCCCACCGGAAAGATCTGTCTCCGCTGGACAGCACCGCGACCCCTCCCCGCCCCCCTTTCATCTCCCAGGAGCGCCAGGCGCCCTCCCTTCCCGCCTGCCTCGGTGGCCCCGCCCCCAGCACCAAAAGAGCTGGACAAAACGGCGAAAATAGGGAGCGCACGTGCCCTCGGGTTCCAGGAGAGACCACCACAGGGAAAAGCAGGCAGGCGGGCATGCACACAACCCACACAAGGAGGGTGTCTGGGGCTGCTCCTCTCCTCCCGCATTAGGGACCCCGGGGCTCGGAGCCCGGCGGCAATCCGCGGACCCTGGAGGCCTGCCCCGGGGTCCTAAGGTGACTGACAGCGCCCGGGCACTGCATCCGCAACGGAGCCCAGCCCCGGCCACCACGGCACTCCTGTGGGGAAGCTGCCACTTCAACTCAGCCTCAGTGCCTCTGTCCCAGTCGGTGTCCCATCCTGTGTGTCAGTCTCCCCTCCTCTCCAAGTCCCAACCCCTGTCTGTCTGTCTTCTGCCTCCTCCAGGGAAGTGGTAGAGGCCCCGTGGAGCCACAGATGGCGCTAAGGGGCCTCGCTGCGGGCAAGGAGTAAAAGGAAGTCCACCCAGGCGACATTTGGAGGAGGCGGGGAGCAGTCGAGAGGCGGGGCCCTGGCGGAGCCGGCCAGCGGGGAGATGCTCCGGATGGGAGCAGCCCGGCAGCCTGGTTCGCGCTCACCATACAGGGCGGTCCGCCGATCTTGTGGCGCCAGGAGCCTGCTTCCAGCGTCTATGGCCTCAGCGGCTTGAACGCGCCCGATCTCCTCTGATCTGGGAAGCGAAGCAGGGTCGGGCCTGGTTAGTACGTGGATGGGGTCCGCCCCGGAATAATGGGTGCCCTAGGCTTTGGCCCGCCACTCCTTTGGCGGCCGCCCTGTCCCTAGTCCTTAGGGAGTGGCCCAGCGCGCCTAATAAACCCACGCCAGGGATGGCGCTTGGGAGGCTGGAGGGTTAGAGGGAGAGGAATGGGTGGCGCCACACAGCACTACAATCTCGCTGCATCGGCCCCAGGCCACGCCCTTCGGCCCGGGCTCCCACGCCCTCCGGCACCCCCTTCTTAGTCCCCTTCCCTCCCGCAAGCCCTCTGCCAGCAGCCTTTGGTCCCACCCCAACGCCCAAGCCCCTGTCTGCCTGCAGGCGCAGGCCTGCCTAGGCCTTGGGCGGCTTTCTCCAGCCAAGGACGTGCTTGGCACCTCGGGACCCAGCCCAGGGGACGACTATCGCTCTGCCTGCACCTGGGCCCCGAGACAGAGACTCGGGGTGTCGCCGGACACCGGACCAAGGGGAAGGCCACCCGCCCCACCCCACCGGAAAGATCTGTCTCCGCTGGACAGCACCGCGACCCCTCCCCGCCCCCCTTTCATCTCCCAGGAGCGCCAGGCGCCCTCCCTTCCCGCCTGCCTCGGTGGCCCCGCCCCCAGCACCAAAAGAGCTGGACAAATCGGCGAAAATAGGGAGCGCACGTGCCCTCGGGTTCCAGGAGAGACCACCACAGGGAAAAGCAGGCAGGCGGGCATGCACACAAACCACAGAAGGAGGGTGTCTGGGACTGCTCCTCTCCTCCCGCATTCGGGACCCCGGGGCTCGGAGCCCGGCTGCAATCCGCGGACCCTGGAGGCCTGCCCCGGGGTCCCACGGTGACTGACAGCGCCCGGGCACTGCATCCGCAACGGAGCCCAGCCCCAGGCACCACGGCACTCCTGTGGGGAAGCTGCCACTTCAACTCAGCCTCAGTGCCTCTGTCCCAGTCGGTGTCCCATCCTGTGCGTCTGTCTCCCCTCCTCCCCAACTCCCAACACCTGTCTGTCTGTCTTCTGCCACCTCCAGGGAAGTGGTAGCGGCCCCGTGGAGCCACAGATGGCGCTAAAAGGCCTCGCTGCGGGCAAGGAGTAAAAGGAAGTCCACCCAGGCGACGTTTGCAGGAGGAGGGGAGCAGTCGGGAGGCGGGGCCCTGGCGGAGCCGGCCAGCGGGGAGATGCTCCGGATGGGAGCAGCCCGGCAGCCTGGTTCGCGCTCACCACACAGGGCGGTCCGCCGATCTTGTGGCGCCGGGAGCCTACTCCCAGCGTCTATGGCCACAGCGGCTTGAACGCGCCCGATCTCCTCTGATCTGCGAAGCGAAGCAGGGTCGGGCCTGGTTAGTACGTGGATGGGGTCCGCCCCGGAATACCTCGTGCCCTAGGCTTTGGCCCGCCACTCGTTTTGCGGCCGCCCTGTCCCTAGTCCTTAGGGAGTGGCCCAGCGCGCCTAATAAAACCACGCCAGGGGTGGCGCTTGGGAGGCTGGAGGGTTAGGGGGAGAGGAATGGGTGGCGCCACACAGCACTACAATCTCGCTGCATCGGCCCCAGGCCACGCCCTTCGGCCCGGGCTCCCCCGCCCTCCGGCACCCCCTTCTTAGTCCCCTTCCCTCCTGCAAGCCCTCTGCCAGCAGCCTTTCGTCCCGCCCCCAACGCCCAAGCCCCGGTCTGTCTGCAGGCGCAGGCCTGCCTAGGCCTTGGGCGGCTTTCTCCAGCCAAGGACGTGCTTGGCACCTCGGGACCCAGCCCAGGGGACGACTATCGCTCTGCCTGCACCTGGGCCCCGAGTCAGAGACTCGGGATGTCGCCGGACACCGGACCAAGGGGAAGGCCACCCGCCCCACCCCACCGGAAAGATCTGTCTCCGCTGGACAGCACCGCGACCCCTCCCCGCCCCCCTTTCATCTCCCAGGAGCGCCAGGCGCCCTCCCTTCCCGCCTGCCTCGGTGGCCCCGCCCCCAGCACCAAAAGAGCTGGACAAAACGGCGAAAATAGGGAGCGCACGTGCCCTCGGGTTCCAGGAGAGACCACCACAGGGAAAAGCAGGCAGGCGGGCATGCACACAACCCACACCAGGAGGGTGCCTGGGGCTGCCCCTCTCCTCCCGCATGCGAGACCCCGGGCGGGCTCGGAGCCCGGCGGCAATCCCCGGACCCTGGAGGCCTGCCCCGGGATCCCACGGTGACTGACAGCGCCCGGGCACTGCATCCGCAACGGAGCCCAGCCCCGGCCACCACGGCACTCCTGTGGGGAAGCTGCCACTTCAACTCAGCCTCAGTGCCTCTGTCCCAGTCGGTGTCCCATCCTGTGTGTCAGTCTCCCCTCCTCTCCAAGTCCCAACCCCTGTCTGTCTGTCTTCTGCCTCCTCCAGGGAAGTTGTAGAGGCCCCGTGGAGCCACAGATGGCGCTAAAAGGCCTCGCTGCGGGCAAGGAGTAAAAGGCAGTCCACCCAGGCGACATTAGGAGGAGGCGGGGAGCAGGCGGGAGGCGGGGCCCTGGCGGAGCCGGCCAGCGGGGAGATGCTCCGGATGGGAGCAGCCCGGCAGCCTGGTTTGCGCTCACCACACAGGGCGGTCCGCCGATCTTGTGGCGCCGGGAGCCTACTCCCAGCGTCTATGGGCACAGCGGCTTGAACGCGCCCGATCTCCTCTGATCTGGGAAGCGAAGCAGGGTCGGGCCTGGTTAGTACGTGGATGGGGTCCGCCCCGGAATACCGGGTGCCCTAGGCTTTGGCCCGCCACTCCTTTGGCGACCGCCCTGTCCCTAGTCCTTAGGGAGTGGCCCAGCGCGCCTAATAAACCCACGCCAGGGGTGGTGCTGGGGGCGCTGGAGGGCAGGGGGAGAGGAATGGGTGGCGCCACACAGCACTACAATCTCGCTGCATCGGCCCCAGGCCACGCCCTTCGGCCCGGGCTCCCCGCTTTCCGGCAACCCCTTCTTAGTACCCTTCCCTCTCGCAAGCCCTCTGCCAGCAGCCTGTCGTCCCACCCCAACGCCCAAGCCCCGGTCTGTCTGCAGGCGCAGGCCTGCCTAGGCCTTGGGCGGCTCTCTCCAGCCAAGGACGTGCTTGGCACCTCGGGACCCAGCCCAGGGGACGACTATCGCTCTGCCTGCACCTGGGCCCCGAGACAGAGACTCGGGGTGTCGCCGGACACCGGACCAAGGGGAAGGCCACCCGCCCCACCCCACCGGAAAGATCTGTCTCCGCTGGACAGCATCGCGACCCCTCCCCGCCCCCCTTTCATCTCAGAGGAGCGCCAGGCGCCCTCCCTTCCCGCCTGCCTCGGTGGCCCCGCCCCCAGCACCAAAAGAGCTGGACAAAACGGCGAAAATAGGGAGCGCACGTGCCCTCGGGTTCCAGGAGAGACCACCACAGGGAAAAGCAGGCAGGCGGGCATGCACACAACCCACACAGGGAGGGTGTCTGGGGCTGCCCCTCTCCTCCCGCCTGAGGGACCCCGGGGCTCGAAGCCCGGCTGCAATCCGCGGACCCTGGAGGCCTGCCCCGGGATCCCACGGTGACTGACAGCGCCCGGGCACTGCATCCGCAACGGAGCCCAGCCCCGGGCACCACGGCACTCCTGTGGGGAAGCTGCCACTTCAACTCAGCCTCAGAGCGTCTGTCCCAGTCGGTGTCCCATCCAGTGCGTCCGTCCCCCCTCCTCCCCAACTCCCAACCCCTGTCTGTCTGTCTTCTGCCACCTCCAGGGAAGTGGTAGCGGCCCCGTGGAGCCACAGATGGCGCTAAGGGGCCTCGCTGCGGGCAAGGAGTAAAAGGAAGTCCACCCAGGCGACGTTGGCAGGAGGCGGGGAGCAGGCGGGAGGCGGGGCCCTGGCGGAGCCGGCCAGCGGGGAGATGCTCCGGATGGGAGCAGCCCGGCAGCCTGGTTTGCGCTCACCACACAGGGCGGTCCGCCGATCTTGTGGCGCCGGGAGCCTACTCCAGCGTCTATGGCCACAGCGGCTTGAACGTGCCCGATCTCCTCTGATCTGGGAAGCGGAGCAGGGTCGGGCCTGGTTAGTACTTGGATGGGGTCCGCCCCGGAATACCGGGTGCCCTAGGCTTTGGCCCGCCACTCCTTTGGCGACCGCCCTGTCCCTAGTCCTTAGGGAGTGGCCCAGCGCGCCTAATAAACCCACGCCAGGGTTGGCGCTTGGGAGGCTGGAGGGTTAGGGGGAGAGGAATGGGTGGCGCCACACAGCACTACAATCTCGCTGCATCGGCCCCAGGCCACGCCTTCCAATACAAGTTGGCAGCAGGACTGGCCTCCCAGGAGCGGTGCTGAGCAAAGTGTTCCGTGGTGCATCCATGAGAAGCTGGGTTCTCATCTCTGCCAGTGTGTCATTAGTCCTGTGAAGATTGTAAGAACAAAGGCTTAGTATTTTATTTTTCCTTAATGAATTTCATTTTTTAATGTTGCCATAATGTAAGTGGAATTGCCCATGAAACGAACACTGAAAATATGTCAGGGCAGACCTACCAGGCACAAGGATAGGTTTCAAATTATCCTGAGCAAGCACATATGTTTCTAGGGGGATGCCAGACTAAGAAGAAATTCAAAGTAAGGAGGGGAGGAAACGGGCTATCAGTGACATTGACGGCTTCACAGATAATACTTGCTGCCTTCTGCAATGGCTGAACCAATAAGATTCTTGAGGATTGCCATGAGACATACATAGCAAACGAGTTTAGAATTTTTTTAAAAATCCCACCAAGATATTTTCAAGCCTTTGCAGTCACCGCCCTTGGGTAACGCCCTCATTACCCTGAGGACTGAGGTGTCATGTAGAACAACAGCCTCTGGGGGAGAAGGAGGGAGCCTGGTGGGTGACCCTACTGAACTGAAACCGCTCAGCAGGCGTGTAGCTTATAATATAACACTGTGACCAAGGCGCTGGGCGTGGGCTCTGCCCTTTCTGTCTTCCACACACCCCCTCAGGCTCACCACCTTATCTTTTTAGCCACTTCTTGGGTTATACTACCCTCACCCCTACGTTGTTAACCCTCTGCTGTATTTCACATGTATGCCTTTGTGGACATCATAAAGACTAGAAAGAAGAGCTTGTCTGAAAGCGACCTCCAGAGATAATAACACAGAGCACAATGGAGACAGTACATGTACCAAGTGCCAGAATATGCAGAGTACTTAACCCTTTGGGTTTAAGTTGTTATCTTATAATAAATAGTTACCTCACTAAAAACTATTTAGGGGAATTCTGACAAGAAATTTTATAATAAATAGCGATGTCTAAATCATAAAGCTTCAAAAACACTTTGCTTAAAGACTGGTAGATCAGATTAACTCTATGAAAACCGCGAGAAGGAAAAATACAGTCATGTAAAACCAAAAATGGGGAGAGATGCAAATGTCCTGAACTAACTAACATTTTAAAAGTAATTTATTCACTAACATCATTTTCGAAAATTATACTATTTAGTAAGTTTTCACTTCCTATTAATCTTGGGAATCTGCCTGGATAAAAATTGTACTTTAGAGGCAAATTAATTAGCTCGATTGATTTTCTCTGACCTTGTTTGGACTTACTTGTTTACTTGGTTTTCCAAAGATATTGTAAGTTTTAATTCCTCTAGGTAGCGGCGCTTACATTCTTCCAATTCTATTTTAAAAGAAGTTTTCACTTTGGAGAGTCCAGATTCCAGACTTTTAATTCTGACTTCCGTGTCACTTATGGAAGCGCCATCATGGTCATTTGACAGGTCTACATTTTCTTGAGATGCTGCTTGTTCCTAAAGCCAACGGAAAGGATACATTTTAAAAATAGTTATACACTGAATAATTACAGTCTATTTGTATTCTTTAGTTTTAAGTCAATGACTTGTAGGGCAATTTAAATGTGGAGAAAGCTGAACTTTAAAATATTTATCATCAATATGGAATGAAATAAATCTGAATCATGACAATATTTTGAATCATCTCATCTGACTATTTCAATAAGAGAATCAATTTTAAATTTTAAAAATTGAACTATATGACTTAATACTCTAAAAGTATGGTGTAAATTTAAAATCACAGTTTGTCTTTATTTCGTAATAGTCTCGTTTTATATCAACTGGTCTTTAAAATGATTTTCCAGAAAGAGCGATTCTCAAAGATCAACTGAGTGATAATAATGATGGGAACTGAAACATTAAAAAGGAGAAGCAAATACCACCTTAGTTCCAGAAATCTAAAAAATAAAATAAATAAATAAAAAATAGCTCCTGTTAAGGGGAGTAGAAGAATCACATACAATATGTATATCTAAAATGTAATTTGCAGCAAAATGATTTAAGGCACGTTAAAAATCAATGAATTAGCCTGTAAAAGTAGATTTAAAAATTTTTTCTACTACATCCCGTCTTGCTCAGTCTTTAATATCCCAGAATTTATAGTGTTCTGCTTCACTCTTTTCTACCACATTCGTGACTATATGAATTTTGAGGTTTACTAATTTTTATCTCCACTTCTTTTTATTCTCGTTTTTCACATGACTTTTGTATTCCTTTCATAGATAATAACTCCTGTTTAAGATTGATTGTCTTCAACAAGAGGTAGACACCTTTAAAAAAAAAAAACTTTTTAAAACAAAATATTTTTTTTGAAATTGGGAACAGTGTTTTTTCTAGGACACATCAGCTCCATGTCAAGTAATTGTTTCGAATCTAGTTCTGGGATGCGCAGCTCAGCTCCAAGTCAAATCGTTCTCTTTAATCTACTAGTTCTCTTCAATCTACTAGTTCACTCAACAGCTCACTGACCCATGCGGGAATCGAACCGGCAACCCTGGTGTTATGAGCATTGCACTCTAACCACTGAACCAACCGGCCGGCCGGCCACCGGGGGCTCAGCTCCAAGCTCCAGCCATTGTTTTCAATCTAGTTGTGGAGGGTGTAGCTAACTGGTCCATGTGGGAATCGACCCAGCTACCTTGGTTATTACCAAGGATTGGAACCAGCACGATGCTGTAACCATTGATCCAACTGGCCACCCCACAGATGGAGACATTCTGAAGATGCAGTTTCCAGTTTTGCTGTGAGATCATCATTCAGAATGAGTAAGATAGTATAATTTGGTTATGAAGGAAGTTGACTGAGAATAGTCTAACCTCAAACCAGTATGAAATTTTGAAATAAACTCAGTTGCAATAAAATATCATCGATACTGTAGTAGAGTCTTAGAATGTGGAAACTGAGTTACTCAGAATGAAGAACAAAGATAAAAGTACCAGGAGTCTCAAAAATGCATCCTTTATTGTCATCGACTTTGCCACACAACTTCTGCACTTGATTTTCTACTATTTCCTCAATGATTGTTTCATGCTTTTCTTCTGTAAAATGACTAAAAGTCACCTCTGAGTTGATAGTCTCTCACCTGTTCCCCATTTTAACTCTCCATAATTTCTTAAGAAGTTGTAGGGAGTTACAAGTAACTCATCTTGAGTTACTTAGGCCTCCGTCAGCTACAAATGTTTCATGGTAAATTGAATTGCTTTCAAGAAGAAATGATTCCCAAAGTTAAGGAGAAATCACATCTCACACTGTGAATGTTTAGTGAGATGATCGCTACATGTTTTTCAACAACAAAAAAGTGTCTTAATTCGATATGCTATCTTGTAATCCTCTCTTACTTTCCACGATATACGAGAACATCCTAAACAGCAATAATAACAACAACAAATCTGCTGGAATTTCAGTGATACTGAGTTGGGTAGAACTACTTTCCTGTAGATACAATGCTCATTTGGTAAGATGAGGTGAGTGGATGGATGTAGTGTTTTTAAAACATGGCTACAAATTCTTGACATTTCTCCGTGAAATTCCCTCCCTTTTAACATGTGCTGGCTGTAGTAAGTAACTGGATTCTAGTGCATGGAATAGGGCAGAACTGCTGTGAGAGTGCTATGCCTGCGGCAGAAAATGTGACACAGCTTCCATCTGACTCTCTCGGGAAGGTCGCCCTGCGAAACCAGCCACCATGTTGTGCAGAATGAAGAAGCCCAGGACACACAGTGAGGCCTCCTACAGATGTTCGCGCTGAGACGGCCCCAGCGGACGTCCCGGCCAAAACCCCGCTTCAACTGCTACACGTGTGTGTAACAGCCTTTAGATGATTCTCATTCGCAGCTTCATGGCAACGCAGCTGATGCCAAGTGGAAAAGAAATGAGCTGGTCTCACTGAGCTTCACTCAACTGCATCACTGGTGAACAAAACAGATGCTGTTTTGAGCCACTAGCTTTTGAGTTGGTTTCTTGAGCAGCAATGAACAACTGGCATTGATACTGATATTCAAAATGGTGTGAGGCCACAAAGAATAGCAATCTAAAACCTGTAGGAGTGCCTTTCCTCCAGGAGGTAGGTGGAACCCGAAAGGATGTGGAGAAGAGTGAGAATAACAACCACAAGGGCCTCCAAGAGACGGTTATTGGGGGCTTGCGGGCCCCTAAAGAGGCTGGCGTCAAGGACTTCTCAGCTAGTGAAGAAATTGAGTCTGAAATCTGGATGAAAGGGGACTCTTGCTGTGAAGTCACCAAGTAAAATCCATGAGATACATGAGCTAAGGAAAGACTGTGAACTGTAAAGGAACCAGGACTTATTGTGTTCAAATGGGTTTCCCATTTACAGCCTCTCCCACATGCCCTGTTGTCAAATCATGCTAAAATAAAGAAATGGCTTCTGAGTGGAGATCAAATTCGCTGTGCTCCCAGGAAGACTGATCTACGGATGAGGACAAGACTGTAAAGCCTTCCTCAAGACTTCGAAAGAGTTAAGGTGGGGCCTTAAATTCCTGGAAGGCTCTTCGGAGGAAAAGAATTTTAAAGGCATGGTCCTACAACAGCTACAGGAAGCCCAAGAGCTTATCTCAAAACGATTTATGATGGTGGCTTTTCTAATGGCACGAACCCCAATAAACTCTCACGCAACTCCAAGTTTTTAGGATAATCAAGTAGCCAAAAACCACCTTGTTACCTTGGACTAATAAAAACCAAGAGAGTGAAAAACAAAAGGAGGCCTGTGGGTGTTGGACATTTGGGTGGAGGAATGACGCTGAGGGAAGAGCTGCAAGCACAGGTCATTTCTTATGAAAAGGACAGAACAAAGAGCTCACAGGGGACAGCAAAGGGCCTTGGAGCAGCATTGGCATGGTGTGGGGACAAAGCCCCAAAAAGCAGTTTCCAGGCTCTCGGCCTCACATAGAAAGGTGCTGGCTCGGGTAGTAAATGGCCATCAACTGTGATCAGATGGCCAGCAGCTGTGGCTAGTTGGCCGTCAGCTGTAACCCGTAAGCCATTGGCCACTAATATAACTGCTGTGGCTACGCTAGCAGAAAGAATGGGGGCTACCAAGAAGATGGCGGCTGGCAAGCGCGGACTGCTGTTAGGCAGATTATGTAGATCCTGCTTCCTGTGTCTCCAGCCCAGCCGCCAGCGAGAATATATTGGTTTGACTTCCGTATCTATGGCTCCATGGGTGTTCCTTTTTGGCCTTACCATGTCCTGCGTTCTTATGGGGGGGAATGGGAGCTGAGACCCCGCCGTACGCCCCGCATGACAAATGGTGCAGCGAACAGGGTCCCCCGCAGGACACCTGGTTAGGACTAAGTCCTAATCAAAGAACGGACAGCACACATCAGGCTGTATTTCAGAATTGCCATGGACTAATGTGCCTTCCACTTTCCATTTCTGCAGGGGAAATTTCAGCAGTCGAGCAGAATGTTGGGTGTGTGGGTGGTAGATAACGTGTCTCTTCCTTTCTCATGTTTTCATATTGAAAGGTATTGTCCTTCAAGGGGCTTTATCCTAGAAACCAAAACCCAGGCCCTTCATCACCATTTGCACCAGACTAAAATGGTAAAATCTTAGACTCAAACCTGAGCCTGATGCCATAAAATTGAGACTTGTGGTGAGTATTGTATAGGGATGAGTGTATTTTCCATGTGGGAGGAATATAAAGAATTGTGGCCAGTGGATAGATAGCTGGTTTTTAAATGTGTCCGTAAATTTTGAAATATTCATTGCATAAAAACAGTAGAATATGGGTCAACATTAGTGACTTGCTCCTAATGAACAGAGTATGTTGAAAGAGATTCCGTGTGAATTCCAAGACTCCTTCACAAAGGGCAACACAGCTCCTGTTGGTTATGTCTCTGAGGATCTTAACCTGGGAATCCAGCCCCGTGTTGTGGGGAGGCTTGGGCCACAATGCGAGCTGGGTGTTCAGGTGTAGGTGTTCCTGCCGTCTGCCCCAGCTAGAGTGCCAACCAACAGTAGGCACCAACAACCGGACACGTTGCTGAACAAACTTTCAAATGATTCCAGCCTCCAGCCATCGAGCTGCCCCAATTGAAGCTGAGGGGAACGGAGACAAATGGCCCTGGCCACACTCTTCTTAAGTATGGATTTGTGAACCAAACAACTGTTGTTTATTTCAGCCACACCACTGGGGAATTAAGGAAAAAATAGACACACCTTCTGGATTAAAAAAAAGAGATAATAAGAAACATAACTTATATAGTATAAATTACAGATATCTTCTTTTATTGCACTTTGCTGTATTGTGTTTTGCAACTATGTTTTACGAATTGAAAGCTTTTGACAATCATGCATTCACCAAGTGTATGAACAGCACTTTTCCAACCCAGTTGGAGTATGTTTGGCAGTTTTTAGCAATGAAGTACTTTTTGATTAAGGTATGTACACTGTTTGTTTAGACATAATGTTACCACACACTTAATAGACTACAGACTAGTGTAAAATAAATTTATATGCACAATTCTTGTGATTCACTTTATTGGGTTACTAGCTGTATTGCTGTGGTTGGAACCAAATCTGCAACATCTCCGAGGTATGCCTTTAGTCTCCTTTATAGTGGAATCTAAGTAATGTGGAGATTGACTTATTAATGACACACAATGCTAATGAGAAGAAGCAGTGAATACAACGAAGACACAAGAAGTATCTCAAGGGTTCCCTTCAACGACAGCTAGGCAGGTAGGCATCTTTAGAAGCTTCCCTCAACATTCGGGATAAGGAAGGCTGGCAAGGAGACATGTGATTTGTAGTATGATAGTTGTAAAACTAGAAATAGCCAGTTAATAACCAAAATCAAACCTTTTTCCTGATTTCCATTCCCTAAAACTCTAAAAGAGATAGGCAGCTTTCAATATTTATTCATCAATCTAGTACTCAATCTTCACCTCCTTTTCCTCGGTGAGGAAATAGAGAGCATTATGGAATCATTTTTAAATCAGTAGTAAAACAATCATAGTGTCCTCTGTCACTATTTAAATACAATTTCTCCTTTACCGTACTTCAAGCTTGTTTGTATGGGAAGGGAAGACCATGTCTTCTGTATCTTATACCGAAATGCTTCTCCGTATCACACAAATAGCCTTTGACATTTTGTAATTCACATCACTAATCTATTATTTGTTTCTGATTGATCGATTTCTTCCTGAATTTTAACAGCTGTACTCTTGAAATGTTTTTTTTTGGATGGGATGAAATATTTACTCCATTAATTATCTATGAAGCTAAAGGTACAACTACGCATCTCTATGTGTTTCTCCGAATGTAGGATCTATGCCAAGAACAAGATTGGCACCAGTGTTTTAGAAAAGAACCGGGTCAAACAGAATCTACTTTTCAATTGCAAGATGATGGATTAGAGAGCTTTCTAAAAAGGAGAGCAGACGGTCCAGGTTTCATCTTCTCCTTCCTAGACAGTGAAATCTACGCAAGATGCTATGGATTAGGAGATAGACAAAATGAAGAAAGTGGTCCACCAAGTATCAGATCCTATTACTGACATTTGATGGAAATGGGAGTGAAAGGGAGGCACTGGGTTAAAGATTAATGTTTTGAATGAAGAAAACAAAAGGAACGAGTCGACTTTGTAAGCCTAATATCCCATCATGTCATAAGGTCACCGACGCATAAGCAGGCCACAGGCTCCATCCAGAAGCAAAACATCTCCACAGAAGTGGAATTGAAGATACTCCACTGCACTGACATTTTATTATTCCATAAGATATCCAGTAATATGCAAGATGACTGGGAAAGAGTTCTCATAACATTTGATTTGGTAATGGCGTAAGGACAGATCTATAGATCAATGAATGAAAATTAAGGGTCCAGAAATTAACCTCATATGTAGAGTCGAGTGATTTTTGACAAGGGTGCCAAAAAATCCAATTGGATGTGAATAGTCTTTTGAACAAATGATACTGGATCAACTGGATATCCACATGCAAAAGAAAAAATTAGAGCTCTACATCATACCAGATATAAAAATTATCTCAAAATGTAAGAGCTAAAATTAGAAAAGCTTAGAAGAAAGCATAGGTATACGTCTTCATGAAAGAGTTCTAATTGTGTTTAAGAACAATAAATTAACTGGAGTGCATTAAAATAAAATAGTTCTGTGCTTTAAAGGACACCATTGAAAGACTAAAAAGGCAAGCTAATGAAAGGGAGAAATATTTGAAAATCTTATGTGATAAGAGAGTTTTATCCAGGATATATAAAGAACTCTTACAATTCAACAAGAAAGAGACAATCCAATTTTAAAAGGGCAAAGGAATTGAATAAACAGTTTTTCAAAGAAGATATACAAATGGATAATAAGCATGTGAAAAGATTGCTCAGCATCATTAGTGATCAGGAAAAACTACATCAAAACCACAATATGGAGCAGAGAGTTCACCAGTGGTTCCCTAGGGCTAGGAAGAGTGGGAAGGGCAGACTGGCACACGCTGAAGGCTAACAGTACACGGATACTTTCCAGGGTGATGAAAATGTTGTAAGACTGATTGCGATGATGACTGCATAAAGCTTTGAATACACTAAAAGCCACTGCACTGCATACTTTAAATGATGGAACTGCATGCTATGTTCATTACATCTCAATGAAGATTGGAGCCAGTGCTTTGGGGTCATGCAACGGTGTCCTTCTTGGCTTTAGATCACTAGCCAGGGTTGAGACAAAGGAGAGGTAACAGTATGCCCTTTTATAGAAAAATGATATAGAAAATAAGCTATCTTTTTCACTGCTTGAGTCTGTAAAATTAAGGGAGAAATCTATATTGTACTGCTTAAAGCATTGAGTGGTTTGTATTTCCCCAAATTAAGTGATTTCTGGGTCCCAAACGGATTACAAATTACCTTCTGTTTTAACCTAGTCATCTGAATAGCCATTTCAGATTGATTGGGTTCTAAATCTCCAAGGAAACTAACCTCTCCATTTTGACTGTCATGTAGCATCCTTGTATTCTGAAAGAGGGTCTTCAGTCTGCAGAATTGTAGAAAACGAGTAAGTCAAATTCTTTAAGAGTAAATGTTTAGTAATTATTTAAAGAGATGATATGTCTATCATACAAAATAAACAAATCTATAAATTATGATCCTCTCCTATTTGTTCCAGTATAATAGTTTGAAAGCAAACTAATTAAATTATAATCTTAGGTAAGTAACAAAACAATTGTGATACATATGATACAGACTTAATATTGTAACAATGTATGGTTCTTATAATTAAAGTATTATTAATATCTACTTGAGATTGTTAGTATCAAACATTAACCTATTATTAAATATCAGCTATAAACCAGAGATCAGTATCCAAGCTGAAGAAGGAAAGTATAATACATGTGGGTGTTTTGAAAAGACACAAAAATACCATTCGGTGCCTACTGACCACAGTCTACCAGAAGAAAAGAAAGTACGTACCAACAAGAGATCATTCAAAATAGAAAGAGAAACCGGAAAGAAAAATCTGAAGTCTGAGTGGAGGGGAAAGAAAAGGGGCAGGGCTTTAGAAGAAAGGAAATTGGAGAGATAATGTGTCACAGTCTCTTCGAGTCTGTTTTACGAAGAGATCTTTGCTAGCACAAAGTTAACAAAATGAGAAGAATACAAAACAATGCAGAGAAAGACAGTGACATGGGAGAAAAAACACTGAGGAGAATCAGAGAAAAAACTTCATTCAGTAAGCAGCAAGTAAACAGAAAGCAAGCCACGCGTGGGCTTCCCAGACGTTGGGAAAGATTCCATTATTATCTGAGTGAGATGATTACTCATCTCATTCTTCTTTACGTTATACATATGGTTTGGTATGTATGACATATTTTATAACTGAAAAAAAAGTAGAAAGAACATAGAAGCCAAATCAATAACAATTCTGATGTTGTTACACAATACCACAGATAGGTTTTTAGACATTAAACTGTTAGAATGCCAAAAGGAAGAACACTACTAAAAGAAGGAAAGATTACCAAAGAGAGCACAGACATCCTGCAGAAATAAAGATTCAAGGGAGACCAGGAAGAGTGCAATTGACAGTATATGCAAAAGACACTGTCATTATAGTTTTAGGAATCATTCAAGAGTAGGTATAATATTTTGGCATTCACACAAGTTTGTGCTGTGAGTTTCTGATGTAAATTCTTAAGTAGGATAACTTGGTTAATTATGAAAATTACAGGTATGAAATACATTTGTACTTAGGTTTTCATAAAGTAAGAATTATAATTAAATAGTAATTAATGGTTGACATGATCTGAAATATTAAAACCTTACCTGGTAACCTCTGTCTCTAATTCATCATTTTTCTTCTTTTGTTGATTCAAATTATATTGCAGAGATTCTAACTTCTCATAGTACTTTAATTGTTCCATTTCATCCTCAGACTTTGAAAAACATTTTTAAAGAAAGTTAATTTTAAAAATCTAGAGACTCACTCTTCTTTCTTTAAAATATGATTCCTCATGAGCTCACGAGTAATATGTGTACACAGGTGTATAAAATGTAGTTATAGACCTGAAGCCAATAAGGACAGAGTTCAAAAACAATGACATTTCTTAAAACAGCTGAAATGGATTTTACAGTGTCATCATTGGTTTCCTGGAATTTAAATTGCCAAACTTTCTTAAAAACAGAGGCTTTTACATGTAAAAATACTAAGTGTTAAAGAATAGATTTAAATAGTGGTTCTATTTACATTTTAGTTTCAAGAAATGCTCCCAGAGACATTTTCATCAACATTTCAAGATTTTACAGGGTTTATGGAATCACATTTTCATACGATAATCTTTGAAAACTTCCTGTGCAGTCCCCCTTACATTGTGATAATCTGACATGAGCATCAGATGAAGACTCTCATTCTCTGTAAGCGTTCTTCCATAGGTTTCAATTTCTCCTTTTCTAATAAATATTTTTCTCTTTAAAGTTTATCTTCTCTATATTATATAAAAACATAACTTTTTCTTGATTCCTGTAACTTTTTCTGTCATCCTGTTTTTCTCCTTAGACTCTAACCCTCTTTAATATGTGGTCTCATCCCCAGGTCCATATTTTCGCCACTTATTCTCTTCTTTTACATAAGAATCAGACTTTCTGTCCTTATAAGTGCACTAAAACATTTTTTCAGGGGCATCTCTTTCTTTAGTCCTTATCCTGCTTTACTTCTTAGCAGCAACTGGTAAGGATGCCCACACCCTTTCTATGATCTTCTCAGCCCAACTCATTTCTAAACAGCAGCCCTGATGGTCAGTACTTGACCCTTTTCTATTCCTCTTTTTAAATGCTCTCAGTTCCTTACATCCCAGTGCTTCAAACCACATTCCCTCATCTACAGTTGCAGCCTTCACCCCTTTACTGAGATCTTCTGTACTTTCCTTTTTCCCCTGGAGCTCCTCATAGACAGTGTCCCTCAACCACACACTCATAAACCATGACTTGCTGTGGATCAGCTCATCTTGTACATTTTATGGGGATTCTTATCACTGTGACTGTGAGCATAGTGTTATTTTTGGATCTTGGCAGCTCCTCACCCTTAGGATGTTGACCAGCATACTTTGTCCTGTTTTTCTCTCAGAATGCATAAGTTTTTCATAAGCTTCACATTATCCACTATTCGCCTTTCCATTTTTGTTTGCTCTATTGAATAACTTCCTGTTCCTTGGGACCTGACCTGACCTGTGGTAGTGTTCTGAAATTCCTTTCACAAGTACACTCCACTATCTTGTTTGAAGGCTTAAGTCAGTTGCAGCTATCCTTTCTTCCCAGTCCAGATGCTTCCTCTCAACATTGTGTGAATCAAATATCTTAACTCAGGTAATATCTCACGTGGGGGGAATCATGAGACGAGAGTCTTCTAGAGAAGTGAGGGCTATTGATTGAATTCGTTGAAACCTGTCATTATAAATCTTATGATATACAGGGTAGACCTTATGGTGGCTGATAATTCTGTTGAGATCTAACTACTTCCCCTAGGAATCTATAGTCCTTCATTATTTTGGTATAAGCTTAATCAGTTTTAGGTGTGCTTACAAATTTTTCAATTTTTTGACATTCAATATTATTTTATATTAATTTATATAAAATGTTATTTTATAGTATTTCATATTAATTTCAGGTGTACAGCATAGTAATTAGAATTTACGTAATTTAAGAAGTGATCCCCCTGACTCATTTTGTACCCACTTGGCACTATAGTTAGTTATTGTCATAGTATTAACTATATTCCCTATGCTTTACATTACATCCCCGTGACTATTTAGTAACTACCAATTTGTACTTTTTAATCCCTTCACCTTTTTTACCCTGCTCCGAACTCCCCTCCCATCTAGTACTCACCTGACACCATGCATCGTGATTACAATATTATTGACTATATTCCTTATTCTATACCCTACATCCCCATGACCACTTTGTAAAAACCAATTTGTACTTCTTAGTCCCTCCCCTTTTCACTCATTTCCCAAACCCCCTTCCAGCTGGCAACCAACAAAATGTTCTTTGTATCTATGAGTTTGTTTTAGTTTGTTTCTTTTGTTCTTAAATTCCACGTATAAGCAAAATCACATTGCATATTTGTCTGTCTGACACACTGCACTCAGCACAGTTCCCTCCTAGTCCATCTATGCCGCAGCAGATGGCAAGAACCCATTTCCTTCCATGGAATATTCCCCGAGCAATATTCCATTGTAAACACATACCATCTCTCCTTTTCCATTTATCCATTGATAGACATCCAAGCATCATGCGCATGTTGGTCATTGTAAAGAATGCTACAGTGAACATATGGATGTACAAGTCACCTCGAATTGGCGTTTTTTGTTTTCTTTGGATAAATACTCTGAAATGGGATATCTGGGTCATTCTTTGACTCTTGTGATAGCCTTTGTTTAAAAGTCTATATGGTATGATATAAGTATTGCTCCCACAGCTCTTTAAAAATTATTTTATTTTCATGAAATATCTGTTTCCATCCCTTTATTTTCAGTCTCTGTGTCTTTTGATCTGAAGCGAGTTTCTTGTATGGAGCATATGTAAGGATCTTATTTTCTTATCCTTTGAGCCACCCCGTGTTTTGATTGGAGCATTTATTTATTTATTTATTTTTTTAAATAGTTTTTATTTTATTTTATTTTTACATCCCTCACACCGTGAACCCCCCTCCCCCCATTGATTGGAGCATTTGATCCATTTACACATAAAGTAATTATTGATAGATATGTAGTTACCCGCATGTTATTAATGATATTTTTGCTCTTTCCTTTTTGTGTATTTTTTTTTTTTTGCTAATTTCCCATTTACCTTTATTTTTTTTTCTTTTTTTTTTAATTAATTAATTTATTTATTAGTTTCAGGTGTACAAAACAAGGTAATACTTAGACGTTCATCATTTATATCCCTCATACTGTGAACCCCCCTCCCCCCATCCACTATCCCTCCGACCTCACACTGAACCATCACATTATATATATAAAATTATAGTTGGCATTCATTAATGTTTAGCTTCTGATGTACAATGCCATGATCAGGTATCCACAGTATCCCTGAGGTGGTCTCCCAAATAGGACGCATGTCCATCGGATACCCAACAAAATCTTTACAACATTATAGAATACCTTCCCCAAATTAATTTTCAAAAGAAAAACCCTGAGGCCATCTTGTGGTTACCAGCTGCTTCCAAATCCCTTCACCTTTCCCCTTATCCCCAACCCCCTCCCACACACCCATCTAACCACTCTCGGTTTTTTCTCTGCGTCCCCAAAACTGACTCTGATTAGTTCATTCACATAGTCTTTTCTTTAGATTCCATATATAAGTGAGATCATATGGTACTTGTCTTTCTCTTTCTGACTTATTTCACTTAACATAATGTTCTCTAGATCCATCCATGTTGCTGCAAATGATAAGATTTCTTTCTTCTTTATGGCTGCGTAATACTCCATTGTATAAATGTACCACAGCTTCTTAATCCAGTCATCTACCGATGGGCATTTTGGTTGTTTCCATATCTTGGCTATTGTGTAAAGTGCTGCAATAAACATAGGAGTGCATACAGATTTTTGAATTGGAGTTTTGGATTTCTCCGGGTAGATGCCTAGGAGTGGAATTACTGGATCATAGGGTAGTTCCATTTTCAGATTCCTGAGATACCTCCATACTGTTTTCCATAGTGGCTGCACTAATCTGCAGTCCCACCAACAGTGCACTAGCGTTCCCTTTTCTCCACATCCGCGCCAGCATTTGTTGTTTGTTGATTTATTGATAATAGCCATTTTGACTGGAGTGAGGTGGTATCTCATTGTGGTTTTTATTTGCATTTCTCTGATGGTTAGTGAGGTTGAGCATTTCTTCATATGTCTTCTTGCCTTCTGTATGTCCTTTTTAGAGAAATGTCTCCCCAAGTCCTCTGCCCATTTTTTAATTGGGTGGTTTGTTTTTTTGGAGTTGAGTTGAGTAAGTTTTTTATAGATTTGTGATATTAATCCCTTATCAGATATATCATTGGCAAATATCTTTTCCCATAGAGTAGGATCCCTTTTTGTTTTATTGATGGTTTCCTTTGCTGTGAAAAAACTTTTTAGTTTGATGTAATCCCACATGTTTATTTTTTCTCTTACTTCGCTCGCGCGAGGGGATGTATCAGTGAAAATCTTACTCCGGGTAATGTCCATGAAGTTTCTTCCTATATTTTCTTCTAGATATTTTATGGTTTCAGATCTTACATTTAAGTCTTTAAGCCATTTTGAATTTGTTTTTGTATATGGTGTAAGGAGGTGGTCCAGCTTCATTTTCTTGCATGTGTCCGTCCAGGTTTCCCAACACCACTTATTGAACAGACTATCTTTACCCCATCGTACATTCTTGCTTCCATTGTCGTAGATTAGATGGGCATATAGGCATGGATTTACGTCTGGACTCTCTATTCTGTTCCATTGATCTATGTATCTATTTTTATGCCAGTACCATGTTGTTTTGATTACTGTAGCCTTGTAGTATAGTTTGAAATCAGGTATCGTTATACCTCCCACTTTGTTCTTATTTCTCAAGATTGCTGAGGCTATCCGGGGTCTTTTATGGTCCCATATAAATTTTAGGATTATATGTTCTATTTCTGTGAAAAACGTCGTTGGTAGTTTGATAGGAATTGCGTTGAATATGTATATTGCCTTAGGCAGTATGGACATTTTAACTATATTAATTCTTCCTATCCATGAACATGGAATGTGTTTCCATCTATTTATGTCTTCTTTCATTTCTTTCTTCAGTGTTGTATAATTTTCTGAGTACAGATCCTTTACATCTTTGGTTAGATTTATTCCCAGATATTTTATAGTCTTTGGAGCAATTGTAAATGGAATTGTTTTTTTAATTTCTCCTTCTGCTATTTTATCATTGGTATATACAAATGCAACTGATTTCCGAATATTAATTTTATATCCTGCTACTTTACTAAATTCATCTATCAGTTCTAATAGTTTCTTGGTGGAGTCTTTAGGGTTCTCTATATATAGTATCATATCATCTGCATATAATGATAATTTTACTTCCTCCTTACCAATTTGGATGCCTTTTATTTCTTTCTCTTGTCTGATTGCTGTGGCTAGAACTTCCAGCACTATGTTGAATAGAAGTGGAGAAAGTGGGCAACCTTGTCTTGTTCCTGATCTTAGGGGGAATGGTTTTAGCTTTTCCCCATTGAGTATGATGTTAGCTGTGGGTTTGTCATATATGGCCTTTATTATGTTAAGATATGATCCCTCTATTCCCACTTTCTTAAGGGTTTTTATCATAAAAGGTTGCTGTATTTTATCAAATGCTTTTTCTGCATCTATTGATATGATCATGTGATTTTTATTTTTCATTTTGTTAATGTGGTGTATCACATTAATTGATTTGCGGATGTTGAACCACCCCTGCATACCAGGGATGAATCCCACTTGATCATGGTGTATGATCTTTTTAATGTATTGCTGAATTCTGTTTGCTAATAATTTGTTGAGAATTTTTGCATCTATGTTCATTAGAGATATCGGCCTGTAGTTTTCTTTCTTTGTGGTGTCTTTGTCTGCTTTTGGGATCAGGGTGATAGTGGCTTCGTAAAAAGTGTTTGGGAGTCTTCCTTCCTTCTGGATTTTTTGGAAGAGCTTGAGGAGAATAGGTGATAATTCTTTTTTGAACGTTTTGAAAAATTCACCTGTAAAGCCATCTGGTCCAGGGCTTTTGTTTGTTGGGAGATTATTGATTACTGATTCAATTTCCCTGGTGGTAATCAGACTGTTCAGGCTTTCTGTTTCTTCTTGAGTTAGCTTTGGAAGGTTGTGCGCCTCTAGAAAATTGTCCATTTCTTCAAGGTTGTCAAATTTGTTGGCATATAGTTGCTCATAGTAATTTCTTACATTTTTTTGTATTTCTGTGGTGTCTGTTGTCACTTCTCCTCTTTCATTTCTGATTTTATTAATTTGGGTCCTCTCTCTCCTTTTTTTAATGAGTCTGGCTAAAGGTTTGTCAATTTTGTTTATCTTCTCTAAGAACCAACTCTTGGATTCATTGATCTTTTGTATTGTTTTTCTGGTTTCTATTTCATTTATTTCTGCTCTGATCCTTATTATCTCCTTCCTTGTGCTCCCTTTGGGTTTATTTTGCTGTTCTTTTTCCAGATCCCTTAAGTGTGAAGATAAACTGTCAATTAGTGATGTTTCTTGTTTCTTTAGGTAGGCCTGCAGTGCTATGAACTTCCCTCTTAGGACTGCTTTCGCAGCATCCCATAGATTTTGGGTCGTCGTGTTCTCATTCTCATTTGTCTCAAGATATCTTTTGATTTCTTCTTTGATCTGCTGCTTGACCCATTCATTATTTAGCAACATGTTATTCAGCCTCCATGAATTGGTGTATCTTCCTGGTTTTTTTCCCCTGTAGTTCATTTCTAATTTCATAGCACTGTGGTCAGAGAAGACAATTGGTATGATTTCAATTTTCTTAAATTTATCGAGGCTTGTCTTGTGTCCTAACATATGATCTATTTTAGAAAATGTTCCATGAGCACTTGAGAAGAACGTGTATTCTGCAGCATTGGGGTGAAATGCTCTGAAAATATCAATTAAATCCAACTGCTCCAAAGTATCATTTAAGGCTGTTGTTTCCATATTGATTTTCTGTCTGGAGGACCTGTCCCTTGTTGTCAGAGGTGTGTTGAAGTCCCCTACTATGATAGTGTTGCTGTTGATCTCTGTCTTTATGTCCATCAGTACCTGTTTTATATATTTAGGTGCTCGTATGTTAGGTGCATAGATGTTTACTAGGGTTATGTCCTCTTGTCGGATTGATCCCTTTATTATTATATAGTGCCCATCTTTGTCTTTTAATATTTTTTTTCATTTTAAAGTCTATTTTGTCAGATATAAGTATTGCAACTCCAGCTTTTTTTTTGCTACCATTTGCATGAAATATGTTACTCCAACCCTTCACTTTCAGCCTGTGTGTGTCTTTTGATCTGAAATGAGTCTCTTGTATACAGCATATACAAGGGTCTTGTTTCCTTATCCACTCAGCCACCCTATGTCTCTTGATTGGAGCGTTTAATCCATTTACATTTAAAGTGATTATTGATAGGTACATAGTTATTGCCATTTTTAGATTTGTAGTAAATTGTTTTCATCTTTCTTCTATTTACAGAAGTCCTTTTAGTATTTCTTGCAATGCTGGCTTGGTTGTCATAAATTCTTTCAGTTTGTTCTTTTCTGGGAAGCTCTTTATCTCTCCATCAACTTTAAATGATAGCCTTGCTGGATAAAGCAATCTAGGTTGTAGGCCTTTGTGTTCCATCACTTTGAGTATCTCCTGCCACTCCCTCCTTGCCTTCAATGTTTCTGTAGAAAAGTCATTTGATAGTCTTATGGGAGTTCCCTTGTATGTAACCTTCTGCCTTTCTCTTGCTGCTTTCAAGATTCTCTCTTTGTCTTTAAGCTTTGCCATTTTAACTATAATGTGTCTTGGTGTGGGCCTGTTTGGGTTTATCCTGGTTGGAACTCTCTGCACTTCCTGGGCTTGTATGTTGGTTTCCTTCATCAGGTTAGGGAAGTTTTCGGACATTATTACCTCAAATATGTTCTCAATCCCTTGCTTCTTCTCTTCGCCTTCTGGTATTCCTATGATGCGCATGTTGTTGCGCTTGATGTTATCCCAGAGGTCTCTTAACCCATCTTCATTGTTTTTTATTCTTTTTTCTTTCTGTTGTTCAGTTTGTGTGAACTCTGCTAACTTGTCTTCTAAGTCGCTGATTCGATCCTCTGCTTCATCTAACCTGCTGGTCATTCCTTCAAGTGAGTTCTTAATTTCGGTAATTGTGTTCTTTAGTTCTAGCTGGTTGTTCGTTAAGATTTCTACATCCTTTTTTAGCTCTAACTGGTTGTTCTTTATGATTTCTATATCCTTCTTTATGTCTTCTCTAAGCTCCTTAAACATTCTTATCACCAGTGTTCTGAACTCTGTCTCTGACATGTTGGTTACCTCTGCTTCATTTGGTTCCAGTTGTGGAGGTTTCTTCTGTTCTTTTATTTGGGACATGTTTCTTTGTCTCCCCATTCTGACTGACTCTCTGTGTTTGCTTTGATGTACTAGGAAGATCCCCTAGAGCTCTTAGTTCTTGCTGGGTTATCTTATGTAGTATGTGTCTTTTATATTTGACTTGGACTACTTCGTTCTTCTCTGCATGTGCTCCACAGGTGGCTCGTGTGTTTAGTATATCGTCCTGTTCAAGAAGAACTTTGATTGCTTTTTGCTTGTGAGTAGGTGGGCTTAACTCCTAGGCCGTCTAGTTGTGAAACTTGGCTCTGCTCACCACAGGGTGTTCTGTTGGGTGAGGGTTGGCCACTTAAATGAGGTTTGGCCTCTATGGGCTCTTGTGCCTTCAGAGAATTCCCTCTGGGTGTGTGACTTGTAGGTCAAACTCGGTAGTACTCTGGTTTGGTCCAGAGTTGGCTTCTGGAAAATGTTGAATCTTGTGCCTCTTAAGCTGGGCCCTGGTAGGGCAGTTTCAGCACAAATCAAGTTACCAAGTACAACAACAACAACAACAACAAAGAAAACAAATCAAGTACATTCACATGTAAAATACAACCAACAATCCCCCCTCAACATAGGCAAAGATATCAAAGCAATAATGACAGAACAAAGCAAATCACTACAAGCAGAAAAAAAAAAAAAAAAGTACCAAGCAAAGCAAAACAGAAAGCAGAACCAGTCTTGGCTTAAGCCCACCAGGTAATCTCCAGGTTGTCCTCTGCTGTGCCAAAGAGTTCCCTGCCTATTGCGCAGGCAGCGCTGGTCACCTGGTGCCCAGAGTGAATTTGGGAGTGTAGATTTAAATGCGAGGGGCTGAGGGGTCTGGATGACAGTTTTCAGAGAGACCATGCAGTTTCTGCCCTTTCCTGCACAAATGCACGCTGAGAGTAGCTCCACCAGCCCTGTGGTCAGTATTCCTGAGTCTTAGGGCCCTCCTTCCATGGGTGACTTGTAGGTCAAACCCGGTAGTACTCTGGTTTGGTCCAGAGTTGGCTTCTGGATATGTTGAATCTTGTGCCTCTTAATCTGGGCCCTGGTAGGGCAGTTTCAGCACAAATAAAGTTACCAAGTACAACAACAACACCAACAACAACAAGGAAAACAAATCAAGTACATTCACATGTAAAATACAACCGACAATCCCCACTCAACATAGGCAAAGATATCAAAGAAATAAAGACAGAACAAAGCAAATCACAACAAGCAAAGAAAAGAAAAAAAAAGAAGAGAAAGAAAGAAAAAAAAGAAAAAGAAAAGAAAGGAAGAAAGAGAAAAACAAAGCAAAACAACACAAAACAAAACAAAAACAAAAGCAAAAAAACAAAAAAGCAAAACAAAACAAACAAACAAACAAACAAACAAACAAACAAAAAAAGATCACCAAGCAAAGCAAAACAGAAAGCAGCACCAGTCTTGGCTTAAGCCCACCAGGTAATCTCCGGGTTGTCCTCCGCTGTGCCAAAGAGTTCCCTGCCTAGTGCACAGGCAGCGCTAGTCACCTGGTGCCCAGAGTGAATTTGGGAGTGTAGATTTAAATGCGAGGGGCTGAGGGGTCTGGATGACAGTTTTCAGAGAGACCATGCAGTTTCTGTCCTTTCCTGCACAAATGCACGCTGAGAGTAGCTCCACCAGCCCTGTGCCCAGTACTCCTGAGTCTTAGGGCCCTCCTTCCGTGGGTGACTTGTAGGTCAAACCCGGTAGTACTCTGGTTTGGTCCAGAGTTGGCTTCTGGATATGTTGAATCTTGTGCCTCTTAAGCTGGGCCCTGGTAGGGCAGTTTCAGCACAAATAAAGTTAGCAAGTACAACAACAACAACAACAACAAAGAAAACAAATCAAGTACATTCACAAATAAAATACAACCAACAATCCCCACTCAACATAGGCAAAGATATCAAAGAAATAAAGACAGAACAAAGCAAATCACAACAAGCAGAAAAAAGAAAAAAAAAGAAGAGAAAGAAAGAAAAAAAAATAAAATAAAATAAAAAAATAAAAAATAAAAAATAAAAAATAAAAAAAAAATAAAGACCACCAAGCAAAGCAAAACAGAAAGCAGCACCAGTCTTGGCTTAAGCCCACCAGGTGATCTCCAGGTTGTCCTCCGCTGTGCCAAAGAGTTCCCTGCCTAGTGCGCAGGCATCGCTAGTCACCTGGTGCCCAGAGTGAATTTGGGAGTGTAGATTTAAATGCGAGGGGCTGAGGGGTCTGGATGACAGTTTTCAGAGAGACCATGCAGTTTCTGTCCTTTCCTGCACAAATGCACGCTGAGAGTAGCTCCAACAGCCCTGTGCCCAGTACTCCTGAGTCTTAGGGCCCTCCTTCCAAGGATGAGTGGGAGGGGGCGGGCGGGAGATCTCTAAGCTGCTGAAAGCCGGGAGCTGCGACTGCCGCTTACTGCTGAACTCAGGGATTGCTTCCGCGGTTGCCCTTGCCCCGCCGCAGGCCAGCCAGAAAGGGTGGGGCCTGGGGATGGAGGGGTCTCATCCCTCCCAGGCCAGCCACTCACACTCCTCCCGCAGGCCTGAAAAGGTGGTGGCTGGGGGTGTGGGAGTCTCCTCTCTCCTCGTCCAGCGAAAATCCCCTCCTCCCAGCCTCTTCCGAAGGTCAGAGCCGGCTGCCAATCTTCCCAGCGCCTGAGCGCAGACGCCCCTCTGTAATCTGACACTGTTTCTCAGTTAGGGGTAGTTTAAGTCTCTGGAAGGGTGGGGGGAGGATTCGAAAAGCGCGGTGAGGGGCCCAGGTGTGGCGTCTCAGTTCTTTGTCTGCCCTAAGGCCCACGAGCTGCCCGCCCCGGCGGGAGCGATCAACTGTGGGACGCAGGGAAAGAGCTCACCTCCTGGACCCTACGCTCTCCGCCACACCCTGGGCTCCCGTGGGACTCTAGAGCCCCAGGTGCTGCCCTCCACTTTTTCTGTGGGCACGCTCCTCCCCCCCGCTCGCCCACCTAGTGCACCTCAAAGCAAACCTTCCACGAGCCTCCGTCCGACCTGGGAGCCGCGCAGCGCAGCCGTTGCTGCACGGCCTGTGCTCCGCTTCCAGGAGTCTGCGCTCCGTAGTCCCGGCGCCTCCGGCCTCAGCTCCGCGTGGGTGGGGGTGGGGGGGCGCGCTTCCACTTCGCTGTCCCGCCTCCTCCCCTGCTTGTAATCCGCGCACACCTTCAGGCAAATTCCTCCACGAGTCTCCCCGCTGTTCTGCGTGTTCTATATCTCCCTGTGTCTTTAGAGCTGCAGTTTACCGCCGCAGCCGCCGCCGCCGGCTTGATTCCACCGCGCGACCGCGCGTTTCCTCTCCGCTCCCTTCTTTCTTCCCCTGCTCGCCCAATTTGCGCAGCTTCAAGTAATCCTTACACGAGTCTCTTAGGAGTCTCTTAGCTGTTCTGCGTGATGAGCGAAGAGTTGTTTGATGGGTTATATGTCCCGTTTGTAATAAAATCCGGAGGAGAACTCAGAAAATGTGCCCCGCTGCCGCCATTCCTATGACGTCACTCTCCCTTTTTGTGTATTTTAAAGAAGTCCCCCTAATATTCCTTGTAATACTGGTTTGGTGCTGATGAATTCCTTTAGTTTTTGTTCTCCAGGAAGTTCTTTATCTGTCCTATGATACTAAATGATAGCTTTGCTGGGTAGAGAAATCTTAGCTGTAGGAGAGTCTTTCATCACTTTGAATGTTTCGTGCCCTCCCGTCTGGCCTGCAAAATTATTGTTGAGAAATCAGCTGATAGTCTTATGGGTGCTCCCTTTTAGGTTACTAACTGCTTTTTCCTTGTTGGGTGCCCTCTTATAGGTTACTAACTGTTTTTTTTTTTTTGCTGTTTTTAAAATTCTTTATTTACTTATAAACTTTGGCATTTTAATTATGTTGTATCTTGGTATGGGCCTGTTTGGGCTCATCTTCTTTGAGACTCTGTGATTTCTCGGCTTATATGTCCATTTCCTTCACCAATTTAGGGAAGTTTTCAGTCATTATACCTTCAAGTACAGGTTGAATTCCTTCATATCTTTTTTCTTCTTGTAGTACCCCATATGATGAGAATGTTGGTATGCTTGACATTGTCCCCGAGGTCCCTTAAACGATCCTCATTTTTTGAATTATTTTTACTGTTCTGATTGGGTATTCTCTGCTACCATATCTTTTAAATCATTGATTCGATCCTCTATTTTATCTAATCAGCTTTTCATTCCCTCTAAGACATTTGCTTTTTCAGTTATTTTATTCTTTACTTATGACTGATTCATTTTTATGTTTTCTATTTTCATTTTTATGTTTCCTATATCTTAGTTGAAGTTCTCCTTGAGATCACTGAGCATCCTTATAACCAGTGTTTTGAACTCTGCATCTGATAGATTGCTTGTCTCTATCTTGCTCAATATTTTTCTGGAAGTTTGTTCTGTTCTTTTATTTGGCATGTTTCTTTGACTCCCCATGTTGGCTTCTTCCTTGTGATCGTTTCTGTGTATGAGGTAGGACGGCTGTGTCTCCCAGGACTATTTGAGTGGCCTTAGATAGTAGGTGTCCTGTGGGGCCCCGTGGCACAGTCTACTTGTTAACCAGAGCCGGGTGCTGCAGGTGTGCCCCTTGTGTGAGTTCTCTGTGCTCTCCTGTTGTAGTTCAGCCTCTGTTGCTCTTTGTATGTCAATGGGAGGTATTGATGCTCAGGCTGATTGGTTGTGTGGACTGACCATGACTACAGTGGAAGAGCTGTTTTGGCACGGGCTGCCTCTATAGAGCAGGATTTGCTTTAGCAGGGCACTGGTGTCTGCCCTGTGTGCACTTTGGTTGTGTCTTCCTTGGTGGCATCCAGGTGATGCTCCAGCTCTGTTCAAGGATGATCACCAGTTGTGTTAGCCCTAGGGACTCCTGTCAGTGGCCCAGCTACAGGCCAAGACCAGCCGCAGCCTGTGTCCTGTCTGGGGCCAACTATCTTGACCACAAAGCAGGACACAGATGGCTGCCACCTGCACTGGGTTCAGAGGTACCTCAAGAGTTCCAGTTGCGAACCACAGCCAGCTGCCACTAGTGCCATCTTGGGTCTGCACAGCAAGAAGTAAAGGACAGCTGAAGCCACATAACGCTTGTTTGAGTTTTGTGAACCGTTGAGAGATTTTGGGTAAGCCTGCAGCATGAGCCAAGACAGGATTTTTTTTTGGAAAAGGCACTGAAAGCAGCTTGGGTTGGCTCTCAAGTTGGGTGGGGCAGGTTCTCAGGGAATCACCAGGGTGGGGTGGACAGTGTTAGCCAGGTTGATGTAGACTCAAGAGATGGCGGCCATCTATGTCTCACACTGCGATGGGTGATGGAGCAGTACAGAAACAAAGGATTCTACAAGCACCTCTGTGTGGGAGAAAGCTCCCTTCCAGCCATCACCCTAAAACCAGAAAACTTAGTTCCTGCCCTTATATCCCTGACATCTTTTGAACTACTGCCCAGTGTTGGAGTTCGGGGCAAACGAATCTGTCAGTTAGTAAGCCCATTCCAAGCCCTATAAGAGAATCAACTGGGACTCTAGCCACGCTTCATCTCTCCCAGCCAGAATGACCAATGGTTTCCACAGCCAGAAGCTATAGGGACATCTCTCTCTAGCACTGGAATCCTGGGTTAGGATGCCTGGTGTGGAGCTGGGTCCCCTCGCACCCCAGGTGGACCTCCACAACCAAGATATCCCTCTAGACTTTTAACAGTCACACAGGGGTCTGGCGTCAGCTTGTTCTGTTTTTCTGCCCCTCCTACCAGTCTCGAGGTGACTTCTTCTGTATGTCCTTAGAAGTAGGACGACTTTGGTTGAGCTAGACTTCAGGTGATGCTCAGTGATGATTGTTCTGTAGTTTAGTTGTAATTTTGATGTGGTCGTGAGAGGAGGCAAGCATGGCATTTACTTACTCTGCCATCTTGACCACAAATCCCCAATTTTTCAATTTTTCATACCTTAATATAATAGATTTCTCTATAAAACTGTGATGTGACAACTCATGGAACTCACATTCATGTAAGACTCCTTATCAACACATTATCATGTCACTCATATGAAAAGTATGCTAACATAATGTGACTTAATTGACAAGAAGTCTAGACAAAAATTTTTTTCAAAGTTTCTTTGGCCACAAGAAGGACCATCAGCACAATCTTCTGTTTCCCTTGATGGGCATGTCTGTTTAATGAAATTGCTTAGACCTGGCTACTGTGACTGAAAGACACCAGCTGGAAAGTATATCTACGTCAATGGTCCACCTCGGGTCACAATGCGATCTTATGATGGGAAATCCTAGGGAGCCTCTCCTACAGAGGACAGGAGGATGGCAGGGGAATGTTGTTCTGCTTAGGAAATAGTGATATGGTTTTCACTGTCCATCAGGAAATTGTCATCCTGGATGACACATCAATCTTTTCTGACATCAAACTGTTAAATCTTTAAAGGCGTATGATTAACTCAAGTGAAGGGAAAAAGATTAGTTTCTAAACTTGTAAAGCTAGAAGCACTATGTTACTATGTAAGGCCTTACTTGGGCATTCATTTCTACTTTTACACTGGCATCTCTTTTCTTTTTAAAAATCCAACAAAGAGAAAAGTATATTCTTTTCGGGAAACATTTGCACAATGATCCAGTATTCGTGAATGACGAAGAAAACAAATTAGAACATTAAAAGTAATTCATTCTCGAGACCGAAAAAAATGGCGGCGTGAGGTGAGCCTCTGTAACGCTCCCCTGGAATTTACAACGAATCAGACAACAATAACTCCACAAAGGACTCCTTGCACAGCAGACAGGCAAGACGAAGAGGCCCACTACTGAATTCACCTCCAGGTGGGTGAATCGCGCGAGCGGGGGAGGAGGGAGAGGAGAAGTGCGGACGCAGGATGCAGACCTAGCTCAGTGCTCGGAGCCCGCTGCTCCCGGATCTTCCACAGCTGCGGGAGAGGGAAGGACTCGGACTGCTAGGGCTCCGCTTACGGCCCACAGGGCTGAGGGGGCAGCATACAAAACCGCTGAACACAACGCTCGCTCACGGCAGACCTTGGAGCAAAGACTGAGGGAAGAGGGCTGAAATCGATGGTTTAAGCCCTCACTGCCGAGCGGAGAACGGAAGCCCTAGACACGGAGACTAGCCGCCCCCTCCCTACCCTCCCAGAGCTCGCCCTGCCCCCACCTGCCCGGTGCTAAAGCGATAAAGTAGCAGTGTCGGATCAAAGGACAGAATATTTGCTGCTCTGAGAACTGTGGACCGCAGACACAGATTCGCAGCTCAACTAGTTCCGGCAAAGGGGAGGGAGCTGTGGAAGCAGGACTGGCTGTGGTGATGGTCGCCGCCATTGCTCTGGGCCACCTCTCACAACTCACCCCGCCCCTGGCCCCACCTATCTGGGCGGATCCCTGCAGGAGTAAACAGAACTGCTGAAACATACGGGCTCTGAATCTGGTGCAGAAAGAGCTTTGGAACTTCAAAACCTCTTCGCATACCTATCAACCTGTTGCAGAAGCCACTCCTGTAGATGTCTAGGAAGAGAAATAGTAAATCAGTGATTGCCATGAATAACCAAGGCAACAAGATAGCTCAGAAAGAAAGTGAAAAGTCTCCAGAAAAGGAACTTAGAGATATGGACCTTTGTGATTTAAATGACAGAGAATTCAAGATTGCAATTCTGAAAAAACTGAACGAGATGCAAGAAAACACAGAAAGGCAATTTAATGAACTCAGAAACACAATCAAAGAACACCATGAGCATTTTACAAAAGAGATTGAAATCTTGAAAAAGAACCAAATAGAATTTCTGGAGATTAAGAACTCAATAGAAGAAATTAACAATAAAATATCCAGCCTAGGTAGTAGATTTGACCAGATAAAGGAAAGAATCAGTGACATCGAAGATAGGAACCTGGAATTTACACAGAGGGAAGAAGGAAGAGACTTGAGACTTAAAAGAAATGAAAGAACTCTACAAGAACTTTCTGACTCCATCAGAAAGAGCAATATAAGAATAATGGGCATACCAGAAGGAGAAGAAAGAGGGAAGGGAACAGAGAATATATTCAAACAAATCGTCGATGAGAACTTCCCAAACTTGTGGAAAGAATTGGATCCTCGAATCCAAGAAGCAAATAGAACACCTAATTACCTCAATCCCAACAGGCCTTCTCCAAGGCACTTGTATTGAAGCTGTCTAAAATCAATGACAAAGAAAGAATCCTCAAGGCAGCCAGGGAAAAGAAGACGGTAACTTACAAAGGAAAGCCCAGTAGATTATCATCAGATTTTTCAGCAGAAACTCTACAAGCTAGGAGGGAATGGAACCAAATATTCAAAATATCGAAAGAGAAATCATGAGCCAAGAATAATATATCCAGTAAAGATCTCCTTTAGATATGAAGGAGGAATAAAGACCTTTCCAGATATCCAGAAACTGAGGGAATTTTCTAATACACGACCTGCACTACAAGAAATACTAAAGGAGGCTATTAGACCACCATCAACAGGGACAACTTGTGGCAACCGAAACATAAAAAGGGGGAGCGTAAAGGCCTGAACTGGAATATGGGAATAGAGAAAGTAAGCGTGCTGAAGAAACTGGAATACTCTAAATACTGGAATACTCAAACTTTCTTTTACATAAACTCAAGGGTAACCACTCAAAAAATATCCAAATCTGAAATATATACTGTAATAAAAGAAGAAACAGAGGGAAACATCATAGAATACCACCACACAGAAAAAACAGACAACAACAAAAAGGCAAAGAAACAATGGAGACACAGCCTTACCAGTAAACTAAAGACAGAATGACAGGAAATCCTCACATATCAATAATCACCCTAAATGTAATGGACTAAACTCACCAATAAAGAGACACAGAGTAGCAGATTGTATTTCTGTGGTGTCCGTGATAACTTCCCCTTTTTCATTTCTGATTTTGTTAATTAGTGTCTTCTCTCTTTTCATCTTAGTGAGTCTAGCCAAGGGTTTGTCGATTTTGTTAATCTTTTCAAAGAACCAGCTTTTTGTCACATTAATTTCTTTCTATTGTCTTTTTGTTCTCTATTTCCAAGACATGGAAACAACCTAAATGTCCTTCGATAGATGAATGGATAAAGAAGTTGTGGTACATATACACAATGGAATACTATTCGGCGTTAAGGAAAGATGATATAGGAGCATTTGTGACAACATGGATGGATCTTGAGAGTATAATGCTAAGTGAAATAAGTCAGACAGAAAAAGCAGAGAACCCTATGATTTCACTGATATGTGGTATATAAACCAAAAAGAACAAGACAAACAAATGAGAAACAAAAACTCATAGACACAGACAATAATTTAGTGGTTACCAGAGGGTAAGGGGGTGGGGGGTGGGTAATGAGGGTAAAGGGGATCAAATATATGGTGATGGAAGGAGAACTGACTCTGGGTGGTGAACACACAATGGGATTTATAGACCATGTAGTACAGAATTCTACACCTGAAATCTATGTAAATTTACTAACAATTGTCACCCCAATAAATTTAATTAAAAAAACAAAAAGTAATTCATTCTCCAAATCTCACTAAAGGGTTTAGATTTCAAGGGAAATTCAGAATTCTGGATCAAATCATTACTCAAACGCCTGGACTCAAACAGATATTTGTAGTCCGATGTTTGTGGCAGCATAATTAGCAACAGCCAACAGTTGGAAAAACTGAAATGTTGGACAAACGAAAGGATAAATGAAATGTGGTATATATCAAATGTTGCCTTTAGACTGTCACAATGTTTTTCTATAAAAACCTTACTACAAAAATCATTAATTTTATGAACTGAGATTTCTTTCTCTGTAGAGAGAAATTACATTACTCCCAGCAAGTAGTATCAACATGAATTCAGTACTTTTATTAATGAGACTGTTCTTATTGTCTAAAATATCTTTATGTGCTACTATGACAAACATAGAAATTCCTTTGCAGTATGACAGAAATGAAGAGATTCACTTACCAAACTTGTACCTGACAGGTGCCTGAGAAGCTGTTCGATTATGCCCACTAGCTTTTGAATTGTCGGTTTTAGGTCAATATTTTCAGCTTCAAGCCTAAAGTGAATATTTTGACATAATTATTCTCACACATTGACTTTAAAGCATACCACATAATCGCTGAACAAATATCTAAGGTGCAACTACATAAAATCTTACAATTTGAAAAGCACATGATTTGGCAATTGTGCCATTTTTCTAGTTGTGAATTTTGCATAATGTGCAAAATTAGAGATAATGTACACAAATTATTCTTTTCAAGGTAGCTCAAAGCTGCCATTTTGACCCAGGTTCACACTCATGTGTTTATTGTTATAACTGATCTAATGGTCATACTACACTACACATCTGCTTTATAAATACTCAAGTTATTTTCTGTGCTGCTTTAACTTATACTTTTGCACGTGATCTTGCATCTTCTCAGTGCATCGTGCATCCTCTGGATGTCGAGCTCCTGCTTCTTGCAGCTAAAATAAAGAAAAAGTTATGTTTACTGATGATCTATGACATCGGACAATTAAGTTCGTAAACTTGTTGCAATGATGTTGCTCCCCATTTTTTAATATATATGATGGATTGTTCATTATGAATTTCTACCAACTGGACAAACAGTTAACCAAGTTTACTCTTTGGAAGTGCTTAAAAGGTTGTGTGAAAAAGTTAAGATGACCTGAACTTTTAGCCAACGACTCATTGCTCTTGTATCACAACAATGCACTAGCTCACACGGCACTGTCTGTGAGGGAGTTTTTAGCCTGTAAACAAATAACTTTATTGCAACACCCTCCTTACTCACCTGATCTGGCCCCCAATGACTAAATATGTCATTACCCAAAGAGAAAGAAAATATGGAAATGAAGACTATTTGATGACATTCAGGACATCAAGGGTAATATGATGATAGCAATGATGGCCATTCCAGAAAAAGAGTTCCAAAATTGCTATGAACTGTGAATTAGGCGGTGGCATTGGTGCATAGCTTCCCAAAGGGATCTTTGTGACCGCAGTGATATTCAGCAACGAGGTATGTAGCACTTTTTCTTGAATGAGTTCTCACACTTAATTATCATACCTTGTAGTACAAATGACCCAAGAAGTCAAACATACTGTATTCCAAGCATCCCATCAACTCTAATTTTAAATATTCACATACGTGAATTACCAGGCTATTCCAGTGATTATGAAAGTTAACAGGCTACTCTTGGGGGCAGTCAGATAGTCATGGAATAGTTTGAGGGGCAGTAACTAAATAAGAGCCAAAATGCCTGGGTTTTTATCCCAAGTCCACCAGTTATTAGCTGGGTGACCTTGAGCAAAATACTTAAATTTTTTGGGTCTCAGTTTCTTCATGTATAAAATGAGACAATAGTGGCATCTACCTCACTGGGATATTGGGAAGATTAGATTAGGGAACATATGTAATAGAAAAGGACATGGCACACAGTAAAACCAAAGGGTTTGCAGTTAGCATTATTATTGTTGCTGTATTTTATGTTCTAATAAAATTTGATATTTTACACAGATGGGATGCCAATGGAAGTGGAACCAGTGTAAGAGTACACCAGTTACACTGAAATCATTCATCAAACTATCGGCAATGTCAGCAAATGGGGAGCATTAAGCCTAGAATATAACCCCAGTACTAAAATCCTTTTACCAATTCCAAGAGCCAACAGTACATTTTCTCTGTTTCTAATAATGTATACGTTCCTATGTCTCTGTACACTCAGTGGGTAATGAGTATGGACTACAACGCAAATACCACCTCCTGGATTGAGCATACAATTTATATGACCGTGAGAGGCAGGGTAAAGCCACTGACATGGAAATAACGGACTCTAGTGCTAAAGCCAACTTCCCAAATGAATTCCTTCCCAGCAACTAGTTCTGTGGGGATGTGTTAGAACTCAGAGGAGCAGATGGAAGCAGCACGCTCTGGCAGATCAGAAAAGCCGTCCTCAGAGCTGTAGTTAGAACGTGCTATCGACTTGTACACCCTGGCTAGCTGCAGACAGGAAGGGCTGGCTCCCTTTTATTTTATATTTTTATTTTCACGGAGAGGGGGAAATTGAGCATTTCACTGAACAATTTTCTATTAGATTCGTGCTTTCAGTTTTATATATAATTGTGAAAAATACTTTCAGAATAAAAGTTTAATTATATCAATGTCTCCAAGGGCAAGTATTGGTTTGGTATAAAATATTTAATTTTATCCAAACAACTGTTGAAGAAAACATTTTCAATTTATACAAGGATAGGTGCCATCATATCAAATACTATTTCCCCTTAGACAAACTTATACATAGAAAGACAGAATTCTCTCTCATGAAAAATTGAAACTATGTCAAATGTAGGGCTTGATTGCTCTGCACAGACTATCTGACAAGTGCTGAGGAACACGAGTTCAATGAGAGTTCAAACAGTCAGAGAAAGCTTCACGGAGAAGCCAGATTGGGAGCCAGAAATCCGGGGGCAGGGAAACCAAAACACTGGCTCCCACCATAACTTGTAAACTCGTGTTCATAGCAGAATTATTAACAGCCAAAAAGTGGAAACAACACAAAGTTCCATCAACTGATGAATGGGTAAGTATTTTGTCCACAAGGTGAAGCAACGTTGGGCAACAGGAAGAAATAGCTAACAATTGATATGTGCTACAACACGGTGGAACCCTGGAAACGTGATGTTACGTGAAAGAAGCGAGTCACAAGGGACCTCAAATCGTGTGATTCCATTTACATGAAATATCCAAAGTAGGCAAATCTACAGAGACAGAAAGTAGATTGGTGGTTGCCTGAGGCTGGGAGAGACAGGAAGATAGGGTGACAGCTAAGGGATGTGGGGTTTCTTTTGGGGGTGATGGAAATGTTTTATAATTGTGGTGATAATTCCACAATTCTCTGAATGTAACAAGAGATATTGAATTGTATATTTTAAGTGGTGAAATATGATATGGGAATTGCATCCCAATGAAGATTAAAAAACACACAAATATAGTGAATCTGGATTATTTTCTTAATTCTCTATTGTGGGTGTGCATACTATAATGATCAACATATTTCTACACTTTTACAATATTTCAAAAATGAAAACAAAATGAAGGAAATGCCTACTTCAACTGGTTTGTATACTGAACTTTCTGTACAAGTTAGTTTGAAGTCCATGAAATATATACCAATGCTGTAACCATTTACAAAAGTGATGATAAGAAATAAGACAAATTTCTGACTCATTCTAGTAAACATTATCTTCTGATTTTAAATGGCTGCCTCATCCGGGTAATGGACATATCACTATACAATATAGTGTAGTAGGAAAAAAGTCCCTCGATTTCTATGAGGAATGCTGCCTATTCCTCAATGTTACCAAGGGTATAGACTATAAGAAAAAACATACAATGCAAATAGCAGGATGGAAGCCAGAGTTTAAGGAAGAAGTGCATTATAAAGATAATAAAATTATAATAAATTAATTACAACGAAAACACAAAAGAAAGCTGCCTTGAAAATCAGGATCCTAAAACACTTTATATTGATCAATTATAGATGAACACTTGACAGGTTACATTTCACACATACCTGACTCCTGATATGCTCTAATGTCTTGAAATCCTGTGTCTCAGCTTCTGAATTCATACGGTAATGTGATCTAACCTCCAGTGAAGCCTCTGACATAGACAGTTTTTTTGTGGAATCAGGTAGCTCTTGTTGAAATTGTCTCCCAAGCACCTAGGAAGATGATTCTGTTAGTGATCTTATAATCACATCTATTAAATTATGTTAAAATTTGCTAACTCTAACATATTAATATAATATGTAACTCGAAAAAGATCACCCCATGCATCAGTTCACCTTCTTTTCTTCTTTTGGACACAATTCTGTCTACTGAATCTGGGTAAGACACAGAAGGTGTTATCCTGCTGCCCACTCACTATTACGAAGGTTACTTGAACAACAGATTCAGCCCCACTCTCTACTTCCCCTGATGAAGCAGCAAAGCTTAACAATCTACTGACATCTCAAGGGGAAATTGGTATGTCGGTGGGACTAGTGGTCGTCAAGTATACATTGTGGAATGTTTTTCCCCCTTTTTCATCACAGGCTTAAATTGACTTCACAGGTCCTCACATATGCAGTCCACTGCTCACAACCTTCCAATAGATTCCTGTATCTTAGAAGAAAAGCGAACTCATTTCAGTGGTCTTCAGGGCCCCAGGTAACGTGGCCTGGACCTCCCTTCCTGCTACACATGAATCCTGCCTCCCCTCACTCATCTGAAAATGGAGACCCAGTGCCAAATTAATAAATCAGAGACCGCTACAAATCTCTTTGAAATGGATAAACTTATGTCCAAATGATAGGAAATGGGCCTTGTGATGAGAAAAAATGAATTTGTAAAAATAGTCAAGGACAATTATACATAGCAGTGGGAAGATTAAATCAAGTAGAGTTTTGATAAAACTCCTCACATTTGTCCCAAATTATGATTTAATGAAAAATTAGCTGCCTTTAAAGAGGTCACAGGTCCTAAGAATACATTATTTGAGACTGAAATAGTTCCAATTTATATCAAATTGACATGAATAAAAACAAAATTATACCAACTAAAATGTGGAAGAAACTACTGAGGGAAAGGGACAGCATCTACACTTCAGTTCATGTGGGAAATCTAGAATTAACTTTCTAGGTAATCCACTTAATTGAACCTTTATCTCTAAAAACTGTTTGCATAGGAGCATTTCCATTTATCTGCTTCATAATGGTATTACAATGTGGTAACAGAAAGATGAAAATTATTATTGTAGCAGTATAAGACTAAATCATTCATATCAACATGTATCTAATAACAATTTATACCTTAAAATTTCATAGTCAACACAATGCCTTTACTCAAAGTAAAGCACCTCACAGGTCTAAGTTTTGTTTGCTGGATACAATGTATGCTTTTAAGCTGTTAGAGCAAATACATTTGTAATCTATATATTTTTAATATTCTGCTAGATTCAACATTTAGCCATCATCAAATATTTGAACATTGAATTTTCTTTCAGGAAATCTGAAAACTACCTTTCTGGATACTTACCTCTCTTTCTGATATATCGTTTTCATACTGGCACATTCTTCCTTTCAAGTGATTCAATTTGTTGACTAACTCCTTATGGTTCTCTTTCAACACAGCATCTTGTTTTTCACATTCAGCTTGAAGCACTTTTCTAAGCCCCTGAAGCTGCTCTTCAATATTCATTCCTGAATTTTCATTATTGTCACTTTTGTGGAACGCATCATCCAGTTGCCGTCGAAAAAGCATGTTTCCACTTTGTAGGTCAGATCTTTCCTCCTTTAGGGATTCCAGCTTTCCAGTATACGGGTTCAATTTTTCTGGTTCCCTTTGATTCATGTGTTCAATTTCCTCCTCTTGACACTGAGTTTGGTTTAGGTCTTTCAGTACAGGTTCAGAAACCAATGTCCTTTCTCTGACAGCATATCTTGTTTGAGGGAGCTCAGTGTCTAAGCTATTGGATTTACTTCCAGGTTTAGAAAGTTGCTGAGAATGAATCTCACTGTTTTCTTTTAGGTTACACATAGCAAACCCGATGTTGTCCACGAAATGCAAGCATTCATCTTTTAATCCCTGGAAAAGATTTTGTAGGTGTCTTAATTGCTTACTAAGCTCATAATGATGGGCGGATTCTGCTTCTGTTTTCAATCTTTCTTTGCTTTGTCTTTCGTTCTCCAGTTGGCAGTTCAGCATTGTATTCTCAGCTGTTGGGACGTTAAGCTGTCTGTTATATTCAAATACTGTTTTTGTTAGCGTTTTGTCATTCTGTTTTATTGTTTTTTGAAGATGGTCCTTCTTTTCTTTTACATTTGCAGTGTCCTCAAAGTATTTATTTTCCACTTCCTGATTCTGAGTTTTGAGTGTTTCCATTTGCAGTCTTAGTATGGCGATTTCATCCTGCAACACGTGCTTTTCACGCAACAGGTCTTTCTCGTAACTCTCAGAATCCTAAGTAAAACAAAGGAGACTTGTAGCTAGCACTCAATGAAATGACATATCATGATATCCTCTGAAATTAAAGAAGAACCTAAATGTTTATATAATGAAAAGGTTGCAGTAGTTGGATATCCCATTGAAAACATACAATGTTGAATCCAAACCTCCAACTTCATACAAGCATAAATTCCCCAAAGTTAAAAAAATATTAATATAAGATGCTGAATCCATGAAAGTGAAAAAGAGAATTTTAAAATCATAAGGGAATTTTAAGAGCCTCAGAACTGGAAAGGCAGCAAACCCAGAAGGCATGAAATAGAAGATTAAGAAGTCTGACTACAATTTAAAAGGTCACCATCTGAATATACACCTATCCCACAGTAAGAGTATTCACTCTGCATACATTTGGACTGATTACATTTCCTAGAATTTTTTTCCCAAGAATACTCAAAAGATATTTTACTTTTCTAATATTTTCAGAGTCACTTATAAGATTAAATCTACTAATCACTGATAAAACTAGGCATTGCACTAAGCAGTTCTTTATACATCAATGAACTCATTTCGTTATCACAATTTCAAATAGAACGATTAAAAAGATGAGCAAGTTCAGGATTTTTTCCCAGGACTTTGGACTCTACAATAGGGTGCTTGCTGCTCTTCTAGTGTAAATATATAAATTCAAAAGAAGCCTTAGATTTCAAAAAACTCAGGGTAAATAGGCTAAAAATTATAGAGCTCTTCTTAGAAAGTAGTGAGATTATTTGCTGCTACATAAGTGTTGTTTCCTTTTCATAATGTTTAAAGGAGAAATAAATGTGAAATAGGGGAAAATACACTGACTTCTTTGAATAAAATACTCACCAATAAATTATCACTAAGTATGCATCATGGCATACAATTTTCTTCAAAAGTTCCTAGCACTGAAATAGGACTCTACTTGGAACAAATTGTTCCTTTTCTCAAAAGTAGGAGAATGAGATCTAAAAGATGGTCTCTGCACTGGCTATACTTCAACTCCTTACAATCAGCGGAAGTGAAAACTAACCTCTCTACTAATACAGCAAGGGGATGAAACCACTGCCTCCAACTGAAACTTCTGTTATTAGTAGCAATAGTTTTGAGATTGTAGAAAGCTCATCGATCCCTGTAAAAAGTATTGAAAGCCTCCCCTTTAGATGACACATTGGGAACGTCACTACTTGACTGTTGGACATAAAAGGATTTCAATCAAGAATATCATTTATTGCAATGGACCAAAAATGCCACTCTCCCTAAAATACACACACACACACACACACACACACACACACACACACACTTTTAAAATCCTCTACAATTCCCATATGTATAACATTGGTTTTTAAAATGTGTACATACACAACTACACACATACATATTTGAAAATGACTAAACAAAATACCTCAGAATTCATTTTCTTAAGATTTATTTCTGTCTCCTTTGGTTGTTGAAGGCAATTGGTCAGAATTGTTTTATGTAATATTCTGTTGTTCTGTTCTCGGGAAAGTGGCCTCTGAGTGTTGTTTTCCTCTTGTACAACCTAGATAATTGAATATGAACAAAGAAAAATTAGAATATAACTAAAATTTAACTGTTAAAAATCTTAGTCTACGTTTACTTACTCCCAAATTATTGGACTGTAATTAGAAAGTGAAAAATAACTTGCCTTAGTCTAAATCAGAAGAAAAACATGAATCCACAAAACTAATTTTGTCACTGTTTGAACTAAACAATTGGTTATATGTTAAATCCACCCCAAAAATGAAATAGTGGATGATTTTTAATGTCACAGAGGCTTTCTCATTTAAAATAGTTCACCTCACCATGTTTTAAATAGTGATCCCCTACAGTGAATTTAAGAGTATTTTTTAAGGATTAATAACTGGAGAATAGGCAAACTTTAATTAGGAGCCCACATCATTAACATCAATCAGTAAGATAAGTAAATTCCTAAATATTAATTCAAATTATACACTATGAGTGTTATACATTGTGTTATACATTGACATAATTATCTGTTGCATCCAATTCTAACTTATTCAATACCCACTAATAAGAGCAGATAAAAAATTAAATCATATTTACTGATTTCCTACACTGAAAGGAAAGAAATTAGAAAGTTATTATTTGTGTCCTAACAACCAAAGGTCCCATCCTGAGAAGATGTGATTCTCTTAAAAAGCAGTTGAGTTGAGTGCCGGACCCCATTCTCTCCCTGAATGTAGACGCAGAGTCCATTACACAGAGGTCACAAGGAAGAATGCATCTCTAACCTTGGCCTTAGTGACCAGCCATACGGAACTGCACATTTTGAACCCCTGAGAATCATGACTCCTTTCACGTGAGCCCGAATCAGTGGCCATCATTTTTACATGGTTCATAATTTCAACTGTCTCATCATGTGATTCAATATTTGATGTTACTTTCTTTATTATTTAAGGGAGTTATAAAAATTAAAGGAGCAAACAACATTCAGGACTTTATTATTATTTTTTTTGCCACAATCCAAAGATAAAGTTGAGCTATGAATATCTATAGATTCTAATAATATTTTAAGTTTTGTAACTTTGACTCTAAAAGGCTCGCATGAAAGGTAATTTCAGTTGGACTCTATTATATTATTAAAGCACAGAAAACCATATTATACTAGAAATTTAAAATTAAATTTCACATACATGTGTGTAGTTCTTTTCATTTCCATCAAGCCTCGTTTGACCTTCCTCTGATGTCATTCCTAGGTGTTGTCCTGCTGACAAATCTACGTATTAGTTAGAACTTAGAACAGTTTTATCTAACTTAGAACAGTTAGATAAAAGCTATAATCTTTATAAATACAGAAAATAACATCTTATCAATTGAGAGTTCAAATTAAGCGTAATCTTTTCCTGAATATTTACTTGACTTAAGAAATACTTCAAATTAGCTAACACTTCAACAACAAACCATTTGGGAAATATGAGATGTCACAAAGTGAAAGGCATACAAACATGTCAAAAATTCATCCACAAATTCATTCATTGAACATCGATGGAAAAACAATCAGAAAATAACCCACAATTTAGAAATGCAGTACAAACATATCGAGTTGCACTATATACTCTGTTCTCTTCCTTGTAATATACCTTTTGAACAACACCCTAAGATTCAACTGCAATGTCATTCATTGATTCCAGAATGACTTACTTCTGATGCATTTATTAGTGTACACCCTTCCTTATATCTGAAATGTTCTCCTCTACTATTCTGAAATTTTCTTTTCACCTTTGAGGATTCAGCACTGGGGTTTAAGGAAGAAGAGAGAGAAGAGGAGACAGACTGCCGACACAGCTGAGAAGGAAGTGCTATGGATTTAATTCTCGATGATTCCTATCACTGCTGGGAAAGTCAATTCTAAAATATATAAAGCCATAGAAAATCCAAGAAATATTTGATTGTTGGTTTCGGAAGGTGCTTTTTCGTCTACAATACATACAGTTTTAACTGATACTTGTGAATTCAGAATATAAAACTAAAGCTAAGAAACTATGTTTTGTTTCACTAGGCAACCTTTAGGTCTTTATGAAGTTTTCCCATCTGGTCCTAATGTTCTAAGTATAATTCTGCTGCCCGCTCCCCAGAGTACGCTAAATACTAGTCTGAAGGAAACCACGCTTTCACCTCATTCTCTTTCTTATTTCCATATGTTACTGTGGTTCAGGAAGAATGCCAATGTCTTGCTAAAAGTCATTCTGTTTGGCTGTTAAGTTCCATAAACAGAGTAAACGTGAAGTAGATTTTGCCACAAAATGGCTGTTGGAAAGTCAGAACTAGGATGAAGCTACACAGAGGCGGGCTAGGGTTGAACTCTTTCTGTTTCTTTATTTCCGCCTTTGCTTTCTCTGTTTCCTGGTGGCTGTGCTTCACTCGAGCCACGGAGCCTATGACCACCTGACAGGAACACACCTACGACCTGCGTCTCCAGTCTGTCTACTACGGCCATCGGGCCAAACCCTGTGGTGCTGACGGAGCTGTGCTCATGGAGTGGGACGCGGATGACCAACTTCCCAATCCCCGCATCTTTGACCAGTTTCATGATTGGAGGTCAAAGAAGTAAAATCCCAGTCTGAATTCTGGGATTAAGTGTTCATTTATGAGGAGGTAAAAATAACACAAATTGACCATCTTGTAAAACTTCCTTTCTCAGAGAAGCAGTCCCACGTCCTACTTTCCCCCAATCACACTACTCCTTCAGAGTACATTTTATTTTAGGTGTCCTATGCTTGCCATTTACATAGGTAAGTTTAATTAACTATTGTCACACAGCAATTTCTATTACATAATGTGTTTCCAATTAAAAATTTCCTTCTTAATAGTTAAGATGGTGCAGGGTATGCTTTTTTTTGTTATTGTCAAAAGTTATGTGTAACCACTTAAGTTTAAATATGCATGACAAACATGGGTTTACAAAAACTTTTAATGAATCGTACTATTTCAAATAAGAAACTACTTATTATAAGAAAATGGTCTTTTCCAAATGCTCCAATATCTTCAGAATTCATTTTTGTAAGCCTTAGATAAACAGATATTCATATGACAAATTACAGTCCTGGGTGACCTTATTGTTTCCAAGGAAAAATAGGAACAAAGTAGGTCCCCATGAGCTCCAAAGAGTACAGGGCACCATGAGACAGAAAATGAATATATAACAAAACTATTTTCCTTTTGTTTTTAAACAATATTCTCAGCTTAAAACTTTTTAAGACAAGTGAAAGAAAACCACAACTGTAGAAGTGAAGCTTTAAAGCCTCTTTTATCACTTCACATCCAGGAAGCCCGTACATCATTTAAAACGGTGGTTTCCAATCTCATGTGAGAATCCGTGAAGTCCCAAGGTCTGTCAGTCGAGGGGCCCGAAACGGTCAAAACTATTTTCACAGAAATACTAAATGTCATTTGCCATTTTCACTCTCATTCTCTTCTAAGTGTAAAGTAGAGTTTTCCACAGCCGTGATATCACAGCTCTGATGGTGACATCATAGGTCTATGGTTACTGGGTCGTAGCTCCAATGGCTCACGGAATGCATGACTGTGTGTGCTCCTATTTTAAATTGTTCAGTTTTTATTTCTAATATTGTCACTATGTATGGAGCCTACCGACTTAAAAATGTTCTTTGGAATGCTCAATAATTTTTAATCGCATAAAAGCATCCCAAGGCACAAAAGCTTCAGAATTCCTGTTGTCAAAGATTGTGTCTACCAAATATTCATTACCATTAACTACTTCTCCCATTTTTAATAATCGAAGATACCATAGGCGTACATACACATACCGCCAGTGTCTGCTCAGCAGAACATCTGGTTGTCTTAAGACCATCAGTGTTACAACACTAAGAGGAAGCAACGTTAAAAAACAATTGACATGGTAGCAACTCAGGCTAACTTGGGTAAACGTAAAAATTCAAATGACCATTTGAAAACGCTGGAAAAATCTTCCAGTGTGATAATTGACCTCTGGTAACCCCTATTAAGTACAGGGATTCCAAACTGGGACATTTAGGCTATGGAACAAACGGAGAACCATCTTAGTGAAGTCACCGTTTTAAAATCTCATTTTCTTATTCCTGTGAATACCTTTTCTCAAACACCGATACCAACAATGACATCACGTTATTTATGTCAAATCCTTCAATTAAATTTGTAACAAAAAAAAGGAATGAGAAAGAGAAGACTGCAAGCATGTCACATGTCCTTGCGTACTCCTTCCCAAAATTAAATTGGTATTACAAAGTGTACCTGGTCTGAAGGGTTGCACATCGTCCATTCCTACAGCTCTGTTAGGAACAGGATCTTCCACTTCAATTCTCGCCTGAAGGGGTTAGGAAACAAGATGATTACTAACTAATGGACACTTCATGCAATCTCTAGTTAACAATTCAGGATTAGAATATTAACGTCATTATCTCCAAGAAAAGGACTTTTTGAAAAATAGGTATTTAAGCAAATATTAATTTGGTACAAATGATATTGCAGTTTGTGCAATTTTTTTGAAACCTTTAAAACCGCAATTACTTTTGCACCGAACTAAATACCTTCAAAAGTGTACTTCCTACAACTTTGCAATATTTCTAATGATACATTCTTTTTGTTTGTATGTTTGTTTAGTGTTGAAACAAGATACTTGCCCGACATGGTAAGAAACCTTGGTGTATGTCCTGTGGAGTCTAAACAGAACATATTAGAACCTACTTCATCTGGGTCAACAAGAGCTTGGAAAAACCAAACTCTTATTTGATAAAAATTTTGATAGGAAAAGTGATTAAACAGAATGACAAAGGTGTAAGAAAAACTTTTCTTTAAGTTATATTTAAATAAATAATAGGAAAAATGTTATATATAGTTATGCAACTTTTCAAAAAGTTTAATAAGATCTAATCAGGGAAAAATAAGAACATTTATTTATTAACCATCTCAAATGTACCAGGCATCTGCTATGCACATTTTATTTCTTTTCCACACAAACAACAAATATAAAAATGGTTTGATGCTGGTTAACCCTCTTCCTGCTTCCTGACCATTCCAAGACATTAGAATAAAATGATGAACCCACACGATCCATTGCTGTCCCTGCCCAGCAGGTTTTGCTCCTAGATTGTCACATGACTGGCTCCTTCTCATGCTTCACTTGGCAGTATCCCACACAGACATTTTCTTCAGGTCAAAACATTGAGCTCGCACCAACAGAGCCTCAAGTACCGAAACACTACACATCAACAGGGTATCGCCTACCACAGTCTCCTGAAGTTTAGAATCCCCCAGATTAGAAATCCACATGCCCCTTCTAACTTTTCCACTCTGTTCTTGACACTACTGCCATTTGATTGTCCTTCAGGTTTACCAAAAGTGTCCCCACCATTTGGTAAGTCACTACCACCCACTGTGATCATTGATTTTACATTTCTATAGCTCCCTTTATACTTCATAGAGTGTTTTCACATTTATTACCACATTAGTTCATTTCACACCCTGAAAGGTAGGCATAAGTACCTTTAGGATGAATGAGGTCACTGACATCCGACATGTTAAAAAGAAGTTTCCCCCAGATCCCACAGCTAGTAAGTGACCTATCCAGGGTTCTAATGTGTTCTTATCTTCAAACACAGTGTCTACACCAGTAGGCAGCAGTTGCCTGTATCAGAAGATCACACTCCTCCTGTCTCTTTTCACAGCTGTCGTCTCACATTGGCTCATCATTACTTTGTACTTCTATTACTACAAGCATGGTTGCCATCAAGATACTCAATGCATGCTATTTTAACTGAACAGGACAGTTGTTGTGTATTAAAGCAGCACTCGGCCGATTGTTGTTAGTAAAATCTTACATAGTGTTACTATTAACAATGCTCTTCCTTCCCTGCAAAAGTTCCTTGCAGATCTATTGGAGAATACAAGTACAATAATACTTGCATGTAGCAGGCATTATCTTTTCAAATTCCAACGTATAAAAAACCCTAAATTCCAAATTCTTTCTTTCTGAATCTCATTAGGACATTTACACAACCGTCAACACCACAGAATCATGCATTTGGGCATACTTCAAGCTGGAATAATTCTTTAGCTTTTAGGTAAACTTAACTTCAGAACCCAACTGATTCCTTATGACTTGGAAGCCTTCTCGTTTTATACTATTCTACACCGACCGCCTTCAGTGACCCATGCAAGTTAGCCGAGCTGTACTACGCTGTCTCATTTTATTCAGCACATATGAATTTTATTAATTATAGGCTAAACCGTAATAAAATAATTTAGGTGGGGAAATGCAGAGGTGAGAAAGTATAGTCAAACCATACCTTTTATGTTTTAACATCACCGAATGGTGACATTTAAAATAATAATGATAAAAATAATAGTAGTGAATGACAGTACCTCAGAATCCCAACATGATTTTTCAGCTTCTTCTTTCAATCTTAATGCCGATATTTTAACTATAAAACGTAGTCACAGAACATTAATGGGAACATATATTTCTATGCATTTTAAATACACATTCAAGTCATGAATATTTCCATAAAAGTAACAGCAGAAAAGAATTTCAGTAGGTCGAAGCATTTGCAAGAAGCCGTTGTTAGTAATAGAAATACTTTTGCAAAAAAGATAGGAACAAATGCTTATAAGAAATGAAAATCACAGTTGGATCTACACGTGTTAGATTTGTGTATAGCAGCACTTAAGCTAGAAAGATTTCATAGACAGTCACTAAATTATCACTTGTATTATTTTGGTGTACTCCATCAACACAAGTCAAGATATCAGTTTTCGTTTGCTCTTGTGGAGCACTTTCAATAATATCCACACCATTTTCTCTTTTTCCAATTGGCAGCTTGGTTGCTTCTTTCTATTAAAAAAAAGAAAAGAAAAACCCAACTTCAGCAAACATCATATTCATTTACTCGTTCACTCGCTCACTCAGTCCTTCAGTCAGTAAGACAACAAACCGCTATCATAGCCATCAAATCACAGGCATAGACCCAGGGGAAGCTGGAAATAGAAATGAAAGATTTTGTCCTATATTCTAGTAGAGGTCGATATACTATAATTTGTGAAAACAATCAGAACAGAAAAGTACCGCGCTCCAGTCCTACACCTCAGATCAATAAAGTATAGTACGGGCACAAAAGAAACAACAATCGGTTGTACCAGATGCTGCAAAAACAGGGCTGCATCTTGAAAGACATACGAGGTGCGGAGGGAAACCATGAAGGGGAGTCCAGAAAGGGCAGCGGGCGCAAAAGCCTGCGTATGAAACAACATATTGTAAGTGAGGGCAGAAGAAGAATGAGGTAAGCCTAGAACTCTGAAAATGGGATGGAGAGACAACTGCAGAATCAGAACCAAATCAAAGAATGCACGTGTCATGCTAGCAGATGAATTCTACCCTCACGTCATGGGGAGTCACTCAGTAAACAGAGGTTTGCACCATCACAATTCTAGTTTACAACAGCCACTCGGGCACCATTTATGATATTGAGGAGTTCCATTTCTTTTTAGGAGCCTATCCATCAGCCTGTCTTGCTTCACAACATAGCGCCTCGCAGGTGCCTACAAATCACGAACAAAGCTACCAACAACTGGTTACTCTGTAGCTTCCCCTAGGTGGCTCCCGGTTGGGCACAAGCAGCAGCTGACCTGGACCTGCCAGACAGCCCCTCACAAGAGCCCCAAATCCAACACACCTTTGGACCAGCTTCAAGTGACACCAGAACATCACCAAATTAGCTTCACAAATGACAAAGCCAAGCCATGGACTGAGCAGACACCGGAGCCCTGCTACAGCCGATCTCACTCTGGGAGGTCAGCCCACACACAGGGGTTCATTTACTGTAGTCACAGCCAGTCGTCCTGAGGGTCAAGTCCACACCCAGATGTGCCAACAGCAATAAGGCTCAAGTACAACAGGAGGGCACACACCACCCACACGAGCTTCTGGAGCACAAGGCTCAGGTAACCAGGGTCTGTACCACTGGGCCACACACAACACCTGGTCTATAAGGCAATACTGTCAAGATGAGGAGAATTGGCAGATCTACAGAATACACAGAAACAAACACAGAGAGGAAGTGAAAAAAGACGAGACAAAAAAAAAACATTTCTCTAATGAAAGACCAGGAAAAAAAAAAACTAGAGAAAGAACTAAACCCAATGGACACAAGATATCTACCAGACACACAGTTCAAAATACTACTTCTAAGGACGCTCAACGAACTTTGGGAAAAAACAGAAAAATGTTGTAACACTTCAACAGAGACAGCAAACAAAAAAAATGGACATGGAAATCATTAACAAAAGTCAACTATGAAATATACAACATCTGAAATGAGTAATTAATAGATGGAATCAGCACCAGATTTAGTTGAGGCAGACGTTCAAATCAATGATTTGGAAGACAAGGGAGCAGAAAACACACAATCAGAGCAGAAGAAAAAGATATGAAAAATGATTATGAGTCAAAAAAAAAAGAGAGAGAGAAGACTTTTAGGGATTTCTGGCACAAGGTAAAGTGTAACAGCACTCGTAAGGCTATCAAAAGGAGAAGAGAGATACAGAAAGGAATTGAAAACCTATTTGAATAAATAATGACAGAAATCTTCCCTAACTTGTTGAAGGAAACACAAGCATAGGAAACACAGAGTTCCAAACAAAATTAAGCCAAACGAGCCCAGACCAAGACATACCAGACTTAAAACACCAAAGGGTAAAGACACAGAGAGAATAGTAAAACCAGCAAGAGAAAAGCAGTTAGGTACATACAAGGGAGCTCGCATAAGACTGTCAGGTGATTTCTCAAAAGTAAATCTGAAGGCCAGAGGAATGGGCAAGAAATATGGAAATGTGATGAAACGCAATAATTTACAACCAAGAGCACTGTATCCAGCAAGGCTCTCATTTAGAAGCAAACGAGAGGAAAAGAGCTTGCCAGAGAAAAAGGAGGTGATGCAGTTCAGCACCAGGAAACCACTATCACAAGAAATGTAAAACCACGACTAGAAAAAAAAGGAGGATGAGGAGAAGGAGGAGAAAGAGCAGGATGGGGAGAAGTGAATAAGAAAATGCCAATAACTACGTGCCTACAAATAATTACTTTAAATGTAAATAGATTAAATGACCCAGAAAAGACATAAGGTAGCTGAATGGTTAAGAATGCAAGACCCATACACACGACAATCAAACTACAAACTTTCTTCACCGCAAAGGAAACCAACAACAACATGAAGTCATGACCGGATGAATGGAGAAGATATTTGCCAATGATATATTTGATAAAGGGTTGACATCCAAAACATATAAGGAACTCATAAACCTTAACACCAAAAGACAAACAGTGCAATTACAAAATGAGAAGAGTACCTGAATAGACTTTTCTCCAAAGGGGTCACACAGATAGCCGAGAGACATACAAAAACATGCTCCGTGTCACTAATCATCAGAGCAATGCAAATTAAAAACACAATGAGCTACCACCTCACAACTGTCAGAATGGCCATGATCCATGAATCAACAAGCAACAAGTGTTGGTGAGGATATGAAAAAAACGGAGTCCTCGTGCACTGTTGGTGACACTGCAAATCCGAGCAGACAATGGAAAACAATATGGAAGTTCCTCAAAAATTTAGAAATAGAACTACCATGTGGCACAGCAGTCCCTCTTCATGGTTTTCCTCCACAGAAATCCAAAATACTAACTGGAAAAGCAATATGCATTTCTGTGGTCGTTGCCACATTATTTTCTTTTTTTATTGTTTTGCCGCATTATTTTCAATAGTCCAGATAAGAAAGTAACCAAGGGATCCATTATCTTGGAGAAAGAAGAAGATGGACATATATATATAACAAAATGCTACTTGTCTGTAATGAAGAATAAATACTTATCGTATTGACAACGTGTGTGGACCTAGAGGGTATTATTCTAAGTGAAAAAAGTCAGACAGAGAAAGACAAATACCACATGATTTCACTTATTGGTGATATGCAAAAAATAAATAAATAAATGAACAGAGAAAAGGGAAACAAACTCATAGGAGCAGAGAACTAACGGATCGTTGCCCGGTTCAAGGATTGTTGGGGGAATGCTTGAAACGGAAAAAGGATTAAGAAGTGTAAAGTGGCAGATATAAAATAGTTTTGAAGATGTCAAGTACAGCACAAAGAATACAGTAAATAAGATTGTAATAACGGAGTACGGTGTCAGGGATACCACACAAATCGGGGTACCAGTTTGCACATTATATAAATGCCTAATCACGATGCTGTACACCTGAGGCTCACATCATATTGAATGTCAACTGTAACAGAAATGAAAAATTTCACATTTAAAAAACAAAACTAAAAACTTTCTGAAACTTGACATTTGACTATATGGTTTTTAAGAATCCCTGCTTTTGACCAGAGTAAAGAAAGGATCCTATATTTTGTAGACACGGCTCCTTTCTTTACTTTGGTCAACGCATCATGGACATGGGCATAGTATCTCATGGACATATTTTTATAGGGAGCAGCCAAGAGCATCATCAGCTTTGGAGCCAAGTGGATTTTGCATCAAACCCTCAAACTTCTCCCTGGCTACTGCAAGTCATGCTGCCTAGACTGTCTTGGTCTCCATTTCCTTATCTCTGAAGATGAAGATTCCCTTCCTTGACAAAGCTATTCTGAGGATTAAATCACATCGTGCTGATTACAGAATAGGTCCGGAACAAGTGTTGATTTGACTATGGAGTATTTCACCATATCAGTTAAAAGAAATTCTGTGTCGCTCTTGCTCATATGGGCCAGGGCCCATGCATCAATACCACATAATCAAACACTCCATGAAAATACTAAACTTGAAGAAAAAAAAATCTCTGCTTTCAAATTGATTATTATTTTATGCGAAACATGTACTCTTCAATTAGATGAAGACATTTAAATATATTCACAATGCAATGATTTAGATCATAGTGCAATCCCTTTGTAATATGGGTTTTGAGATGGCGAACGTGAATTTGAAACTTTCAAAACTCTACTATCATTTTGGTCTAAATGATGAACCTAGTGTACCGAAAACTAATATAAAACAATATGGAATTTCCACGGAATGTCAATGAAAAAAAGAAATGGAAAAAACACTCCCTCCTAAAAAGTACCATACCAACATACAAAGTGTAAAAAAATAAAACTATATGTCTTATGCTATCTAGTTTTAAAACTGAAAGCTACCAGGAAGATTTCATGATTGTTACAATGAGTACCTAAATCCATTAAAGATTCCATTTAGGCACGAGTATGATAAAAGTCATGCTGGTATAACGTAAAAGTCACATTAAAATTCCTTACCCTTAACCAAATTGCATATCTCCGTCACTGTGGGAAAACTCCCTATAGAATTTTACTATCACTATACATATCCTAGCCTCTTCTTTCTCAGCTCCCATCTTGGATACTTACTAAAGTTAAAAGAACAACAACAAAACAATGAAGCGTCAAATGGTCATATGTTATAAAATGGTTCACCCTGACCTATTTTCCGTAAAAAACATAAAACAATGATAGGTGGACCGCTACTATTTTTACAACTCAGTGCTACACAAAACTCAATTAAGAGCACAACAGTTAATTTCACACAGGAGCCTTTTACCTTGGTATCAACGTTGAAGAGTCCATCATCTGAAGTAGACAATGAATCATCACTGCCAGGACTCCAGGAAAGTCTTCAGGGAAAAGATACACAACAAAAACAAGTGAATTCATTTCTTTACAAAAGCAGCAACAAAAACAACAAAAGGAGTAAAATTCAGCTATCTGCATATGAAATGAAGTTTCTTGATGTGAATAAAATTTAGATGATGTTCTAGAAAAGCGATCAGTTATCTATTTATCTATCTATTTATCAGTTATCTATCTATTTATTATCTATCAGTTATCTATTTCTGCCTCCACCACTCCTAACTCATGCAATATTTAATGAAGATACACTCTAAATTTCCATAACAAAGAATGACAGCCAACATGTTGGCAACACCTGAGAGTACCTTGTTTTCACCAAAAGTCCCCAGGGCTGAATTGAAAACGCAATTAATAGCTGACAAGAGGAACCTGAACTGGGACAAAAGCAATGAGCTAAATCGAGGTAGAACGATACACTGACCCTTCTCGATGGTCTGTCCCTGGTTCAAAGATTAATCTGTGTGGGTCAAAAACGGCAGTCTTGCATCTTTAACGTAGAAAGCAGTTATTAAATTGACCCCATTCCTTCCTTTCACCCTGAAACACTACAGTGAGGTCCCTGAAATGTGTGAAATGTTTGCAAGTTACACGTATAAAAGTCAAAGAACAAATATGTATGTTGTTAGCCTCCCCACTCTCCGATCACTTGTCCGCACAGCTTCCTGGCAATCTCCAACCTTGAAAACTTCAGCCTACGAAGGCATAGACTCCTGAAACAAGGTTGGGCTCAAATGACCCACAGTAGGACTTCTCTATTTCCCTGTTCCTGGAAAATAAGCTCAATGGGGCCTCAGTCATCCACTCCCAACACAGGCATGTTACCACCTACCCAACTCCATTACTGTTTTCACAATCAGTCCTCCCACTGCCCAACCCTCCATCTCCATGGGAAGGACATCAGCTCGTTGGGAAAAGAGGTGGAGGTGACGAGACACCTGCCGTGGGCCATAGATCTATGTAGTTCAGCAATCTCCAGTGCCTTTGGACTCGAGGGGACCCCCTCTGTAATTTCGGGTGCAGGTGGATGATACCACATTCCTACTTGCTATTAAGAGAATGTTTCCAGAGTCTCAAAGGTTTAATATGTTTTCATACAACCTTAAATTTTGCTGGTTCCTCCAATTCAACAACGGAAAAGCAGCAACCTGTTCAGATACCCTTGAACCCCTTGGTAACAATGGAACCAGGGGTCAGTTAATCCACCTTCCGGAACCACACTCGTCTAATGAATAAAAACTAGGCCTAACAGCAAAGCTACTTTGTGAATCTACTGTGCCGACAACCTGGGATTACCAATGTTAGGCACATAGTATAGGGTCTAGGCCAGAGCAGAACACTCATTAAAGCTTACTGGCTTCTCTCGGCAGTCTCTCAGTTAACATGCAATTTTAGAAATCCATAAAATCCTACCTGCTTGCAGGGTCGCATTTAGAACATTCATCCACTGTTAAAGAAAAAATTTACATTCATTGTAAATACACAACAGAAAAACACAGAACTTTAAAATTATCAGACTGAACTTATGAAAAAATATTTTTGGGACAACCCCTGAAGACTACAGTAGAATGAATGTTAATGATACTATTGGTGGGAAATTAATACGTGCAGAACTTTTACTTCCACTCCTATTTATATGTGTGTACATATATTTATATTTATATATTCATACATATATACGTACACATATATGTACATGCATGTACTTATGCATGTTTGTATGTATTATACATTTATATCTAATGAAAGAAAAATAAGCGGGATGTGCAATCATTTGATAGCTACAAGTCAAGTGCTACTTACAATGATTGTAATCCTCCCAAACCCATTGCAGTCAACGAAACGGTATCAGCAGTAAAATGAGTATCATAAACTAACAAGGTCCAATTTAAATAGCATGATTTTTCTGTACTTCTGTCATGAAGAGCAGTTAGAAGAGAGTCCACTTGTTTTGCTCTTACACAGTACCGCTGTGCCGCTCTTCTGTCAAGGGTGTTCAGTTTAGGATGAAACATCCTGTCATCAGCAGCTTAGTCAAGAAGCAGTCTACTTTGCAGCACGGCAAAACACAAGAAATAGACTCTTTCTGGCCCTCTCTCCAGTGCAGGGTAAGTATGAAAGACTTTGCGATTCCAGTTTTATCTAGTCTAACCCCTGAGACTGTTTCCCTCCATTGCTGGAGAGTCTATCCGGCTCACCTCATAGAGCAGGAAGGTCCAAAGGGTTATTGCTGTACAGCAGCGAGTGATGCCATTTTTCTCATCCCTCCCCATAGTGGCAAATGTGTATAGAAATCATGGTTTTTTACCTTGTAAGTCATATATCATCAAATCCTAAGCCGATGAATAACAGCAAACAAACAAACACCCCCCCCCCAAAAAAGACAAAGTGGTTATCTTGAATAACAACCTTCAATGACCCTGGAGTTTTAAGTTTTTAAACATTCAAAAAGATGGCCACTGTATGATTCCAACTATATGATATTCAGAAAAAAACAAAACTATAGAAGCAGTAAAAAGACGAGTGGTTTCCAGAGGTTAGGGAGAAGGGAGGACTGAGGAAACGCCACAGAGGGTATCTAGTAGTGAATCTATTCTGTGTGAGACTGGAAGGGTGGAGACCTGTCATTATACGTTTGTCAAACCCCACAGATTGTACAACAGCAAGAGTGAGCTCTAACGTAAAGTGTGGGCTGTGAGTGGTCATGCTGAGTCAGTGCAGTTCATAGATCGTCGTGAATGTACCACCCGGGTGCAGGTGTCAACAGCGAGGGAGGCTCTGTGTGGACGGGGATGTGGGTTTTGAGGGAACTTTCTCTACTCTCTACTCAATTTTGCCCTGAACCTAAACCTGCTCTAAAAACGAAGGCTTACTAATAAAAAAAAAAAAAATTTCCACTGAAACTGCTATTACCAGATATGAACACATTAATGCTATTTTCAAAATACAGTCACTTTGAAAATGAATATCAAGGTCCAGTATCAGAATATGATTATTCACCCAACCGAATGAAGCATATGAAAAGCCATAAACAAAGCAAGTCATTTTTGGAATACTTACACAAGAAAATCACTGATAAACGTGACTGAACATCTCGCTTTAGCATGCTGAATAGGGATGCCAAGTGAATCAAAATGGAATCGTCCCTGTACTTACAGGACAACTTTGATTCTCATTGTAAATCAGAAATCATTGTGCTGATTTTATTCAAAAGCTATATTGAAACATTAATCACACAAAAAGATTGGAGTTGCCATGGTTATTGCCATAGTAATGTATGTGCAATACCTGTGAAATACTCACGAAAAGGCAAAACAGTAACCAGCACTGCAATGTTTAATGGATGATACAACTGAAACCAATACCAAGGCACATCACCATTTTCCTTGCTATTAAAATAAAATTTTAAGCTACACTAAAAATTAAGTCAGGCCTATAACTGCTGTGCCGAAAAGACTTCATACAGCAGGCCTGACTGCTATCCTTTGAAAGTCCTGCTTGAATGGCTGGCCCTTGGCTGGTATCTGGAAACCTGCATATGGTGAGGGTTCCCACCATTCCCTAACTAAGTGTGGCTCACCGTGCCTGAACTGCTTGTACAAACAAGGTGGTTCATGCTGGACACTCACTTTCCTTCTGGGAATCAGGAATGTTAGTACCAGCTAGGGGGACGCTGCCTATGTGACTGGCGTGCTATGAAAGCACTCCATGAAGGCACTGAGTCTAATGAGACTCCGGTACCAATAGACAGCATTTCACATGTGGTGCCAGAATTTAATAGTGGGGTATTAAGCACATCCTGCTAACTCCACAGGACATGCGTCTTGGAAACTTGCGCCTGGTTCCCTCCTGTCACAGACACTGCCACACACACCTTTTCTCTTTGCTGATTTTGCTCTCACTGTAACAAATCACAGGCATTAGTACAGCTATAAGCTGAGTCTTGTAAAGTGCTCTAGTGAATAACCAAACCCAGGGGTGGTGTTAAGAACCTCTAATAAATGGCATTATATGAAATTTTAATTCTGTGGGTTGATGCTTTCTACATGATTCAGAAGGTGATTTTGCAGATTACCTGTCATTAAATTCGTTTTTTTTGATTCTTCTTTTGCAGATTCCTGTAGAGCTAGATATATTTGAATAAAGGCATAAAGAGGATAAATGAAATGATGTCAGAAAATACTGTAAAACAAGCAACCATCCTATTTTAATCAGAATAAAAAATAAAACATCCTAATGACAACATGTTCTATCAATTCCTATATAGCAAATGAAGAGATCGCACTGTCAATTTTCTACAACTAGGCAAGTTTTATGTTCTTTTTATAATACTTATGAATCAATCAAGTAACTGGGATAATTACAGAAAAACATATAACTATGACTTGTAGTATAATAATGTACACTGATTATAGAGTTCCTTTGCTTTCTAAACTTTTTTATTTCTTATAAAACTAAAAACATAGCTCTCATATGAAAAGGCAGTGGTTAACAGAATATGTGAAAATGAAACAAAAAATTATATCCATGTAGGATGAATTACCCCTGGACATACCAAGAAACTCAACATTCAGAGGAAAAAAAACGTGTCTTCCCTATTGACCTGCTGCATTTCTCTCTCCATCTGATAATGTCCTAGTCACTCTTCTCATGTCCCATTGAAATGCTAGTGCACATTCTGGAAACCTAGGAATCATCTTCGTTTTCTCACTCCCCACTAACTTTTACATTCAATTATCACTAACTTCTATTAACCATAACACTCTCCAGGCTCTGCTTTATTTTTCCACAGCCACTGCCCTAGTCAAACAGGGGCTCTTAGCAGATGGCTTTCACAGGGGGAAAAATGAGACACCACCGACTGTTATTGTTGCTTCCTAAAGGAATAGGATTTATTTTCAGCAAAACAAATGAGAAAGACATAAGCCAGCAAAGACCAACATGTTAAATTGAATAAATTAACCTTCCTGACTTTCTTGTCTTTCAAAATGGATGCGTGAAAACATCACAGTGGACTGATACTAGTCCAAGGAAGTAAAAGCTTCCTTTGTCTGCGACTTATTTTTATGTGCTTTTCTTCAATCTATCCTCTATGTGAGGGGCCAGCAAACTCCAACCTGCCATCAGTTTTTATAAATAAAGCTTTACTGTAGCACGGTCTTTCCTATTCAGTTGGCCCACGACTGTTTTCATACCATGATGGCAGATTTGAGTAGGTATGACAGAGACCACATGGCCTAAAATCAGGCCCTTTACAGATAAGCTTGCTGGTCCCTGCTTATACCACAACCAGAGTGTCCGAATGCCGTCTCATCTTGTTCCTAGTCTGCTCAAAACTCTCCCATGATCCCTGCAGTAACCATTGCTGAGTCCCTGCCCACTTGCCATTTCTTCATCTTCATTCTCACTGGAGAACCACAATGCTGTGTGGATATTTACTGTCCCAATACACAAAGAACATGGCCTCTCTCCAGCTCCACAAAGAAAAATGATTATACTAAGCTAATCACAGTGACTGCTGTACCCCTAACTGCTGTGGGAACCAGCATGTGCTGTACCCCAGCCTGGAAATGTTAAGGGATCTACTGGCAGCTTCTCAGTCTTCTTCCTATTTAAAAGAATCACATAGCTGATCATCACTGTTTATCAGGGAAACGGAAATCAAAACCACAGAGAAATACCACCTCATTACTGTCAGATGGCTACCATCAAAATGGCACCAGATAACAAATGTCGGCAAGGAAGTGGAGGAAAGGGAAAACAGACCCTGCACTGTTTTTGGATTTGTAAATTGTTATATTCACTGTGGGAAACAGTATGGAGATTCCTCAAAATATCAGAAATAGAACTGCCATGAGATCTTGCAATTCTACTTCTGGGTATTTGTCCAACGAAAACCAAAACAGTAATTTGAAAAGACACCTGCACCTCTATGTTCACCGCAGCAGTATATATAATAGCCAGGATATGGAAGCAACATAGGCGTCCTTCGATAGATGAATGCATAAAGAGGATTTGATATGTGTGTGTGTGGGGTGTGTGTGTGTGTGTGTGTGTGTGTGTATACAGTAATACTATAACTGATATTAGAATAGTTAACTCATCCATAATATAACTGATATAATAACTCATCCATAAAAGATGAAATCTTGCCCTTTGTAACAATTTGGAAGTTCCTAGAGGTATTATGTAAGTGAAAGAAGACAGAGAAAGACAAATACCTTATGATCTCATTTATATGTGGAACCTAAAAAAACAAAACAAACAAAACAGAAACAGATCCATAGCTACAAAAAAGTAACTTGATTGTTCCCAGATGAAAGGGAGTTGAAGAGATGAACGAAAAAGAAAGTGTATGAGAAGTACAAACTTCCAGTGATGAAATATCTAAGCCACAGGGATGTAGTTAACAGCACAGGGAAAATATCAATAATATTACAGTCACTTTGAAGGGTGATAGATGCTTACTAGACATATTGTGGTGATAACCTCGCAAGGCATATCAATGTCAAATCACTATGCTGTACACCTGAACTGATATAATGTGGTATGCCAACTATATAACACAGAAATGCAGTCCTTCAGCCTTTGGATATTGTCCTGTGAGAATATGATGCTTGGAGCCATTGCTAATTAACCAGCCAGCAAAGAAAATGGAAAACCTACAGAAACGCAGTCCTTCAGCCTTTGGATATTGTCCTGTGAGAATATGATGCTTGGAGCCGTTGCTAATTAACCAGCCAGCAAATGAGACTTAAACGAAACACTGACAACCTCACAACTGAAATAGGGACAACAACAGGCAACTCATGGCATCACAGAACCACCAAAACCATCCTGGTTCCTCCTGTTGTAACCACTGTTAATTAGGTCACCTATTACCTGCAGCTAAAACATTCTAACTGATATATTTCCCAAGGCCTACAGGATAAGAGCAACTCCTTTCTCTAGAACTAAAGACTTTCCTAAGCTTGCCTTACCTAGGTATTCACCACTTTCTCAAACATTCCCACAGCACGCTTTTTATACCATCAAAACTGAACTGCTTGTAAATCCTTCAAAGTTCACTGTGTATCTTAGCCTATGTCTGCAGTTCCTTCTGCCAAACCTATAATCTTGATTATTGTTTCCCCTGCCCAACACGGTCCTTCTGCCTCTTTATCTGGCCAACTCACACTCACACTGCATACTTCCCTTAAATCCTACCCAGATTTTCACAACCGAAATCATCATCATGGACATAAAGTGTCTGGCCCACAAGATCTGACAATTAGGTTCACGAAGTCATCCTAGAAAAAGTGCTGCACACCTCATTGCTGAGTATCACTATGGTCACCTTCGAAGTACACCTCTTGGGAAGCTATGCACCAATGCTAGCACCTAGTCTACTCTGCGAAGCAATTTTGGAACTCTTTATATGGAATGGCCATCAGAGCTGTTGTTGTATTACTCTTGATGTCCTGAATGTCATCAAAATGTCTTTCTTTCAGTATTTCCTTTATCTTCGGGTAAAGAAAGAAGTCATTGGGGGCAGATCAGATAAGTAGGGTGGGTGTATCAATACAGTTATTTGTTTACTGGCTAAAAACTCTCTCACAGACAGTGCCATGGGAGCTGATGTATTGCTGTCATGCAACAGCCATGAATAGTGGGCCAAAGGTTGAGGTTGGTTTCTTCTAACATTTTCATGCAGTCTTTTCAGAACTTCCAAAAACTAAACATGGTTAACTGTTTGTCCAGTTGGTACAAATTTATAATGAGTAATCCCTCTGATGTCAAAACAGTTTAGCAAAATTGTTTTGACTCTTGATTTCGACTGACAGAACTTTTTGGTCTTGGAGAATTGGCTGACTTCCATTGTGTACTTTGATGCTTTGTTTCAGAATCGTATTGGTACACCCACGTTTCATCACCAGTGAAAACACGGCTCAAAACATTGTCTTGCCTCTCCAAAAGGTCTTGGCAGCCTTTGACTCTCCTTTGCTTCTGTTCATCGGTGAGCTCCTTTGGATCTATTTTTGCACACACCTTTCTCATGCCAAGATTGTCAGTTAAAATTTTCCTAACTGTTTCTGTATCGATGTTTACTTGGTCTGCTATGCTTCTCACAGTCAGCCAATGATTTTGACTCACAATTCGATGAATTTTTGCAATGTTTCCTCCGTTCTGGTCGTTACTGGCCACCATGACGTCTCTTCATCAGTGACGCAATCTTTCCCCTCAGAAAAATGTTTAATCTATTTGTACATAGCCGTTTTCCTTGTGACATTATCCCCATGAACCTGGACTAACATGTTCCTGATTTCACTTCCACTCTTGCCAAGTTTAACAAGAAATTTAATGTTTGATCATAGCTCTGATTCAAGCTCAGACAGCCTCGCAATGGCACACAAAAACATGCAACAACAACGAGCAAGACACTTGTGTCAGCTCAGCAAGACACCGCCACACATCAACACGAACACAGCTCTGAGACACTGATATACCAAGGTTATGAAACCTTACTGAGCTGTTTCTACAGTGCTGCCAATGTAAGCGCACGGTGGCAAGTTCTCAAACTTAATTGTCAGATCTGATGCTACAACCCAATAAAAAACAATAATGATAATTATAAGCTCTCAGTGGACTCTGGCACCTAGTAAGCACTGTGTAAAGTATAATAAATAATAAAAATGACAATAATAAGAACACGCTCTTGGAGGTAGGGACTGTGGTTTTAAAATGCTTGTCTTCTGCAACATCAAAATAACACTTAGTGCCTAAAAGACTCCTGATGGTTACATAGCAAACGGCTGCAGAGGCAAATAAATACATGAATGAAAAGATTGCCCTTGAAAATTCTGTTTTAAGAAACCATAGAAATAAGCCAGGGACAGCTCTAAAGTCTTAGGGGCACATTAAAGATCAAATTCCATTTCATCTCTGTGTTTCCTATAACTTGCAAAACCACCGACACAAGTGCTTTGATAGAGGTCTACTAAGTTAAAGGGGTCCTTGGGCATTTCAGATTGCACAATGTGCCACATTCAGTGAGCAGAATAGCGTTTTTGTCATTGTGAAACTTTTCTGTACTTTTATTATAATCTTTTGAGTCCTAAGTTAGGCTATGGGAACATTTATTATGATTATCTTTTGACTAATGGCTACAAAGCATCTTGTTCTAGAGAAATTACACTGTTATGACAACTATCCAACTAACAGAAGAAAACATTTTCTTCTAATGAGGTCAACATGTCTCACTCTGTTTTGACTTATGAGAAAAAAAGGTGATACTAGTGAGACCTTGTTGGCATATCCACATGGAAAATAACCCATGCTTCTCAACAAGGCACAGCTTTACTGACTTGTATCAGTAGATACCTTTTAAAAACAGTCTCACTGCGGAGAACTACCAAAAATGGCAGCGTGAGGTGAGCCTCTGTAACGTTCCCCTGGAATTTACAACTAATCGGACAACAATAACTCCACAAAGGACTCCCTGCACAGCAGGCAGGCAAGATGAAGAGGCCCCCTACTGAATTCACCTCCAGGTGGGCGAATCGCGTGAGCGGGGGAGGAGGTAAGGGAGAAGTGCGGAGAAGGAGCCGCGTGGGAGCAGGTCAAAGACCTAGATCAGTGCTCCGAGCACGCTGCATCCCGGAACTACCGCAGCTGCGGGAGAGGGAAGGACTCGGACTGCTAGGGCTCCGCTTACGGCCCACAGGGCTGAGGGGGCAGCATATAACACGGCTGAACCCAACCCACAAGGCAGAGACCTCGGAGCAAAGACTGAGGGAAGAAGGCTGAAAATGGTGGTTTAAGCCCTCACTGCCGAGCGGAGAACGGAAGCCTTAGGCACTAAGACTAGCCGCCCCCTCCCTACCCTCCCAGAGTTGGGCCCACCCCCAACTGCCCGGTGCTAGAAGCGATAAAGTAGCAGTGTCAGATCAAAAGGACAGGATATTTGCAGATCTGAGAACTGTGGACCGTAGACACAGATTCGCAGCCCAACTAGTTCCGGCGAAGGGGAGGGAGCTGTGGAAGCGGGACCAGCTGTGGTGGTGGTCGCTGCCATTGCTCTGGGCCACCTCTCACAACTCACCCCGCCCCTGGCCCCACCTATCTGGGCGGATCCCTGCAGGAGTAAACAGAACTGCTGAAACATACGGGCTCTTAATCGGGTGCAAAAAGAGCTTTGGAACTTCAAAAGTTCTCTGCACCCCCACAAGGACGTGGCGCCCTATGACCCAGGTGAACTGTTAACAGAGGAGAGGCCAGTCTCTCAGGAAATCCCGCCATTGTGTGAGAAGCTGGAATAGTGCAGAGAAAACGTAGCACTACTGTGTCAGAGGAAAAAAAAGGCTGCAGTCAGAGAGAAAATAAAACGTTCTACCAACAAGTATTGGAAAACAAAAGAAAGACCTCTTCCTATCAACCTGTTGCAGAAGCCTCTCCTGTAGATGTCTAAGAAGAGAAATAATAAATCAGTAATTGCCAAGAAAAACCAAGGCAACAAGACAGCTCAGAAAGAAAGGGAAGTCTCCAGAAAAGGAACTTAAAGATATGGAAATATGTGACTTAAATGATAGAGAATTCAAGATTGCAGTTCTGAAAAACCTCAAAGAGATGCAAGAAAACACAGAAAGGCAATTTAATGAACTCAGAAACGCAATCAAAGAACAACATGAGCATTTTATGAAAGAGATTGAAATTTTGAAAAAGAACCAAATGGAATTTCTGGAGATTAAGAACTCAATAGAAGAAATTGAGAATGAAATAACCAGCTTAGGTAGTAGAGTTGACCATATGGAGGAAAGAATCAGTGACATCGAAGATAGAAACCTGGAAATTACACAGATGGAAAAAGAAAGAGACTTGAGACTTAAAAGAAATGAAAGAACTCTACAAGAAGTATCTGACTCCATCAGAAAGAGCAATATAAGAATAACGGGCATACCAGAAGGAGAAGAAAGAGAGAAGGGAACAGAGAATATATTCAAAGAAATTGTTGATGAGAACTTCCCAAATTTGTGGACAGAACTGGATCCTCGAATCCAAGAATCAAATAGAACACCTAATTACCTCAATCCCAACAGGCCTTCTCCAAGGCACATTACATTGAAGCTGTCTAAAATTAACACCAAAGAAAGAATCCTCAAGGCAGCCAGGGAAAAGAAGACGGTAACCTACAAAGGAAAGCCCATTAGATTATCATCAGATTTTTCAGCAGAAACTCTACAAGCCAGGAGGGAGTGGAACCAAATATTCAAAATGTCGAAAGAGAGAAATCATGAGCCAAGAATGATATATCCAGCAAAGATATCCTTTAGATATGAAGGAGGAATAAAGACTTTTCCAGACATACAGAAGCTGAGGGAATTTTCTAATACACGACCTGCACTACAAGAAACACTAAAGGAGGCTATTCGACCACCATCAACAGGGACAATTTGTGGCAACCGAAACATAAAAAAAAAAAAGGGGGGAGCGTAAAGGCCTGAACCAGAATATGGGAATGGAGAAAGTATGCGTGCTGAAGAAAATGGAATACTCTAAATATCAAACTTTCTTTTACATAATCTTAAGGGTAACCACTCAAAAAAAAATCCAGAACTGAAATATATACTGTAATAAAAGAAGAAACAGAGGGAAACATCATAGAATACCACCACACAGAAATAACAGACAACAACAAAAAGGCAAAGAAACAATGGAGTCACAGCCTTACCAGAAAACTAAAGATAGAATGACAGGAAATCCTCACGTATCAATAATCACCCTAAATGTAAATGGACTGAACTCACCAATAAAAAGGCACAGAGTAGCAGATTGGATCAAAAAACTAAACCCAACCACATGCTGTCTCCAAGAGACACATCTCAGCTACAAGGACAAGCATACACTCAAAGTGAAAGGGTGGAAATTGACACTCCAAGCAAATGGTACCCAGAGAAAATCAGGTGTAGCCATAATGATATCAGATGAAACAGACTTCAGGGTGAAAAAGATAACAAGAGACAAAGATGGACATTTCATAATGGTAAAGGGGACTATACAACAAGACATAACAGTCATCAATATTTATGTCCCAAATCAGGGAGCACAGAAATATACCAAGCAACTACTAATAGAACTAAAGGGAGAAATTGACCAAAACACAATTATACTAGGGGACTTAAATACATCATTGACAGCTATGGATAGATCATCCAAACCGAAGATAAATAACGAAATTGCAGTCCTAAATGACACATTACATGAAATGGACATCATTGTCATATATAGAGCACTTCATCCTAAAACATCATACTATACATTCTTTTTGAGTGTACATGGAACATTCTCAAGGATAGACCATATATTAGGGCAGAAAAGCAGCCTCAGCAAATTTAAGAAGATTGAAATCATACCAAGCATATTCTCTGATCACAAGGCTTTGAAATTGAGATTGGATATCAACTGCGAAAAGAAAGCAGGAAAAAACACAAATACATGGAGATGAAACCACATACTTTTAAAGAACGTCTGGGTTAAAGAAGAAATTAGAGGAGAGATCAAAAGATACATAGAAACAAATGACAATGAAAGTACATCCTACCAAAATTTTTGGGATGCAGCGAAAGCAGTTTTAAGAGGGAAGTTTATATCATTACAGGCCTGTCTCAAGAAAAGAGAAAAATCCTAAATAAACAACCTCATGTTACACCTCAAAGAACTAGAAAAAGAAGAACAAGTGAAACCCAAGGTCAGCAGAAGAAAGGAAATAACAAAAATCAGAGCAGAGCTCAATGAAATAGAGAAGAAAAAGACAATAGAAAAAATTAATGTGACAAAGAGCTGGTTCTTTGAAAAAATTAATAAAATCGACAAACCCTTGGCTAGACTCACTAAGATAAAAAGAGAGAAGACACTAATTAACAAAATCAGAAATGAGAAAGGGGAAGTTATCACGGACACCACAGGAATACAAAGGATCATGCAAGAATACTATGAAGGACTATATGCCACCAAATTCAATAACCTAGAAGAAATGGACAAGATCTTAGAAACATATAGCCTTCCAAGGCTGAACCATGAAGAACTGGAAAATCTAAACAGACCGATCACCAGTAACGAAATTGAATCAGTCATCAAAAACTTTCCCAAAATCAAAAGTCCTGGACCAGATTGCTTCACCAGTGAATTCTACCAAACCTTCAAAGAGGATCTAATACCAATCCTGCTCAAACTCTTCCAAAAAATTGAAGAAGAGTCAGTACTCCCTGACTCATTTTATGAGGCCAACATTACCCTGATACCAAAACCTGGTAAGGACAACACAAAAAAAGAAAACTACAGGCCTATATCTCTGATGAATACTGATGCAAAAATCCTGAACAAAATTCTAGCAAAGCGAATACAACAATGCATCAAAAAGATTATTCACCACGACGAAGTGGGGTTCATACCCGGGGCACAAGGATGGTTCGACATCCGCAAAGCCATCAATGTGATACATCACATGAACAAAATAAAGGACAAAAATCATATGATTATATCAATTGATGCAGAAAAAGCATTTGACAAGATACAACAATCACTTATGATTAAAACACTTAAAAAAAAAAGGTATAGAAGGAAAATACCTTAACGTAATAAAGGCCATCTATGACAAGCCCTCAGCTAATCTCATAATTAATGGTAAAAAACTGAAGCCCTTTGCTCTACGTTCAGGAACACAACAGGGCTGTCCCCTATCACATCTGCTTTTCAACACAGTGTTGGAAGTCCTTGCCAGAGCCATCAGGCAAGAGAAAGAAATAAAGCATCCAAATTTGGAATGAAGAAGTTAAAATATCACTCTTTGCAGATGACATGATGCTATATATAGAAAACCCTAAGGACTCCACCAAAAAGCTGTTAGAAACAATCAACGAATACAGTAAGTTGCTGGCTACAAAATCAACATACAAAAGTCCATTGCATTCCTATATACTAACAATGAAATCTCAGAAAAAGAAATACAAAAAACAATTCCCTTTGCAATTGCAGCAAAAAGAATAAAATACCTAGGAATAAACTTAACCAAGGAAGTGAAGGATTTATATGCTGAAAACTGTAAGACATTTTTGAAAGAAATTGAAGAAGACACAAAGAAATGGAAAGACATTCCGTGCTCATGGATTGGAAGAATCAACATAGTTAAAATGGCCATATTACCCAAAGCCATATACAGATTTAATGCAATCCCCATCAAAATCCCAATGGCATTTTTTTAAAGAAATAGAACAAAAAATCATCAGATTTGTTTGGAACCACAAAAGGCCCTGAATAGCCAAAGCAATCTTAAGAAAAAAGAACAATGCTGGAGGTATCACACTGCCTGACTTTAGCTTGTACTACAGGGCTACAATAATCAAAACAGCATGGTATTGGCAGAAAAACAGACACATAGACCAATGGAATAGAATTGAGAACCCAGAAATAAAACCACATAAATATGGACAGATAATTTTTGACAAAAGAAGCTAAAAACATACAATGGAGGAAAGACAGCCTCTTCAATAAATGATGCTGGGAGAATTGGATAGCCACGTGCAAAAGAATGAACTGGACTGTTATCTGTCACCATGTACCAAAATTAATTCAAAATGGATCAAAGACTTAAGCATAAGACCTGACACAATAAACTGCATTGAAGAAAACATAGGTACTAAACTTATGGACCTTGGGTTCAAAGAACATTTTATGAATTTGACTCCAAAGGCAATGGACGTAAAAGCTAAAATAAACAAATGGGACTATATGAAACTTAAAAGTTTCTGCACAGCAAAAGAAACCATCGACAAATAAAGAGGCAACCGACTGAATGGGAGAAGATTTTTGCAAATGGTTCCTCCGATAAGGGTCTAACATCCAAAATATACAAGGAACTCATGAAACTCAACAACAAAAAAACAAACAACCCAATTGAAAAATGGGCAGAGGACCTGAAGAGACATTTCTCCAAAGAGGACTTACAAATGGCAAATAGACATATGAAAAAATGCTCCACATCACCAATCATCAGAGAAATGCAAATAAAAACCACAATGAGATATCACCTCACCCCAGTCAGAATGGCTTTCATCAACAAGACAAATAGCAACAAGTGTTGGAGAGGCTGTGGAGAAAAAGGAACCATCTTACACTGTTGGTGGGAATGCAGACTGGTGCAGCCGCTATGGAAGGCAGTGTGGAGGTTCCTCAAAAAATTACAAATAGAATTACCATATGACCCAGCAATCCCTCTCCTGGGTAACTACCCAAAGAATTTGAAATCAGTTATACATAAAGACACGTGTGCTCCAATGTTCATTGCAGCTTTGTTTATGGTGGCCAAGACATGGAAACAACCAAAATGTCCTTCGATAGATGAATGGATAAAGAAGTTGTGGTATATAAACACAATGGAATACTATTCGGCCTTAAGGAAAGATGATATAGGAACATTTGTGACAACATGAATGGATCTTGAGAGTATAATGCTAAGCGAAATAAGTCAGACAGAAAAAGCAGAGAACCCTATGATTTCACTGATATGTGGTATATAAACCAAAAACAACAAAAGAACAAGACAAACAAATGAGAAACAAAAATTCATAGTCACAGACAATAGTTTAGTGGTTACCAGAGGGTAAAGGGGGTGGGGGGAGGGAGATGAGGGTAAGGGGTATCAAATATATGGTGATGGAAGGAGAACTGACTCTGGGTGGTGAACACATACTGGGATTTATAGATGATGTAATACAGAATTGTACACCTGAAATTATGTAATTTCATTAACAATTGTCACCCCAATAAATAAATTTTTAAAAAAAACAGTCTCACTGCGATTCCTTCACACTGGCTAAGTTTTGTAGTTCTTATTGTTTGCCATTTGTTTATGGGACTACGAAGGTATTGTTGAGTTCTTAGTTTTAGTTACATTATGGTGAGACAAACCACAATGTAATAACAAGAATTCATTCACTACGTGTAATCCATTTGCTGTAAAATTTAAACAAATATCCATTTTTACAAGTCCAACTTATTGTCCAACTTATAAGGTGATTATAGAAGCAACATACAACATACTAACTTAAAAATCATTTTTCTTATTTACACAAATATCATATGGGATTGTAGGGGTCATGACTAGATAAATGAGTTTCTTTTCACACAATACTCTCTCAGATTTTAAATTACCTACAATTAACTTTTATAATAATTCTGAATACTAGACTATTAAGAAAGACATTAACTAACAAAGAAAAAATATACATGCAATATACACATTTTTTAACAGCTCTTTCAATAGCAAAACTTTCTTAGTCTTACTGTATGTGTGGTAGGACCACAAAGAATACTTCACTATTAAGAGTCTTACCTCGACTGTTACTGTCAGAAGACGTTTCACATCTCCATCCTTTTTTATAACCAGAAATTAGTTGGACGTTGCTATGTATAAAAGAGGTGAGAATATTACTGTCTTAATACTGACAGGAAAACATTTATCAAAACATGGAATTCTTAGAGTATTTCAGGTAATATCTGAACTAATATAAAAACTTGAATTATCCCATACGCTTCAATTTTGTAAGTTCTAAAGACAAACAAATAAAGAAACAAAAACTTATAGACACAGACAACAGTTCAGTAGTTGTCAGACAGTAAGTGGAAGAGGGGATAGTAGAAAAGGGTAAAGGGGGTCAAACATATGGTGACAGAAGGAGAACTGACTCTGGGTGGTCAACACACAATGTGATATATAGACAATATATTAAAGAATTGTACATTTGAAACCTATGTAATTTTACTAACCATTGTCACCCCTATAAATTTAAGTTAAAAAAAAAAACCATAGTAAGTTGTACAAAATTTTTCTTAAGCATGTGATTAAAGAAGACAAAAAAACAAGGTGAACCAGTCATGTTGAGGGCAGTATAGTTCAGTCAGTGAATTAGAATTAGCAGGGGCAAGTGTTGAGAACTCAGAAATCCTAGTTCTATAGCCCACAAGATCCGTTTTCGGGGAAGTCACCGCTGTTAGAATCAGAGCTTTCCTCTACAAACCAAGCATCTCACTGCCTTATTTTATAGGTTGTCAGAGGATCAAATAGGTAATACAGCAAAATTGTAAGGCAACGGAATAACTTTTTTTGAGCTTTAGTTTTTGAAATTATTTTGGAATTCCAAATAAACCTAATGTGTGCTTTTCATAGGTTCTATTTAACATTCAAATGTTGCAGTTTACAGAAAATGTTTTTAATTTTGGTTATCAGCTACTCTCTTTGTGGTTTGTAATTCAGTACATCTCAGCTATTATGTAATTTGTAATTAAATGCGTTTAGAAATATGTTACCTCAATAAGGTAGATAACATAACTGCCCCTATTATCGTAGCTAATCACACCAGTGGCAGAAAAGTCACAGAAGTCAAGACCTGGCTTGGACTACTTCCGTCTCATGTCTACCTCCTGAAACTCTGACCTATCAGATCTTTCTAACCTTCCTAGGCATCCCCAGTTGACTTGGAAGATAGAACACATGCACCCTTATGAGGCGTGGAAGGTGTGTGGCCATTCTATCACCAAGTAACCTCCTTTAGATCCAGAGCTTTCTGTTTACTGGCTTCCATGTCAGGCAAAACTTTAAATACTCTGAAACCTGAGGGAGAGTCAAGTCACTGGCCAGATTTTCATTATTTTGGAAAACAGATCACTGAGCCTCATCTTAACTAAGGAATCACAGGCAAGTTAGTGTCTACTACTCTGGGAAAGGCGTATGGGACCTTCCAGGACCTAAGGAAAGATACTCCATGGGATAGCAAGTGGCCTTGGGGTACAGATCTGGTAACAGGAGAAAGGAAAGTCTGATCTTTTCCTGCAGCATTACTGGCACCTCTCTGACAGCTCAGAAAGTTCCAACTAACATGTGCCGGCAGAAGACACAACAAGACACTCAAAAGGGTAAGTCATTATGAGGTTTGGGCTAAGATGTGGGCCCCACATAGTTTTTCAGTGTTGGGGAAGGCTGTGTGTGGCTAAAGCTAGAAGTCCAGACTCCCGGGACAGGGAGCTGGTGCTCTGGAATAGGGGCTAAGGATGTAAGCGAGCATCTGCATGTCAAGTTAAAAATATCGCCACTTCGAAGTCCAAATGTGGAAAACCATGGACACAGAGGACTCGGGATCAGCAAGGGAACCTGGGAGCACAGGGAGTCATGACGACGGGATCCGTTTCTATAGCAACCATGCAGCAACACAATCGATGGAAACCAATGAATGACCAGAATGACCTTCCTTCCCTCTCCATCTGACTTGTGAAAGAGGATGGTCCCCCTTGGACTTAGGGAACACTCTGGCTTCTTGAAAAATTCAAGGGGGGAGCATAGCCAATAGCCTCCAGAAAATACAGAATTTCCTGCTAAACTGTACATTTTACACACCCAAATAACTAGTAGGAAAAGTCAGAGAAGAGACATTATTGGTACCTGACACACAGGGGTTATGCTTGGAATGAAACGGAGAATGTGGGGATCCCTAAAGATAAAGGTCTTCAAAGTTCTGGGATAAGGAATCTGTCCCTTTGCTACGTCTTACACGTCTGATCGTTTGCTTGGTTTCTGGCTGAGGATGTCTACTAACTCACTGCCATTCCCCTCCTGCCTGACCCCAGTTAGGACGTCTCACCTGTTCCCTAAGAAGTAACAGTTCAAGTGTTTGGAAGCCCAGTTTGGTGATAACTAGCATTTCAATGTACACACTTACTCCTTCAAACCCTTAGAGAAAGCATATTCTTCCGCGGTGCGCCCAGTGTCATCTCGAGCAAAGACATCTGCACCTGCCTGAAGCAGAAGCTGGACTGTATTTGAGGACTTATTCCTTGCAGCAAGCATGAGGGCTGTTCTGAAATAACGAAGAGACAACTTCACCCTTAGGAACTTTCAGTTACATAAACAGCAACATTGAGAGACTTTACCAAGTTCAATACAGTGCTTATCTGTATACAATCGACCATTTACATGCTTAAGTGTTCATCTTTGTAAATTATGTCCAAGGCTAAAATGAAGGGACATAAAAACAAAACAAAAAAAGCCTCTTGCCCCACTGGGTATTACCTAGAAGGTGCTAATTTAAAGGTCTCTAATAGACAAGTAACTCTGCTGAGGTCACTTATCTGAAATAGGTGAAGATTTCAATGAAGAATTTCCCGTTTCGTCCTTAGTCTTATATATGGTGCATCCAAAGTCAGCTAGAAGTCAAGTAAGTTAAAGCTACTTGGCAGGCTCAAAACAATAATATTAGTACTAATTCTAGTAAACATTGTCATCGTTGAGTTAACGGTGCTCATAAGCATGTGCTGGGCACTGAATCACATGCCAGGTCATGACACACGACCATACTTGAAGGAGATATTATTTCCCTCGTTTCCACATCGGGAAACATGTTTGGTGATGACAGTAATGTTCCCATGGTCACACACGTGACACATAGGAAAGCTGAACATTGAACCCAGTCCTGAGTGCACTGAAAGCCCATCTCTTTTTTAATCACCCATCCATGACTTGTTTCATTAAAGAAGAAGTTTATTCAGTTAATGTTGTCTTTCTCCCTTCTACCCATACCAATTAAAAATGATTAAAAAAAACATCAAAATAGACTAGAAATGAAAAAAGAATAAAAACTGAGGAATATCTGGTAGTAATAATTCACAGTCATTTAGGGAACACCCTATAACATCAGTATTCCTTCAGGAAAACAATTTAAAGCAGAGTCATCCAAACAACAAAATCAACTCCTATTTACGTTTAACGTGCATCTTTTAAGGAAACCTGAATACACAGTAGAGGTTAAAAAAACTGTCAGAGAGACTAAACCCAATATTGTATCATAAACTAAGTTAGAGTCCATACTATACAAAATTAGTAAAATTACCGTGAAAACCCTTTAGCTAATATAATACCATGTGACCAAAAACTGCAATGACAAATGACATCAGTCGATATCATAAATGAATATGAATCGTGCAGGATACGGTTCTTCTTGTTCACCAGTCAGAATAATTGCTATTCTACCTAACTAACGATGTGCTGATATTTTTCACTTTGTAATTATAGGTTAATCCTCTTCTTCTTAATTTAATCTTTCTGACTTGAGTAACTGTTACCGCTCTAAAACAGTTCTAAGTTAAAAAACAAACAAACAAGTACCTTTTCCACTTATCAACTGCATGTATGTTTGCATGTCTCTCGAGTAAATATTCCACCATTTTCGGGCAGTTCTCATTCACAGCAAATAAAAGTGGTGTAAAACCAAACTGTAAAACAGAGAAAACAATTTATAGCTTAAAAAACTACGTAGTTCTAAATTGAATTTGAAAACTCATAAAAGATCCTCTAAACTTGAACATACACTAGAGAAAGTAAATAAAAAGTAGCCCTCTGTGTTGTCGTCTGCTGCTCCTTCCCTTTAAAATATCCTCCTCCTTCCTCTCCAACAGATGGACTTCCACCTCATTCTCCAGAACTCCCTTCAAACACTGACAGTCCTGGTGCCAAGAACTTTGCTCCCATCACAATCTCTATCGCACTATACTGCAGTTATTTTATCGTTCCCCACCTGAACCCAGAGCTTTCTGAGGGCAGGGGCTATTCTTCATCCCTGTATCTCCAAGCTCGAAAACATAGATGTAAATGCTTTAAGTCGTTTCATTGAATTGATAACCTAAATAATTATTTCTGGGGTAGTGTTTGTTACATTATATTCCAAAGAATATGTACTTTAGCAGAAATTAATTACTGTGCCCCAGTAGGAAGATTCCAGAAAGATCACCTGTGTTTGAGAAGTATTATAAAACTGTGCTTTATATGGTTATTACTAAAGAAGTGTTTCAGGTTGCTTAATCCCGATTTGACAATACTTTTCTGTGGCAAACATTAACATTTGAAGTATCATAGAATTTCAGGGATACAGTTTGGAGAGCTTTCCAACAGAAGTGAAGGTTTTCTGCAGTTTATACAAACTTGCTTGCTTCTCTTCTATCCATATTCTCAGGATCCCAGATGTCAACTTCAGGCTCTCCTACTCCAAAAGGGTCACTAAGGAAGTGGACTCTAAATTAAAAAGAGTTAGGCTTCAAATGACCTTTGATTGCTTATCACTAAATGGTCCATGGGTTTTCTCCCATTGTAAGACGATGGGATTTTATCTTGGCTGTTGGTAAGCTCAATGTGAAATTTTATTCTCAGTTACAATGATAACCTTGGGACCCCAATGCCTATCTACTTTCTGAAAAAATCTGTTTTTTATTCTGTTTCTATTTTAATTGCTACTTAAAATTATTTTATAGCTCAGGCAAAATGTAACTCCGAAATAAAATATCATGGCTTATCAGTTCACGTTTTAATGCTGATCTATATGGATGATTTTTAGCATCATGAAAGCAACTAAATCACTTGCATTTTTAAGGAACCACGTTGAGGAGGATGATAGAATACTGCCTGGAATATGCATAACATCTACAACTATAACCATCATTGACCTCATAAGACTTAAAGACATTTCAATGGGTATGATTCTTTATAGGACATATAATGAAAAAGGAAGTTTTTTGGTTTTTGTTTTTTAAAAAGAAAAACTTAGGAATTCTAGCTTGAAAAACTCACTCTCATTCTAAGGAGATTAATATAGAATACGTATAATAAATCAATATAGACTGTCTTGAAAATCTTGAAGCGTTTATCAAAATATTCTATAAAACAGGAATCGCACACTCCAGTGCTTACGGAGGCAAAGAAGGTGACCCAAGTAAGTGAAGAACCCAGGTGGGGACAGTAGCACACTAGGGAACACATGTCTCATATAAGAGGCGCAGCCTCGCCACAGGACACCCAACTGTAGTCAGGGCTCAAGGGGACCAGGCTTGATTCTTTCAGAGAAGCTTGACATCCTTATTTCTTCATGAGTCTCCAAAACTTTCGATGTTGACTCAACATATGGAGGCAAACGAAACATATCGAGGAGCCATAATTAGTCCGTGGCCCACTTGGGATTTTTTATCTGCTGTTTCCAAACGTTTGTGTATAATGTGAATATTTGTATGTAAAATCTTTCTGTTTTTTAGTATCATATGCTTCATTAAAAAACTGGGCCCCAACATGCAATAAAACTGTCATTTAGACTCATTACACCCACTTCAAGAATTTTTCCCATTCTTATTCAAACCATAATCTATTTGTATTCATTTTTCAGATTGTTAACCCAATGGATAATTATATTATAGGACTGCTGACACTAAATTATTGACACTTCCCATCTGTATTGCTACTAACTTCACGGGATTTCATGTTTAAACCTACCATCGTGATTATGCCACGGCTCTATGAATTTCACAGACATACTGAGAGAGTTTATCACACACCTTCGATCATTGCAGCATCATTTACGGTGGCCCAGAGATGGAAACAACAAAACTGTCCTTCAATAGATGACTGGGTAAAAAAGATGTGGTATGCATACACAATGGCATACTACTCTGCCATAGAAAAAAATGAAATGCTGCCATTTGGGACAACATGGATGGATCATGACATTATTATGCTATGCAACACAAATCGGACAGAAAAAGTCAAGGACCATACGACTTCACTCATATGAGGGATATGAAACTGAAAGCAACAGACGAACAAGACAAGGAAAGAAAAACTCATAGACACAGACAACAGTTCAGTGGTTACCAGAACATAAGGGGGGACGGTGGATAGTAGAAGAGGGTAAGGGGGGTCAAATATACGGTGAAGGCAGAACTGACTCTGGGTGGTGAGCACATACTATGACATACAGATGACGCATTATAGAAATGTACACTTGAAACCTATTTAAATACAATAACCATTGTCATCCTAATAAATTTAATTAAAAACAAAGAAAAGAAAACTGGAGATTTACAGAACAACAGGCAAAAAAAGCAGGTTCACAATTTCCTATTACTGCAGGAAAACCCCGCGTGCAGTAAGCATTTGTTGATCTAACAACCTGAGCACAAACAAACATGCAAAACTCTTAAAGGGCCCGATTCTATGCATTAGGAGACCACCCATCAGCAAGTTTCTAAAGATTCTCTGAGCACCAGTGAATGACTGATGGCTGAAAGGAAAAAGGTGTTCTTCTTTAAGCCAGTAGATACTGCCAATGATATTTCCTTCCACTTCTCGAGCCCAGAGGTACAGACAGTTCAAAAGTCAGGCAAAGAGTGTTGGGAAGGAGAGAGCTGAAGGAGAATCACCTCTCAAACTCCACCTCTTCTAGAGATTTCTTAAGTATTTGAGATCTGCGAATTGATATATTGCACTAGTAGTTCTTAACCAAGAGTTGTATCAGAATCTCAGGGAAATATTTCTAAACAACACATGTCCAGGCCTTATTAGCTTTCCATAGTCAAAACCTTCAGGAAGAGCCTAGCTTGTAAATGGTTGTGAATGTTTTTAAAGTTCCTAGGGTGACTGTGATTCGCCAGCATAATTCTAGCCGAGAACTAGTCCAGTAGACGATCACTTCAGTCTCCTCTTCTCTCGCCTATGTCACCAATTTCCTCTGACATTGAGGATTAGGCCAAATAAAAGTGGAAGAGACATGTCACTTATGAAAACCACACTTAATTTCCTGGGTAGGAGTGGAAACGGGATTAACAATTAAAATGCAACTTGATTTCATTATTGCTAAACCCCTTACTTCTCATGGGACAGTCTACATTTCACAGCAGAGTTTAGACTCTTCCCTAGGTGGCTCTTTCTGCCAGAACAGATGACATGTCACTTAATTGTCTGTCCTTCCCTCCTTTCCCACTTAATTGCCGCCTGTTCACTGCAATCTGGTGGATTCGGAGCCTTCCCAGATGTGGTCTCAGGGGAATTTAAAACTCACTAACTCTCTCTCCCACACTAAGGATTATTATCCCCCAAAACTGAAGAGGACCTTGACTAAGCATATAAACTGGAGGAAAACAAAACTAAAAAAAACCTCTTTTTATTAATTAAACTTATTGGGGTGACATTGATTAGTAAAATCACGTTGGTTGCAAGTGTCATTTCTATGATACAGCATCTGTATATCGCATTGTGTGCTCACCGCCAGAGTCAGTTCTCCTTCCACCACCATATGTTTGACCCCTTTTTCCTCATCTATCACCCCTCCCCCCTTTACCCTCTGGCAAATATTGAACTGCTGTCTGTGTCCATGAGGTTTTGAAAAACCTCTTCTTGTTATTTCCCTTCAATAGCCAAATTTCCAAATTGCCCTGCATATTTCTGATAGTTATTTCCTTTCCCTTTCCTTTTTCCCTCTTAGGCTTTGGCCAATGAGTACTAAATAGCTTTATATAAATCATTTGTTTACAAATAGCAATTTGTCAACAGCGGGAAGATTTCTATGATATTGTAAAATGCTTTTGTTTGTTTGAGTTTTAAGGTAAAGCCGATTTCAAAGGCAAATTTTGCTTTCCTGCATTGTTTTGCATTAATTGGAAAACAACTCGGATGTGAAAAAACACTTAAAAAAGGAAGTGTTGCCTGTAATAAGTGTTGTTTTCACACGTAATTTATCATAAATGCATAAAAGAGAGCTGTGCCCTCTACTGCTACTTTAGAGGTATCATCACGTAAAGTAAAATTTTAGAAAATTAAGTTCCAACTGTTTGCATTCAGGGAACGCTTGAGCTTCCAAAGGTGTAAAATTGACCCTTCCTCTGTCAACCAAGGGCATTCCTGCTGGGGTTGCAGTGGCGAGCGGTGATGTACGTCCAGGAACAAAAAGGGGTGAACGCGTCCCCATCACCTGCTCCATCTGTACACCTAAAACCCGCCCAGCACCTCCGCCAGCCTGAGCAGGAGCCCCACTCCGAGGTGGAGACCCCAAGGGGGGCCGTGACTGGCAGAGTGGCTAGGAGCACAGGCCGATGCCCTTGCTGGATGTCCAAACGTGCTGGCCCTCCTGCCCTGATCTTCAGAATCCCCGAGGCCTGGGGTGCTCAGGGCCTGTGTCCTGCTGCTTCCCCTCCCTACCTGCACCCCCCAGCTCCCTGGCTGGACCCAGGCTCACCCATCTCCTAGGCCCTGCCCTGCAGCAGCCACCCCCACATACTTCCCTCCCCCCGGGTCGTCAGTCCTTGGTGGGCTCTGAGCCTGCCACCCACTCCCACGCAGTAACAGGACGGTTACAGGACAGAGCTGGGCCCTTTCTGTGGCCACCTCATTTCCCCTTCCTGACTTGGCTTTGGACTTGTTTCTATGGCGACAGGGAGCGATGTACAGCATGCAGTATATGTCGACTAGAAATAAAATGCTTGTGACTGAAACACACGTATAACAAATATTGTGTAAGTACAGTCTGTGGATCTATACCTCATTGGTTGCTTCCATATCTGCCTGATGTTGCAGCAGCTGTTCAACTATCGCGGTGTTTTGCCCCATGGCCGCGTAGTGGAGAGCCGTGTTGCCACGATAGTCCTTCATAAGTGGATCCGCACCATGTTGTAGTAGGATTGTTGCACACTCCTCTTCCTGGCTCTCCACGGCCTGTCAGGATTACGTCATTAAATAAACGGTAAATTATGGGAATTCAAAGTAAGCATTCCACAAGTTTCCACAATTAGTTATAGTTAATTGAGATAAATTCATTTTTATTCTAAATACTAAAATAAAATCCATCTCCTGTTGACAGAGCTGGCTACCACATACCTTTATTAGAGCTGTCTTGTTTTTGTTGTCACCGAAATTCATCTGGCATTTTTTCTCTGCTAGAAGAGTCACCACTTCCGAATGGCCAAAGGTGCAGGCCAAATGGAGAGCAGTCCTATGAGGGTGAGAGGACATTTAGGACATTACAGGGCACTGTCTCAAACATGCAGCTCTGCACGCAATTGTAAACATGACGCGCCACTCCAATGCCTTCAGAACCAACATGGAGTTTTCTTCTGCACAAAGTACAATATTCACGAGCTCTGGTTACTCGCCACACTAAGGACAGAGCAGCCTATGTGACTACAGAGAGCATGCCCTGGGGAATCAGCTCAACTCGGTTTGATCCTAATTTAACTCGACCACTTATTAGCTGTCCCTTAGCCTTTGTGTGCCTCCATTTCCTCATCAACAAAGTGGGGATAAAAACAGTAGTTAACACTGTTGTGGGCTCACATGGGAATCTATGTAAAGTGTTTACTTAGGTTCCTAGCACAAAACACACAGCTCAATAACTGGTAATATTATCAGAATCATTACCATCACTACTACTTTACAAGACAACATTTCAATTAAGTAAAATGATATCATTCCACCTACTTTCCAGCTATGTTTTAAGGATTAAGAAAGAACACTGTATTTCAGTGGTTCTAAGATGCTTCTTTTCTCATATTTTAACACCTCTGACTCTGGAAGGCAATGTATAATTCAGAATGCCTTGAAAGTATAGTTGGCAGCATTTAAATAATTTCTTACTGGTATTTACAAGAACCGGCATCTTACCACCCTGACGTGAAGTGAAATAATGGAAACACACCAGACCTTCCACAGTTCTCGTCATAAATTGGCGTCTAAATAAATGTTCATTCTTAAGAGCATCATGGGGAAAGAGGACTAAAATCACAAAGTAATTCTTGTTTTGATTTTCAAGAAACTTGAAGCCAAAGGAGACTCAGCATTCAAGTGACTAAGGATGGCTCCTTTCATTGTCTGTTTTGAGTCATAGATTACATGAAAATCGGATGATTTCCAGTGATCGATACTCGTATTTAATACTATTGTACACTAGGTAAACAGCAAGTTTGGTTACTGTTCACAATGTCCTAACTGTAGAAATCCTTTTATTTGAAATGAGGGAGGAAAAGCTTCAATGGAGATTAGGTACTATTACTTCCATTTACAATTTTTCATTTCGTTCCTACTGGGCAACATAAAGTTTTTAAGGATGAAGAGGGCCTGAGAGATAGATTCTGAGAGTCCTGAGTAGACTGTGTCTGCTCCGTAACAGTTATTCAGTGTATATTTGATGAATAAATGGATTGAAAGAAGGGATAACTACACCTGGAGAGTTCAATGTTTTTAAACAAAATGTTTATAGTAAAGCAGTACTTCTGCAATAGTAATAATCACTTATATGTGCTATTTTTGATTTCCATAAAGACAGAACCAAAATGATGAATCAAAAATCACTTAATGTTATAGGTAATGAAGCTCTATATAATAAAAAAATAAGTGTGTACAGAAATATAGATACATGAACTTCTACAGGCACAGATAAAAAGACTGCCTTTACTTCTGAAGAGGCTAAAAGTTGCCAGAAAATACCAATCTTTAAAAAAAAAATTGAAAATAGAAGTGAGAAATTGTTTTAATCTGTACAAGATTCATATTCCTGGGAATAATGAAATATTACCTGGGACTACTTTATTAATAATAAACTGTTACTAGAATTTCTGTATATGTTCAGTGTAGAGATCAGACTTTTTAAAAAAGAAAATGTCACTGTAGAAATACTCAGTATTCAAGTTTGCACATATTTTTGGCTAAAATAACATCGTAGTCTGTGTGTGTGTATAATCAAAGGAATTCTTTCTCCTTTTCCAATCTACCAAAGTACATCTTTGCATGTAAACATGTATGTATTATCCATACCACCTTCAGCGGTCTCAGGTAATTCCATCCTACAGATGCACTGCAATTTATTTACGAAATCCGTTGATGTGAGTTTTTCACAATACATTGATATTGTAAGCAGTGCTGAGAAAAGCAAATTGTATGTGATTTATATAATTATTTCATAAAGATATTTTAGCACTTGGAATTGATGAGTAAAGGGAATATACATTTTTAAATGTGGTACTTATCACCAAAATGAAAAGTCACCAAACTTTGAAAAGTCTGAAGCAACTTAAATTTGAAGCAGAAGTACAAGTACCATGGCTCCTCATCTTCTCAACCTTTGAGGATGGAAAAGAAGTTTTCATTTCTCTTTCAACTTTAATTCCTTTTTTTTTTAACCTGGGACATAAATATTGGTCACTTATAGATACACAGAAAGAACTTGGTCCAATTCAAAATTTGAGCGCTTTTTTCTGTTGATTTCAGACACTTCTCTATAAAACAAAGATACACTTTTCCCTGATATGTGTATGCTGTACATAATTTGCAAGTACCTTTTCTTTTATTTTGTTAGTATTATTTTCGGATATACAGAGACTATTGATTTCTTATATTGCTCAACCAACCTTCTGAACTCTTGGTTTTTTGAAGTCTTCGCCAACATAAAAAATTGTATAAATAGGCATTTCTGTTTTCTTCTGGTACTTTCCTCATTTTGTAGATTTATAATTTTTAATCTACAGTACATCTGGAACTTATTTTTGTGATATGAAAATCTAACAAATTTTCTCCAAATACTTAACAGGTATTTCTCCATCATTCATGAGTAATTCATATTTTCTACTAACGCGAAATGTCATCACTATGAAGCTCTAACATCCTGCATATATTAGGGTGTTTGGGCATTTTCTGCTATATTCCAATCATTTATCTCTCTTTTCAGCTCTTAGTAAAGAAATTGTGGCAATAGAGCACCCGTTGACACCTAGAAGGGCAAACCTTTGTCTACTATACAAAATGATTCTTAATTTTATCACTACAATCAAAGAGACACCATGTGCAACCCAAAACTTTTAAAACCCTGAGAGTTTAGTTGGCTTATGGAAAACTGATAACTAGAGGAAGAGCACACACGGTGAGAAAACGAGTCTTCCTAGACAAGGCCACAGCCATCTTCCACTGGAAGCTTCCCTTCTAAGGCCCCTCAATAAACACCATACATACATGGGTGGACACTGATGTAAAACGGATACTGGGTTTTAGCTGAAGAACTTTTAGCCCACAAGTCGCTCTATTATGGGAATCAGTTTTCTCATTACACACTTTTCTATAGTGTTTAACAACATGGTCTAAAACTGTGCACATCAAAAATAAAATGTTGCATATACTTTTCATTTCTATTACTGATATTTAGTTGAATTTGTTTAAAATTGTCAGTAAAGTGCTTTATAAGGGGAATTATGAGTGACGGGACCTTGAGAGTTTGTCCTGGTGCTCACCACGTGGGCCTGGGCCCTGGCCCCCAGGTAAGGGCCCCGCCCAGGCTGCGCTCCTCCCGGGGAGCCCGGCAGGTGGGCCCCTCTCCCAGGCCCCCGCCGCCTCCGGCCCGTGCCCAGCGGCCCCCCAGGCCCGCTCACCTCTTCTGCAGGTCTCTGTCGTCCAGTCTCTCTGGATGGAGCGAGAGCAGCCTCTGCACTTCTGATACGTTGCCCGTGGCGGCAGCTCTGTAGATTTCTATGCGATCTCTGCCTTGGTTGCAGTACCCGGACTCCGAGGTGACCCCACCTCCAGCCTCAGGCTGCCAGCCACCACCATCGCTCTGGGGTCTCCTTCGGAAACCCAAGCGGGACCTGACCTTCTGAAGCCCAGAGCCAAAAAACTTCTTCATGGCCAAGCCACGGGCTTCAGAACCTCCTCCGCACTTCTCACGCCTGTTTTCTCCGCGCCCAGCCAACAGTAGCCTCTAGAGCAGCCAACTCCAGTCGCCACAGTATCCCCGCAGGACAGCAAGGCGGTTTGGAATCTCTCCGCCCAGAACGGCCGTCGCCAAGCAACGGTGCACGGGGCAGAGGCCGAGGGCTGCGCGTGCGCACAGAGCCCCGTGGCCAAGGTCAAGGGCACCCGGAGCCCACGTGCAAGGCCCAGGCGCCTCAAGCTTCAGAGGTGGCCTGTGGGCAGCGCTGAGTTCCATTCGGACCTCGGTGGGCGCTGGCCCAGGCTTCTGCTGGGTCGTCTGAGCAAAATGAAATAGGAAATTTCATTTCCTGAATTAAGAAAACAGGTATGTAACAGGCAGAGAACTTGGGGGAAGCAAAAACCATAAATGAGAGAAGAAAAAGTACCTTTATGTACCCTAAAACTGAAATGTATTAATTTCGATTTATAAAACACAAAAGCATTTAAAAGCTTGATTTCCCAGAGAAAACTCTTGTATTTTTTTTGGGGGGTGAAAATTGCTTTAATCAAGATATTTCACTGAATTATAAAAATATGATACTTTGTGTTTTTGATTTTTGGAGCCTAACCCCTTTTGTAGGAGCTCTTGTTTCGCATAACACGGCAGTTTTAGGGCCCTGGCAGCCGTGCCGCACGGGGGCCACCTGTGCACCACACGTCACAGGGGTGTGGCCTGCCTCTGAGGCCTCCGTGGCGCGGTTCTCCCGTGGGGATCCCGCTGACAGCGACAGCACCTCCGAGGGTGCCCTTCGCGGGCCTGTTACCTCCAATGACCGCGGAGCCATGTCCGTCCGCTCTGACCCAGGGCTCGCCCCCATCTGTCGGTCCAGGACGACCTACAGTAGAAAAAGGCAGAACGACAGGGGGGGTGGAAAGGCGGACTTTTGAAAATCCACAAACAGTTGAAAGCAGACAATCGCAGCCATAGAAATGAACGAGAGCCGAGGCACTGAGACTGGAAAGGGCAGAGAAGGGGAAGGCGGACCCACAGAGGACTTCGCGGAGCCTCGGGACGCAGAGCGGCTGGCAGGCCGCGGGCGGAGGGCCACGCACCTGCGCCACCTGCGGGCGGCCGGGTCGCCGCGCGCGCCGGGGCTCCGGGCCCCGCCCCCGGGCACAGCGGGACGCGGCCACCTGTCCGCGGACGGCGACTGGGCCCGGGCGGCCGGGGAGCAGCGCCGCCTGCAGCGGGGTGGCGGGGCCGAAGCGCACGGCGGAGAGGCAGCCGGTGAAGCCCCGCGCGCCGGCTCGCAGCGTGTCCGGGTCCGCGCCGGGGGGCTCTGCGGGCCAAGAAGAGGGCACACACGTGAGGCGGGGCCGCGGGCGGGGCCGCGGGCAGGGACCTCTCTGCGAAGCCTGGGCGCGGCCTTCCTCGGGAGACGCGACAGGGCCCCCTGTGCCTCGGCCGAGGACCCGCGGGACGGCCTGCCCGCCGCCAACTGCACTTTCCCCAGCGGCCTTCACCGTGACAAACCAATGAAATCCCCCGCCACTTCCGTTTTCAAATGATCATTAGAGTGGGCAACCTAAATGAGCAAACTAAACAGAAACAGTCTCAGAGATATAGAGGAAAAACCGAGGGTTGCCAGATGCTGGGGGGTGGGGGTGGGGGAGAAGCCGAGGGGACCAGAAAGTGCAAATCAGTAGCCACAACATTGCCACGGGGATACATACGAAAGACACTTTGGGGAATGTAATCAACAATGCCGTGAAAACCCTGCAAGCGTCAGACGGGCACCCGTCCCATCAGACAGACCGCCCCACGGACGGTGTAGACGCCCGACCCCTGCAGTGTACACCCAAGGCTGAACAATACTGAATGTCAACCACAATTTAACACATATATAGCCACAGGATGTGGAGTACAGCATAGGGAATAGTCAGTGGTACTGTAACAGCTATGAACACTGCCACAGGGGTAGTACATGGGGGGCTTATCACTTTGTGAGGGAAACTCTTGTATTTTGAAACGTTTTATTTTCAACCTCAATATCTATCACCTTAGACCCAAAAATCTTCTTTAAAAATTGGAGTATACTTTGTACTTATCTGCTTTTTGAATAAGGCCTGTGAAACTAGAAATCTCTTTCTCTTTTCAGTATATATGTTAAGAAAGAAAGGAAATTTGCTGTTTTGCCTCAGGATTTCACCAATTTATTCAGTCTAGAATGGCTAGAAAAGATCCACATTTCCAATCCTTTCTTTAGTTGGTATTATATTCACTTGTCAATTTGTGACAACTGGACCAGTATTATTATAGCCGGTTTGATTTTCAAACACCTTTTTAAAAACCCACCTTAAATTTGTCACTTAAATCCTTCAGTTGTCTTTCCAAAGGTGAGTTTGCATTAAGTTAATCAGTTCATAACCAACCACACTACTGACTGTTCATTTTTTGGCAGTGTCTACACACTTGTCTGTACAATTATTTTGCCAATATTTGAGTATTTAATCATTTTTTGTCATTATAAAACTGAGTGGGAAATATAAAAATGAATTTACCAACACCCAGAAGCACAGATCATACAGACATAATACAATTATTAAACTTAGACATGATTAGGCATTCTGAGAAACATCCTTACGTTAAGTGAAACAAATTAAATATGTAAATCATTAGAAATAAATCATGGAAGATTATAGCTAAAAATCGAGGTAAAAATCGAAGTAATCGAGGTAAAACCAGTAATAGCTCTGACAACTTTCTTGGGATGAAACCCTTACATTATAACACGTTAAGGCTACTATTAGGTTTTTGTGCTTTTAAGTTGCATATACATTTGAACCTAAAATGCTATGAACTAATAATCACTTCTCCGTAATCACTACGTAAGTTTGGCAGCTAGTGGAAAAAGTATCTACTATTATTCTAATCTACCATTTCAGAGGAAAGAGTCCAATTTTAGCTGTTGCGTTTTTCTGAGTTTTCAGAAATGGATTCCAGCAGAGAAAGACTATTTCTGATGCTCTGGAGAGTATTTTGGCCTTTTTGTCACAAGCACTGAGTGCAAGTTTTTGGCAGTGCTTCTATATATTATGCACCTCCTAAGTAGTGGACGTAGCTGTTTCCAAGTGCAGAAATTTTCAATCTTTGAAATTTAGCAAGTTACGATTCTACATGACACAATATTTTACTCTAGATGAAGAGTATTTTTCAGATTTTTATGTTATGCTTGCATAGAGTATTATTTTCATTATATTTCCAATATGCATTATTACGTAAAAGTTCAACTTACATTTTCTTTCAATCTGGGGCTTTGCTATGCATTCTTTTAGAGGTGTATTTTGATGAACTAAAGTTTTTAAAGTTTTGAAATCCCATTTTTCTTCTCTTTCTCCTCCTTCTCCATCTTCTCCTCCTCTTCCCCTTCGTTCTCCATTTTTGGTTAGAGCTCTCTGTGTCTTCTCTAAAAAAATGTTGCCTATTCCAAGATTACAAAAAAATTCATCCCTGTGTTGTTCTCAAAACAGACACCGTCTTTCCATGAAAATAAGACCTAGCTGGACAATCAGTTGCAATGCATCTCTTGGAGCAAAAATTAATATAAGACCCGGTCTTATTTTACTGTAATACAAGACAGCACCGCGACCCCTCCCCGCCCCACTTTCATCTCCCAGGAGCGCCAGGCGCCCTCCCTTCCCGCCTGCCTCGCTGGCCCCGCGCCCAGCACCAAAAGAGCTGGACAAAACGGCGAAAATAGGGAGCGCACGTGCCCTCGGGTTCCAGGAGAGACCACCACAGAAAAAAGCAGGCAGGCGGGCATGCACACAACCCACACAAGGAGGGTGTCTGGGACTGCTCCTCTCCTCCCGCATTCGGGACCCCGGGGCTCGGAGCCCGGCTGCAATCCGCGGACCCTGGAGGCCTGCCCCGGGGTCCCACGGTGACTGACAGCGCCCGGGCACTGCCTCCGTAACGGAGCCCAGCCCCGGGCACCACCGCACTCCGGTGGGGAAGCTGCCACTTCAACTCAGCCTCAGTGCGTCTGTCCCAGTCGGTGTCCCATCCAGTGCGTCCGTCCCCCCTCCTCCCCAATTCCCAACCCCTGTCTGTCTGTCTTCTGTCACCTCCAGGGAAGTGGTAGAGGCCCCGTGGAGCCTCAGATGGGCCGAAGGGGCCTCGCTACGGGCAAGGAGTAAAAGGCAGTCCACCCAGGCGACGTTTGCAGGAGGCGGGGAGCAGGCGGGAGGCGGGGCCCTGGCGGAGCCGGCCAGCGGGGAGATGCTCCGGATGGGAGCAGCCCGGCAGCCTGGTTCGCGCTCACCATACAGGGCGGTCCGCCGATCTTGTGGCGCCAGGAGCCTGCTCCCAGCGTCTATGGCCACAGCGGCTTGAACGCGCCCGATCTCCTCTGATCTGGGAAGCGAAGCAGGGTCGGGCCTGGTTAGTACTTGGATGGGGTCCGCCCCGGAATACCGGGTGCCCTAGGCTTTGGCCCGCCACTCCTTTGGCGGCCGCCCCGCCCCTCGTCCTCCGGGAATGGCCCAGCCCGCCTAATAAACCCACGCCAGGGGTGGCGCTTGGGAGGCTGGAGGGTGAGGGGGATAGGAATGGGTGGCGCCACACAGCACTACAATCTCGCTGCATCGGCCCCAGGCCACGCCCTTCGGCCCGGGCTCCCCCGCTCCCCGCACCCCCTTCTTAGCCCCTTCCCTCCCGAAAGACCTCTGCCAGCAGCCTTTCGTCCCGCCCCCAATGCCCAAGCCCAGGTCTGTCTGCAGGCGCAGGCCTGCCTCGGACTTGGGCGGCTTTCTCCAGCCAAGGACGTGCTTGGCACCTCGGGACCCAGCCCAGGGGACGACTATCGCTCTGCCTGCACCTGGGCCCCGAGACAGAGACTCGGGGTGTCGCCGGACACCGGACCAAGGGGAAGGCCACCCGCCCCACCCCACCGGAAAGATCTGTCTCCGCTGGACAGCACCGCGACCCCTCCCCGCCCCCCTTTCATCTCCCAGGAGCGCCAGACGCCCTCCCTTCCCGCCTGCCTCGGTGGCCCCGCCCCCAGCACAAAAAGAGCTGGACAAAACGGCGAAAATAGGGAGCGCACGTGCCCTCGGGTTCCAGGAGAGACCACCACAGGGAAAAGCAGGCAGGCGGGCATGCACACAACCCACACAAGGAGGGTGCCTGGGACTGCTCCTCTCCTCCCGCATGCGGGACCCCGGGCGGGCTCGGAGCCCGGCGGCAATCCGCGGACCCTGGAGGCCTGCCCCGGGATCCCACGGTGACTGACAGCGCCCAGGCACTGCATCCGCAACGGAGCCAAGCCCCAGGCACCACCGCACTCCGGTGGGGAAGCTGCCACTTCAACTCAGCCTCAGAGCGTCTGTCCCAGTCGGTGTCCCATCCAGTGCGTCCGTCCCCCGTCCTCCCCAACTCCCAACCCCTGTCTGTCTGTCTTCTGCCTCCTCCAGGGAAGTGGTAGCGGCCCCGTGGAGCCACAGATGGCGCTAAGGGGCCTCGCTGCGGGCAAGGAGTAAAAGGAAGTCCACCCAGGCGACGTATGCAGGAGGCGGGGAGCAGGCGGGAGGCGGGGCCCTGGCGGAGCCGGCCAGCGGCAGATGCTCCGGTTGGGAGCAGCCCGGCAGCCTGGTTCGCGCTCACCATACAGGGCGGTCCGCCGCTCTTGTGGCGCCGGGAGCCTACTCCAGCGTCTATGGCCACAGCGGCTTGAACGCGCCCGATCTCCTCTGATCTGGGAAGCGGAGCAGGGTCGGGCCTGGTTAGTACGTGGATGGGGTCCGCCCCGGAATACCGGGTGCCCTAGGCTTTGGCCCGCCACTCCTTTGGCGGCCGCCCCGCCCCTCGTCCTCCGGGAATGGCCCAGCCCGCCTAATAAACCCACGCCAGGGGTGGCGCTTGGGAGGCTGGAGGGTTAGGGGGAGAGGAATGGGTGGCGCCACACAGCACTACAATCTCGCTGCATCGGCCCCAGGCCACGCCCTTCGGCCCGGGCTCCCCCCCTCCCCGCACCCCCTTCTTAGTCCCCTTCCCTCCCGCAAGCCCTCTGCCAGCAGCCTTTCGTCCCACCCCAACGCCCAAGCCCCGGTCTGTCTGCAGGCGAAGGCCTGCCTCGGACTTGGGCGGCTTTCTCCAGCCAAGGAAGTCCTTGGCACCTCGGGACCCAGCCCAGGGGACGACTATCGCTCTGCCTGCACCTGGGCCCCGAGACAGAGACTCGGGGTGTCGACGGACACCGGACCAAGGGGAAGGCCACCCGCCCCACCCCACCGGAAAGATCTGTCTCCGCTGGACAGCACCGCGACCCCTCCCCGCCCCCCTTTCATCTCCCAGGAGCGCCAGGCGCCCTTGCTTCCCGCCTGCCTCGGTGGCCCCGCCTCCAGCACCAAAAGAGCTGGACAAAACGGCGAAAATAGGGAGCGCACGTGCCCTCGGGTTCCAGGAAGGACCACCACAGGGAAAAGCAGGCAGGCCGGCATGCACACAACCCACACAAGGAGGGTGCCTGGGGCTGCTCCTCTCCTCCCGCCTGAGGGACCCCGGGCGGGCTCGGAGCCCGGCTGCAATCCGCGGACCCTGGAGGCCTTGTCCGGGATCCCACGGTGACTGACAGCGCCCGGGCACTGCATCCGCAACGGAGCCCAGCCCCGGGCACCACGGCACTCCTGTGGGGAAGCTGCCACTTCAACTCAGCCTCAGTGCCTCTGTCCCAGTCGGTGTCCCATCCTGTGCGTCCGTCCCCCCTCCTCCCCAACTCCCAACCCCTGTCTGTCTGTCTTCTGCCACCTCCAGGGAAGTGGTAGCGGCCCCGTGGAGCCACAGATGGCGCTAAGGGGCCTGGCTGCGGGCAAGGAGTAAAAGGAAGTCCACCCAGGCGACATTGGCAGGAGGCGGGGAGCAGTCGGGAGGCGGGGCCCTGGCGGAGCCTGCCAGCGGGGAAATGCTCCGTGTGGGAGCAGCCCGGCAGCCTGGTTCGCGCTCACCATACAGGGCGGTCCGCCGCTCTTGTGGCGCCAGGAGCCTACTCCAGCGTCTATGGCCACAGCGGCTTGAACGCGCCCGATCTCCTCTGATCTGGGAAGCGGAGCAGGGTCGGGCCTGGTTAGTACTTGGATGGGGTCCGCCCCGGAATACCGGGTGCCCTAGGCTTTGGCCCGCCACTCCTTTTGCGGCCGCCCCGCCCCTCGTCCTTCGGGAATGGCCCAGCCCGCCTAATAAACCCACGCCAGGGGTGGCGCTTGGGAGGCTGGAGGGTTAGGGGGAGAGGAATGGGCGGCGCCACACAGCACTACAATCTCGCTGCATCGGCCCCACGCCAGGCCCTTCGGCCCGGGCTCCCCCCCTCCCCACACCCCCTTCTTAGTCCCCTTCCCTCCAGCAAGCCCTCTGCCAGCAGCCTTTCGTCCCGCCCCCAACGCCCAAGCCCTGGTTTGTCTGCATGCGCAGGCTTGCCTCGGACTTGGGCGGCTTTCTCCAGCCAAGGACGTCCTTGGCACCTCGGGACCCAGCCCAGGGGACGACTATCGCTCTGCCTTCACCTGGGCCTCGAGACAGAGACTCGGGGTGTCGCCGGACACCGGACCAAAAGGAAGGCCAACCGCCCCACCCCACCGGAAAGATCTGTCTCCGCTGGACAGCACCGCGACCCCTCCCCGCCCCCCTTTCATCTCCCAGGAGCGCCAGGCACACTCCCTTTCCGCCTGCCTCGGTGGCCCTGCCCGCAGCACCAAAAGAGCTGGACAAAACGGCGAAAATAGGGAGCACACGTGCCCTCGGGTTCCAGGAGAGACCACCACAGGGAAAAGCAGGCAGGCGGGCATGCACACAACCCACACAAGGAGGGTGCCTGGGGCTGCTCCTCTCCTCCCGCATTCGGGACCCCGGGGCTCGGAGCCCGGCTGCAATCCGCGGACCCTGGAGGCCTGCCCCGGGATCCCACGGTGACTGACAGCGCCCGGGCACTGCATCCGCAACGGAGCCCAGCCCCGGGCACCACGGCACTCCTGTGGGGAAGCTGCCACTTCAACTCAGCCTCAGAGCATCTGTCCCAGTCGGTGTCCCATCCAGTGCGTCCGTCCCCCCTCCTCCCCAACTCCCAACCCCTGTCTGTCTGTTTTCTGCCACCTCCAGGGAAGTGGTAGCGGCCCCATGGAGCCACAGATGGCGCTAAGGGGCCTCGCTGCGGGCAAGGAGTAAAAGGCAGTCCACCCAGGCGACATTAGGAGGAGGCGGGGAGCAGGCGGGAAGCGGGGCCCTGGCGGAGCCGGCCAGTGGGGAGATGCTCCGGATGGGAGCAGCCCGGCAGCCTGGTTCGCGCTCACCATACAGGGCGGAACGCCGATCTTGTGGCGCCAGGAGCCTGCTCCCAGCGTCTATGGCCACAGCGGCTTGAACGCGCCCGATCTCCTCTGATCTGGGAAGCGAAGCAGGGTCGGGCCTGGTTAGTACGTGGATGGGGTCCGCCCCGGAATACCGGGTGCCCTAGCCTTTGGCCCGCCACTCCTTTGGCGGCCGCCCTGTCCCTAGTCCTTAGGGAGTGGCCCAGCGCGCCTAATAAACCCACGCCAGGGGTGGCGCTTGGGAGGCTGGAGGGTTAGGGGGAGAGGAATGGGTGGGGCCACACAGCCCTACAATCTCGCTGCATCGGCCCCACGCCAGGCCCTTCGGCCCGGGCTCCCCCCCTCCCCGCACCCCCTTCTTAGTCCCCTTCCCTCCCGCAAGCCCTCTGCCAGCAGCCTTTCGTCCCGCCCCCAACGCCCAAGCCCCGGTCTGTCTGCAGGCGCAGGCCTGCCTCGAACTTGGGCGGCTTACTCCAGCCAAGGACGTGCTTGGCACCTCGGGACCCAGCCCAGGGGACGACTATCGCTCTGCCTGCACCTGGGCCCTGAGACAGAGACTCGGGGTGTCGCCGGACACCGGACCAAGGGGAAGGCCACCCTCCCCACCCCACCGGAAAGATCTGTCTCCGCTGGACAGCACCGCGACCCCTCCCCGGCCCCCTTTCATCTCCCAGGAGCGCCAGGCGCCCTCCCTTCCCGCCTGCCTCGGTGGCCCCGCCCCCAGCACCAAAAGAGCTGGACAAAACGGCGAAAATAGGGAGCGCACGTGCCCTCGGGTTCCAGGAGAGACCACCACAGGGAAAAGCAGGCAGGCGGGCATGCTCACAACCCACACAAGGAGGGTGTCTGGGGCTGCCCCTCTCCTCCCGCCTGAGGGACCCCGGGCGGGCTCGGAGCCCGGCGGCAATCCGCGGACCCGGGAGGCCTGCCCCGGGGTCCCAAGGTGACTGACAGCGCCCGGGCACTGCATCCGCAAGGGAGCCCAGCCCCGGGCACCACGGCACTCCTGTGGGGAAGCTGCCACTTCAACTCAGCCTCAGAGCGTCTGTCCCAGTCGGTGTCCCATCCAGTGCGTCCGTCCCCCCTCCTCCCCAACTCCCAACCCCTGTCTGTCTGTCTTCTGCCACCTCCAGGGAAGTGGTAGCGGCCCCGTGGAGCCACAGATGGCGCTAAGGGGCCTCGCTGCGGGCAAGGAGTAAAAGGCAGTCCACCCAGGCGACATTAGGAGGAGGCGGGGAGCAGGCGGAAAGCGGGGCCCTGGCGTAGCCGGCCAGTGGGGAGATGCTCCGGATGGGAGCAGCCCGGCAGCCTGGTTCGCGCTCACCATACAGGGCGGTACGCCGATCTTGTGGCGCCAGGAGCCTACTCCAGCATATATGGCCACAGCGGCTTGAACGCGCCCGATCTCCTCTGATCTGGGAAGCGGAGCAGGGTCGGGCCTGGTTAGTACGTGGATGGGGTCCGCCCCGGAATACCGGGTGCCCTAGGCTTTGGCCGGCCACTCGTTTTGCGGCCGCCCTGTCCCTAGTCCTTAGGGAGTGGCCCAGCGCGCCTAATAAACCCACGCCAGGGGTGGCGCTTGGGAGGCTGGAGGGTTAGGGGGAGAGGAATGGGTGGCGCCACACAGCACTACAATCTCGCTGCATCGGCCCCAGGCCACGCCCTTCGGCCCGGGCTCCCCTGCCCTCCGGCACCCCCTTCTTAGTCCCCTTCCCTCCCGCAAGCCCTCTGCCAGCAGCCTTTCGTCCCGCCCCCAACGCCCAAGCCCTGGTCTGTCTGCAGGCGCAGGCCTGCCTCGGACTTGGGCGGCTTTGTCCAGCCAAGGATGTGCTTGGCACCTCGGGACCCAGCCCAGGGGACGACTATCGCTCTGCCTGCACCTGGGCCCCGAGACAGAGACTCGGGGTGTCGCCGGACACCGGACCAAGGGGAAGGCCACCCGCCCCACCCCACCGGAAAGATCTGTCTCCGCTGGACAGCACCGCGACCCCTCCCCGCCCCCCTTTCATCTCCCAGGAGCGCCAGGCGTCCTCCCTTCCCACCTGCCTCGGTGGCCCCGCCCCCAGCACCAAAAGAGCTGGACAAAACGGCGAAAATAGGGAGCGCACGTGCCCTCGGGGTCCAGGAGAGACCACCACAGGGAAAAGCAGGAAGGTGGGCATGGACACAACCCACACAAGGAGGGTGCTTGGGGCTGCCCCTCTCCTCCCGCATGCCGGACCCCGGGGCTCGGAGCCCCGCTGCAATCCGCGGACCCTGCAGGCCTGCCCCTGGGTCCCACGGTGACTGACAGCGCCCGGGCACTGCATCCGCAACGGATCCCAGCCCCGGACACCACGGCACTCCTGTGGGGAAGCTGCCACTTCAACTCAGCCTCAGTGCCTCTGTCCCAGTCGGTGTCCCATCCTGTGCGTCCGTCCCCCCTCCTCCCCAACTCCGAACCCCTGTCTGTCTGTCTTCTGCCTCCTCCAGGGAAGTGGTAGCGGCCCCGTGGAGCCACAGATGGCGCTAAAAGGCCTCGCTGCGGGCAAGGAGTAAAAGGAAGTCCACCCAGGCGACGTTTGCAGGAGGCGGGGAGCAGGCGGGAGGCGGGGCCCTGGCAGAGCCGGCCAGCGGGGAGATGCTCCGGATGGGAGCAGCCCGGCAGCCTGGTTCGCGCTCACCACACAGGGCGGTACGCCGATCTTGTGGCGCCAGGAGCCTGCTCCCAGCGTCTAAAGCCACAGCGGCTTGAACGCGCCCGATCTCTCTGATCTGGGAAGCGGAGCAGGGTCGGGCCTGGTTAGTACGTGGATGGGGTCCGCCCCGGAACACCGGGTGCCCTAGGCTTTGGCCGGCCACTCGTTTTGCGGCCGCCCTGTCCCTAGTCCTTAGGGAGTGGCCCAGCGCGCCTAATAAACCCACGCCAGGGGTGGTGCTGGAAGGGCTGGAGGGTTAGGGGGAGAGGAATGGGTGGCGCCACACAGCACTACAATCTCGCTGCATCGGCCCCAGGCCACGCCCTTCGGCCCGGGCTCCCCCGCCCTCCGGCACCCCCTTCTTAGTCCCCTTCCCTCCCGCAAGCCCTCTGCCAGCAGCCTTTCGTCCCGCCCCCAACGCCCAAGCCCTGGTTTGTCTGCATGCGCAGGCTTGCCTCGGACTTGGGCGGCTTTCTCCAGCCAAGGACGTCCTTGGCACCTCGGGACCCAGCCCAGGGGACGACTATCGCTCTGCCTTCACCTGGGCCTCGAGACAGAGACTCGGGGTGTCGCCGGACACCGGACCAAAAGGAAGGCCAACCGCCCCACCCCACCGGAAAGATCTGTCTCCGCTGGACAGCACCGCGACCCCTCCCCGCCCCCCTTTCATCTCCCAGGAGCGCCAGGCACACTCCCTTTCCGCCTGCCTCGGTGGCCCTGCCCGCAGCACCAAAAGAGCTGGACAAAACGGCGAAAATAGGGAGCACACGTGCCCTCGGGTTCCAGGAGAGACCACCACAGGGAAAAGCAGGCAGGCGGGCATGCACACAACCCACACAAGGAGGGTGCCTGGGGCTGCTCCTCTCCTCCCGCATTCGGGACCCCGGGGCTCGGAGCCCGGCTGCAATCCGCGGACCCTGGAGGCCTGCCCCGGGATCCCACGGTGACTGACAGCGCCCGGGCACTGCATCCGCAACGGAGCCCAGCCCCGGGCACCACGGCACTCCTGTGGGGAAGCTGCCACTTCAACTCAGCCTCAGAGCATCTGTCCCAGTCGGTGTCCCATCCAGTGCGTCCGTCCCCCCTCCTCCCCAACTCCCAACCCCTGTCTGTCTGTTTTCTGCCACCTCCAGGGAAGTGGTAGCGGCCCCATGGAGCCACAGATGGCGCTAAGGGGCCTCGCTGCGGGCAAGGAGTAAAAGGCAGTCCACCCAGGCGACATTAGGAGGAGGCGGGGAGCAGGCGGGAAGCGGGGCCCTGGCGGAGCCGGCCAGTGGGGAGATGCTCCGGATGGGAGCAGCCCGGCAGCCTGGTTCGCGCTCACCATACAGGGCGGAACGCCGATCTTGTGGCGCCAGGAGCCTGCTCCCAGCGTCTATGGCCACAGCGGCTTGAACGCGCCCGATCTCCTCTGATCTGGGAAGCGAAGCAGGGTCGGGCCTGGTTAGTACGTGGATGGGGTCCGCCCCGGAATACCGGGTGCCCTAGCCTTTGGCCCGCCACTCCTTTGGCGGCCGCCCTGTCCCTAGTCCTTAGGGAGTGGCCCAGCGCGCCTAATAAACCCACGCCAGGGGTGGCGCTTGGGAGGCTGGAGGGTTAGGGGGAGAGGAATGGGTGGGGCCACACAGCCCTACAATCTCGCTGCATCGGCCCCACGCCAGGCCCTTCGGCCCGGGCTCCCCCCCTCCCCGCACCCCCTTCTTAGTCCCCTTCCCTCCCGCAAGCCCTCTGCCAGCAGCCTTTCGTCCCGCCCCCAACGCCCAAGCCCCGGTCTGTCTGCAGGCGCAGGCCTGCCTCGAACTTGGGCGGCTTACTCCAGCCAAGGACGTGCTTGGCACCTCGGGACCCAGCCCAGGGGACGACTATCGCTCTGCCTGCACCTGGGCCCTGAGACAGAGACTCGGGGTGTCGCCGGACACCGGACCAAGGGGAAGGCCACCCTCCCCACCCCACCGGAAAGATCTGTCTCCGCTGGACAGCACCGCGACCCCTCCCCGGCCCCCTTTCATCTCCCAGGAGCGCCAGGCGCCCTCCCTTCCCGCCTGCCTCGGTGGCCCCGCCCCCAGCACCAAAAGAGCTGGACAAAACGGCGAAAATAGGGAGCGCACGTGCCCTCGGGTTCCAGGAGAGACCACCACAGGGAAAAGCAGGCAGGCGGGCATGCTCACAACCCACACAAGGAGGGTGTCTGGGGCTGCCCCTCTCCTCCCGCCTGAGGGACCCCGGGCGGGCTCGGAGCCCGGCGGCAATCCGCGGACCCGGGAGGCCTGCCCCGGGGTCCCAAGGTGACTGACAGCGCCCGGGCACTGCATCCGCAAGGGAGCCCAGCCCCGGGCACCACGGCACTCCTGTGGGGAAGCTGCCACTTCAACTCAGCCTCAGAGCGTCTGTCCCAGTCGGTGTCCCATCCAGTGCGTCCGTCCCCCCTCCTCCCCAACTCCCAACCCCTGTCTGTCTGTCTTCTGCCACCTCCAGGGAAGTGGTAGCGGCCCCGTGGAGCCACAGATGGCGCTAAGGGGCCTCGCTGCGGGCAAGGAGTAAAAGGCAGTCCACCCAGGCGACATTAGGAGGAGGCGGGGAGCAGGCGGAAAGCGGGGCCCTGGCGTAGCCGGCCAGTGGGGAGATGCTCCGGATGGGAGCAGCCCGGCAGCCTGGTTCGCGCTCACCATACAGGGCGGTACGCCGATCTTGTGGCGCCAGGAGCCTACTCCAGCATATATGGCCACAGCGGCTTGAACGCGCCCGATCTCCTCTGATCTGGGAAGCGGAGCAGGGTCGGGCCTGGTTAGTACGTGGATGGGGTCCGCCCCGGAATACCGGGTGCCCTAGGCTTTGGCCGGCCACTCGTTTTGCGGCCGCCCTGTCCCTAGTCCTTAGGGAGTGGCCCAGCGCGCCTAATAAACCCACGCCAGGGGTGGCGCTTGGGAGGCTGGAGGGTTAGGGGGAGAGGAATGGGTGGCGCCACACAGCACTACAATCTCGCTGCATCGGCCCCAGGCCACGCCCTTCGGCCCGGGCTCCCCTGCCCTCCGGCACCCCCTTCTTAGTCCCCTTCCCTCCCGCAAGCCCTCTGCCAGCAGCCTTTCGTCCCGCCCCCAACGCCCAAGCCCTGGTCTGTCTGCAGGCGCAGGCCTGCCTCGGACTTGGGCGGCTTTGTCCAGCCAAGGATGTGCTTGGCACCTCGGGACCCAGCCCAGGGGACGACTATCGCTCTGCCTGCACCTGGGCCCCGAGACAGAGACTCGGGGTGTCGCCGGACACCGGACCAAGGGGAAGGCCACCCGCCCCACCCCACCGGAAAGATCTGTCTCCGCTGGACAGCACCGCGACCCCTCCCCGCCCCCCTTTCATCTCCCAGGAGCGCCAGGCGTCCTCCCTTCCCACCTGCCTCGGTGGCCCCGCCCCCAGCACCAAAAGAGCTGGACAAAACGGCGAAAATAGGGAGCGCACGTGCCCTCGGGGTCCAGGAGAGACCACCACAGGGAAAAGCAGGAAGGTGGGCATGGACACAACCCACACAAGGAGGGTGCTTGGGGCTGCCCCTCTCCTCCCGCATGCCGGACCCCGGGGCTCGGAGCCCCGCTGCAATCCGCGGACCCTGCAGGCCTGCCCCTGGGTCCCACGGTGACTGACAGCGCCCGGGCACTGCATCCGCAACGGATCCCAGCCCCGGACACCACGGCACTCCTGTGGGGAAGCTGCCACTTCAACTCAGCCTCAGTGCCTCTGTCCCAGTCGGTGTCCCATCCTGTGCGTCCGTCCCCCCTCCTCCCCAACTCCGAACCCCTGTCTGTCTGTCTTCTGCCTCCTCCAGGGAAGTGGTAGCGGCCCCGTGGAGCCACAGATGGCGCTAAAAGGCCTCGCTGCGGGCAAGGAGTAAAAGGAAGTCCACCCAGGCGACGTTTGCAGGAGGCGGGGAGCAGGCGGGAGGCGGGGCCCTGGCAGAGCCGGCCAGCGGGGAGATGCTCCGGATGGGAGCAGCCCGGCAGCCTGGTTCGCGCTCACCACACAGGGCGGTACGCCGATCTTGTGGCGCCAGGAGCCTGCTCCCAGCGTCTAAAGCCACAGCGGCTTGAACGCGCCCGATCTCTCTGATCTGGGAAGCGGAGCAGGGTCGGGCCTGGTTAGTACGTGGATGGGGTCCGCCCCGGAACACCGGGTGCCCTAGGCTTTGGCCGGCCACTCGTTTTGCGGCCGCCCTGTCCCTAGTCCTTAGGGAGTGGCCCAGCGCGCCTAATAAACCCACGCCAGGGGTGGTGCTGGAAGGGCTGGAGGGTTAGGGGGAGAGGAATGGGTGGCGCCACACAGCACTACAATCTCGCTGCATCGGCCCCAGGCCACGCCCTTCGGCCCGGGCTCCCCCGCCCTCCGGCACCCCCTTCTTAGTCCCCTTCCCTCCCGCAAGCCCTCTGCCAGCAGCCTTTCGTCCCACCCCAACGCCCAAGCCCCGGTCTGTCTGCAGGCGCAGGCCTGCCTCGGACTTGGGCGTCTTTCTCCAGCCAAGGACGTCCTTGGCACCTCGGGACCCAGCCCAGGGGACGACTATCGCTCTGCCTGCACCTGGGCCCCGAGACAGAGACTCGGGGTGTCGCCGGACACCGGACCAAGGGGAAGGCCACCCGCCCCAACCCACCGGAAAGATCTGTCTCCGCTGGACAGCACCGCGACCCCTCCCCGCCCCCCTTTCATCTCCCAGGAGCGCCAGGCGCCCTCCCTTCCCGTCTGCCTCGGTGGCCCCGCCCCCAGCACCAAAAGAGCTGGACAAAACGGCGAAAATAGGGAGCGCACGTGCCCTCGGGTTCCAGGAGAGACCACCACAGGGAAAAGCAGGCAGGCGGGCATGCACACAACCCACACAAGGAGGGTGCCTGGGGCTGCCCCTCTCCTCCCGCATGCGGGACCCCGGGCGGGCTCGGAGCCCGGCGGCAATCCGCGGACCCTGGAGGCCTGCCCCGGGATCCCACGGTGACTGACAGCGCCCGGGCACTGCATCCGCAACGGATCCCAGCCCCGGGCACCACGGCACTCCTGTGGGGAAGCTGCCACTTCAACTCAGCCTCAGTGCCTCTGTCCCAGTCGGTGTCCCATCCTGTGCGTCCGTCCCCCCTCCTCCCCAACTCACAACCCCTGTCTGTCTGTCTTCTGCCACCTCCAGGGAAGTGGTAGCGGCCCCGTGGAGCCACAGATGGCGCTAAAAGGCCTCGCTGCGGGCAAGGAGTAAAAGGCAGTCCACCCAGGCGACATTAGGAGGAGGCGGGGAGCAGGCGGGAAGCGGGGCCCTGGCGGAGCCGGCCAGCGGGGAGATGCTCCGGATGGGAGCAGCCCGGCAGCCTGGTTTGCGCTCACCACACAGGGCGGTCCGCCGATCTTGTGGCGCCGGGAGCCTACTCCCAGCGTCTATGGGCACAGCGGCTTGAACGCGCCCGATCTCCTCTGATCTGGGAAGCGAAGCAGGGTCGGGCCTGGTTAGTACGTGGATGGGGTCCGCCCCGGAATACCGGGTGCCCTAGGCTTTGGCCCGCCACTCCTTTGGCGACCGCCCTGTCCCTAGTCCTTAGGGAGTGGCCCAGCGCGCCTAATAAACCCACGCCAGGGGTGGTGCTGGGGGCGCTGGAGGGCAGGGGGAGAGGAATGGGTGGCGCCACACAGCACTACAATCTCGCTGCATCGGCCCCAGGCCACGCCCTTCGGCCCGGGCTCCCCGCTTTCCGGCAACCCCTTCTTAGTACCCTTCCCTCTCGCAAGCCCTCTGCCAGCAGCCTGTCGTCCCACCCCAACGCCCAAGCCCCGGTCTGTCTGCAGGCGCAGGCCTGCCTAGGCCTTGGGCGGCTCTCTCCAGCCAAGGACGTGCTTGGCACCTCGGGACCCAGCCCAGGGGACGACTATCGCTCTGCCTGCACCTGGGCCCCGAGACAGAGACTCGGGGTGTCGCCGGACACCGGACCAAGGGGAAGGCCACCCGCCCCACCCCACCGGAAAGATCTGTCTCCGCTGGACAGCATCGCGACCCCTCCCCGCCCCCCTTTCATCTCAGAGGAGCGCCAGGCGCCCTCCCTTCCCGCCTGCCTCGGTGGCCCCGCCCCCAGCACCAAAAGAGCTGGACAAAACGGCGAAAATAGGGAGCGCACGTGCCCTCGGGTTCCAGGAGAGACCACCACAGGGAAAAGCAGGCAGGCGGGCATGCACACAACCCACACAGGGAGGGTGTCTGGGGCTGCCCCTCTCCTCCCGCCTGAGGGACCCCGGGGCTCGAAGCCCGGCTGCAATCCGCGGACCCTGGAGGCCTGCCCCGGGATCCCACGGTGACTGACAGCGCCCGGGCACTGCATCCGCAACGGAGCCCAGCCCCGGGCACCACGGCACTCCTGTGGGGAAGCTGCCACTTCAACTCAGCCTCAGAGCGTCTGTCCCAGTCGGTGTCCCATCCAGTGCGTCCGTCCCCCCTCCTCCCCAACTCCCAACCCCTGTCTGTCTGTCTTCTGCCACCTCCAGGGAAGTGGTAGCGGCCCCGTGGAGCCACAGATGGCGCTAAGGGGCCTCGCTGCGGGCAAGGAGTAAAAGGAAGTCCACCCAGGCGACGTTGGCAGGAGGCGGGGAGCAGGCGGGAGGCGGGGCCCTGGCGGAGCCGGCCAGCGGGGAGATGCTCCGGATGGGAGCAGCCCGGCAGCCTGGTTTGCGCTCACCACACAGGGCGGTCCGCCGATCTTGTGGCGCCGGGAGCCTACTCCAGCGTCTATGGCCACAGCGGCTTGAACGTGCCCGATCTCCTCTGATCTGGGAAGCGGAGCAGGGTCGGGCCTGGTTAGTACTTGGATGGGGTCCGCCCCGGAATACCGGGTGCCCTAGGCTTTGGCCCGCCACTCCTTTGGCGACCGCCCTGTCCCTAGTCCTTAGGGAGTGGCCCAGCGCGCCTAATAAACCCACGCCAGGGTTGGCGCTTGGGAGGCTGGAGGGTTAGGGGGAGAGGAATGGGTGGCGCCACACAGCACTACAATCTCGCTGCATCGGCCCCAGGCCACGCCTTCCAATACAAGTTGGCAGCAGGACTGGCCTCCCAGGAGCGGTGCTGAGCAAAGTGTTCCGTGGTGCATCCATGAGAAGCTGGGTTCTCATCTCTGCCAGTGTGTCATTAGTCCTGTGAAGATTGTAAGAACAAAGGCTTAGTATTTTATTTTTCCTTAATGAATTTCATTTTTTAATGTTGCCATAATGTAAGTGGAATTGCCCATGAAACGAACACTGAAAATATGTCAGGGCAGACCTACCAGGCACAAGGATAGGTTTCAAATTATCCTGAGCAAGCACATATGTTTCTAGGGGGATGCCAGACTAAGAAGAAATTCAAAGTAGGGAGGGGAGGAAACGGGCTATCAGTGACATTGACGGCTTCACAGATAATACTTGCTGCCTTCTGCAATGGCTGAACCAATAAGATTCTTGAGGATTGCCATGAGACATACATAGCAAACGAGTTTAGAATTTTTTTAAAAATCCCACCAAGATATTTTCAAGCCTTTGCAGTCACCGCCCTTGGGTAACGCCCTCATTACCCTGAGGACTGAGGTGTCATGTAGAACAACAGCCTCTGGGGGAGAAGGAGGGAGCCTGGTGGGTGACCCTACTGAACTGAAACCGCTCAGCAGGCGTGTAGCTTATAATATAACACTGTGACCAAGGCGCTGGGCGTGGGCTCTGCCCTTTCTGTCTTCCACACACCCCCTCAGGCTCACCACCTTATCTTTTTAGCCACTTCTTGGGTTATACTACCCTCACCCCTACGTTGTTAACCCTCTGCTGTATTTCACATGTATGCCTTTGTGGACATCATAAAGACTAGAAAGAAGAGCTTGTCTGAAAGCGACCTCCAGAGATAATAACACAGAGCACAATGGAGACAGTACATGTACCAAGTGCCAGAATATGCAGAGTACTTAACCCTTTGGGTTTAAGTTGTTATCTTATAATAAATAGTTACCTCACTAAAAACTATTTAGGGGAATTCTGACAAGAAATTTTATAATAAATAGCGATGTCTAAATCATAAAGCTTCAAAAACACTTTGCTTAAAGACTGGTAGATCAGATTAACTCTATGAAAACCGCGAGAAGGAAAAATACAGTCATGTAAAACCAAAAATGGGGAGAGATGCAAATGTCCTGAACTAACTAACATTTTAAAAGTAATTTATTCACTAACATCATTTTCGAAAATTATACTATTTAGTAAGTTTTCACTTCCTATTAATCTTGGGAATCTGCCTGGATAAAAATTGTACTTTAGAGGCAAATTAATTAGCTCGATTGATTTTCTCTGACCTTGTTTGGACTTACTTGTTTACTTGGTTTTCCAAAGATATTGTAAGTTTTAATTCCTCTAGGTAGCGGCGCTTACATTCTTCCAATTCTATTTTAAAAGAAGTTTTCACTTTGGAGAGTCCAGATTCCAGACTTTTAATTCTGACTTCCGTGTCACTTATGGAAGCGCCATCATGGTCATTTGACAGGTCTACATTTTCTTGAGATGCTGCTTGTTCCTAAAGCCAACGGAAAGGATACATTTTAAAAATAGTTATACACTGAATAATTACAGTCTATTTGTATTCTTTAGTTTTAAGTCAATGACTTGTAGGGCAATTTAAATGTGGAGAAAGCTGAACTTTAAAATATTTATCATCAATATGGAATGAAATAAATCTGAATCATGACAATATTTTGAATCATCTCATCTGACTATTTCAATAAGAGAATCAATTTTAAATTTTAAAAATTGAACTATATGACTTAATACTCTAAAAGTATGGTGTAAATTTAAAATCACAGTTTGTCTTTATTTCGTAATAGTCTCGTTTTATATCAACTGGTCTTTAAAATGATTTTCCAGAAAGAGCGATTCTCAAAGATCAACTGAGTGATAATAATGATGGGAACTGAAACATTAAAAAGGAGAAGCAAATACCACCTTAGTTCCAGAAATCTAAAAAATAAAATAAATAAATAAAAAATAGCTCCTGTTAAGGGGAGTAGAAGAATCACATACAATATGTATATCTAAAATGTAATTTGCAGCAAAATGATTTAAGGCACGTTAAAAATCAATGAATTAGCCTGTAAAAGTAGATTTAAAAATTTTTTCTACTACATCCCGTCTTGCTCAGTCTTTAATATCCCAGAATTTATAGTGTTCTGCTTCACTCTTTTCTACCACATTCGTGACTATATGAATTTTGAGGTTTACTAATTTTTATCTCCACTTCTTTTTATTCTCGTTTTTCACATGACTTTTGTATTCCTTTCATAGATAATAACTCCTGTTTAAGATTGATTGTCTTCAACAAGAGGTAGACACCTTTAAAAAAAAAAAACTTTTTAAAACAAAATATTTTTTTTGAAATTGGGAACAGTGTTTTTTCTAGGACACATCAGCTCCATGTCAAGTAATTGTTTCGAATCTAGTTCTGGGATGCGCAGCTCAGCTCCAAGTCAAATCGTTCTCTTTAATCTACTAGTTCTCTTCAATCTACTAGTTCACTCAACAGCTCACTGACCCATGCGGGAATCGAACCGGCAACCCTGGTGTTATGAGCATTGCACTCTAACCACTGAACCAACCGGCCGGCCGGCCACCGGGGGCTCAGCTCCAAGCTCCAGCCATTGTTTTCAATCTAGTTGTGGAGGGTGTAGCTAACTGGTCCATGTGGGAATCGACCCAGCTACCTTGGTTATTACCAAGGATTGGAACCAGCACGATGCTGTAACCATTGATCCAACTGGCCACCCCACAGATGGAGACATTCTGAAGATGCAGTTTCCAGTTTTGCTGTGAGATCATCATTCAGAATGAGTAAGATAGTATAATTTGGTTATGAAGGAAGTTGACTGAGAATAGTCTAACCTCAAACCAGTATGAAATTTTGAAATAAACTCAGTTGCAATAAAATATCATCGATACTGTAGTAGAGTCTTAGAATGTGGAAACTGAGTTACTCAGAATGAAGAACAAAGATAAAAGTACCAGGAGTCTCAAAAATGCATCCTTTATTGTCATCGACTTTGCCACACAACTTCTGCACTTGATTTTCTACTATTTCCTCAATGATTGTTTCATGCTTTTCTTCTGTAAAATGACTAAAAGTCACCTCTGAGTTGATAGTCTCTCACCTGTTCCCCATTTTAACTCTCCATAATTTCTTAAGAAGTTGTAGGGAGTTACAAGTAACTCATCTTGAGTTACTTAGGCCTCCGTCAGCTACAAATGTTTCATGGTAAATTGAATTGCTTTCAAGAAGAAATGATTCCCAAAGTTAAGGAGAAATCACATCTCACACTGTGAATGTTTAGTGAGATGATCGCTACATGTTTTTCAACAACAAAAAAGTGTCTTAATTCGATATGCTATCTTGTAATCCTCTCTTACTTTCCACGATATACGAGAACATCCTAAACAGCAATAATAACAACAACAAATCTGCTGGAATTTCAGTGATACTGAGTTGGGTAGAACTACTTTCCTGTAGATACAATGCTCATTTGGTAAGATGAGGTGAGTGGATGGATGTAGTGTTTTTAAAACATGGCTACAAATTCTTGACATTTCTCCGTGAAATTCCCTCCCTTTTAACATGTGCTGGCTGTAGTAAGTAACTGGATTCTAGTGCATGGAATAGGGCAGAACTGCTGTGAGAGTGCTATGCCTGCGGCAGAAAATGTGACACAGCTTCCATCTGACTCTCTCGGGAAGGTCGCCCTGCGAAACCAGCCACCATGTTGTGCAGAATGAAGAAGCCCAGGACACACAGTGAGGCCTCCTACAGATGTTCGCGCTGAGACGGCCCCAGCGGACGTCCCGGCCAAAACCCCGCTTCAACTGCTACACGTGTGTGTAACAGCCTTTAGATGATTCTCATTCGCAGCTTCATGGCAACGCAGCTGATGCCAAGTGGAAAAGAAATGAGCTGGTCTCACTGAGCTTCACTCAACTGCATCACTGGTGAACAAAACAGATGCTGTTTTGAGCCACTAGCTTTTGAGTTGGTTTCTTGAGCAGCAATGAACAACTGGCATTGATACTGATATTCAAAATGGTGTGAGGCCACAAAGAATAGCAATCTAAAACCTGTAGGAGTGCCTTTCCTCCAGGAGGTAGGTGGAACCCGAAAGGATGTGGAGAAGAGTGAGAATAACAACCACAAGGGCCTCCAAGAGACGGTTATTGGGGGCTTGCGGGCCCCTAAAGAGGCTGGCGTCAAGGACTTCTCAGCTAGTGAAGAAATTGAGTCTGAAATCTGGATGAAAGGGGACTCTTGCTGTGAAGTCACCAAGTAAAATCCATGAGATACATGAGCTAAGGAAAGACTGTGAACTGTAAAGGAACCAGGACTTATTGTGTTCAAATGGGTTTCCCATTTACAGCCTCTCCCACATGCCCTGTTGTCAAATCATGCTAAAATAAAGAAATGGCTTCTGAGTGGAGATCAAATTCGCTGTGCTCCCAGGAAGACTGATCTACGGATGAGGACAAGACTGTAAAGCCTTCCTCAAGACTTCGAAAGAGTTAAGGTGGGGCCTTAAATTCCTGGAAGGCTCTTCGGAGGAAAAGAATTTTAAAGGCATGGTCCTACAACAGCTACAGGAAGCCCAAGAGCTTATCTCAAAACGATTTATGATGGTGGCTTTTCTAATGGCACGAACCCCAATAAACTCTCACGCAACTCCAAGTTTTTAGGATAATCAAGTAGCCAAAAACCACCTTGTTACCTTGGACTAATAAAAACCAAGAGAGTGAAAAACAAAAGGAGGCCTGTGGGTGTTGGACATTTGGGTGGAGGAATGACGCTGAGGGAAGAGCTGCAAGCACAGGTCATTTCTTATGAAAAGGACAGAACAAAGAGCTCACAGGGGACAGCAAAGGGCCATGGAGCAGCATTGGCATGGTGTGGGGACAAAGCCCCAAAAAGCAGTTTCCAGGCTCTCGGCCTCACATAGAAAGGTGCTGGCTCGGGTAGTAAATGGCCATCAACTGTGATCAGATGGCCAGCAGCTGTGGCTAGTTGGCCGTCAGCTGTAACCCGTAAGCCATTGGCCACTAATATAACTGCTGTGGCTACGCTAGCAGAAAGAATGGGGGCTACCAAGAAGATGGCGGCTGGCAAGCGCGGACTGCTGTTAGGCAGATTATGTAGATCCTGCTTCCTGTGTCTCCAGCCCAGCCGCCAGCGAGAATATATTGGTTTGACTTCCGTATCTATGGCTCCATGGGTGTTCCTTTTTGGCCTTACCGTGTCCTGCGTTCTTATGGGGGGGAATGGGAGCTGAGACCCCGCCGTACGCCCCGCATGACAAATGGTGCAGCGAGCAGGGTCCCCCGCAGGACACCTGGTTAGGACTAAGTCCTAATCAAAGAACGGACAGCACACATCAGGCTGTATTTCAGAATTGCCATGGACTAATGTGCCTTCCACTTTCCATTTCTGCAGGGGAAATTTCAGCAGTCGAGCAGAATGTTGGGTGTGTGGGTGGTAGATAACGTGTCTCTTCCTTTCTCATGTTTTCATATTGAAAGGTATTGTCCTTCAAGGGGCTTTATCCTAGAAACCAAAACCCAGGCCCTTCATCACCATTTGCACCAGACTAAAATGGTAAAATCTTAGACTCAAACCTGAGCCTGATGCCATAAAATTGAGACTTGTGGTGAGTATTGTATAGGGATGAGTGTATTTTCCATGTGGGAGGAATATAAAGAATTGTGGCCAGTGGATAGATAGCTGGTTTTTAAATGTGTCCGTAAATTTTGAAATATTCATTGCATAAAAACAGTAGAATATGGGTCAACATTAGTGACTTGCTCCTAATGAACAGAGTATGTTGAAAGAGATTCCGTGTGAATTCCAAGACTCCTTGGTACAAAGGGCAACACAGCTCCTGTTGGTTATGTCTCTGAGGATCTGAATCTGGGAATCCAGCCCCGTGTTGTGGGGAGGCTTGGGCCACAATGCGAGCTGGGTGTTCAGGTGTAGGTGTTCCTGCCGTCTGCCCCAGCTAGAGTGCCAACCAACAGTAGGCACCAACAACCGGACACGTTGCTGAACAAACTTTCAAATGATTCCAGCCTCCAGCCATCGAGCTGCCCCAATTGAAGCTGAGGGGAACGGAGACAAATGGCCCTGGCCACACTCTTCTTAAGTATGGATTTGTGAACCAAACAACTGTTGTTTATTTCAGCCACACCACTGGGGAATTAAGGAAAAAATAGACACACCTTCTGGATTAAAAAAAAAGAGATAATAAGAAACATAGCTTATATAGTATAAATTACAGATATCTTCTTTTATTGCACTTTGCTGTATTGTGTTTTGCAACTATGTTTTACGAATTGAAAGCTTTTGACAATCATGCATTCACCGAGTGTATGAACAGCACTTTTCCGACCCAGTTGGAGTATGTTTGGCAGTTTTTAGCAATGAAGTACTTTTTGATTAAGGTATGTACACTGTTTGTTTACACATAATGTTACCACACACTTAATAGACTACAGACTAGTGTAAAATAAATTTATATGCACAATTCTTGTGATTCACTTTATTGGGTTACTAGCTGTATTGCTGTGGTTGGAACCAAATCTGCAACATCTCCGAGGTATGCCTTTAGTCTCCTTTATAGTGGAATCTAAGTAATGTGGAGATTGACTTATTAATGACACACAATGCTAATGAGAAGAAGCAGTGAATACAACGAAGACACAAGAAGTATCTCAAGGGTTCCCTTCAACGACAGCTAGGCAGGTAGGCATCTTTAGAAGCTTCCCTCAACATTCGGGATAAGGAAGGCTGGCCAGGAGACATGTGATTTGTAGTATGATAGTTGTAAAACTAGAAATAGCCAGTTAATAACCAAAATCAAACCTTTTTCCTGATTTCCATTCCCTAAAACTCTAAAAGAGATAGGCAGCTTTCAATATTTATTCATCAATCTAGTACTCAATCTTCACCTCCTTTTCCTCGGTGAGGAAATAGAGAGCATTATGGAATCATTTTTAAATCAGTAGTAAAACAATCATAGTGTCCTCTGTCACTATTTAAATACAATTTCTCCTTTACCGTACTTCAAGCTTGTTTGTATGGGAAGGGAAGACCATGTCTTCTGTATCTTATACCGAAATGCTTCTCCGTATCACACAAATAGGCTTTGACATTTTGTAATTCACATCACTAATCTATTATTTGTTTCTGATTGATCGATTTCTTCCTGAATTTTAACAGCTGTACTCTTGAAATGTTTTTTTTGGATGGGATGAAATATTTACTCCATTAATTATCTATGAAGCTAAAGGTACAACTACGCATCTCTATGTGTTTCTCCGAATGTAGGATCTATGCCAAGAACAAGATTGGCACCAGTGTTTTAGAAAAGAACCGGGTCAAACAGAATCTACTTTTCAATTGCAAGATGATGGATTAGAGAGCTTTCTAAAAAGGAGAGCAGACGGTCCAGGTTTCATCTTCTCCTTCCTAGACAGTGAAATCTACGCAAGATGCTATGGATTAGGAGATAGACAAAATGAAGAAAGTGGTCCACCAAGTATCAGATCCTATTACTGACATTTGATGGAAATGGGAGTGAAAGGGAGGCACTGGGTTAAAGATTAATGTTTTGAATGAAGAAAACAAAAGGAACGAGTCGACTTTGTAAGCCTAATATCCCATCATGTCATAAGGTCACCGACGCATAAGCAGGCCACAGGCTCCATCCAGAAGCAAAACATCTCCACAGAAGTGGAATTGAAGATACTCCACTGCACTGACATTTTATTATTCCATAAGATATCCAGTAATATGCAAGATGACTGGGAAAGAGTTCTCATAACATTTGATTTGGTAATGGCGTAAGGACAGATCTATAGATCAATGAATGAAAATTAAGGGTCCAGAAATTAACCTCATATGTAGAGTCGAGTGATTTTTGACAAGGGTGCCAAAAAATCCAATTGGATGTGAATAGTCTTTTGAACAAATGATACTGGATCAACTGGATATCCACATGCAAAAGAAAAAATTAGAGCTCTACATCATACCATTATAAAAATTATCTCAAAATGTAAGAGCTAAAATTAGAAAAGCTTAGAAGAAAGCATAGGTATACGTCTTCATGAAAGAGTTCTAATTGTGTTTAAGAACAATAAATTAACTGGAGTGCATTAAAATAAAATAGTTCTGTGCTTTGAAGGACACCATTGAAAGACTAAAAAGGCAAGCTAATGAAAGGGAGAAATATTTGAAAATCTTATGTGATAAGAGAGTTTTATCCAGGATATATAAAGAACTCTTACAATTCAACAAGAAAGAGACAATCCAATTTTAAAAGGGCAAAGGAATTGAATAAACAGTTTTTCAAAGAAGATATACAAATGGATAATAAGCATGTGAAAAGATTGCTCAGCATCATTAGTGATCAGGAAAAACTACATCAAAACCACAATATGGAGCAGAGAGTTCACCAGTGGTTCCCTAGGGCTAGGAAGAGTGGGAAGGGCAGACTGGCACACGCTGAAGGCTAACAGTACACGGATACTTTCCAGGGTGATGAAAATGTTGTAAGACTGATTGCGATGATGACTGCATAAAGCTTTGAATACACTAAAAGCCACTGCACTGCATACTTTAAATGATGGAACTGCATGCTATGTTCATTACATCTCAATGAAGATTGGAGCCAGTGCTTTGGGGTCATGCAACGGTGTCCTTCTTGGCTTTAGATCACTAGCCAGGGTTGAGACAAAGGAGAGGTAACAGTATGCCCTTTTATAGAAAAATGATATAGAAAATAAGCTATCTTTTTCACTGCTTGAGTCTGTAAAATTAAGGGAGAAATCTATATTGTACTGCTTAAAGCATTGAGTGGTTTGTATTTCCCCAAATTAAGTGATTTCTGGGTCCCAAACGGATTACAAATTACCTTCTGTTTTAACCTAGTCATCTGAATAGCCATTTCAGATTGATTGGGTTCTAAATCTCCAAGGAAACTAACCTCTCCATTTTGACTGTCATGTAGCATCCTTGTATTCTGAAAGAGGGTCTTCAGTCTGCAGAATTGTAGAAAACGAGTAAGTCAAATTCTTTAAGAGTAAATGTTTAGTAATTATTTAAAGAGATGATATGTCTATCATACAAAATAAACAAATCTATAAATTATGATCCTCTCCTATTTGTTCCAGTATAATAGTTTGAAAGCAAACTAATTAAATTATAATCTTAGGTAAGTAACAAAACAATTGTGATACATATGATACAGACTTAATATTGTAACAATGTATGGTTCTTATAATTAAAGTATTATTAATATCTACTTGAGATTGTTAGTATCAAACATTAACCTATTATTAAATATCAGCTATAAACCAGAGATCAGTATCCAAGCTGAAGAAGGAAAGTATAATACATGTGGGTGTTTTGAAAAGACACAAAAATACCATTCGGTGCCTACTGACCACAGTCTACCAGAAGAAAAGAAAGTAGGTACCAACAAGAGATCATTCAAAATAGAAAGAGAAACCGGAAAGAAAAATCTGAAGTCTGAGTGGAGGGGAAAGAAAAGGGGCAGGGCTTTAGAAGAAAGGAAATTGGAGAGATAATGTGTCACAGTCTCTTCGAGTCTGTTTTACGAAGAGATCTTTGCTAGCACAAAGTTAACAAAATGAGAAGAATACAAAACAATGCAGAGAAAGACAGTGACATGGGAGAAAAAACACTGAGGAGAATCAGAGAAAAAACTTCATTCAGTAAGCAGCAAGTAAACAGAAAGCAAGCCACGCGTGGGCTTCCCAGACGTTGGGAAAGATTCCATTATTATCTGAGTGAGATGATTACTCATCTCATTCTTCTTTACGTTATACATATGGTTTGGTATGTATGACATATTTTATAACTGAAAAAAAAGTAGAAAGAACATAGAAGCCAAATCAATAACAATTCTGATGTTGTTACACAATACCACAGATAGGTTTTTAGACATTAAACTGTTAGAATGCCAAAAGGAAGAACACTACTAAAAGAAGGAAAGATTACCAAAGAGAGCACAGACATCCTGCAGAAATAAAGATTCAAGGGAGACCAGGAAGAGTGCAATTGACAGTATATGCAAAAGACACTGTCATTATAGTTTTAGGAATCATTCAAGAGTAGGTATAATATTTTGGCATTCACACAAGTTTGTGCTGTGAGTTTCTGATGTAAATTCTTAAGTAGGATAACTTGGTTAATTATGAAAATTACAGGTATGAAATACATTTGTACTTAGGTTTTCATAAAGTAAGAATTATAATTAAATAGTAATTAATGGTTGACATGATCTGAAATATTAAAACCTTACCTGGTAACCTCTGTCTCTAATTCATCATTTTTCTTCTTTTGTTGATTCAAATTATATTGCAGAGATTCTAACTTCTCATAGTACTTTAATTGTTCCATTTCATCCTCAGACTTTGAAAAACATTTTTAAAGAAAGTTAATTTTAAAAATCTAGAGACTCACTCTTCTTTCTTTAAAATATGATTCCTCATGAGCTCACGAGTAATATGTGTACACAGGTGTATAAAATGTAGTTATAGACCTGAAGCCAATAAGGACAGAGTTCAAAAACAATGACATTTCTTAAAACAGCTGAAATGGATTTTACAGTGTCATCATTGGTTTCCTGGAATTTAAATTGCCAAACTTTCTTAAAAACAGAGGCTTTTACATGTAAAAATACTAAGTGTTAAAGAATAGATTTAAATAGTGGTTCTATTTACATTTTAGTTTCAAGAAATGCTCCCAGAGACATTTTCATCAACATTTCAAGATTTTACAGGGTTTATGGAATCACATTTTCATACGATAATCTTTGAAAACTTCCTGTGCAGTCCCCCTTACATTGTGATAATCTGACATGAGCATCAGATGAAGACTCTCATTCTCTGTAAGCGTTCTTCCATAGGTTTCAATTTCTCCTTTTCTAATAAATATTTTTCTCTTTAAAGTTTATCTTCTCTATATTATATAAAAACATAACTTTTTCTTGATTCCTGTAACTTTTTCTGTCATCCTGTTTTTCTCCTTAGACTCTAACCCTCTTTAATATGTGGTCTCATCCCCAGGTCCATATTTTCGCCACTTATTCTCTTCTTTTACATAAGAATCAGACTTTCTGTCCTTATAAGTGCACTAAAACATTTTTTCAGGGGCATCTCTTTCTTTAGTCCTTATCCTGCTTTACTTCTTAGCAGCAACTGATAAGGATGCCCACACCCTTTCTATGATCTTCTCAGCCCAACTCATTTCTAAACAGCAGCCCTGATGGTCAGTACTTGACCCTTTTCTATTCCTCTTTTTAAATGCTCTCAGTTCCTTACATCCCAGTGCTTCAAACCACATTCCCTCATCTACAGTTGCAGCCTTCACCCCTTTACTGAGATCTTCTGTACTTTCCTTTTTCCCCTGGAGCTCCTCATAGACAGTGTCCCTCAACCACACACTCATAAACCATGACTTGCTGTGGATCAGCTCATCTTGTACATTTTATGGGGATTCTTATCACTGTGACTGTGAGCATAGTGTTATTTTTGGATCTTGGCAGCTCCTCACCCTTAGGATGTTGACCAGCATACTTTGTCCTGTTTTTCTCTCAGAATGCATAAGTTTTTCATAAGCTTCACATTATCCACTATTCGCCTTTCCATTTTTGTTTGCTCTATTGAATAACTTCCTGTTCCTTGGGACCTGACCTGACCTATGGTAGTGTTCTGAAATTCCTTTCACAAGTACACTCCACTATCTTGTTTGAAGGCTTAAGTCAGTTGCAGCTATCCTTTCTTCCCAGTCCAGATGCTTCCTCTCAACATTGTGTGAATCAAATATCTTAACTCAGGTAATATCTCACGTGGGGGGAATCATGAGACGAGAGTCTTCTAGAGAAGTGAGGGCTATTGATTGAATTCGTTGAAACCTGTCATTATAAATCTTATGATATACAGGGTAGACCTTATGGTGGCTGATAATTCTGTTGAGATCTAACTACTTCCCCTAGGAATCTATAGTCCTTCATTATTTTGGTATAAGCTTAATCAGTTTTAGGTGTGCTTACAAATTTTTCAATTTTTTGACATTCAATATTATTTTATATTAATTTATATAAAATGTTATTTTATAGTATTTCATATTAATTTCAGGTGTACAGCATAGTAATTAGAATTTACGTAATTTAAGAAGTGATCCCCCTGACTCATTTTGTACCCACTTGGCACTATAGTTAGTTATTGTCATAGTATTAACTATATTCCCTATGCTTTACATTACATCCCCGTGACTATTTAGTAACTACCAATTTGTACTTTTTAATCCCTTCACCTTTTTTACCCTGCTCCGAACTCCCCTCCCATCTAGTACTCACCTGACACCATGCATCGTGATTACAATATTATTGACTATATTCCTTATTCTATACCCTACATCCCCATGACCACTTTGTAAAAACCAATTTGTACTTCTTAGTCCCTCCCCTTTTCACTCATTTCCCAAACCCCCTTCCAGCTGGCAACCAACAAAATGTTCTTTGTATCTATGAGTTTGTTTTAGTTTGTTTCTTTTGTTCTTAAATTCCACGTATAAGCAAAATCACATTGCATATTTGTCTGTCTGACACACTTCACTCAGCACAGTTCCCTCCTAGTCCATCTATGCCGCAGCAGATGGCAAGAACCCATTTCCTTCCATGGAATATTCCCCGAGCAATATTCCATTGTAAACACATACCATCTCTCCTTTTCCATTTATCCATTGATAGACATCCAAGCATCATGCGCATGTTGGTCATTGTAAAGAATGCTACAGTGAACATATGGATGTACAAGTCACCTCGAATTGGCGTTTTTTGTTTTCTTTGGATAAATACTCTGAAATGGGATATCTGGGTCATTCTTTGACTCTTGTGATAGCCTTTGTTTAAAAGTCTATATGGTATGATATAAGTATTGCTCCCACAGCTCTTTAAAAATTATTTTATTTTCATGAAATATCTGTTTCCATCCCTTTATTTTCAGTCTCTGTGTCTTTTGATCTGAAGCGAGTTTCTTGTATGGAGCATATGTAAGGATCTTATTTTCTTATCCTTTGAGCCACCCCGTGTTTTGATTGGAGCATTTATTTATTTATTTATTTTTTTAAATAGTTTTTATTTTATTTTATTTTTACATCCCTCACACCGTGAACCCCCCTCCCCCCATTGATTGGAGCATTTGATCCATTTACACATAAAGTAATTATTGACAGATATGTAGTTACCCGCATGTTATTAATGATATTTTTGCTCTTTCCTTTTTGTGTATTTTAAAGAAGTCCCCCTAATATTCCTTGTAATACTGGTTTGGTGCTGATGAATTCCTTTAGTTTTTGTTCTCCAGGAAGTTCTTTATCTGTCCTATGATACTAAATGATAGCTTTGCTGGGTAGAGAAATCTTAGCTGTAGGAGAGTCTTTCATCACTTTGAATGTTTCGTGCCCTCCCGTCTGGCCTGCAAAATTATTGTTGAGAAATCAGCTGATAGTCTTATGGGTGCTCCCTTTTACGTTACTAACTGCTTTTTCCTTGTTGGGTGCCCTCTTATAGGTTACTAACTGTTTTTTTTTTTTTTTTTTTTTGCTGTTTTTAAAATTCTTTATTTACTTATAAACTTTGGCATTTTAATTATGTTGTATCTTGGTATGGGCCTGTTTGGGCTCATCTTCTTTGAGACTCTGTGATTTCTCGGCTTATATGTCCATTTCCTTCACCAATTTAGGGAAGTTTTCAGTCATTATACCTTCAAGTACAGGTTGAATTCCTTCATATCTTTTTTCTTCTTGTAGTACCCCATATGATGAGAATGTTGGTATGCTTGACATTGTCCCCGAGGTCCCTTAAACGATCCTCATTTTTTGAATTATTTTTACTGTTCTGATTGGGTATTCTCTGCTACCATATCTTTTAAATCATTGATTCGATCCTCTATTTTATCTAATCAGCTTTTCATTCCCTCTAAGACATTTGCTTTTTCAGTTATTTTATTCTTTACTTATGACTGATTCATTTTTATGTTTTCTATTTTCATTTTTATGTTTCCTATATCTTAGTTGAAGTTCTCCTTGAGATCACTGAGCATCCTTATAACCAGTGTTTTGAACTCTGCATCTGATAGATTGCTTGTCTCTATCTTGCTCAATATTTTTCTGGAAGTTTGTTCTGTTCTTTTATTTGGCATGTTTCTTTGACTCCCCATGTTGGCTTCTTCCTTGTGATCGTTTCTGTGTATGAGGTAGGACGGCTGTGTCTCCCAGGACTATTTGAGTGGCCTTAGATAGTAGGTGTCCTGTGGGGCCCCGTGGCACAGTCTACTTGTTAACCAGAGCCGGGTGCTGCAGGTGTGCCCCTTGTGTGAGTTCTCTGTGCTCTCCTGTTGTAGTTCAGCCTCTGTTGCTCTTTGTATGTCAATGGGAGGTATTGATGCTCAGGCTGATTGGTTGTGTGGACTGACCATGACTACAGTGGAAGAGCTGTTTTGGCACGGGCTGCCTCTATAGAGCAGGATTTGCTTTAGCAGGGCACTGGTGTCTGCCCTGTGTGCACTTTGGTTGTGTCTTCCTTGGTGGCATCCAGGTGATGCTCCAGCTCTGTTCAAGGATGATCACCAGTTGTGTTAGCCCTAGGGACTCCTGTCAGTGGCCCAGCTACAGGCCAAGACCAGCCGCAGCCTGTGTCCTGTCTGGGGCCAACTATCTTGACCACAAAGCAGGACACAGATGGCTGCCACCTGCACTGGGTTCAGAGGTACCTCAAGAGTTCCAGTTGCGAACCACAGCCAGCTGCCACTAGTGCCATCTTGGGTCTGCACAGCAAGAAGTAAAGGACAGCTGAAGCCACATAACGCTTGTTTGAGTTTTGTGAACCGTTGAGAGATTTTAGGTAAGCCTGCAGCATGAGCCAAGACAGGATTTTTTTTTGGAAAAGGCACTGAAAGCAGCTTGGGTTGGCTCTCAAGTTGGGTGGGGCAGGTTCTCAGGGAATCACCAGGGTGGGGTGGACAGTGTTAGCCAGGTTGATGTAGACTCAAGAGATGGCGGCCATCTGTGTCTCACACTGCGATGGGTGATGGAGCAGTACAGAAACAAAGGATTCTACAAGCACCTCTGTGTGGGAGAAAGCTCCCTTCCAGCCATCACCCTAAAACCAGAAAACTTAGTTCCTGCCCTTATATCCCTGACATCTTTTGAACTACTGCCCAGTGTTGGAGTTCGGGGCAAACGAATCTGTCAGTTAGTAAGCCCATTCCAAGCCCTATAAGAGAATCAACTGGGACTCTAGCCACGCTTCATCTCTCCCAGCCAGAATGACCAATGGTTTCCACAGCCAGAAGCTATAGGGACATCTCTCTCTAGCACTGGAATCCTGGGTTAGGATGCCTGGTGTGGAGCTGGGTCCCCTCGCACCCCAGGTGGACCTCCACAACCAAGATATCCCTCTAGACTTTTAACAGTCACACAGGGGTCTGGCGTCAGCTTGTTCTTTTTTTCTGCCCCTCCTACCAGTCTCGAGGTGACTTCTTCTGTATGTCCTTAGAAGTAGGACGACTTTGGTTGAGCTAGACTTCAGGTGATGCTCAGTGATGATTGTTCTGTAGTTTAGTTGTAATTTTGATGTGGTCGTGAGAGGAGGCAAGCATGGCATTTACTTACTCTGCCATCTTGACCACAAATCCCCAATTTTTCAATTTTTGATACCTTAATATAATAGATTTCTCTATAAAACTGTGATGTGACAACTCATGGAACTCACATTCATGTAAGACTCCTTATCAACACATTATCATGTCACTCCTATGAAAAGTATGCTAACATAATGTGACTTAATTGACAAGAAGTCTAGACAAAAATTTTTTTCAAAGTTTCTTTGGCCACAAGAAGGACCATCAGCACAATCTTCTGTTTCCCTTGATGGGCATGTCTGTTTAATGAAATTGCTTAGACCTGGCTACTGTGACTGAAAGACACCAGCTGGAAAGTACATCTACGTCAATGGTCCACCTCGGGTCACAATGCGATCTTATGATGGGAAATCCTAGGGAGCCTCTCCTACAGAGGACAGGAGGATGGCAGGGGAATGTTGTTCTGCTTAGGAAATAGTGATATGGTTTTCACTGTCCATCAGGAAATTGTCATCCTGGATGACACATCAATCTTTTCTGACATCAAACTGTTAAATCTTTAAAGGCGTACGATTAACTCAAGTGAAGGGAAAAAGATTAGTTTCTAAACTTGTAAAGCTAGAAGCACTATGTTACTATGTAAGGCCTTACTTGGGCATTCATTTCTACTTTTACACTGGCATCTCTTTTCTTTTTAAAAATCCAACAAAGAGAAAAGTATATTCTTTTCGGGAAACATTTGCACAATGATCCAGTATTCGTGAATGACGAAGAAAACAAATTAGAACATTAAAAGTAATTCATTCTCGAGACCGAAAAAAATGGCGGCGTGAGGTGAGCCTCTGTAACGCTCCCCTGGAATTTACAACGAATCAGACAACAATAACTCCACAAAGGACTCCTTGCACAGCAGACAGGCAAGACGAAGAGGCCCACTACTGAATTCACCTCCAGGTGGGTGAATCGCGCGAGCGGGGGAGGAGGGAGAGGAGAAGTGCGGACGCAGGATGCAGACCTAGCTCAGTGCTCGGAGCCCGCTGCTCCCGGATCTTCCGCAGCTGCGGGAGAGGGAAGGACTCGGACTGCTAGGGCTCCGCTTACGGCCCACAGGGCTGAGGGGGCAGCATACAAAACCGCTGAACACAACGCTCGCTCACGGCAGACCTTGGAGCAAAGACTGAGGGAAGAGGGCTGAAATCGATGGTTTAAGCCCTCACTGCCGAGCGGAGAACGGAAGCCCTAGACACGGAGACTAGCCGCCCCCTCCCTACCCTCCCAGAGCTCGCCCTGCCCCCACCTGCCCGGTGCTAAAGCGATAAAGTAGCAGTGTCGGATCAAAGGACAGAATATTTGCTGCTCTGAGAACTGTGGACCGCAGACACAGATTCGCAGCTCAACTAGTTCCGGCAAAGGGGAGGGAGCTGTGGAAGCAGGACTGGCTGTGGTGATGGTCGCCGCCATTGCTCTGGGCCACCTCTCACAACTCACCCCGCCCCTGGCCCCACCTATCTGGGCGGATCCCTGCAGGAGTAAACAGAACTGCTGAAACATACGGGCTCTGAATCTGGTGCAGAAAGAGCTTTGGAACTTCAAAACCTCTTCGCATACCTATCAACCTGTTGCAGAAGCCACTCCTGTAGATGTCTAGGAAGAGAAATAGTAAATCAGTGATTGCCATGAATAACCAAGGCAACAAGATAGCTCAGAAAGAAAGTGAAAAGTCTCCAGAAAAGGAACTTAGAGATATGGACCTTTGTGATTTAAATGACAGAGAATTCAAGATTGCAATTCTGAAAAAACTGAACGAGATGCAAGAAAACACAGAAAGGCAATTTAATGAACTCAGAAACACAATCAAAGAACACCATGAGCATTTTACAAAAGAGATTGAAATCTTGAAAAAGAACCAAATAGAATTTCTGGAGATTAAGAACTCAATAGAAGAAATTAACAATAAAATATCCAGCCTAGGTAGTAGATTTGACCAGATAAAGGAAAGAATCAGTGACATCGAAGATAGGAACCTGGAATTTACACAGAGGGAAGAAGGAAGAGACTTGAGACTTAAAAGAAATGAAAGAACTCTACAAGAACTTTCTGACTCCATCAGAAAGAGCAATATAAGAATAATGGGCATACCAGAAGGAGAAGAAAGAGGGAAGGGAACAGAGAATATATTCAAACAAATCGTCGATGAGAACTTCCCAAACTTGTGGAAAGAATTGGATCCTCGAATCCAAGAAGCAAATAGAACACCTAATTACCTCAATCCCAACAGGCCTTCTCCAAGGCACTTGTATTGAAGCTGTCTAAAATCAATGACAAAGAAAGAATCCTCAAGGCAGCCAGGGAAAAGAAGACGGTAACTTACAAAGGAAAGCCCAGTAGATTATCATCAGATTTTTCAGCAGAAACTCTACAAGCTAGGAGGGAATGGAACCAAATATTCAAAATATCCAAAGAGAAATCATGAGCCAAGAATAATATATCCAGTAAAGATCTCCTTTAGATATGAAGGAGGAATAAAGACCTTTCCAGATATCCAGAAGCTGAGGGAATTTTCTAATACACGACCTGCACTACAAGAAATACTAAAGGAGGCTATTAGACCACCATCAACAGGGACAACTTGTGGCAACCGAAACATAAAAAGGGGGAGCGTAAAGGCCTGAACTGGAATATGGGAATAGAGAAAGTAAGCGTACTGAAGAAACTGGAATACTCTAAATACTGGAATACTCAAACTTTCTTTTACATAAACTCAAGGGTAACCACTCAAAAAATATCCAAATCTGAAATATATACTGTAATAAAAGAAGAAACAGAGGGAAACATCATAGAATACCACCACACAGAAAAAACAGACAACAACAAAAAGGCAAAGAAACAATGGAGACACAGCCTTACCAGTAAACTAAAGACAGAATGACAGGAAATCCTCACATATCAATAATCACCCTAAATGTAATGGAATAAACTCACCAATAAAGAGACACAGAGTAGCAGATTGTATTTCTGTGGTGTCCGTGATAACTTCCCCTTTTTCATTTCTGATTTTGTTAATTAGTGTCTTCTCTCTTTTCATCTTAGTGAGTCTAGCCAAGGGTTTGTCGATTTTGTTAATCTTTTTAAAGAACCAGCTTTTTGTCACATTAATTTCTTTCTATTGTCTTTTTGTTCTCTATTTCCAAGACATGGAAACAACCTAAATGTCCTTCGATAGATGAATGGATAAAGAAGTTGTGGTACATATACACAATGGAATACTATTCGGCGTTAAGGAAAGATGATATAGGAGCATTTGTGACAACATGGATGGATCTTGAGAGTATAATGCTAAGTGAAATAAGTCAGACAGAAAAAGCAGAGAACCCTATGATTTCACTGATATGTGGTATATAAACCAAAAAGAACAAGACAAACAAATGAGAAACAAAAACTCATAGACACAGACAATAATTTAGTGGTTACCAGAGGGTAAGGGGGTGGGGGGTGGGTAATGAGGGTAAAGGGGATCAAATATATGGTGATGGAAGGAGAACTGACTCTGGGTGGTGAACACACAACGGGATTTATAGACCATGTAGTACAGAATTCTACACCTGAAATCTATGTAAATTTACTAACAATTGTCACCCCAATAAATTTAATTAAAAAAACAAAAAGTAATTCATTCTCCAAATCTCACTAAAGGGTTTAGATTTCAAGGGAAATTCAGAATTCTGGATCAAATCATTACTCAAACGCCTGGACTCAAACAGATATTTGTAGTCCGATGTTTGTGGCAGCATAATTAGCAACAGCCAACAGTTGGAAAAACTGAAATGTTGGACAAACGAAAGGATAAATGAAATGTGGTATATATCAAATGTTGCCTTTAGACTGTCACAATGTTTTTCTATAAAAACCTTACTACAAAAATCATTAATTTTATGAACTGAGATTTCTTTCTCTGTAGAGAGAAATTACATTACTCCCAGCAAGTAGTATCAACATGAATTCAGTACTTTTATTAATGAGACTGTTCTTATTGTCTAAAATATCCTTATGTGCTACTATGACAAACATAGAAATTCCTTTGCAGTATGACAGAAATGAAGAGATTCACTTACCAAACTTGTACCTGACAGGTGCCTGAGAAGCTGTTCGATTATGCCCACTAGCTTTTGAATTGTCGGTTTTAGGTCAATATTTTCAGCTTCAAGCCTAAAGTGAATATTTTGACATAATTATTCTCACACATTGACTTTAAAGCATACCACATAATCGCTGAACAAATATCTAAGGTGCAACTACATAAAATCTTACAATTTGAAAAGCACATGATTTGGCAATTGTGCCGTTTTTCTAGTTGTGAATTTTGCATAATGTGCAAAATTAGAGATAATGTACACAAATTATTCTTTTCAAGGTAGCTCAAAGCTGCCATTTTGACCCAGGTTCACACTCATGTGTTTATTGTTATAACTGATCTAATGGTCATACTACACTACACATCTGCTTTATAAATACTCAAGTTATTTTCTGTGCTGCTTTAACTTATACTTTTGCACGTGATCTTGCATCTTCTCAGTGCATCGTGCATCCTCTGGATGTCGAGCTCCTGCTTCTTGCAGCTAAAATAAAGAAAAAGTTATGTTTACTGATGATCTATGACATCGGACAATTAAGTTCGTAAACTTGTTGCAATGATGTTGCTCCCCATTTTTTAATATATATGATGGATTGTTCATTATGAATTTCTACCAACTGGACAAACAGTTAACCAAGTTTACTCTTTGGAAGTGCTTAAAAGGTTGTGTGAAAAAGTTAAGATGACCTGAACTTTTAGCCAACGACTCATTGCTCTTGTATCACAACAATGCACTAGCTCACACGGCACTGTCTGTGAGGGAGTTTTTAGCCTGTAAACAAATAACTTTATTGCAACACCCTCCTTACTCACCTGATCTGGCCCCCAATGACTAAATATGTCATTACCCAAAGAGAAAGAAAATATGGAAATGAAGACTATTTGATGACATTCAGGACATCAAGGGTAATATGATGATAGCAATGATGGCCATTCCAGAAAAAGAGTTCCAAAATTGCTTTGAACTGTGAATTAGGCGGTGGCATTGGTGCATAGCTTCCCAAAGGGAGCTTTGTGACCGCAGTGATATTCAGCAACGAGGTATGTAGCACTTTTTCTTGAATGAGTTCTCACACTTAATTATCATACCTTGTAGTACAAATGACCCAAGAAGTCAAACATACTGTATTCCAAGCATCCCATCAACTCTAATTTTAAATATTCACATACGTGAATTACCAGGCTATTCCAGTGATTATGAAAGTTAACAGGCTACTCTTGGGGGCAGTCAGATAGTCATGGAATAGTTTGAGGGGCAGTAACTAAATAAGAGCCAAAATGCCTGGGTTTTTATCCCAAGTCCACCAGTTATTAGCTGGGTGACCTTGAGCAAAATACTTAAATTTTTTGGGTCTCAGTTTCTTCATGTATAAAATGAGACAATAGTGGCATCTACCTCACTGGGATATTGGGAAGATTAGATTAGGGAATATATGTAATAGAAAAGGACATGGCACACAGTAAAACCAAAGGGTTTGCAGTTAGCATTATTATTGTTGCTGTATTTTATGTTCTAATAAAATTTGATATTTTACACAGATGGGATGCCAATGGAAGTGGAACCAGTGTAAGAGTACACCAGTTACACTGAAATCATTCATCAAACTATCGGCAATGTCAGCAAATGGGGAGCATTAAGCCTAGAATATAACCCCAGTACTAAAATCCTTTTCCCAATTCCAAGAGCCAACAGTACATTTTCTCTGCTTCTAATAATGTATACGTTCCTATGTCTCTGTACACTCAGTGGGTAATGAGTATGGACTACAACGCAAATACCACCTCCTGGATTGAGCATACAATTTATATGACCGTGAGAGGCAGGGTAAAGCCACTGACATGGAAATAACGGACTCTAGTGCTAAAGCCAACTTCCCAAATGAATTCCTTCCCAGCAACTAGTTCTGTGGGGATGTGTCAGAACTCAGAGGAGCAGATGGAAGCAGCACGCTCTGGCAGATCAGAAAAGCCGTCCTCAGAGCTGTAGTTAGAACGTGCTATCGACCTGTACACCCTGGCTAGCTGCAGACAGGAAGGGCTGGCTCCCTTTTATTTTATATTTTTATTTTCACGGAGAGGGGGAAATTGAGCATTTCACTGAACAATTTTCTATTAGATTCGTGCTTTCAGTTTTATATATAATTGTGAAAAATGCTTTCAGAATAAAAGTTTAATTATATCAATGTCTCCAAGGGCAAGTATTGGTTTGGTATAAAATATTTAATTTTATCCAAACAACTGTTGAAGAAAACATTTTCAATTTATACAAGGATAGGTGCCATCATATCAAATACTATTTCCCCTTAGACAAACTTATACATAGAAAGACAGAATTCTCTCTCATGAAAAATTGAAACTATGTCAAATGTAGGGCTTGATTGCTCTGCACAGACTATCTGACAAGAGCTGAGGAACACGAGTTCAATGAGAGTTCAAACAGTCAGAGAAAGCTTCACGGAGAAGCCAGATTGGGAGCCAGAAATCCGGGGGCAGGGAAATCAAAACACTGGCTCCCACCATAACTTGTAAACTCGTGTTCATAGCAGAATTATTAACAGCCAAAAAGTGGAAACAACACAAAGTTCCATCAACTGATGAATGGGTAAGTATTTTGTCCACAAGGTGAAGCAACGTTGGGCAACAGGAAGAAATAGCTAACAATTGATATGTGCTACAACACGGTGGAACCCTGGAAACGTGATGTTACGTGAAAGAAGCGAGTCACAAGGGACCTCAAATCGTGTGATTCCATTTACATGAAATATCCAAAGTAGGCAAATCTACAGAGACAGAAAGTAGATTGGTGGTTGCCTGAGGCTGGGAGAGACAGGAAGATAGGGTGACAGCTAAGGGATGTGGGGTTTCTTTTGGGGGTGATGGAAATGTTTTATAATTGTGGTGATAATTCCACAATTCTCTGAATGTAACAAGAGATATTGAATTGTATATTTTAAGTGGTGAAATATGATATGGGAATTGCATCCCAATGAAGATTAAAAAACACACAAATATAGTGAATCTGGATTATTTTCTTAATTCTCTATTGTGGGTGTGCATACTATAATGATCAACATATTTCTACACTTTTACAATATTTCTAAAATGAAAACAAAATGAAGGCAATGCCTACTTCAACTGGTTTGTATACTGAACTTTCTGTACAAGTTAGTCTGAAGTCCATGAAATATATACCAATGCTGTAACCATTTACAAAAGTGATGATAAGAAATAAGACAAATTTCTGACTCATTCTAGTAAACATTATCTTCTGATTTTAAATGGCTGCCTCATCCGGGTAATGGACATATCACTATACAATATAGTGTAGTAGGAAAAAAGTCCCTCGATTTCTATGAGGAATGCTGCCTATTCCTCAATGTTACCAAGGGTATAGACTATAAGAAAAAACATACAATGCAAATAGCAGGATGGAAGCCAGAGTTTAAGGAAGAAGTGCATTATAAAGATAATAAAATTATAATAAATTAATTACAACGAAAACACAAAAGAAAGCTGCCTTGAAAATCAGGATCCTAAAACACTTTATATTGACCAATTATAGATGAACACTTGACAGGTTACATTTCACACATACCTGACTCCTGATATGCTCTAATGTCTTGAAATCCTGTGTCTCAGCTTCTGAATTCATACGGTAATGTGATCTAACCTCCAGTGAAGCCTCTGACATAGACAGTTTTTTTGTGGAATCAGGTAGCTCTTGTTGAAATTGTCTCCCAAGCACCTAGGAAGATGATTCTGTTAGTGATCTTATAATCACATCTATTAAATTATGTTAAAATTTGCTAACTCTAACATATTAATATAATATGTAACTCGAAAAAGATCACCCCATGCATCAGTTCACCTTCTTTTCTTCTTTTGGACACAATTCTGTCTACTGAATCTGGGTAAGACACAGAAGGTGTTATCCTGCTGCCCACTCACTATTACGAAGGTTACTTGAACAACAGATTCAGCCCCACTCTCTACTTCCCCTGATGAAGCAGCAAAGCTTAACAATCTACTGACATCTCAAGGGGAAATTGGTATGTCGGTGGGACTAGTGGTCGTCAAGTATACATTGTGGAATGTTTTTCCCCCTTTTTCATCACAGGCTTAAATTGACTTCACAGGTCCTCACATATGCAGTCCACTGCTCACAACCTTCCAATAGATTCCTGTATCTTAGAAGAAAAGCGAACTCATTTCAGTGGTCTTCAGGGCCCCAGGTAACGTGGCCTGGACCTCCCTTCCTGCTACACATGAATCCTGCCTCCCCTCACTCATCTGAAAATGGAGACCCAGTGCCAAATTAATAAATCAGAGACCGCTACAAATCTCTTTGAAATGGATAAACTTATGTCCAAATGATAGTAAATGGGCCTTGTGATGAGAAAAAATGAATTTGTAAAAATAGTCAAGGACAATTATACATAGCAGTGGGAAGATTAAATCAAGTAGAGTTTTGATAAAACTCCTCACATTTGTCCCAAATTATGATTTAATGAAAAATTAGCTGCCTTTAAAGAGGTCACAGGTCCTAAGAATACATTATTTGAGACTGAAATAGTTCCAATTTATATCAAATTGACATGAATAAAAACAAAATTATACCAACTAAAATGTGGAAGAAACTACTGAGGGAAAGGGACAGCATCTACACTTCAGTTCATGTGGGAAATCTAGAATTAACTTTCTAGGTAATCCACTTAATTGAACCTTTATCTCTAAAAACTGTTTGCATAGGAGCATTTCCATTTATCTGCTTCATAATGGTATTACAATGTGGTAACAGAAAGATGAAAATTATTATTGTAGCAGTATAAGACTAAATCATTCATATCAACATGTATCTAATAACAATTTATACCTTAAAATTTCATAGTCAACACAATGCCTTTACTCCAAGTAAAGCACCTCACAGGTCTAAGTTTTGTTTGCTGGATACAATGTATGCTTTTAAGCTGTTAGAGCAAATACATTTGTAATCTATATATTTTTAATATTCTGCTAGATTCAACATTTAGCCATCATCAAATATTTGAACATTGAATTTTCTTTCAGGAAATCTGAAAACTACCTTTCTGGATACTTACCTCTCTTTCTGATATATCGTTTTCATACTGGCACATTCTTCCTTTCAAGTGATTCAATTTGTTGACTAACTCCTTATGGTTCTCTTTCAACACAGCATCTTGTTTTTCACATTCAGCTTGAAGCACTTTTCTAAGCCCCTGAAGCTGCTCTTCAATATTCATTCCTGAATTTTCATTATTGTCACTTTTGTGGAACGCATCATCCAGTTGCCGTCGAAAAAGCATGTTTCCACTTTGTAGGTCAGATCTTTCCTCCTTTAGGGATTCCAGCTTTCCAGGATACGGGTTCAATTTTTCTGGTTCCCTTTGATTCATGTGTTCAATTTCCTCCTCTTGACACCGAGTTTGGTTTAGGTCTTTCAGTACAGGTTCAGAAACCAATGTCCTTTCTCTGACAGCATATCTTGTTTGAGGGAGCTCAGTGTCTAAGCTATTGGATTTACTTCCAGGTTTAGAAAGTTGCTGAGAATGAATCTCACTGTTTTCTTTTAGGTTACACATAGCAAACCCGATGTTGTCCACGAAATGCAAGCATTCATCTTTTAATCCCTGGAAAAGATTTTGTAGGTGTCTTAATTGCTTACTAAGCTCAAAATGATGGGCGGATTCCGCTTCTGTTTTCAATCTTTCTTTGCTTTGTCTTTCGTTCTCCAGTTGAGAGTTCAGCATTGTATTCTCAGCTGTTGGGACGTTAAGCTGTCTGTTATATTCAAATACTGTTTTTGTTAGCGTTTTGTCATTCTGTTTTATTGTTTTTTGAAGATGGTCCTTCTTTTCTTTTACATTTGCAGTGTCCTCAAAGTATTTATTTTCCACTTCCTGATTCTGAGTTTTGAGTGTTTCCATTTGCAGTCTTAGTATGGCGATTTCATCCTGCAACACGTGCTTTTCACGCAACAGGTCTTTCTCGTAACTCTCAGAATCCTAAGTAAAACAAAGGAGACTTGTAGCTAGCACTCAATGAAATGACATATCATGATATCCTCTGAAATTAAAGAAGAACCTAAATGTTTATATAATGAAAAGGTTGCAGTAGTTGGATATCCCATTGAAAACATACAATGTTGAATCCAAACCTCCAACTTCATACAAGCATAAATTCCCCAAAGTTAAAAAAAGATTAATATAAGATGCTGAATCCATGAAAGTGAAAAAGAGAATTTTAAAATCATAAGGGAATTTTAAGAGCCTCAGAACTGGAAAGGCAGCAAACCCAGAAGGCATGAAATAGAAGATTAAGAAGTCTGACTACAATTTAAAAGGTCACCATCTGAATATACACCTATCCCACAGTAAGAGTATTCACTCTGCATACATTTGGACTGATTACATTTCCTAGAATTTTTTTCCCAAGAATACTCAAAAGATATTTTACTTTTCTAATATTTTCAGAGTCACTTATAAGATTAAATCTACTAATCACTGATAAAACTAGGCATTGCACTAAGCAGTTCTTTATACATCAATGAACTCATTTCGTTATCACAATTTCAAATAGAACGATTAAAAAGATGAGCAAGTTCAGGATTTTTTCCCAGGACTTTGGACTCTACAATAGGGTGCTTGCTGCTCTTCTAGTGTAAATATATAAATTCAAAAGAAGCCTTAGATTTCAAAAAACTCAGGGTAAATAGGCTAAAAATTATAGAGCTCTTCTTAGAAAGTAGTGAGATTATTTGCTGCTACATAAGTGTTGTTTCCTTTTCATAATGTTTAAAGGAGAAATAAATGTGAAATAGGGGAAAATACACTGACTTCTTTGAATAAAATACTCACCAATAAATTATCACTAAGTATGCATCATGGCATACAATTTTCTTCAAAAGTTCCTAGCACTGAAATAGGACTCTACTTGGAACAAATTGTTCCTTTTCTCAAAAGTAGGAGAATGAGATCTAAAAGATGGTCTCTGCACTGGCTATACTTCAACTCCTTACAATCAGCGGAAGTGAAAACTAACCTCTCTACTAATACAGCAAGGGGATGAAACCACTGCCTCCAACTGAAACTTCTGTTATTAGTAGCAATAGTTTTGAGATTGTAGAAAGCTCATCGATCCCTGTAAAAAGTATTGAAAGCCTCCCCTTTAGATGACACATTGGGAACGTCACTACTTGACTGTTGGACATAAAAGGATTTCAATCAAGAATATCATTTATTGCAATGGACCAAAAATGCCACTCTCCCTAAAATACACACACACACACACACACACACACACACACACACACACTTTTAAAATCCTCTACAATTCCCATATGTATAACATTGGTTTTTAAAATGTGTACATACACAACTACACACATACATATTTGAAAATGACTAAACAAAATACCTCAGAATTCATTTTCTTAAGATTTATTTCTGTCTCCTTTGGTTGTTGAAGGCAATTGGTCAGAATTGTTTTATGTAATATTCTGTTGTTCTGTTCTCGGGAAAGTGGCCTCTGAGTGTTGTTTTCCTCTTGTACAACCTAGATAATTGAATATGAACAAAGAAAAATTAGAATATAACTAAAATTTAACTGTTAAAAATCTTAGTCTACGTTTACTTACTCCCAAATTATTGGACTGTAATTAGAAAGTGAAAAATAACTTGCCTTAGTCTAAATCAGAAGAAAAACATGAATCCACAAAACTAATTTTGTCACTGTTTGAACTAAACAATTGGTTATATGTTAAATCCACCCCAAAAATGAAATAGTGGATGATTTTTAATGTCACAGAGGCTTTCTCATTTAAAATAGTTCACCTCACCATGTTTTAAATAGTGATCCCCTACAGTGAATTTAAGAGTATTTTTTAAGGATTAATAACTGGAGAATAGGCAAACTTTAATTAGGAGCCCACATCATTAACATCAATCAGTAAGATAAGTAAATTCCTAAATATTAATTCAAATTATACACTATGAGTGTTATACATTGTGTTATACATTGACATAATTATCTGTTGCATCCAATTCTAACTTATTCAATACCCACTAATAAGAGCAGATAAAAAATTAAATCATATTTACTGATTTCCTACACTGAAAGGAAAGAAATTAGAAAGTTATTATTTGTGTCCTAACAACCAAAGGTCCCATCCTGAGAAGATGTGATTCTCTTAAAAAGCAGTTGAGTTGAGTGCCGGACCCCATTCTCTCCCTGAATGTAGACGCAGAGTCCATTACACAGAGGTCACAAGGAAGAATGCATCTCTAACCTTGGCCTTAGTGACCAGCCATACGGAACTGCACATTTTGAACCCCTGAGAATCATGACTCCTTTCACGTGAGCCCGAATCAGTGGCCATCATTTTTACATGGTTCATAATTTCAACTGTCTCATCATGTGATTCAATATTTGATGTTACTTTCTTTATTATTTAAGGGAGTTATAAAAATTAAAGGAGCAAACAACATTCAGGACTTTATTATTATTTTTTTTTGCCACAATCCAAAGATAAAGTTGAGCTATGAATATCTATAGATTCTAATAATATTTTAAGTTTTGTAACTTTGACTCTAAAAGGCTCGCATGAAAGGTAATTTCAGTTGGACTCTATTATATTATTAAAGCACAGAAAACCATATTATACAAGAAATTTAAAATTAAATTTCACATACATGTGTGTAGTTCTTTTCATTTCCATCAAGCCTCGTTTGACCTTCCTCTGATGTCATTCCTAGGTGTTGTCCTGCTGACAAATCTACGTATTAGTTAGAACTTAGAACAGTTTTATCTAACTTAGAACAGTTAGATAAAAGCTATAATCTTTATAAATACAGAAAATAACATCTTATCAATTGAGAGTTCAAATTAAGCGTAATCTTTTCCTGAATATTTACTTGACTTAAGAAATACTTCAAATTAGCTAACACTTCAACAACAAACCATTTGGGAAATATGAGATGTCACAAAGTGAAAGGCATACAAACATGTCAAAAATTCATCCACAAATTCATTCATTGAACATCGATGGAAAAACAATCAGAAAATAACCCACAATTTAGAAATGCAGTACAAACATATCAAGTTGCACTATATACTCTGTTCTCTTCCTTGTAATATACCTTTTGAACAACACCCTAAGATTCAACTGCAATGTCATTCATTGATTCCAGAATGACTTACTTCTGATGCATTTATTAGTGTACACCCTTCCTTATATCTGAAATGTTTTCCTCTACTATTCTGAAATTTTCTTTTCACCTTTGAGGATTCAGCACTGGGGTTTAAGGAAGAAGAGAGAGAAGAGGAGACAGACTGCCGACACAGCTGAGAAGGAAGTGCTATGGATTTAATTCTCGATGATTCCTATCACTGCTGGGAAAGTCAATTCTAAAATATATAAAGCCATAGAAAATCCAAGAAATATTTGATTGTTGGTTTCGGAAGGTGCTTTTTCGTCTACAATACATACAGTTTTAACTGATACTTGTGAATTCAGAATATAAAACTAAAGCTAAGAAACTATGTTTTGTTTCACTAGGCAACCTTTAGGTCTTTATGAAGTTTTCCCATCTGGTCCTAATGTTCTAAGTATAATTCTGCTGCCCGCTCCCCAGAGTACGCTAAATACTAGTCTGAAGGAAACCACGCTTTCACCTCATTCTCTTTCTTATTTCCATATGTTATTGTGGTTCCGGAAGAATGCCAATGTCTTGCTAAAAGTCATTCTGTTTGGCTGTTAAGTTCCATAAACAGAGTAAACGTGAAGTAGATTTTGCCACAAAATGGCTGTTGGAAAGTCAGAACTAGGATGAAGCTACACAGAGGCGGGCTAGGGTTGAACTCTTTCTGTTTCTTTATTTCCGCCTTTGCTTTCTCTGTTTCCTGGTGGCTGTGCTTCACTCGAGCCACGGAGCCTATGACCAGCTGACAGGAACACACCTACGACCTGCGTCTCCAGTCTGTCTACTACGGCCATCGGGCCAAACCCTGTGGTGCTGACGGAGCTGTGCTCATGGAGTGGGACGCGGATGACCAACTTCCCAATCCCCGCATCTTTGACCAGTTTCATGATTGGAGGTCAAAGAAGTAAAATCCCAGTCTGAATTCTGGGATTAAGTGTTCATTTATGAGGAGGTAAAAATAACACAAATTGACCATCTTGTAAAACTTCCTTTCTCAGAGAAGCAGTCCCACGTCCTACTTTCCCCCAATCACACTACTCCTTCAGAGTACATTTTATTTTAGGTGTCCTATGCTTGCCATTTACATAGGTAAGTTTAATTAACTATTGTCACACAGCAATTTCTATTACATAATGTGTTTCCAATTAAAAATTTCCTTCTTAATAGTTAAGATGGTGCAGGGTATGCTTTTTTTGTTATTGTCAAAAGTTATGTGTAACCACTTAAGTTTAAATATGCATGACAAACATGGGTTTACAAAAACTTTTAATGAATCGTACTATTTCAAATAAGAAACTACTTATTATAAGAAAATGGTCTTTTCCAAATGCTCCAATATCTTCAGAATTCATTTTTGTAAGCCTTAGATAAACAGATATTCATATGACAAATTACAGTCCTGGGTGACCTTATTGTTTCCAAGGAAAAATAGGAACAAAGTAGGTCCCCATGAGCTCCAAAGAGTACAGGGCACCATGAGACAGAAAATGAATATATAACAAAACTATTTTCCTTTTGTTTTTAAACAATATTCTCAGCTTAAAACTTTTTAAGACAAGTGAAAGAAAACCACAACTGTAGAAGTGAAGCTTTAAAGCCTCTTTTATCACTTCACATCCAGGAAGCCCGTACATCATTTAAAACGGTGGTTTCCAATCTCATGTGAGAATCCGTGAAGTCCCAAGGTCTGTCAGTCGAGGGGCCCGAAACGGTCAAAACTATTTTCACAGAAATACTAAATGTCATTTGCCATTTTCACTCTCATTCTCTTCTAAGTGTAAAGTAGAGTTTTCCACAGCCGTGATATCACAGCTCTGATGGTGACATCATAGGTCTATGGTTACTGGGTCGTAGCTCCAATGGCTCACAGAATGCATGACTGTGTGTGCTCCTATTTTAAATTGTTCAGTTTTTATTTCTAATATTGTCACTATGTATGGAGCCTACCGACTTAAAAATGTTCTTTGGAATGCTCAATAATTTTTAATCGCATAAAAGCATCCCAAGGCACAAAAGCTTCAGAATTCCTGTTGTCAAAGATTGTGTCTACCAAATATTCATTACCATTAACTACTTCTCCCATTTTTAATAATCGAAGATACCATAGGCGTACATACACATACCGCCAGTGTCTGCTCAGCAGAACATCTGGTTGTCTTAAGACCATCAGTGTTACAACACTAAGAGGAAGCAACGTTAAAAAACAATTGACATGGTAGCAACTCAGGCTAACTTGGGTAAACGTAAAAATTCAAATGACCATTTGAAAACGCTGGAAAAATCTTCCAGTGTGATAATTGACCTCTGGTAACCCCTATTAAGTACAGGGATTCCAAACTGGGACATTTAGGCTATGGAACAAACGGAGAACCATCTTAGTGAAGTCACCGTTTTAAAATCTCATTTTCTTATTCCTGTGAATACCTTTTCTCAAACACCGATACCAACAATGACATCACGTTATTTATGTCAAATCCTTCAATTAAATTTGTAACAAAAAAAAGGAATGAGAAAGAGAAGACTGCAAGCATGTCACATGTCCTTGCGTACTCCTTCCCAAAATTAAATTGGTATTACAAAGTGTACCTGGTCTGAAGGGTTGCACATCGTCCATTCCTACAGCTCTGTTAGGAACAGGATCCTCCACTTCAATTCTCGCCTGAAGGGGTTAGGAAACAAGATGATTACTAACTAATGGACACTTCATGCAATCTCTAGTTAACAATTCAGGATTAGAATATTAACGTCATTATCTCCAAGAAAAAGACTTTTTGAAAAATAAGTATTTAAGCAAATATTAATTTGGTACAAATGATATTGCAGTTTGTGCAATTTTTTTGAAACCTTTAAAACCGCAATTACTTTTGCACCGAACTAAATACCTTCAAAAGTGTACTTCCTACAACTTTGCAATATTTCTAATGATACATTCTTTTTGTTTGTATGTTTGTTTAGTGTTGAAACAAGATACTTGCCTGACATGGTAAGAAACCTTGGTGTATGTCCTGTGGAGTCTAAACAGAACATATTAGAACCTACTTCATCTGGGTCAACAAGAGCTTGGAAAAACCCAACTCTTATTTGATAAAAATTTTGATAGGAAAAGTGATTAAACAGAATGACAAAGGTGTAAGAAAAACTTTTCTTTAAGTTATATTTAAATAAATAATAGGAAAAATGTTATATATAGTTATGCAACTTTTCAAAAAGTTTAATAAGATCTAATCAGGGAAAAATAAGAACATTTATTTATTAACCATCTCAAATGTACCAGGCATCTGCTATGCACATTTTATTTCTTTTCCACACAAACAACAAATATAAAAATGGTTTGATGCTGGTTAACCCTCTTCCTGCTTCCTGACCATTCTAAGACATTAGAATAAAATGATGAACCCACACGATCCATTGCTGTCCCTGCCCAGCAGGTTTTGCTCCTAGATTGTCACATGACTGGCTCCTTCTCATGCTTCACTTGGCAGTATCCCACACAGACATTTTCTTCAGGTCAAAACATTGAGCTCGCACCAACAGAGCCTCAAGTACCGAAACACTACACATCAACAGGGTATCGCCTACCACAGTCTCCTGAAGTTTAGCATCGCCCAGTTTAGAAATCCACATGCCCCTTCTAACTTTTCCACTCTGTTCTTGACACTACTGCCATTTGATTGTCCTTCAGGTTTACCAAAAGTGTCCCCACCATTTGGTAAGTCACTACCACCCACTGTGATCATTGATTTTACATTTCTATAGCTCCCTTTATACTTCATAGAGTGTTTTCACATTTATTACCACATTAGTTCATTTCACACCCTGAAAGGTAGGCATAAGTACCTTTAGGATGAATGAGGTCACTGACATCCGACATGTTAAAAAGAAGTTTCCCCCAGATCCCACAGCTAGTAAGTGACCTATCCAGGGTTCTAATGTGTTCTTATCTTCAAACACAGTGTCTACACCAGTAGGCAGCAGTTGCCTATATCAGAAGATCACACTCCTCCTGTCTCTTTTCACAGCTGTCATCTCACATTGGCTCATCATTACTTTGTACTTCTATTACTACAAGCATGGTTGCCATCAAGATACTCAATGCATGCTATTTTAACTGAACAGGACAGTTGTTGTGTATTAAAGCAGCACTCGGCCGATTGTTGTTAGTAAAATCCTACATAGTGTTACTATTAACAATGCTCTTCCTTCCCTGCAAAAGTTCCTTGCAGATCTATTGGAGAATACAAGTACAATAATACTTGCATGTAGCAGGCATTATCTTTTCAAATTCCAACGTATAAAAAACCCTAAATTCCAAATTCTTTCTTTCTGAATCTCATTAGGACATTTACACAACCGTCAACACCACAGAATCATGCATTTGGGCATACTTCAAGCTGGAATAATTCTTTAGCTTTTAGGTAAACTTAACTTCAGAACCCAACTGATTCCTTATGACTTGGAAGCCTTCTCGTTTTATACTATTCTACACCGACCGCCTTCAGTGACCCATGCAAGTTAGCCGAGCTGTACTACGCTGTCTCATTTTATTCAGCACATATGAATTTTATTAATTATAGGCTAAACCGTAATAAAATAATTTAGGTGGGGAAATGCAGAGGTGAGAAAGTATAGTCAAACCATACCTTTTATGTTTTAACATCACCGAATGGTGACATTTAAAATAATAATGATAAAAATAATAGTAGTGAATGACAGTACCTCAGAATCCCAACATGATTTTTCAGCTTCTTCTTTCAATCTTAATGCCGATATTTTAACTATAAAACGTAGTCACAGAACATTAATGGGAACATATATTTCTATGCATTTTAAATACACATTCAAGTCATGAATATTTCCATAAAAGTAACAGCAGAAAAGAATTTCTGTAGGTCGAAGCATTTGCAAGAAGCCGTTGTTAGTAATAGAAATACTTTTGCAAAAAAGATAGGAACAAATGCTTATAAGAAATGAAAATCACAGTTGGATCTACACGTGTTAGATTTGTGTATAGCAGCACTTAAGCTAGAAAGATTTCATAGACAGTCACTAAATTATCACTTGTATTATTTTGGTGTACTCCATCAACACAAGTCAAGATATCAGTTTTCGTTTGCTCTTGTGGAGCACTTTCAATAATATCCACACCATTTTCTCTTTTTCCAATTGGCAGCTTGGTTGCTTCTTTCTATTAAAAAAAAGAAAAGAAAAACCCAACTTCAGCAAACATCATATTCATTTACTCGTTCACTCGCTCACTCAGTCCTTCAGTCAGTAAGACAACAAACCGCTATCATAGCCATCAAATCACAGGCATAGACCCAGGGGAAGCTGGAAATAGAAATGAAAGATTTTGTCCTATATTCTAGTAGGGGTCAATATACTATAATTTGTGAAAACAATCAGAACAGAAAAGTACCGCGCTCCAGTCCTACACCTCAGATCAATAAAGTATAGTACGGGCACAAAAGAAACAACAATCGGTTGTACCAGATGCTGCAAAAACAGGGCTGCATCTTGAAAGACATACGAGGTGCGGAGGGAAACCATGAAGGGGAGTCCAGAAAGGGCAGCGGGCGCAAAAGCCTGCGTATGAAACAACATATTGTAAGTGAGGGCAGAAGAAGAATGAGGTAAGCCTAGAACTCTGAAAATGGGATGGAGAGACAACTGCAGAATCAGAACCAAATCAAAGAAGGCACGTGTCATGCTAGCAGATGAATTCTACCCTCACGTCATGGGGAGTCACTCAGTAAACAGAGGTTTGCATCATCACAATTCTAGTTTACAACAGCCACTCGGGCACCATTTATGATATTGAGGAGTTCCATTTCTTTTTAGGAGCCTATCCATCAGCCTGTCTTGCTTCACAACATAGCGCCTAGCAGGTGCCTACAAATCACGAACAAAGCTACCAACAACTGGTTACTCTGTAGCTTCCCCTAAGTGGCTCCCGGTTGGGCACAAGCAGCAGCTGACCTGGACCTGCCAGACAGCCCCTCATAAGAGCCCCAAATCCAACACACCTTTGGACCAGCTTCAAGTGACACCAGAACATCACCAAATTAGCTTCACAAATGACAAAGCCAAGCCATGGACTGAGCAGACACCGGAGCCCTGCTACAGCCGATCTCACTCTGGGAGGTCAGCCCACACACAGGGGTTCATTTACTGTAGTCACAGCCAGTCGTCCTGAGGGTCAAGTCCACACCCAGATGTGCCAACAGCAATAAGGCTCAAGTACAACAGGAGGGCACACACCACCCACACGAGCTTCTGGAGCACAAGGCTCAGGTAACCAGGGTCTGTACCACTGGGCCACACACAACACCTGGTCTATAAGGCAATACTGTCAAGATGAGGAGAATTGGCAGATCTACAGAATACACAGAAACAAACACAGAGAGGAAGTGAAAAAAGACGAGACAAAAAAAACATTTCTCTAATGAAAGACCAGGAAAAAAAAAAACTAGAGAAAGAACTAAACCTAATGGACACAAGATATCTACCAGACACACAGTTCAAAATACTACTTCTAAGGACGCTCAACGAACTTTGGGAAAAAACAGAAAAATGTTGTAACACTTCAACAGAGACAGCAAACAAAAAAAATGGACATGGAAATCATTAACAAAAGTCAACTATGAAATATACAACATCTGAAATGAGTAATTAATAGATGGAATCAGCACCAGATTTAGTTGAGGCAGACGTTCAAATCAATGATTTGGAAGACAAGGGAGCAGAAAACACACAATCAGAGCAGAAGAAAAAGATATGAAAAATGATTATGAGTCAAAAAAAAAAGAGAGAGAGAAGACTTTTAGGGATTTCTGGCACAAGGTAAAGTGTAACAGCACTCGTAAGGCTATCAAAAGGAGAAGAGAGATACAGAAAGGAATTGAAAACCTATTTGAATAAATAATGACAGAAATCTTCCCTAACTTGTTGAAGGAAACACAAGCGTAGGAAACACAGAGTTCCAAACAAAATAAAGCCAAACGAGCCCAGACCAAGACATACCAGACTTAAAACACCAAAGGGTAAAGACACAGAGAGAATAGTAAAACCAGCAAGAGAAAAGCAGTTAGGTACATACAAGGGAGCTCGCATAAGACTGTCAGGTGATTTCTCAAAAGTAAATCTGAAGGCCAGAGGAATGGGCAAGAAATATGGAAATGTGATGAAACGCAATAATTTACAACCAAGAGCACTGTATCCAGCAAGGCTCTCATTTAGAAGCAAACGAGAGGAAAAGAGCTTGCCAGAGAAAAAGGAGGTGATGCAGTTCAGCACCAGGAAACCACTATCACAAGAAATGTAAAACCACGACTAGAAAAAAAAGGAGGATGAGGAGAAGGAGGAGAAAGAGCAGGATGGGGAGAAGTGAATAAGAAAATGCCAATAACTACGTGCCTACAAATAATTACTTTAAATGTAAATAGATTAAATGATCCAGAAAAGACATAAGGTAGCTGAATGGTTAAGAATGCAAGACCCATACATACGACAATCAAACTACAAACTTTCTTCACCGCAAAGGAAACCAACAACAACATGAAGTCATGACCGGATGAATGGAGAAGATATTTGCCAATGATATATTTGATAAAGGGTTGACATCCAAAACATATAAGGAACTCATAAACCTTAACACCAAAAGACAAACAATGCAATTACAAAATGAGAAGAGTACCTGAATAGACTTTTCTCCAAAGGGGTCACACAGATAGCCGAGAGACATACAAAAACATGCTCCGTGTCACTAATCATCAGAGCAATGCAAATTAAAAACACAATGAGCTACCACCTCACAACTGTCAGAATGGCCATGATCCATGAATCAACAAGCAACAAGTGTTGGTGAGGATATGAAAAAAACGGAGTCCTCGTGCACTGTTGGTGACACTGCAAATCCGAGCAGACAATGGAAAACAATATGGAAGTTCCTCAAAAATTTAGAAATAGAACTACCATGTGGCACAGCAGTCCCTCTTCATGGTTTTCCTCCACAGAAATCCAAAATACTAACTGGAAAAGCAATATGCATTTCTGTGGTCGTTGCCACATTATTTTCTTTTTTTATTGTTTTGCCGCATTATTTTCAATAGTCCAGATAAGAAAGTAACCAAGGGATCCATCATCTTGGAGAAAGAAGAAGATGGACATATATATATAACAAAATGCTACTTGTCTGTAATGAAGAATAAATACTTATCGTATTGACAACGTGTGTGGACCTAGAGGGTATTATTCTAAGTGAAAAAAGTCAGACAGAGAAAGACAAATACCACATGATTTCACTTATTGGTGATATGCAAAAAATAAATAAATAAATGAACAGAGAAAAGGGAAACAAACTCATAGGAGCAGAGAACTAACGGATCGTTGCCCGGTTCAAGGATTGTTGGGGGAATGCTTGAAACGGAAAAAGGATTAAGAAGTGTAAAGTGGCAGATATAAAATAGTTTTGAAGATGTCAAGTACAGCACAAAGAATACAGTAAATAAGATTGTAATAACGAAGTACGGTGTCAGGGATACCACACAAATCGGGGTACCAGTTTGCACATTATATAAATGCCTAATCACGATGCTGTACACCTGAGGCTCACATCATATTGAATGTCAACTGTAACAGAAATGAAAAATTTCACATTTAAAAAACAAAACTAAAAACTTTCTGAAACTTGACATTTGACTATATGGTTTTTAAGAATCCCTGCTTTTGACCAGAGTAAAGAAAGGATCCTATATTTTGTAGACACGGCTCCTTTCTTTACTTTGGTCAACGCATCATGGACATAAGCATAGTATCTCATGGACATATTTTTATAGGGAGCAGCCAAGAGCATCATCAGCTTTGGAGCCAAGTGGATTTTGCATCAAACCCTCAAACTTCTCCCTGGCTACTGCAAGTCATGCTGCCTAGACTGTCTTGGTCTCCATTTCCTTATCTCTGAAGATGAAGATTCCCTTCCTTGACAAAGCTATTCTGAGGATTAAATCACATCGTGCTGATTACAGAATAGGTCCGGAACAAGTGTTGATTTGACTATGGAGTATTTCACCATATCAGTTAAAAGAAATTCTGTGTCGCTCTTGCTCATATGGGCCAGGGCCCATGCATCAATACCACATAATCAAACACGCCATGAAAATACTAAACTTGAAGAAAAAAAAATCTCTGCTTTCAAATTGATTATTATTTTATGCGAAACATGTACTCTTCAATTAGATGAAGACATTTAAATATATTCACAATGCAATGATTTAGATCATAGTGCAATCCCTTTGTAATATGGGTTTTGAGATGGCGAACGTGAATTTGAAACTTTCAAAACTCTACTATCATTTTGGTCTAAATGATGAACCTAGGGTACCGAAAACTAATATAAAACAATATGGAATTTCCACGGAATGTCAATGAAAAAAAGAAATGGAAAAAACACTCCCTCCTAAAAAGTACCATACCAACATACAAAGTGTAAAAAAATAAAACTATATGTCTTATGCTATCTAGTTTTAAAACTGAAAGCTACCAGGAAGATTTCATGATTGTTACAATGAGTACCTAAATCCATTAAAGATTCCATTTAGGCACGAGTATGATAAAAGTCATGCTGGTATAACGTAAAAGTCACATTAAAATTCCTTACCCTTAACCAAATTGCATATCTCCGTCACTGTGGGAAAACTCCCTATAGAATTTTACTATCACTATACATATCCTAGCCTCTTCTTTCTCAGCTCCCATCTTGGATACTTACTAAAGTTAAAAGAACAACAACAAAACAATGAAGCGTCAAATGGTCATATGTTATAAAATGGTTCACCCTGACCTATTTTCCGTAAAAAACATAAAACAATGATAGGTGGACCGCTACTATTTTTACAACTCAGTGCTACACAAAACTCAATTAAGAGCACAACAGTTAATTTCACACAGGAGCCTTTTACCTTGGTATCAACGTTGAAGAGTCCATCATCTGAAGTAGACAATGAATCATCACTGCCAGGACTCCAGGAAAGTCTTCAGGGAAAAGATACACAACAAAAACAAGTGAGTTCATTTCTTTACAAAGGCAGCAACAAAAACAACAAAAGGAGTAAAATTCAGCTATCTGCATATGAAATGAAGTTTCTTGATGTGAATAAAATTTAGATGATGTTCTAGAAAAGCGATCAGTTATCTATTTATCTATCTATTTATTAGTTATCTATCTATTATCTATCAGTTATCTATTTCTGCCTCCACCACTCCCAACTCATGCAATATTTAATGAAGATACACTCTAAGTTTCCATAACAAAGAATGACAGCAAACATGTTGGCAACACCTGAGAGTACCTTGTTTTCACCAAAAGTCCCCAGGGCTGAATTGAAAATGCAATTAATAGCTGACAAGAGGAACCTGAACTGGGACAAAAGCAATGACCTAAATCGAGGTAGAACGATACACTGACCCTTCTCCATGGTCTGTCCCTGGTTCAAAGATTAATCTGTGTGGGTCAAAAACGGCAGTCTTGCTTCTTTAAGGTAGAAAGCAGTTATTAAATTGACCCCATTCCTTCCTTTCACCCTGAAACACTACAGTGAGGTCCCTGAAATGTGTGAAATGTTTGCAAGTTACACGTACAAAAGTCAAAGAACAAATATGTATGATGTTAGCCTCCCCACTCCACGATCACTTGTCCACACAGCTTCCTGGCAATCTCCAACCTTCAAAACTTCAGCCTAAGAAGGCATAGACTCCTGAAACAAGGTTGGGCTCAAATGACCGTCAGTAGGACTTCTCTATTTCCCCGTTCCTGGAAAATAAGCTCAATGGGGCCTCAGTCATCCACTCCCAACACAGGCATGTTACCACCTACCCAACTCCATTACTGTTTTCACAATCAGTCCTCCCTCTGCCCAACCCTCCATCTCCATGGGAAGGACATCAGCCCGTTGGGAAAAGAGGTGGAGGTGACGAGACACCTGCCGTGGGCCATAGATCTATGTAGTTCAGCAATCTCCAGTGCCTTTGGACTCGAGGGGACCCCCTCTGTAATTTCGGGTGCAGGTGGATGATACCACATTCCTACTTGCTATAAAGAGAATGTTTCCAGAGGCTCAAAGGTTTAATATGTTTTCATACAGCCTTAAGTTTTGCTGGTTCCTCCAATTCAACAAACGAAAAAGCAGCAACCTGTTCAGATGCCGTTGAACCACTTACTTTAATCTGCTTCTTTAGACAACTACCAACAGCTGGTGTCCTTCTTGCTTGTAATTTCTCTTTACCTTGTCATACCCTACTATTCTGATCTCTTTTCCCTTATCTGATCTCTGATCTCTATTCTAAAAGCCTTATTCCTATGACAACCCAGTGTCGGTCCTATTGAGACTTGGATTCCCCTGCTAATTCCATTCTTATCCTCTTCCACTGCATTCACTAGACCTCGCCATAATTAAAACACTCACCCAAAGAATGATAAAGAAGGAAGTGTGCTGGGCTTAGAAACCTACAGTTAATCTCATTTCATCACTCACTATACTCAAATAAGTCACTTTAATGTCTTGGAGCTAAACTCCTCATGTGATCAACTACTTGACCAAAACAGTAATGGCAGCATGAAGTACTAGGGGGTGTTTTGAATAATTAATTGCTAACATTCCTTCAACACCTGGAATTCTATGTACTCTTGATTCTGTCAAGAAAAATGGAGAACACTTAGCTGGCAGAAGTGGAAAAAAATAACACAACAACAGCAACAATAATACCCCGATAATGCAGAGAAAAAGGGGAAAAAAATCAAGAAAACTCATGGAAGAAGGAAGAAAGACTCTGGAAAAAGAGAAAAAACTTCCTAGAACAAGGGAAAGGTATTAGCCAGAAGGGAAACACAGGCTGGGAAGTCAGTCAGTAGAGGAATCAATTACAAATATCATCTCAATTTGTGCTGCATTAACACAACATGGTCTATACATAGATGTTCTTCACTTACAGAACAACGATTCAACCCCAAGAAGTGTACGTGGCATTATACTTGAAAACATTTATCTGATTAGGTCTTGCTTATATACAACCTGTGGTTCTGTGGCCACAGCGAACTGAGATCTGCCCTAAACACTGATGGTGAAAACAAGGTTCTCGTGACTGCCGCTACTGTCAAGTAAACTACATTCAGACAAGAGCTTGGGCTAACTGGGCTTGTAGGAAACTTCTAAATCAGCGTTAACACATCACTAAACGGGACTCTCTGAGGCCACCTGACTTGCACCTGAATCTTGAATCCAGACCTGTCCAGGCACTTCTCAGTACAGGCCGAGGGACAAGAGAATGGACTTGGGAAGCCAAGCAGGCTGAAGGTCACATCACATGTCAGCCTCTTGGTAACAATGGAACCAGGGGTCAGTTATTCCACCTCCCAAAACCACACTCGTCTAATGAATAAAAACTAGGCCAAACAGTACAGCTACTTTGTGAATCTACTGTGCCGACGACCTGGGATTACCAATGTTAGGCACATAGTATAGGGTCTAGGCCAGAGCAGAACACTCATTAAAGCTTACTGGCTTCTCTCCGCAGTCTCTCAGTTAACATGCAATTTTAGAAATCCATAAATTCCTACCTGCTTGCAGGGTCGCATTTAGGACACTCATCCACTGTTAAAGAAAAAATTCACATACATTGTAAACACACAACAGAAAAACACAGAACTTTTTTTTTGACATTTTAATGTTTTATTTAGCAGTACTATAAATGTTATTTCAATATGTAATTAATGTAAAAATTATTGCGATCTTTTACATTATTTTTCATAGTCTTCAAAATCCAGTGTTATTTTACTTACAGTGCACAACTCAGGTCAGACTAACCATATTTCAAGTTCTCAATAGCCTCATACATCTAGTGGCTACTGTATTGGGCAGTGCTGTCTTATACTTTTGCAACTTAGTGCTGTAACATAATTGTTACTTTGTGTGACTATATGTTTATTTTAGTTACAGATTAATTGAATGAACTATAAAATATTTTAAAATGCTGCCTTTTATTTTCTTTCTCTTTAAGGCTCTTCCTTCTTCCATGATTATAGTAGCAGTTTATTGTCCAGTGATAGATGCTGTTTTCATTGTTCTGAAAATGATCAACTATCGACTTCACAGCGCGCTTGATGCGGGAGAAGTTGTAGACAGGAATGCAAGTGAGTTCACAGATCAGCGAGCCAACTATTATGAACTTGTGCCAAAATGTAAGCAGTATATTCTACAAACTTACCCTGGTCACCACAATATACAATGTTGCTGTGAAGTATAATGTTCTTACCTTGCTCTTCACTTCCTTCCTTACAAAGACTAGAGCTCTGGCCCAGGCTTAAGCTGATATCATCAGAAGTCTTAGCAGTGTCTGTATCTCCTACAAAGTTAAAAGAAACACGCGAAGACATTATATTAAAAGTAAAGGATAACAAGGCTAACAAGGATATCAAGGAGTATGCAGAGAAATTGGCCGTTGTAAACACAGAAAGTAATCAGCACTTGTTGCCACTTTCCAAGAGCCGTGGGGCTGGGCTGCGTGACACAAGGATGAACATGGCGTATATGAAGACAGCCATCACCACACTGAATCAGTGATGAGTAATAACCAGCAACATCTCTTCTCTCTCCATTGGGATACATTCTCCAAGTCAGATTCCATGGAAATCAGAAGATGGAGAGCAACATGAAAAACTAAAAAGCAAAAGGTGTAAAAACTTGCCAAACGTTTCAGAGGAATAAGCAACATAAACTGGGACATGTTTATGTAAGAGTGACTCAGTAAACCACACTGAGTCACTGGTATAGAGTTCAGTTGAACACAGACTTTCAAAGCGTCAGATTCAAGTGATGTAAAAATGTTTCTTTGGGACAACCCCTGAAGATTATAGTAGAGTGAATGTTACTGATACAACTGGTGGGCAATTAATACATGAAGAACTTTTACTTCCTCTGCTGTATGTCTCTGTGTGTTTGTGTGTGTCTGTGTGTACACACATATATATATTAATATATATTCATACACATACACATATGCACATATATATATATATACATATATATATACATATATACGTATGTACCTATATATGTGTGTATGTATGCATATATACTCCCCAGTGTACGCTAAATACTAGTCTAAATGGAATCACACTTTCTCCTTATTCCCTTTCTTATTTCCTTATGTTACTCTGCTTGTGGAAGAATGCCAATGTCCTGCTAAAAGTTGTTCTATTTGGCTGTAAGTTGTGTAAACAGAGTAAACATAAAGCAGATTTTGCTACAAAATGACTGTAGGAAATTCAGAACTACGATCAACCTACACAGAGATAGGCTGTGTTTTTTATTTCCTTCTTTGCTTTCTCTGTTTCCTGGTGGCTGTGATTCACACCAGTCATGGAGGGAAGAATTATGTAAGAGGAACACACCTCCAATCTGCGTCTTTCGTTTGTCTATAACGGCCATCTGTCCAAACTCTGTGGATGCTGACAGAGGTTTTCTCATTGAGTGTGTGGCAAATGGCCCTTTATCACCAAATTTCGAATCCCCGGATCTTGGACAAGTTCCATGATTGGAAATCAAAGAAGTAGCATTCCAGCTGGAAGAATCTGAAAATAAAATTTTCGTTTTTGAGGAGATAAAAGTAACACAAAGCTGACCGTCTTGTAAAACGTCCTTCTTCAGAGAAGCAGTCCCACGTCCTCCTTTCTCCCACACACTCTGTTCCTTCAGAGTACATTTTTTTTCAGGTGTCCTATACTTGCCATTCACGTAAGTTAAGTTGAATTAACTATTGTCACTCAGCAATTTCTGTTATATAATGTGGTCCCAATTGAAGCTTTTCTTCTTAATAGTTAAAATGGTGTGGGTGTGAATTTTTTGTCATTATCAAAAGTTATGTCTAACCGCTTAAGTTTAAATATGTGTGACAAACATGGGTTTAAAACCACTTTCAATGAATCGTACTATTTCAAATAAGAAACTACTTATTACAAGAAAATGGTCTTTTCTAAATGCTCCAATATCTTCAGAATTCATTTTTTAAGCCTTAGATAATTGAAATTCAAATGACAAATGACAGGCTTGGGTGACCTTATTGTATTCATGTAAAAATACGATCAGGGCCAGACCGGTGGCTCAAGTGGTTAGAGCTTCATGCTCCTAACTCCGAAGGCTGCCGGTTCGATTCCCACATAAGCCAGTGGGCTCTCAACCACAAGGTTGTCAGTTCAGTTCCTCGAGTCCCGCAGGGGATGGTGGGCTACGCCCCCTGCAACTACTAATGGCAACTGGACCTGGAGCTGAGCTGCACCCTCCACAACTAAGACTGAAAGGACAAGTTCAAGCTGAATGGCACCCTCCACAACTAAGATTGAAAGGACAACAACTTGACTTGGAAAAAAGTCCTGGAAATACACACTGTTCACCAGTAAAGTCCTATTGCCCTTACCCAATAAAAAAAAAAAAAATATATATATATATATATCTATATAGATATATACATATCTATCTATCTATCTATATCTATCTATCTATCTATCTATCTATCTATCTATCTATCTATCTATCTATATATATATATATATATAAATAAATAAAATAATACGATCAAACTAGGTATACATTAGCTCCAAAGAGTACAGGGCACCATGAGACAGAAAACAAATACATAACAAAACATTTTCCTTTTGCTTTTTAAACAAAATCTCAGCTTAAATCTACGAGACAAGTGAAAGAAAACCACAATTGTAGAAGTGAAGCTTTAAAGCCTCTTTTATCACTTCATATCCAGGAAGCCCGTACATCATTTAAAACGGTGGTTTCTAATCTCCTGTGAGAATCCGTGAACTCCCAAGGTCTGTCAGTCGAGGGGCCCGAAAAGATCAAAACTAAAAAATTAAATTGGTATTACAAAGTGTACCTGGTCTGAAGGGTTGCACATCGTCCATTCCTACAGCTTTGTTAGGAACAGGATCTTCCACTTCAATTCTCGCCTGAAGGGGTTAGGAACAAGATGATTAGTAACTAATGGACACTTCATGCAATCTCTAGTTAACAATTCAGGATTAGAATATTAACGTCATTATCTCCAAGAAAAAGACTTTTTGAAAAATGGGTATTTAAGCAAATATTAATTTGGTACAAATGATATTGCAGTTTGTGCAATTTTTTAAAAAAAAAACCTTTAAAACCGCAATTACTTTTGCACCAAACTAAATACCTTCAAAAGTGTACTTCCTACAACTTTGCAATATTTCTAATGATACATTCTTTTTTGTTTGTTTGTTTGTTTAGTGTTAAAACAAGATACTTGCCCGACATGGTAAGAAACCTTGGTGTATGTCCTGTTGAGTCTAAACAGAACATATTAGAACCTACTTCATCTGGGTCAACAAGAGCTTGGAAAAACCAAACTCTTATTTGATAAAAATTTTGATAGGAAAAGTGATTAAACAGAATGACAAAGGGGTAAGAAAAATTTTCTTTAAGTTATATTTAAATAAATAATAGGAAAAATATTATATATAGTTATGCAACTTTTCAAAAAGTTTAATAAGATCCAATCAGGGAAAAATAAGAACATTTATTTATTAACCATCTCAAATGTACCAGGAATCTGCTATGCACATTTTATTTCTTTTCCACACAAACAACAAATATAAAAATGGTTTGATGCTGGTTGACCCTCTTCCTGCTTCCTGACCATTCCAAGACATTAGAATAAAATGATGAACCCACACGATCCATTGCTGTCCCTGCCCAGCAGGTTTTGCTCCTAGATTGTCACATGACTGGCTCCTTCTCATGCTTCACTTGGCAGTATCCCACACAGACATTTTCTTCAGGTCAAAACATTGAGCTCGCACCAACAGAGCCTCAAGTACCGAAACACTACACATCAACAGGGTATCGCCTACCACAGTCTCCTGAAGTTTAGCATCCCCCAGATTAGAAATCCACATGCCCCTTCTAACTTTTCCACTCTGTTCTTGACACTACTGCCATTTGATTGTCCTTCAGGTTTACCAAAAGTGTCCCCACCATTTGGTAAGTCACTACCACCCACTGTGATCATTGATTTTACATTTCTATAGCTCCCTTTACACTTCATAGAGTGTTTTCACATTTGTTACCACATTAGTTCATTTCACACCCTGAAAGGTAGGCATAAGTACCTGTAGGATGAATGAGGTCACTGACATCCGACATGTTAAAAAGAAGCTTCCCCCAGATCCCACAGCTAGTAAGTGACCTATCCAGGGTTCTAGTGTGTTCTTATCTTCAAACACAGTGTCTACACCAGTAGGCTGCAGTTGCCTATATCAGAAGATCACACTCCTCCTGTCTCTTTTCACAGCTGTCATCTCACATTGGCTCATCATTACTTTGTACTTCTATTACTACAAGCATGGTTGACATCAAGATACTCAATGCATGCTATTTTAACTGAACAGGGCAGTTGTTGTGTATTAAAGCAGCACAAGGCCGATTGTTGTTAGTATAATCCTACATAGTATTACTATTAACAATGCTCTTCCTTCCCTGCAAAAGTTCCTTGCAGATCTATTGGAGAATACAAGTACAATAATACTTGCATGTAGCAGGCATTATCTTTTCAAATTCCAACGTATAAAAAACCCTAAATTCCAAATTCTTTCTTTCTGAATCTCATTAGGACATTTACACAACCGTAAACACCACAGAGTCATGCATTTGGGCATACTTCAAGCTGGAATAATTCTTTAGCTTTTAGGTAAACTTAACTTCAGAACCCAACTGATTCCTTATGACTTGGAAGCCTTCTCGTTTTATACTATTCTACACCGACCGCCTTCAGTGAACCTTGCAAGTTAGCCGAGCTGTACTACGCTGTCTCATTATATTCAGCACATATGTATTTTATTAATTATAGGCTAAACCGTAATAAAATAATTTAGGTGGGGAAATGCAGAGGTGAGAAAGTATAGTCAAACCATACCTTTTATGTTTTAACATCACCGAATGGTGACATTTAAAATAATAATGATAAAAATAATAGTAGTGAATGACAGTACCTCAGAATCCCAACATGATTTTTCAGCTTCTTCTTTCAATCTTAATGCCGATATTTTAACTACAAAACGTAGTCACAGAACATTAATGGAAACATATATTTCTATGCATTTTAAATACACATTCAAGTCATGAATATTTCTATAAAAGTAACAGCAGAAAGAATTTCAGGGGGTCGAAGCATTTGCAAGAAGCAGTTGTTAGTAATGGGGATACTTTTGCAAAAAAGTAGGAACAAATGCTTATAAGAAATGAAAATCACAGTTGGATCTACACGTGTTAGATTTGTGTATAGCAGCACTTAAGCTGGAAAGAATTCATAGATAGTCACTAAATTATCACTTGTATTATTTTGGTGTGCTCCATCAACACAAGTCAAGATATCAGTTTTTGTTTGCTCTTGTGGAGCACTTTCAATAATATCCACACCATTTTCTCTTTTTCCAATTGGCAGCTTGATTGCTTCTTTCTATTAAGAAAAAGAAAAGAAAAACCCAACTTCAGAAAACATCATATTCATTTACTCGTTCACTCGCTCACTCAGTCCTTCAGTCAGTAAGACAACAAACCGCTATCATAGCCATCAAATCATAGGCATAGACCCAGGGGAAGCTGGAAATAGAAATGAAAGATTTTGTCCTATATTCTAGTAGGGGTCAATATACTATAATTTGTGAAAACAATCAGAACAGAAAAGTACCGCGCTCCAGTCCTACACCTCAGATCAATAAAGTATAGTACGGGCACAAAAGAAACAACAATCGGTTGTACCAGATGCTGCAATAACAGGGCTGCATCTTGAAAGACATACGAGGTGCGGAGGGAAACCATGAAGGGGAGTCCAGAAAGGGCAGCGGGCGCAAAAGCCTGCGTATGAAACAACATACTGTAAGTGAGGGCAGAAGAAGAATGAGGTAAGCCTGGAACTCTGAGAATGGGATGGAGTGACAACTGCAGAATCAGAACCAAATCAAAGAAGGCACGTGTCATGCTAGCAGATGAATTCTACCCTCACGTCACGGGGAGTCACTCAGTAAACAGAGGTTTCCATCATCACAATTCTAGTTTACAACAGCCACTCGGGCACCATTTATGATATTGAGGAGTTCCATTTCTTTCTAGGAGCCTATCCATCAGCCTGTCTTGCTTCACAACATAGCCCCTCGCAGCTGCCTAGAAACTCACAAACGCAGCTACCAACAACAGGTCACTCTGTAGCTTCCCCTAGGTGACTCCCAATTGGGCACAAACAGCAGCTGACCTGGGCCTGCCAGACAGCCCCTCACAAGAGCCCCAAATCCAACACACCTTGGGACCAGCTTCAAGTGACACCAGAACATCACCAAATTAGCTTCACAAATGACCATGCCAAGCCATGGACTGAGCAGACACCGGAGCCCTGCTACAGCCGATCTCACTCTGCGAGGTCAGCCCACACACAGGGGTTCATCTACTGCAGTCACAGCCAGTCGTCCTGAGGGTCAATTTCACACCCAGATGTGCCAACAGCAATAAGGCTCAAGTACAACAGGAGGGCACACACCACCCACACGAGCTTCTGTAACACCTGGCTCAGGTAACCGGGGTCTGTACCACTGGGCCACACACAACACCTGGTCTATAAGGCAATACTGTCAAGATGAGGAGAATTAGCAGATCTACAGAATACACAGAAACAAACACGATAGGAAGGGAAAAAAGACGAGAGAAAAAAACATTTCTCTAATGAAAGACCAGGAAAAAAAAACTAGAGAAAGAACTAAACCCAATGGACACAAGTTATCTACCAGTCACACAGTTCAAAATACTACTTCTAAGGACGCCCAATGAACTTTGGGGAAAAGTAGATAAACGTTGTAACACCTCAACAGAGACAGCAAACATAAAAAATGGACATGGAAATCATTAACGAAAGTCAACTATGAAAAATACAACATCTGAAATGAGTAATTAATAGATGGAATCAGCACCAGATTTGGTTGAGGCAGACGTTCAAATCAGTGATTTGGAAGACAAGGGAGCAGAAAACACACAATCAGAGCAGAAGAAAAAAATATGAAAAATGATTATGAGTCAAAAAAAACGAGAGAGAGAAGGCTTTAAGGGACTTCTGGGACAAGATAAAGTGTAACAGCACTCGTAAGGCTATCAAAAGGAGAAGAGAGATACAGAAAGGAATTGAAAACCTATTTGAATAAATAATGATGGAAATCTTCCCTAACCTGTTGAAGGAAACGCAAGAGTAGGAAACACACAGAGTTCCAAACAAAATAAAGCAAACCGGCCCAGACCAAGACATACCAGAATTAAAACACCAAAGGGTAAAGACACAGAGAGAATATTAAAACCAGCAAGAGAAAAGCAGTTAGGTACATACAAGGGAGCTCGCATAAGACTGTCAGGTGATCTCTCAAAAGTAAATCCGAAGGACAGAGGAATGGGCAAGAAATATAGAAATGTGATGAAACACAATAATTTACAACCAAGTGCACTGTATCCAGCAAGGCTCTCATTTAGAATGAAACGAGAGGAAAAGAGCTTACCAGAGAAAAAGGAGGTGATGCAGTTCAGCACCAGGAAACCACTATCACAAGAAATGTAAAACCACGACTAGAAAAAAAAGGAGGATGAGGAGAAGGAGGAGAAAGAACAGGATGGGGAGAAGTGAATAAGAAAATGCCAATAACTACGTGCCTACAAATAATTACTTTAAATGTAAATAGATTAAATGCTCCAGAAAAGACATAAGGTAGCTGAATGGTTAAGAATGCAAGACCCATACACACGACAATCAAACTACAAACTTTCTTCACTGCAAAGGAAACCAACAACAACATGAAGTCATGACCGGATGAATGGAGAAGATATTTGCCAATGATATATTTGATAAAGGGTTGACATCCAAAACATATAAGGAACTCATAAGCCTTAACACCAAAAGACGAACAATGCAATTACAAAATGAGAATAGTACCTGAATAGACTTTTCTCCAAAGAGGTCACACAGATAGCCAAGAGACATACAAAAACATGCTCCGTGTCACTAATAATCAGAGAGATGCAAATTAAAAATACAATGAGCTACCACCTCACAACTGTCAGAATGGCCATCATCCATGAATCAACAAGCAACAAGTGTTGGTGTGGATGTGAAGAAAACGGGAGTCCTCGTGCACTTTTGGTGAGACTGCAAATCCGAGCAGACAATGGAAAACAATATGGAAGTTCCTCAAAAATTTAGAAATAGAACTACCATGTGGCACAGCAGTCCCTCTTCTCGGTTTTCCTCCACAGAAATCCAAAACACTAATTTGAAAACAACATGCATTTCTATGGTCGTTGCCACATTATTTTCTTTTTTTATTGTTTTGCCGCGTTATTTTCAATAGTCCAGATAAGAAAGTAACCAGAGGATCCATCATCTTGGAGAAAGAAGAAGATGGACATATATATAACAAAATGCTACTTTTCAGTAATGAAGAATAAATACTTATCGTTTGTGACAACCTGTGTCGACCTAGACGGTATTATTCTAAGTGAAAAAAGTCAGACAGAGAAAGACAAATACCACATGATTTCACTTATTGGTGACATGCAAAACATTTTAAATGAACAGAGAAAAGGGAAACAAACTCATAGGAGCAGAGAACTAACGGATCGTTGCCCAGTTCAAGGATTGTTATGGGAATGCTTGAAATGGAAACAGGATTAAGAAGTATAAAGTGGCAGATATAAAATAGTCGTGAAGATTTCAAGTACAGCACAAAGAATACAGTAAATAAGATTGTAATAACGAAGTACGGTATCAGGGATACCACACTAATCGGGGTACCAGTTTGCACATTATATAAATGCCTAAACACGATGCTGTACACCTGAGGCTCACATCATATTGAATGTCAACTGTAACAGAAATGAAAAATTTTACATTTAGAAAACAAAACTAAAAACTTTCTGAAACTTGACATTTGACTATATGGTTTTTAAGAATCTCTGCTTTTGACCAGAATAAAGAAAGGATCCTATCTTTTGTAGACATGGCTCCTTTCTTTACTTTGGTCAACGCATCATGGACATGGGCATAGAATCTCATGGACATATTTTTATAGGGAGCAGCCAAGAGCATCATCAGCTTTGGAGCCAAGTGGATTTTGCATCAAACCCTCAAACTTCTCCCTGGCTACTGCAAGTCATGCTGCCTAGACTGTCTTGGTCTCCATTTCCTTATCTCTGAAGATGAAGATTCCCTTCCTTGACAAAGCTATTCTGAGGATTAAATCACATCGTGCTGGTTACAGAATAGGTCCGGAACAAGTGTTGATTTGACTATGGAGTATTTCACCATATCAGTTAAAAGAAAATCTGTGTCGCTCTTGCTTATATGGGCCAGGGCCCATGCATCAATAGCACATAATCAAAGAGGCCATTAAAACACACACACACACAAAAAAGAATCTCTGCTTTCCAAATTGGTTATTATTTTGTGCAACACATGTACTCTTCAATTAGATGAAGACATTTAAATATATTCACAATGCAATGATTTAGATCATAGTGCAATCCCTTTGTAATATGGGTTTTGAGATGGAGAACGTGAATTCGAAAGTTTCAAAAGTCTACTATTATTTTAGTCTAAGTGATGAACCTAATATCCTGGAAACTAATATAAAACAATATGGAATGTCCACGGACTGTAAGTGAAAAAGAAAATGGAGAAAACACTCCCTCCTAACAAGTATACCATACCAACATACAAAGTGTAAAAAATAAAACTATATGTCTTATGCTATATAGTTTTAAAACTGAAAGCTACCAGGAAGATTTCATGACTGTTACAATGAGCACCGGAATCCATTAAAGATTTCATTTAGGCACGAGTATGATAAAAGTCATGCTGGTATAACGTAAAAGTCACATTAAAATTCCTTACCCTTAACCAAATTGCATATCTCCGTCACTGTGGGAAAACTCCCTATAGAATTTTACTATTACTATACATTTCCCAGCCCCTTCTTTTTCTCAGCTCCCCTCTTCGATACTTACTAAAGTTAAAAGAACAACAACAAAACAATGAAGCGTCAAATGGTCATATGTTATAAAATGTTTCATGCTGACCAATTTTCCATAACAAACATTAAAAAATGATAGGTGGAGCACTACCAAATTTTACAACTTGGTGCTACACAAAACTAAATTAAGAGCACAACAGTTAATTTCACACAGGAACCTTTTACCTTGGTACCAACATCGAAGAGTCCATCGTCTGACGAAGACCATGAATCATCACTGCCATGTTTCCAGGAAAGACTTCCGGGGAAAGATACACAACAGACACAAGTGAGTTCATTTCTTTACAAAGGCAGCAACAACAACAACAAAAGGAGTACAATTCAGCTATCTGCATATGAAATGAAGTTTCTTGATACGATTAAAATTTAGATGATGTTCTAGAAAAGCTATCAGTTATCTATTTATCTATCTATTTATCAGTTATCTATCTATTTATTATCTATCAGTTATCTATTTCTGCCTCTACCACTCCTAACTCATGCAATATTTAATGAAGATACACTCTAAATTTCCATAACAAAGAATGACAGCCAACATGTTGGCAACACCTGAGAGTACCTTGTTTTCACCAAAAGTCCCCAGGGCTGAATTGAAAACGCAATTAATAGCTGACAAGAGGAACCTGAACTGGGACAAAAGCAATGAGCTAAATCGAGGTAGAACGATACACTAACCCTTCTCCATGGTCTGTCCCTGGTTCAAAGATTAATCTGTGTGGGTCAAAAACGGCAGTCTTGCATCTTTAACGTAGAAAGCAGTTATTAAATTGACCCCATTCCTTCCTTTCACCCTGAAACACTACAGTGAGGTCCCTGAAATGTGTGAAATGTTTGCAAGTTACACGTATAAAAGTCAAAGAACAAATATGTATGTTGTTAGCCTCCCCACTCTCCGATCACTTGTCCGCACAGCTTCCTGGCAATCTCCAACCTTGAAAACTTCAGCCTACGAAGGCATAGACTCCTGAAACAAGGTTGGGCTCAAATGACCCACAGTAGGACTTCTCTATTTCCCTGTTCCTGGAAAATAAGCTCAATGGGGCCTCAGTCATCCACTCCCAACACAGGCATGTTACCACCTACCCAACTCCATTACTGTTTTCACAATCAGTCCTCCCACTGCCCAACCCTCCATCTCCATGGGAAGGACATCAGCTCGTTGGGAAAAGAGGTGGAGGTGACGAGACACCTGCCGTGGGCCATAGATCTATGTAGTTCAGCAATCTCCAGTGCCTTTGGACTCGAGGGGACCCCCTCTGTAATTTCGGGTGCAGGTGGATGATACCACATTCCTACTTGCTATTAAGAGAATGTTTCCAGAGTCTCAAAGGTTTAATATGTTTTCATACAACCTTAAATTTTGCTGGTTCCTCCAATTCAACAACGGAAAAGCAGCAACCTGTTCAGATACCCTTGAACCCCTTGGTAACAATGGAACCAGGGGTCAGTTAATCCACCTTCCGGAACCACACTCGTCTAATGAATAAAAACTAGGCCTAACAGCAAAGCTACTTTGTGAATCTACTGTGCCGACAACCTGGGATTACCAATGTTAGGCACATAGTATAGGGTCTAGGCCAGAGCAGAACACTCATTAAAGCTTACTGGCTTCTCTCGGCAGTCTCTCAGTTAACATGCAATTTTAGAAATCCATAAAATCCTACCTGCTTGCAGGGTCGCATTTAGAACATTCATCCACTGTTAAAGAAAAAATTTACATTCATTGTAAATACACAACAGAAAAACACAGAACTTTAAAATTATCAGACTGAACTTATGAAAAAATATTTTTGGGACAACCCCTGAAGACTACAGTAGAATGAATGTTAATGATACTATTGGTGGGAAAATAATACGTGCAGAACTTTTACTTCCACTCCTATTTATATGTGTGTACATATATTTATATTTATATATTCATACATATATACGTACACATATATGTACATGCATGTACTTATGCATGTTTGTATGTATTATACATTTATATCTAATGAAAGAAAAATAAGCGGGATGTGCAATCATTTGATAGCTACAAGTCAAGTGCTACTTACAATGATTGTAATCCTCCCAAACCCATTGCAGTCAACGAAACGGTATCAGCAGTAAAATGAGTATCATAAACTAACAAGGTCCAATTTAAATAGCATGATTTTTCTGTACTTCTGTCATGAAGAGCAGTTAGAAGAGAGTCCACTTGTTTTGCTCTTACACAGTACCGCTGTGCCGCTCTTCTGTCAAGGGTGTTCAGTTTAGGATGAAACATCCTGTCATCAGCAGCTTAGTCAAGAAGCAGTCTACTTTGCAGCACGGCAAAACACAGGAAATAGACTCTTTCTGGCCCTCTCTCCAGTGCAGGGTAAGTATGAAAGACTTTGCGATTCCAGTTTTATCTAGTCTAACCCCTGAGACTGTTTCCCTCCATTGCTGGAGAGTCTATCCGGCTCACCTCATAGAGCAGGAAGGTCCAAAGGGTTATTGCTGTACAGCAGCGAGTGATGCCATTTTTCTCATCCCTCCCCATAGTGGCAAATGTGTATAGAAATCATGGTTTTTTACCTTGTAAGTCATATATCATCAAATCCTAAGCCGATGAATAACAGCAAACAAACAAACACCCCCCCCAAAAAAAGACAAAGTGGTTATCTTGAATAACAACCTTCAATGACCCTGGAGTTTTAAGTTTTTAAACATTCAAAAAGATGGCCACTGTATGATTCCAACTATATGATATTCAGAAAAAAACAAAACTATAGAAGCAGTAAAAAGACGAGTGGTTTCCAGAGGTTAGGGAGAAGGGAGGACTGAGGAAACGCCACAGAGGGTATCTAGTAGTGAATCTATTCTGTGTGAGACTGGAAGGGTGGAGACCTGTCATTATACGTTTGTCAAACCCCACAGATTGTACAACAGCAAGAGTGAGCTCTAACGTAAAGTGTGGGCTGTGAGTGGTCATGCTGAGTCAGTGCAGTTCATAGATCGTCGTGAATGTACCACCCGGGTGCAGGTGTCAACAGCGAGGGAGGCTCTGTGTGGACGGGGATGTGGGTTTTGAGGGAACTTTCTCTACTCTCTACTCAATTTTGCCCTGAACCTAAACCTGCTCTAAAAACGAAGGCTTACTAATAAAAAAAAAAAAAATTTCCACTGAAACTGCTATTACCAGATATGAACACATTAATGCTATTTTCAAAATACAGTCACTTTGAAAATGAATATCAAGGTCCAGTATCAGAATATGATTATTCACCCAACCGAATGAAGCATATGAAAAGCCATAAACAAAGCAAGTCATTTTTGGAATACTTACACAAGAAAATCACTGATAAACGTGACTGAACATCTCGCTTTAGCATGCTGAATAGGGATGCCAAGTGAATCAAAATGGAATCGTCCCTGTACTTACAGGACAACTTTGATTCTCATTGTAAATCAGAAATCATTGTGCTGATTTTATTCAAAAGCTATATTGAAACATTAATCACACAAAAAGATTGGAGTTGCCATGGTTATTGCCATAGTAATGTATGTGCAATACCTGTGAAATACTCACGAAAAGGCAAAACAGTAACCAGCACTGCAATGTTTAATGGATGATACAACTGAAACCAATACCAAGGCACGTCACCATTTTCCTTGCTATTAAAATAAAATTTTAAGCTACACTAAAAATTAAGTCAGGCCTATAACTGCTGTGCCGAAAAGACTTCATACAGCAGGCCTGACTGCTATCCTTTGAAAGTCCTGCTTGAATGGCTGGCCCTTGGCTGGTATCTGGAAACCTGCATATGGTGAGGGTTCCCACCATTCCCTAACTAAGTGTGGCTCACCGTGCCTGAACTGCTTGTACAAACAAGGTGGTTCATGCTGGACACTCACTTTCCTTCTGGGAATCAGGAATGTTAGTACCAGCTAGGGGGACGCTGCCTATGTGACTGGCGTGCTATGAAAGCACTCCATGAAGGCACTGAGTCTAATGAGACTCCGGTACCAATAGACAGCATTTCACATGTGGTGCCAGAATTTAATAGTGGGGTATTAAGCACATCCTGCTAACTCCACAGGACATGCGTCTTGGAAACTTGCGCCTGGTTCCCTCCTGTCACAGACACTGCCACACACACCTTTTCTCTTTGCTGATTTTGCTCTCACTGTAACAAATCACAGGCATTAGTACAGCTATAAGCTGAGTCTTGTAAAGTGCTCTAGTGAATAACCAAACCCAGGGGTGGTGTTAAGAACCTCTAATAAATGGCATTATATGAAATTTTAATTCTGTGGGTTGATGCTTTCTACATGATTCAGAAGGTGATTTTGCAGATTACCTGTCATTAAATTCGTTTTTTTTGATTCTTCTTTTGCAGATTCCTGTAGAGCTAGATATATTTGAATAAAGGCATAAAGAGGATAAATGAAATGATGTCAGAAAATACTGTAAAACAAGCAACCATCCTATTTTATTCAGAATAAAAAATAAAACATCCTAATGACAACATGTTCTATCAATTCCTATATAGCAAATGAAGAGATCGCACTGTCAATTTTCTACAACTAGGCAAGTTTTATGTTCTTTTTATAATACTTATGAATCAATCAAGTAACTGGGATAATTACAGAAAAACATATAACTATGACTTGTAGTATAATAATGTACACTGATTATAGAGTTCCTTTGCTTTCTAAACTTTTTTATTTCTTATAAAACTAAAAACATAGCTCTCATATGAAAAGGCAGTGGTTAACAGAATATGTGAAAATGAAACAAAAAATTATATCCATGTAGGATGAATTACCCCTGGATATACCAAGAAACTCAACATTCAGAGGAAAAAAACGTGTCTTCCCTATTGACCTGCTGCATTTCTCTCTCCATCTGATAATGTCCTAGTCACTCTTCTCATGTCCCATTGAAATGCTAGTGCACATTCTGGAAACCTAGGAATCATCTTCGTTTTCTCACTCCCCACTAACTTTTACATTCAATTATCACTAACTTCTATTAACCATAACACTCTCCAGGCTCTGCTTTATTTTTCCACAGCCACTGCCCTAGTCAAACAGGGGCTCTTAGCAGATGGCTTTCACAGGGGGAAAAATGAGACACCACCGACTGTTATTGTTGCTTCCTAAAGGAATAGGATTTATTTTCAGCAAAACAAATGAGAAAGACATAAGCCAGCAAAGACCAACATGTTAAATTGAATAAATTAACCTTCCTGACTTTCTTGTCTTTCAAAATGGATGCGTGAAAACATCACAGTGGACTGATACTAGTCCAAGGAAGTAAAAGCTTCCTTTGTCTGCGACTTATTTTTATGTGCTTTTCTTCAATCTATCCTCTATGTGAGGGGCCAGCAAACTCCAACCTGCCATCAGTTTTTATAAATAAAGCTTTACTGTAGCACGGTCTTGCCTATTCAGTTGGCCCACGACTGTTTTCATACCATGATGGCAGATTTGAGTAGGTATGACAGAGACCACATGGCCTAAAATCAGGCCCTTTACAGATAAGCTTGCTGGTCCCTGCTTATACCACAACCAGAGTGTCCGAATGCCGTCTCATCTTGTTCCTAGTCTGCTCAAAACTCTCCCATGATCCCTGCAGTAACCATTGCTGAGTCCCTGCCCACTTGCCATTTCTTCATCTTCATTCTCACTGGAGAACCACAATGCTGTGTGGATATTTACTGTCCCAATACACAAAGAACATGGCCTCTCTCCAGCTCCACAAAGAAAAATGATTATACTATGCTAATCACAGTGACTGCTTTACCCCTAACTGCTGTGGGAACCAGCATGTGCTGTACCCCAGCCTGGAAATGTTAAGGGATCTACTGGCAGCTTCTCAGTCTTCTTCCTATTTAAAAGAATCACATAGCTGATCATCACTGTTTATCAGGGAAACGGAAATCAAAACCACAGAGAAATACCACCTCATTACTGTCAGATGGCTACCATCAAAATGGCACCAGATAACAAATGTCGGCAAGGAAGTGGAGGAAAGGGAAAACAGACCCTGCACTGTTTTTGGATTTGTAAATTGTTATATTCACTGTGGGAAACAGTATGGAGATTCCTCAAAATATCAGAAATAGAACTGCCATGAGATCTTGCAATTCTACTTCTGGGTATTTGTCCAACGAAAACCAAAACAGTAATTTGAAAAGACACCTGCACCTCTATGTTCACCGCAGCAGTATATATAATAGCCAGGATATGGAAGCAACATAGGCGTCCTTCGATAGATGAATGCATAAAGAGGATTTGATATGTGTGTGTGTGTGGGGTGTGTGTGTGTGTGTGTGTGTGTGTGTATACAGTAATACTATAACTGATATTAGAATAATTAACTCATCCATAATATAACTGATATAATAACTCATCCATAAAAGATGAAATCTTGCCCTTTGTAACAATATGGAAGTTCCTAGAGGTATTATGTAAGTGAAAGAAGACAGAGAAAGACAAATACCTTATGATCTCATTTATATGTGGAACCTAAAAAAACAAAACAAACAAAACAGAAACAGATCCATAGCTACAAAAAAGTAACTTGATTGTTCCCAGATGAAAGGGAGTTGAAGAGATGAACGAAAAAGAAAGTGTATGAGAAGTACAAACTTCCAGTGATGAAATATCTAAGCCACAGGGATGTAGTTAACAGCACAGGGAAAATATCAATAATATTACAGTCACTTTGAAGGGTGATAGATGCTTACTAGACATATTGTGGTGATAACCTCGCAAGGCATATCAATGTCAAATCACTATGCTGTACACCTGAACTGATATAATGTGGTATGCCAACTATATAACACAGAAATGCAGTCCTTCAGCCTTTGGATATTGTCCTGTGAGAATATGATGCTTGGAGCCATTGCTAATTAACCAGCCAGCAAAGAAAATGGAAAACCTACAGAAACGCAGTCCTTCAGCCTTTGGATATTGTCCTGTGAGAATATGATGCTTGGAGCCGTTGCTAATTAACCAGCCAGCAAATGAGACTTAAACGAAACACTGACAACCTCACAACTGAAATAGGGACAACAACAGGCAACTCATGGCATCACAGAACCACCAAAACCATCCTGGTTCCTCCTGTTGTAACCACTGTTAATTAGGTCACCTATTACCTGCAGCTAAAACATTCTAACTGATATATTTCCCAAGGCCTACAGGATAAGAGCAACTCCTTTCTCTAGAACTAAAGACTTTCCTAAGCTTGCCTTACCTAGGTATTCACCACTTTCTCAAACATTCCCACAGCACGCTTTTTATACCATCAAAACTGAACTGCTTGTAAATCCTTCAAAGTTCACTGTGTATCTTAGCCTATGTCTGCAGTTCCTTCTGCCAAACCTATAATCTTGATTATTGTTTCCCCTGCCCAACACGGTCCTTCTGCCTCTTTATCTGGCCAACTCACACTCACACTGCATACTTCCCTTAAATCCTACCCAGATTTTCACAACCGAAATCATCATCATGGACATAAAGTGTCTGGCCCACGAGATCTGACAATTAGGTTCACGAAGTCATCCTAGAAAAAGTGCTGCACACCTCATTGCTGAGTATCACTATGGTCACCTTCGAAGTACACCTCTTGGGAAGCTATGCACCAATGCTAGCACCTAGTCTACTCTGCGAAGCAATTTTGGAACTCTTTATATGGAATGGCCATCAGAGCTGTTGTTGTATTACTCTTGATGTCCTGAATGTCATCAAAATGTCTTTCTTTCAGTATTTCCTTTATCTTCGGGTAAAGAAAGAAGTCATTGGGGGCAGATCAGATAAGTAGGGTGGGTGTATCAATACAGTTATTTGTTTACTGGCTAAAAACTCTCTCACAGACAGTGCCATGGGAGCTGATGTATTGCTGTCATGCAACAGCCATGAATAGTGGGCCAAAGGTTGAGGTTGGTTTCTTCTAACATTTTCATGCAGTCTTTTCAGAACTTCCAAAAACTAAACATGGTTAACTGTTTGTCCAGTTGGTACAAATTTATAATGAGTAATCCCTCTGATGTCAAAACAGTTTAGCAAAATTGTTTTGACTCTTGATTTCGACTGACAGAACTTTTTGGTCTTGGAGAATTGGCTGACTTCCATTGTGTACTTTGATGCTTTGTTTCAGAATCGTATTGGTACACCCACGTTTCATCACCAGTGAAAACACGGCTCAAAACATTGTCTTGCCTCTCCAAAAGGTCTTGGCAGCCTTTGACTCTCCTTTGCTTCTGTTCATCGGTGAGCTCCTTTGGATCTATTTTTGCACACACCTTTCTCATGCCAAGATTGTCAGTTAAAATTTTCCTAACTGTTTCTGTATCGATGTTTACTTGGTCTGCTATGCTTCTCACAGTCAGCCAATGATTTTGACTCACAATTCGATGAATTTTTGCAATGTTTCCTCCGTTCTGGTCGTTACTGGCCACCATGACGTCTCTTCATCAGTGAGGCAATCTTTCCCCTCAGAAAAATGTTTAATCTATTTGTACATAGCCGTTTTCCTTGTGACATTATCCCCATGAACCTGGACTAACATGTTCCTGATTTCACTTCCACTCTTGCCAAGTTTAACAAGAAATTTAATGTTTGATCATAGCTCTGATTCAAGCTCAGACAGCCTCGCAATGGCACACAAAAACATGCAACAACAACGAGCAAGACACTCGTGTCAGCTCAGCAAGACACCGCCACACATCAACACGAACACAGCTCTGAGACACTGATATACCAAGGTTATGAAACCTTACTGAGCTGTTTCTACAGTGCTGCCAATGTAAGCGCACGGTGGCAAGTTCTCAAACTTAATTGTCAGATCTGATGCTACAACCCAATAAAAAACAATAATGATAATTATAAGCTCTCAGTGGACTCTGGCACCTAGTAAGCACTGTGTAAAGTATAATAAATAATAAAAATGACAATAATAAGAACACGCTCTTGGAGGTAGGGACTGTGGTTTTAAAATGCTTGTCTTCTGCAACATCAAAATAACACTTAGTGCCTAAAAGACTCCTGATGGTTACATAGCAAACGGCTGCAGAGGCAAATAAATACATGAATGAAAAGATTGCCCTTGAAAATTCTGTTTTAAGAAACCATAGAAATAAGCCAGGGACAGCTCTAAAGTCTTAGGGGCACATTAAAGATCAAATTCCATTTCATCTCTGTGTTTCCTATAACTTGCAAAACCACCGACACAAGTGCTTTGATAGAGGTCTACTAAGTTAAAGGGGTCCTTGGGCATTTCAGATTGCACAATGTGCCACATTCAGTGAGCAGAATAGCGTTTTTGTCATTGTGAAACTTTTCTGTACTTTTATTATAATCTTTTGAGTCCTAAGTTAGGCTATGGGAACATTTATTATGATTATCTTTTGACTAATGGCTACAAAGCATCTTGTTCTAGAGAAATTACACTGTTATGACAACTATCCAACTAACAGAAGAAAACATTTTCTTCTAATGAGGTCAACATGTCTCACTCTGTTTTGACTTATGAGAAAAAAAGGTGATACTAGTGAGACCTTGTTGGCATATCCACATGGAAAATAACCCATGCTTCTCAACAAGGCACAGCTTTACTGACTTGTATCAGTAGATACCTTTTAAAAACAGTCTCACTGCGGAGAACTACCAAAAATGGCAGCGTGAGGTGAGCCTCTGTAACGTTCCCCTGGAATTTACAACTAATCGGACAACAATAACTCCACAAAGGACTCCCTGCACAGCAGGCAGGCAAGATGAAGAGGCCCCCTACTGAATTCACCTCCAGGTGGGCGAATCGCGTGAGCGGGGGAGGAGGTAAGGGAGAAGTGCGGAGAAGGAGCCGCGTGGGAGCAGGTCAAAGACCTAGATCAGTGCTCCGAGCACGCTGCATCCCGGAACTACCGCAGCTGCGGGAGAGGGAAGGACTCGGACTGCTAGGGCTCCGCTTACGGCCCACAGGGCTGAGGGGGCAGCATATAACACGGCTGAACCCAACCCACAAGGCAGAGACCTCGGAGCAAAGACTGAGGGAAGAAGGCTGAAAATGGTGGTTTAAGCCCTCACTGCCGAGCGGAGAACGGAAGCCTTAGGCACTAAGACTAGCCGCCCCCTCCCTACCCTCCCAGAGTTCGGCCCACCCCCAACTGCCCGGTGCTAGAAGCGATAAAGTAGCAGTGTCAGATCAAAAGGACAGGATATTTGCAGATCTGAGAACTGTGGACCGTAGACACAGATTCGCAGCCCAACTAGTTCCGGCGAAGGGGAGGGAGCTGTGGAAGCGGGACCAGCTGTGGTGGTGGTCGCTGCCATTGCTCTGGGCCACCTCTCACAACTCACCCCGCCCCTGGCCCCACCTATCTGGGCGGATCCCTGCAGGAGTAAACAGAACTGCTGAAACATACGGGCTCTTAATCGGGTGCAAAAAGAGCTTTGGAACTTCAAAAGTTCTCTGCACCCCCACAAGGACGTGGCGCCCTATGACCCAGGTGAACTGTTAACAGAGGAGAGGCCAGTCTCTCAGGAAATCCCGCCATTGTGTGAGAAGCTGGAATAGTGCAGAGAAAACGTAGCACTACTGTGTCAGAGGAAAAAAAAGGCTGCAGTCAGAGAGAAAATAAAACGTTCTACCAACAAGTATTGGAAAACAAAAGAAAGACCTCTTCCTATCAACCTGTTGCAGAAGCCTCTCCTGTAGATGTCTAAGAAGAGAAATAATAAATCAGTAATTGCCAAGAAAAACCAAGGCAACAAGACAGCTCAGAAAGAAAGGGAAGTCTCCAGAAAAGGAACTTAAAGATATGGAAATATGTGACTTAAATGATAGAGAATTCAAGATTGCAGTTCTGAAAAACCTCAAAGAGATGCAAGAAAACACAGAAAGGCAATTTAATGAACTCAGAAACGCAATCAAAGAACAACATGAGCATTTTATGAAAGAGATTGAAATTTTGAAAAAGAACCAAATGGAATTTCTGGAGATTAAGAACTCAATAGAAGAAATTGAGAATGAAATAACCAGCTTAGGTAGTAGAGTTGACCATATGGAGGAAAGAATCAGTGACATCGAAGATAGAAACCTGGAAATTACACAGATGGAAAAAGAAAGAGACTTGAGACTTAAAAGAAATGAAAGAACTCTACAAGAAGTATCTGACTCCATCAGAAAGAGCAATATAAGAATAACGGGCATACCAGAAGGAGAAGAAAGAGAGAAGGGAACAGAGAATATATTCAAAGAAATCGTCGATGAGAACTTCCCAAATTTGTGGACAGAACTGGATCCTCGAATCCAAGAATCAAATAGAACACCTAATTACCTCAATCCCAACAGGCCTTCTCCAAGGCACATTACATTGAAGCTGTCTAAAATTAACACCAAAGAAAGAATCCTCAAGGCAGCCAGGGAAAAGAAGACGGTAACCTACAAAGGAAAGCCCATTAGATTATCATCAGATTTTTCAGCAGAAACTCTACAAGCCAGGAGGGAGTGGAACCAAATATTCAAAATGTCGAAAGAGAGAAATCATGAGCCAAGAATAATATATCCAGCAAAGATATCCTTTAGATATGAAGGAGGAATAAAGACTTTTCCAGACATACAGAAGCTGAGGGAATTTTCTAATACACGACCTGCACTACAAGAAACACTAAAGGAGGCTATTCGACCACCATCAACAGGGACAATTTGTGGCAACCGAAACATAAAAAAAAAAAAAAAGGGGGGAGCGTAAAGGCCTGAACCAGAATATGGGAATGGAGAAAGTAAGCGTGCTGAAGAAAATGGAATACTCTAAATATCAAACTTTCTTTTACATAATCTTAAGGGTAACCACTCAAAAAAAAATCCAGAACTGAAATATATACTGTAATAAAAGAAGAAACAGAGGGAAACATCATAGAATACCACCACACAGAAATAACAGACAACAACAAAAAGGCAAAGAAACAATGGAGTCACAGCCTTACCAGAAAACTAAAGATAGAATGACAGGAAATCCTCACGTATCAATAATCACCCTAAATGTAAATGGACTGAACTCACCAATAAAAAGGCACAGAGTAGCAGATTGGATCAAAAAACTAAACCCAACCACATGCTGTCTCCAAGAGACACATCTCAGCTACAAGGACAAGCATACACTCAAAGTGAAAGGGTGGAAATTGACACTCCAAGCAAATGGTACCCAGAGAAAATCAGGTGTAGCCATAATGATATCAGATGAAACAGACTTCAGGGTGAAAAAGATAACAAGAGACAAAGATGGACATTTCATAATGGTAAAGGGGACTATACAACAAGACATAACAGTCATCAATATTTATGTCCCAAATCAGGGAGCACAGAAATATACCAAGCAACTACTAATAGAACTAAAGGGAGAAATTGACCAAAACACAATTATACTAGGGGACTTAAATACATCATTGACAGCTATGGATAGATCATCCAAACCGAAGATAAATAACGAAATTGCAGCCCTAAATGACACATTACATGAAATGGACATCATTGTCATATATAGAGCACTTCATCCTAAAACATCATACTATACATTCTTTTTGAGTGTACATGGAACATTCTCAAGGATAGACCATATATTAGGGCAGAAAAGCAGCCTCAGCAAATTTAAGAAGATTGAAATCATACCAAGCATATTCTCTGATCACAAGGCTTTGAAATTGAGATTGGATATCAACTGCGAAAAGAAAGCAGGAAAAAACACAAATACATGGAGATGAAACCACATACTTTTAAAGAACGACTGGGTTAAAGAAGAAATTAGAGGAGAGATCAAAAGATACATAGAAACAAATGACAATGAAAGTACATCCTACCAAAATTTTTGGGATGCAGCGAAAGCAGTTTTAAGAGGGAAGTTTATATCATTACAGGCCTGTCTCAAGAAAAGAGAAAAATCCTAAATAAACAACCTCATGTTACACCTCAAAGAACTAGAAAAAGAAGAACAAGTGAAACCCAAGGTCAGCAGAAGAAAGGAAATAACAAAAATCAGAGCAGAGCTCAATGAAATAGAGAAGAAAAAGACAATAGAAAAAATTAATGTGACAAAGAGCTGGTTCTTTGAAAAAATTAATAAAATCGACAAACCCTTGGCTAGACTCACTAAGATAAAAAGAGAGAAGACACTAATTAACAAAATCAGAAATGAGAAAGGGGAAGTTATCACGGACACCACAGGAATACAAAGGATCATGCCAGAATACTATGAAGGACTATATGCCACCAAATTCAATAACCTAGAAGAAATGGACAAGATCTTAGAAACATATAGCCTTCCAAGGCTGAACCATGAAGAACTGGAAAATCTAAACAGACCGATCACCAGTAACGAAATTGAATCAGTCATCAAAAACTTTCCCAAAATCAAAAGTCCTGGACCAGATTGCTTCACCAGTGAATTCTACCAAACCTTCAAAGAGGATCTAATACCAATCCTGCTCAAACTCTTCCAAAAAATTGAAGAAGAGTCAGTACTCCCTAACTCATTTTATGAGGCCAACATTACCCTGATACCAAAACCTGGTAAGGACAACACAAAAAAAGAAAACTACAGGCCTATATCTCTGATGAATACTGATGCAAAAATCCTGAACAAAATTCTAGCAAAGCGAATACAACAATGCATCAAAAAGATTATTCACCACGACGAAGTGGGGTTCATACCCGGGGCACAAGGATGGTTCGACATCCGCAAAGCCATCAATGTGATACATCACATGAACAAAATAAAGGACAAAAATCATATGATTATATCAATTGATGCAGAAAAAGCATTTGACAAGATACAACAATCACTTATGATTAAAACACTTAAAAAAAGGTATAGACGGAAAATACCTTAACGTAATAAAGGCCATCTATGACAAGCCCTCAGCTAATCTCATAATTAATGGTAAAAAACTGAAGCCCTTTGCTCTACGTTCAGGAACACAACAGGGCTGTCCCCTATCACCTCTGCTTTTCAACACAGTGTTGGAAGTCCCTGCCAGAGCCATCAGGCAAGAGAAAGAAATAAAGCATCCAAATTTGGAATGAAGAAGTTAAAATATCACTCTTTGCAGATGACATGATGCTATATATAGAAAACCCTAAGGACTCCACCAAAAAGCTGTTAGAAACAATCAACGAATACAGTAAGTTGCTGGCTACAAAATCAACATACAAAAGTCCATTGCATTCCTATATACTAACAATGAAATCTCAGAAAAAGAAATACAAAAAACAATTCCCTTTGCAATTGCAGCAAAAAGAATAAAATACCTAGGAATAAACTTAACCAAGGAAGTGAAGGATTTATATGCTGAAAACTGTAAGACATTTTTGAAAGAAATTGAAGAAGACACAAAGAAATGGAAAGACATTCCGTGCTCATGGATTGGAAGAATCAACATAGTTAAAATGGCCATATTACCCAAAGCCATATACAGATTTAATGCAATCCCCATCAAAATCCCAATGGCATTTTTTTAAAGAAATAGAACAAAAAATCATCAGATTTGTTTGGAACCACAAAAGGCCCTGAATAGCCAAAGCAATCTTAAGAAAAAAGAACAATGCTGGAGGTATCACACTGCCTGACTTTAGCTTGTACTACAGGGCTACAATAATCAAAACAGCATGGTATTGGCAGAAAAACAGACACATAGACCAATGGAATAGAATTGAGAACCCAGAAATAAAACCACATAAATATGGACAGATAATTTTTGACAAAAGAAGCTAAAAACATACAATGGAGGAAAGACAGCCTCTTCAATAAATGATGCTGGGAGAATTGGATAGCCACGTGCAAAAGAATGAACTGGACTGTTATCTGTCACCATGTACCAAAATTAATTCAAAATGGATCAAAGACTTAAGCATAAGACCTGACACAATAAACTGCATTGAAGAAAACATAGGTACTAAACTTATGGACCTTGGGTTCAAAGAACATTTTATGAATTTGACTCCAAAGGCAATGGACGTAAAAGCTAAAATAAACAAATGGGACTATATGAAACTTAAAAGTTTCTGCACAGCAAAAGAAACCATCGACAAATAAAGAGGCAACCGACTGAATGGGAGAAGATTTTTGCAAATGGTTCCTCCGATAAGGGTCTAACATCCAAAATATACAAGGAACTCATGAAACTCAACAACAAAAAAACAAACAACCCAATTGAAAAATGGGCAGAGGACCTGAAGAGACATTTCTCCAAAGAGGACTTACAAATGGCAAATAGACATATGAAAAAATGCTCCACATCACCAATCATCAGAGAAATGCAAATAAAAACCACAATGAGATATCACCTCACCCCAGTCAGAATGGCTTTCATCAACAAGACAAATAGCAACAAGTGTTGGAGAGGCTGTGGAGAAAAAGGAACCATCTTACACTGTTGGTGGGAATGCAGACTGGTGCAGCCGCTATGGAAGGCAGTGTGGAGGTTCCTCAAAAAATTACAAATAGAATTACCATATGACCCAGCAATCCCTCTCCTGGGTAACTACCCAAAGAATTTGAAATCAGTTATACATAAAGACACGTGTGCTCCAATGTTCATTGCAGCTTTGTTTATGGTGGCCAAGACATGGAAACAACCAAAATGTCCTTCGATAGATGAATGGATAAAGAAGTTGTGGTATATAAACACAATGGAATACTATTCGGCCTTAAGGAAAGATGATATAGGAACATTTGTGACAACATGAATGGATCTTGAGAGTATAATGCTAAGCGAAATAAGTCAGACAGAAAAAGCAGAGAACCCTATGATTTCACTGATATGTGGTATATAAACCAAAAACAACAAAAGAACAAGACAAACAAATGAGAAACAAAAATTCATAGTCACAGACAATAGTTTAGTGGTTACCAGAGGGTAAAGGGGGTGGGGGGAGGGAGATGAGGGTAAGGGGTATCAAATATATGGTGATGGAAGGAGAACTGACTCTGGGTGGTGAACACATACTGGGATTTATAGATGATGTAATACAGAATTGTACACCTGAAATTATGTAATTTCATTAACAATTGTCACCCCAATAAATAAATTTTTAAAAAAAACAGTCTCACTGCGATTCCTTCACACTGGCTAAGTTTTGTAGTTCTTATTGTTTGCCATTTGTTTATGGGACTACGAAGGTATTGTTGAGTTCTTAGTTTTAGTTACATTATGGTGAGACAAACCACAATGTAATAACAAGAATTCATTCACTACGTGTAATCCATTTGCTGTAAAATTTAAACAAATATCCATTTTTACAAGTCCAACTTATTGTCCAACTTATAAGGTGATTATAGAAGCAACATACAACATACTAACTTAAAAATCATTTTTCTTATTTACACAAATATCATATGGGATTGTAGGGGTCATGACTAGATAAATGAGTTTCTTTTCACACAATACTCTCTCAGATTTTAAATTACCTACAATTAACTTTTATAATAATTCTGAATACTAGACTATTAAGAAAGACATTAACTAACAAAGAAAAAATATACATGCAATATACACATTTTTTAACAGCTCTTTCAATAGCAAAACTTTCTTAGTCTTACTGTATGTGTGGTAGGACCACAAAGAATACTTCACTATTAAGAGTCTTACCTCGACTGTTACTGTCAGAAGACGTTTCACATCTCCATCCTTTTTTATAACCAGAAATTAGTTGGACGTTGCTATGTATAAAAGAGGTGAGAATATTACTGTCTTAATACTGACAGGAAAACATTTATCAAAACATGGAATTCTTAGAGTATTTCAGGTAATATCTGAACTAATATAAAAACTTGAATTATCCCATACGCTTCAATTTTGTAAGTTCTAAAGACAAACAAATAAAGAAACAAAAACTTATAGACACAGACAACAGTTCAGTAGTTGTCAGACAGTAAGTGGAAGAGGGGATAGTAGAAAAGGGTAAAGGGGGTCAAACATATGGTGACAGAAGGAGAACTGACTCTGGGTGGTCAACACACAATGTGATATATAGACAATATATTAAAGAATTGTACATTTGAAACCTATGTAATTTTACTAACCATTGTCACCCCTATAAATTTAAGTTAAAAAAAAAAACCATAGTAAGTTGTACAAAATTTTTCTTAAGCATGTGATTAAAGAAGACAAAAAAACAAGGTGAACCAGTCATGTTGAGGGCAGTATAGTTCAGTCAGTGAATTAGAATTAGCAGGGGCGAGTGTTGAGAACTCAGAAATCCTAGTTCTATAGCCCACAAGATCCGTTTTCGGGGAAGTCACCGCTGTTAGAATCAGAGCTTTCCTCTACAAACCAAGCATCTCACTGCCTTATTTTATAGGTTGTCAGAGGATCAAATAGGTAATACAGCAAAATTGTAAGGCAACGGAATAACTTTTTTTGAGCTTTAGTTTTTGAAATTATTTTGGAATTCCAAATAAACCTAATGTGTGCTTTTCATAGGTTCTATTTAACATTCAAATGTTGCAGTTTACAGAAAATGTTTTTAATTTTGGTTATCAGCTACTCTCTTTGTGGTTTGTAATTCAGTACATCTCAGCTATTATGTAATTTGTAATTAAATGCGTTTAGAAATATGTTACCTCAATAAGGTAGATAACATAACTGCCCCTATTATCGTAGCTAATCACACCAGTGGCAGAAAAGTCACAGAAGTCAAGACCTGGCTTGGACTACTTCCGTCTCATGTCTACCTCCTGAAACTCTGACCTATCAGATCTTTCTAACCTTCCTAGGCATCCCCAGTTGACTTGGAAGATAGAACACATGCACCCTTATGAGGCGTGGAAGGTGTGTGGCCATTCTATCACCAAGTAACCTCCTTTAGATCCAGAGCTTTCTGTTTACTGGCTTCCATGTCAGGCAAAACTTTAAATACTCTGAAACCTGAGGGAGAGTCAAGTCACTGGCCAGATTTTCATTATTTTGGAAAACAGATCACTGAGCCTCATCTTAACTAAGGAATCACAGGCAAGTTAGTGTCTACTACTCTGGGAAAGGCGTATGGGACCTTCCAGGACCTAAGGAAAGATACTCCATGGGATAGCAAGTGGCCTTGGGGTACAGATCTGGTAACAGGAGAAAGGAAAGTCTGATCTTTTCCTGCAGCATTACTGGCACCTCTCTGACAGCTCAGAAAGTTCCAACTAACATGTGCCGGCAGAAGACACAACAAGACACTCAAAAGGGTAAGTCATTATGAGGTTTGGGCTAAGATGTGGGCCCCACATAGTTTTTCAGTGTTGGGGAAGGCTGTGTGTGGCTAAAGCTAGAAGTCCAGACTCCCGGGACAGGGAGCTGGTGCTCTGGAATAGGGGCTAAGGATGTAAGCGAGCATCTGCATGTCAAGTTAAAAATATCGCCACTTCGAAGTCCAAATGTGGAAAACCATGGACACAGAGGACTCGGGATCAGCAAGGGAACCTGGGAGCACAGGGAGTCATGACGACGGGATCCGTTTCTATAGCAACCATGCAGCAACACAATCGATGGAAACCAATGAATGACCAGAATGACCTTCCTTCCCTCTCCATCTGACTTGTGAAAGAGGATGGTCCCCCTTGGACTTAGGGAACACTCTGGCTTCTTGAAAAATTCAAGGGGGGAGCATAGCCAATAGCCTCCAGAAAATACAGAATTTCCTGCTAAACTGTACATTTTACACACCCAAATAACTAGTAGGAAAAGTCAGAGAAGAGACATTATTGGTACCTGACACACAGGGGTTATGCTTGGAATGAAACGGAGAATGTGGGGATCCCTAAAGATAAAGGTCTTCAAAGTTCTGGGATAAGGAATCTGTCCCTTTGCTACGTCTTACACGTCTGATCGTTTGCTTGGTTTCTGGCTGAGGATGTCTACTAACTCACTGCCATTCCCCTCCTGCCTGACCCCAGTTAGGACGTCTCACCTGTTCCCTAAGAAGTAACAGTTCAAGTGTTTGGAAGCCCAGTTTGGTGATAACTAGCATTTCAATGTACACACTTACTCCTTCAAACCCTTAGAGAAAGCATATTCTTCCGCGGTGCGCCCAGTGTCATCTCGAGCAAAGACATCTGCACCTGCCTGAAGCAGAAGCTGGACTGTATTTGAGGACTTATTCCTTGCAGCAAGCATGAGGGCTGTTCTGAAATAACGAAGAGACAACTTCACCCTTAGGAACTTTCAGTTACATAAACAGCAACATTGAGAGACTTTACCAAGTTCAATACAGTGCTTATCTGTATACAATCGACCATTTACATGCTTAAGTGTTCATCTTTGTAAATTATGTCCAAGGCTAAAATGAAGGGACATAAAAACAAAACAAAAAAAGCCTCTTGCCCCACTGGGTATTACCTAGAAGGTGCTAATTTAAAGGTCTCTAATAGACAAGTAACTCTGCTGAGGTCACTTATCTGAAATAGGTGAAGATTTCAATGAAGAATTTCCCGTTTCGTCCTTAGTCTTATATATGGTGCATCCAAAGTCAGCTAGAAGTCAAGTAAGTTAAAGCTACTTGGCAGGCTCAAAACAATAATATTAGTACTAATTCTAGTAAACATTGTCATCGTTGAGTTAACGGTGCTCATAAGCATGTGCTGGGCACTGAATCACATGCCAGGTCATGACACATGACCATACTTGAAGGAGATATTATTTCCCTCGTTTCCACATCGGGAAACATGTTTGGTGATGACAGTAATGTTCCCATGGTCACACACGTGACACATAGGAAAGCTGAACATTGAACCCAGTCCTGAGTGCACTGAAAGCCCATCTCTTTTTTAATCACCCATCCATGACTTGTTTCATTAAAGAAGAAGTTTATTCAGTTAATGTTGTCTTTCTCCCTTCTACCCATACCAATTAAAAATGATTAAAAAAAACATCAAAATAGACTAGAAATGAAAAAAGAATAAAAACTGAGGAATATCTGGTAGTAATAATTCACAGTCATTTAGGGAACACCCTATAACATCAGTATTCCTTCAGGAAAACAATTTAAAGCAGAGTCATCCAAACAACAAAATCAACTCCTATTTACGTTTAACGTGCATCTTTTAAGGAAACCTGAATACACAGTAGAGGTTAAAAAAACTGTCAGAGAGACTAAACCCAATATTGTATCATAAACTAAGTTAGAGTCCATACTATACAAAATTAGTAAAATTACCGTGAAAACCCTTTAGCTAATATAATACCATGTGACCAAAAACTGCAATGACAAATGACATCAGTCGATATCATAAATGAATATGAATCCTGCAGGATACGGTTCTTCTTGTTCACCAGTCAGAATAATTGCTATTCTACCTAACTAACGATGTGCTGATATTTTTCACTTTGTAATTATAGGTTAATCCTCTTCTTCTTAATTTAATCTTTCTGACTTGAGTAACTGTTACCGCTCTAAAACAGTTCTAAGTTAAAAAACAAACAAACAAGTACCTTTTCCACTTATCAACTGCATGTATGTTTGCATGTCTCTCGAGTAAATATTCCACCATTTTCGGGCAGTTCTCATTCACAGCAAATAAAAGTGGTGTAAAACCAAACTGTAAAACAGAGAAAACAATTTATAGCTTAAAAAACTACGTAGTTCTAAATTGAATTTGAAAACTCATAAAAGATCCTCTAAACTTGAACATACACTAGAGAAAGTAAATAAAAAGTAGCCCTCTGTGTTGTCGTCTGCTGCTCCTTCCCTTTAAAATATCCTCCTCCTTCCTCTCCAACAGATGGACTTCCACCTCATTCTCCAGAACTCCCTTCAAACACTGACAGTCCTGGTGCCAAGAACTTTGCTCCCATCACAATCTCTATCGCACTATACTGCAGTTATTTTATCGTTCCCCACCTGAACCCAGAGCTTTCTGAGGGCAGGGGCTATTCTTCATCCCTGTATCTCCAAGCTCGAAAACATAGATGTAAATGCTTTAAGTCGTTTCATTGAATTGATAACCTAAATAATTATTTCTGGGGTAGAGTTTGTTACATTATATTCCAAAGAATATGTACTTTAGCAGAAATTAATTACTGTGCCCCAGTAGGAAGATTCCAGAAAGATCACCTGTGTTTGAGAAGTATTATAAAACTGTGCTTTATATGGTTATTACTAAAGAAGTGTTTCAGGTTGCTTAATCCCGATTTGACAATACTTTTCTGTGGCAAACATTAACATTTGAAGTATCATAGAATTTCAGGGATACAGTTTGGAGAGCTTTCCAACAGAAGTGAAGGTTTTCTGCAGTTTATACAAACTTGCTTGCTTCTCTTCTATCCATATTCTCAGGATCCCAGATGTCAACTTCAGGCTCTCCTACTCCAAAAGGGTCACTAAGGAAGTGGACTCTAAATTAAAAAGAGTTAGGCTTCAAATGACCTTTGATTGCTTATCACTAAATGGTCCATGGGTTTTCTCCCATTATAAGATGATGGGTTTTTATCTTAGCTGTTGGTAAGCTCAATGTGAAATTTTATTCTCAGTTACAATGATAACCTTGGGACCCCAATGCCTATCTACTTTCTGAAAAAATCTGTTTTTTATTCTGTTTCTATTTTAATTGCTACTTAAAATTATTTTATAGCTCAGGCAAAATGTAACTCCGAAATAAAATATCATGGCTTATCAGTTCACGTTTTAATGCTGATCTATATGGATGATTTTTAGCATCATGAAAGCAACTAAATCACTTGCATTTTTAAGGAACCACGTTGAGGAGGATGATAGAATACTGCCTGGAATATGCATAACATCTACAACTATAACCATCATTGACCTCATAAGACTTAAAGACATTTCAATGGGTATGATTATTTATAGGACATATAATGAAAAAGGAAGTTTTTTGGTTTTTGTTTTTTAAAAAGAAAAACTTAGGAATTCTAGCTTGAAAAACTCACTCTCATTCTAAGGTGATTAATACAGAATACGTATAATAAATCAATATAGACTGTCTTGAAAATCTTGAAGCGTTTATCAAAATATTCTATAAAACAGGAATCGCACACTCCAGTGCTTACGGAGGCAAAGAAGGTGACCCAAGTAAGTGAAGAACCCAGGTGGGGACAGTAGCACACTAGGGAACACATGTCTCATATAAGAGGCGCAGCCTGGCCACAGGACACCCAACTGTAGTCAGGGCTCAAGGGGACCAGGCTTGATTCTTTCAGAGAAGCTTGACATCCTTATTTCTTCATGAGTCTCCAAAACTTTCGATGTTGACTCAACATATGGAGGCAAACGAAACATATCGAGGAGCCATAATTAGTCCGTGGCCCACTTGGGATTTTTTATCTGCTGTTTCCAAATGTTTGTGTATAATGTGAATATTTGTATGTAAAATCTTTCTGTTTTTTAGTATCATATGCTTCATTAAAAAACTGGGCCCCAACATGCAATAAAACTGTCATTTAGACTCATTACACCCACTTCAAGAATTTTTCCCATTCTTATTCAAACCATAATCTATTTGTATTCATTTTTCAGATTGTTAACCCAATGGATAATTATATTATAGGACTGCTGACACTAAATTATTGACACTTCCCATCTGTATTGCTACTAACTTCACGGGATTTCATGTTTAAACCTACCATCGTGATTATGCCACGGCTCTATGAATTTCACAGACATACTGAGAGAGTTTATCACACACCTTCGATCATTGCAGCATCATTTACGGTGGCCCAGAGATGGAAACAACAAAACTGTCCTTCAATAGATGACTGGATAAAAAAGATGTGGTATGCATACACAATGGCATACTACTCTGCCATAGAAAAAAATGAAATGCTGCCATTTGGGACAACATGGATGGATCATGACATTATTATGCTATGCAACACAAATCGGACAGAAAAAGTCAAGGACCATACGACTTCACTCATATGAGGGATATGAAACTGAAAGCAACAGACGAACAAGACAAGGAAAGAAAAACTCATAGACACAGACAACAGTTCAGTGGTTACCAGAACATAAGGGGGGACGGTGGATAGTAGAAGAGGGTAAGGGGGGTCAAATATACGGTGAAGGCAGAACTGACTCTGGGTGGTGAGCACATACTATGACATATAGATGACGCATTATAGAAATGTACATTTAAATGTACCTATTTAAATACAATAACCATTGTCATCCTAATAAATTTAATTAAAAACAAAGAAAAGAAAACTGGAGATTTACAGAACAACAGGCAAAAAAAGCAGGTTCACAATTTCCTATTACTGCAGGAAAACCCCGCGTGCAGTAAGCATTTGTTGATCTAACAACCTGAGCACAAACAAACATGCAAAACTCTTAAAGGGCCCGATTCTATGCATTAGGAGACCACCCATCAGCAAGTTTCTAAAGATTCTCTGAGCACCAGTGAATGACTGATGGCTGAAAGGAAAAAGGTGTTCTTCTTTAAGCCAGTAGATACTGCCAATGATATTTCCTTCCACTTCTCGAGCCCAGAGGTACAGACAGTTCAAAAGTCAGGCAAAGAGTGTTGGGAAGGAGAGAGCTGAAGGAGAATCACCTCTCAAACTCCACCTCTTCTAGAGATTTCTTAAGTATTTGAGATCTGCGAATTGATATATTGCACTAGTAGTTCTTAACCAAGAGTTGTATCAGAATCTCAGGGAAATATTTCTAAACAACACATGTCCAGGCCTTATTAGCTTTCCATAGTCAAAACCTTCAGGAAGAGCCTAGCTTGTAAATGGTTGTGAATGTTTTTAAAGTTCCTAGGGTGACTGTGATTCGCCAGCATAATTCTAGCCGAGAACTAGTCCAGTAGACGATCACTTCAGTCTCCTCTTCTCTCGCCTATGTCACCAATTTCCTCTGACATTGAGGATTAGGCCAAATAAAAGTGGAAGAGACATGTCACTTATGAAAACCACACTTAATTTCCTGGGTAGGAGTGGAAACGGGATTAACAATTAAAATGCAACTTGATTTCATTATTGCTAAACCCCTTACTTCTCATGGGACAGTCTACATTTCACAGCAGAGTTTAGACTCTTCCCTAGGTGGCTCTTTCTGCCAGAACAGATGACATGTCACTTAATTGTCTGTCCTTCCCTCCTTTCCCACTTAATTGCCGCCTGTTCACTGCAATCTGGTGGATTCGGAGCCTTCCCAGATGTGGTCTCAGGGGAATTTAAAACTCACTAACTCTCTCTCCCACACTAAGGATTATTATCCCCCAAAACTGAAGAGGACCTTGACTAAGCATATAAACTGGAGGAAAACAAAACTAAAAAAAACCTCTTTTTATTAATTAAACTTATTGGGGTGACATTGATTAGTAAAATCACGTTGGTTGCAAGTGTCATTTCTATGATACAGCATCTGTATATCGCATTGTGTGCTCACCGCCAGAGTCAGTTCTCCTTCCACCACCATATGTTTGACCCCTTTTTCCTCATCTATCACCCCTCCCCCCTTTACCCTCTGGCAAATATTGAACTGCTGTCTGTGTCCATGAGGTTTTGAAAAACCTCTTCTTGTTATTTCCCTTCAATAGCCAAATTTCCAAATTGCCCTGCATATTTCTGATAGTTATTTCCTTTCCCTTTCCTTTTTCCCTCTTAGGCTTTGGCCAATGAGTACTAAATAGCTTTATATAAATCATTTGTTTACAAATAGCAATTTGTCAACAGCGGGAAGATTTCTATGATATTGTAAAATGCTTTTGTTTGTTTGAGTTTTAAGGTAAAGCCGATTTCAAAGGCAAATTTTGCTTTCCTGCATTGTTTTGCATTAATTGGAAAACAACTCGGACGTGAAAAAACACTTAAAAAAGGAAGTGTTGCCTGTAATAAGTGTTGTTTTCACACGTAATTTATCATAAATGCATAAAAGAGAGCTGTGCCCTCTACTGCTACTTTAGAGGTATCATCACGTAAAGTAAAATTTTAGAAAATTAAGTTCCAACTGTTTGCATTCAGGGAACGCTTGAGCTTCCAAAGGTGTAAAATTGACCCTTCCTCTGTCAACCAAGGGCATTCCTGCTGGGGTTGCAGTGGCGAGCGGTGATGTACGTCCAGGAACAAAAAGGGGTGAACGCGTCCCCATCACCTGCTCCATCTGTACACCTAAAACCCGCCCAGCACCTCCGCCAGCCTGAGCAGGAGCCCCACTCCGAGGTGGAGACCCCAAGGGGGGCCGTGACTGGCAGAGTGGCTAGGAGCACAGGCCGATGCCCTTGCTGGATGTCCAAACGTGCTGGCCCTCCTGCCCTGATCTTCAGAATCCCCGAGGCCTGGGGTGCTCAGGGCCTGTGTCCTGCTGCTTCCCCTCCCTACCTGCACCCCCCAGCTCCCTGGCTGGACCCAGGCTCACCCATCTCCTAGGCCCTGCCCTGCAGCAGCCACCCCCACATACTTCCCTCCCCCCGGGTCGTCAGTCCTTGGTGGGCTCTGAGCCTGCCACCCACTCCCACGCAGTAACAGGACGGTTACAGGACAGAGCTGGGCCCTTTCTGTGGCCACCTCATTTCCCCTTCCTGACTTGGCTTTGGACTTGTTTCTATGGCGACAGGGAGCGATGTACAGCATGCAGTATATGTCGACTAGAAATAAAATGCTTGTGACTGAAACACACGTATAACAAATATTGTGTAAGTACAGTCTGTGGATCTATACCTCATTGGTTGCTTCCATATCTGCCTGATGTTGCAGCAGCTGTTCAACTATCACGGTGTTTTGCCCCATGGCCGCGTAGTGGAGAGCCGTGTTGCCACGATAGTCCTTCATAAGTGGATCCGCACCATGTTGTAGTAGGATTGTTGCACACTCCTCTTCCTGGCTCTCCACGGCCTGTCAGGATTACGTCATTAAATAAACGGTAAATTATGGGAATTCAAAGTAAGCATTCCACAAGTTTCCACAATTAGTTATAGTTAATTGAGATAAATTCATTTTTATTCTAAATACTAAAATAAAATCCATCTCCTGTTGACAGAGCTGGCTACCACATACCTTTATTAGAGCTGTCTTGTTTTTGTTGTCACCGAAATTCATCTGGCATTTTTTCTCTGCTAGAAGAGTCACCACTTCCGAATGGCCAAAGGTGCAGGCCAAATGGAGAGCAGTCCTATGAGGGTGAGAGGACATTTAGGACATTACAGGGCACTGTCTCAAACATGCAGCTCTGCACGCAATTGTAAACATGACGCGCCACTCCAATGCCTTCAGAACCAACATGGAGTTTTCTTCTGCACAAAGTACAATATTCACGAGCTCTGGTTACTCGCCACACTAAGGACAGAGCAGCCTATGTGACTACAGAGAGCATGCCCTGGGGAATCAGCTCAACTCGGTTTGATCCTAATTTAACTCGACCACTTATTAGCTGTCCCTTAGCCTTTGTGTGCCTCCATTTCCTCATCAACAAAGTGGGGATAAAAACAGTAGTTAACACTGTTGTGGGCTCACATGGGAATCTATGTAAAGTGTTTACTTAGGTTCCTAGCACAAAACACACAGCTCAATAACTGGTAATATTATCAGAATCATTACCATCACTACTACTTTACAAGACAACATTTCAATTAAGTAAAATGATATCATTCCACCTACTTTCCAGCTATGTTTTAAGGATTAAGAAAGAACACTGTATTTCAGTGGTTCTAAGATGCTTCTTTTCTCATATTTTAACACCTCTGACTCTGGAAGGCAATGTATAATTCAGAATGCCTTGAAAGTATAGTTGGCAGCATTTAAATAATTTCTTACTGGTATTTACAAGAACCGGCATCTTACCACCCTGACGTGAAGTGAAATAATGGAAACACACCAGACCTTCCACAGTTCTCGTCATAAATTGGCGTCTAAATAAATGTTCATTCTTAAGAGCATCATGGGGAAAGAGGACTAAAATCACAAAGTAATTCTTGTTTTGATTTTCAAGAAACTTGAAGCCAAAGGAGACTCAGCATTCAAGTGACTAAGGATGGCTCCTTTCATTGTCTGTTTTGAGTCATAGATTACATGAAAATCGGATGATTTCCAGTGATCGATACTCGTATTTAATACTATTGTACACTAGGTAAACAGCAAGTTTGGTTACTGTTCACAATGTCCTAACTGTAGAAATCCTTTTATTTGAAATGAGGGAGGAAAAGCTTCAATGGAGATTAGGTACTATTACTTCCATTTACAATTTTTCATTTCGTTCCTACTGGGCAACATAAAGTTTTTAAGGATGAAGAGGGCCTGAGAGATAGATTCTGAGAGTCCTGAGTAGACTGTGTCTGCTCCGTAACAGTTATTCAGTGTATATTTGATGAATAAATGGATTGAAAGAAGGGATAACTACACCTGGAGAGTTCAATGTTTTTAAACAAAATGTTTATAGTAAAGCAGTACTTCTGCAATAGTAATAATCACTTATATGTGCTATTTTTGATTTCCATAAAGACAGAACCAAAATGATGAATCAAAAATCACTTAATGTTATAGGTAATGAAGCTCTATATAATAAAAAAATAAGTGTGTACAGAAATATAGATACATGAACTTCTACAGGCACAGATAAAAAGACTGCCTTTACTTCTGAAGAGGCTAAAAGTTGCCAGAAAATACCAATCTTTAAAAAAAAAAATTGAAAATAGAAGTGAGAAATTGTTTTAATCTGTACAAGATTCATATTCCTGGGAATAATGAAATATTACCTGGGACTACTTTATTAATAATAAACTGTTACTAGAATTTCTGTATATGTTCAGTGTAGAGATCAGACTTTTTAAAAAAGAAAATGTCACTGTAGAAATACTCAGTATTCAAGTTTGCACATATTTTTGGCTAAAATAACATCGTAGTCTGTGTGTGTGTATAATCAAAGGAATTCTTTCTCCTTTTCCAATCTACCAAAGTACATCTTTGCATGTAAACATGTATGTATTATCCATACCACCTTCAGCGGTCTCAGGTAATTCCATCCTACAGATGCACTGCAATTTATTTACGAAATCCGTTGATGTGAGTTTTTCACAATACATTGATATTGTAAGCAGTGCTGAGAAAAGCAAATTGTATGTGATTTATATAATTATTTCATAAAGATATTTTAGCACTTGGAATTGATGAGTAAAGGGAATATACATTTTTAAATGTGGTACTTATCACCAAAATGAAAAGTCACCAAACTTTGAAAAGTCTGAAGCAACTTAAATTTGAAGCAGAAGTACAAGTACCATGGCTCCTCATCTTCTCAACCTTTGAGGATGGAAAAGAAGTTTTCATTTCTCTTTCAACTTTAATTCCTTTTTTTTTTAACCTGGGACATAAATATTGGTCACTTATAGATACACAGAAAGAACTTGGTCCAATTCAAAATTTGAGCGCTTTTTTCTGTTGATTTCAGACACTTCTCTATAAAACAAAGATACACTTTTCCCTGATATGTGTATGCTGTACATAATTTGCAAGTACCTTTTCTTTTATTTTGTTAGTATTATTTTCGGATATACAGAGACTATTGATTTCTTATATTGCTCAACCAACCTTCTGAACTCTTGGTTTTTTGAAGTCTTCGCCAACATAAAAAATTGTATAAATAGGCATTTCTGTTTTCTTCTGGTACTTTCCTCATTTTGTACATTTATAATTTTTAATCTACAGTACATCTGGAACTTATTTTTGTGATATGAAAATCTAACAAATTTTCTCCAAATACTTAACAGGTATTTCTCCATCATTCATGAGTAATTCATATTTTCTACTAACGCGAAATGTCATCACTATGAAGCTCTAACATCCTGCATATATTAGGGTGTTTGGGCATTTTCTGCTATATTCCAATCATTTATCTCTCTTTTCAGCTCTTAGTAAAGAAATTGTGGCAATAGAGCACCCGTTGACACCTAGAAGGGCAAACCTTTGTCTACTATACAAAATGATTCTTAATTTTATCACTACAATCAAAGAGACACCATGTGCAACCCAAAACTTTTAAAACCCTGAGAGTTTAGTTGGCTTATGGAAAACTGATAACTAGAGGAAGAGCACACACGGTGAGAAAACGAGTCTTCCTAGACAAGGCCACAGCCATCTTCCACTGGAAGCTTCCCTTCTAAGGCCCCTCAATAAACACCATACATACATGGGTGGACACTGATGTAAAACGGATACTGGGTTTTAGCTGAAGAACTTTTAGCCCACAAGTTGCTCTATTATGGGAATCAGTTTTCTCATTACACACTTTTCTATAGTGTTTAACAACATGGTCTAAAACTGTGCACATCAAAAATAAAATGCTGCATATACTTTTCATTTCTATTACTGATATTTAGTTGAATTTGTTTAAAATTGTCAGTAAAGTGCTTTATAAGGGGAATTATGAGTGACGGGACCTTGAGAGTTTGTCCTGGTGCTCACCACGTGGGCCTGGGCCCTGGCCCCCAGGTAAGGGCCCCGCCCAGGCTGCGCTCCTCCCGGGGAGCCCGGCAGGTGGGCCCCTCTCCCAGGCCCCCGCCGCCTCAGGCCCGTGCCCAGCGGCCCCCCAGGCCCGCTCACCTCTTCTGCCGGTCTCTGTCGTTCAGTCTCTCTGGATGGAGCGAGAGCAGCCTCTGCACTTCTGATACGTTGCCCGTGGCGGCAGCTCTGTAGATTTCTATGCGATCTCTGCCTTGGTTGCAGTACCCGGACTCCGAGGTGACCCCACCTCCAGCCTCAGGCTGCCAGCCACCACCATCGCTCTGGGGTCTCCTTCGGAAACCCAAGCGGGACCTGACCTTCTGAAGCCCAGAGCCAAAAAACTTCTTCATGGCCAAGCCACGGGCTTCAGAACCTCCTCCGCACTTCTCACGCCTGTTTTCTCCGCGCCCAGCCAACAGTAGCCTCTAGAGCAGCCAACTCCAGTCGCCACAGTATCCCCGCAGGACAGCAAGGCGGTTTGGAATCTCTCCGCCCAGAACGGCCGTCACCAAGCAACGGTGCACGGGGCAGAGGCCGAGGGCTGCGCCTGCGCACAGAGCCCCGTGGCCAAGGTCAAGGGCACCCGGAGCCCACGTGCAAGGCCCAGGCGCCTCAAGCTTCAGAGGTGGCCTGTGGGCAGCGCTGAGTTCCATTCGGACCTCGGTGGGCGCTGGCCCAGGCTTCTGCTGGGTCGTCTGAGCAAAATGAAATAGGAAATTTCATTTCCTGAATTAAGAAAACAGGTATGTAACAGGCAGAGAACTTGGGGGAAGCAAAAACCATAAATGAGAGAAGAAAAAGTACCTTTATGTACCCTAAAACTGAAATGTATTAATTTCGATTTATAAAACACAAAAGCATTTAAAAGCTTGATTTCCCAGAGAAAACTCTTGTATTTTTTTTGGGGGGTGAAAATTGCTTTAATCAAGATATTTCACTGAATTATAAAAATATGATACTTTGTGTTTTTGATTTTTGGAGCCTAACCCCTTTTGTAGGAGCTCTTGTTTCGCATAACACGGCAGTTTTAGGGCCCTGGCAGCCGTGCCGCACGGGGGCCACCTGTGCACCACACGTCACAGGGGTGTGGCCTGCCTCTGAGGCCTCCGTGGCGCGGTTCTCCCGTGGGGATCCCGCTGACAGCGACAGCACCTCGGAGGGTGCCCTTCGCGGGCCTGTTACCTCCAATGACCGCGGAGCCATGTCCGTCCGCTCTGACCCAGGGCTCGCCCCCATCTGTCGGTCCAGGACGACCTACAGTAGAAAAAGGCAGAACGACAGGGGGGGTGGAAAGGCGGACTTTTGAAAATCCACAAACAGTTGAAAGCAGACAATCGCAGCCATAGAAATGAACGAGAGCCGAGGCACTGAGACTGGAAAGGGCAGAGAAGGGGAAGGCGGACCCACAGAGGACTTCGCGGAGCCTCGGGACGCAGAGCGGCTGGCAGGCCGCGGGCGGAGGGCCACGCACCTGCGCCACCTGCGGGCGGCCGGGTCGCCGCGCGCGCCGGGGCTCCGGGCCCCGCCCCCGGGGCACAGCGGGACGCGGCCACCTGTCCGCGGACGGCGACTGGGCCCGGGCGGCCGGGGAGCAGCGCCGCCTGCAGCGGGGTGGCGGGGCCGAAGCGCACGGCGGAGAGGCAGCCGGTGAAGCCCCGCGCGCCGGCTCGCAGCGTGTCCGGGTCCGCGCCGGGGGGCTCTGCGGGCCAAGAAGAGGGCACACACGTGAGGCGGGGCCGCCGGCGGGGCCGCGGGCAGGGACCTCTCTGCGAAGCCTGGGCGCGGCCTTCCTCGGGAGACGCGACAGGGCCCCCTGTGCCTCGGCCGAGGACCCGCGGGACGGCCTGCCCGCCGCCAACTGCACTTTCCCCAGCGGCGTTCACCGTGACAAACCAATGAAATCCCCCGCCACTTCCGTTTTCAAATGATCATTAGAGTGGGCAACCTAAATGAGCAAACTAAACAGAAACAGTCTCAGAGATATAGAGGAAAAACCGAGGGTTGCCAGATGCTGGGGGGTGGGGGTGGGGGAGAAGCCGAGGGGACCAGAAAGTGCAAATCAGTAGCCACAACACTGCCACGGGGATACATACGAAAGACACTTTGGGGAATGTAATCAACAATGCCGTGAAAACCCTGCAAGCGGCAGACGGGCACCCGTCCCATCAGACAGACCGCCCCACGGACGGTGTAGACGCCCGACCCCTGCAGTGTACACCCGAGGCTGAACAATACTGAATGTCAACCACAATTTAACACATATATAGCCACAGGATGTGGAGTACAGCATAGGGAATAGTCAGTGGTACTGTAACAGCTATGAACACTGCTACAGGGGTAGTACATGGGGGGCTTATCACTTTGTGAGGGAAACTCTTGTATTTTGAAACGTTTTATTTTCAACCTCAATATCTATCACCTTAGACCCAAAAATCTTCTTTAAAAATTGGAGTATACTTTGTACTTATCTGCTTTTTGAATAAGGCCTGTGAAACTAGAAATCTCTTTCTCTTTTCAGTATATATGTTAAGAAAGAAAGGAAATTTGCTGTTTTGCCTCAGGATTTCACCAATTTATTCAGTCTAGAATGGCTAGAAAAGATCCACATTTCCAATCCTTTCTTTAGTTGGTATTATATTCACTTGTCAATTTGTGACAACTGGACCAGTATTATTATAGCCGGTTTGATTTTCAAACACCTTTTTAAAAACCCACCTTAAATTTGTCACTTAAATCCTTCAGTTGTCTTTCCAAAGGTGAGTTTGCATTAAGTTAATCAGTTCATAACCAACCACACTACTGACTGTTCATTTTTTGGCAGTGTCTACACACTTGTCTGTACAATTATTTTGCCAATATTTGAGTATTTAATCATTTTTTGTCATTATAAAACTGAGTGGGAAATATAAAAATGAATTTACCAACACCCAGAAGCACAGATCATACAGACATAATACAATTATTAAACTTAGACATGATTAGGCATTCTGAGAAACATCCTTACGTTAAGTGAAACAAATTAAATATGTAAATCATTAGAAATAAATCATGGAAGATTATAGCTAAAAATCGAGGTAAAAATCGAAGTAATCGAGGTAAAACCAGTAATAGCTCTGACAACTTTCTTGGGATGAAACCCTTACATTATAACACGTTAAGGCTACTATTAGGTTTTTGTGCTTTTAAGTTGCATATACATTTGAACCTAAAATGCTATGAACTAATAATCACTTCTCCGTAATCACTACGTAAGTTTGGCAGCTAGTGGAAAAAGTATCTACTATTATTCTAATCTACCATTTCAGAGGAAAGAGTCCAATTTTAGCTGTTGCGTTTTTCTGAGTTTTCAGAAATGGATTCCAGCAGAGAAAGACTATTTCTGATGCTCTGGAGAGTATTTTGGCCTTTTTGTCACAAGCACTGAGTGCAAGTTTTTGGCAGTGCTTCTATATATTATGCACCTCCTAAGTAGTGGACGTAGCTGTTTCCAAGTGCAGAAATTTTCAATCTTTGAAATTTAGCAAGTTACGATTCTACATGACACAATATTTTACTCTAGATGAAGAGTATTTTTCAGATTTTTATGTTATGCTTGCATAGAGTATTATTTTCATTATATTTCCAATATGCATTATTACGTAAAAGTTCAACTTACATTTTCTTTCAATCTGGGGCTTTGCTATGCATTCTTTTAGAGGTGTATTTTGATGAACTAAAGTTTTTAAAGTTTTGAAATCCCATTTTTCTTCTCTTTCTCCTCCTTCTCCATCTTCTCCTCCTCTTCCCCTTCGTTCTCCATTTTTGGTTAGAGCTCTCTGTGTCTTCTCTAAAAAAATGTTGCCTATTCCAAGATTACAAAAAAATTCATCCCTGTGTTGTTCTCAAAACAGACACCGTCTTTCCATGAAAATAAGACCTAGCTGGACAATCAGTTGCAATGCATCTCTTGGAGCAAAAATTAATATAAGACCCGGTCTTATTTTACTGTAATACAAGACCGGGTCTTATATAATATAATGTGATATAATATAATACCCAGTCTTATATTATTTTTTGCTCTGAAACATGCGATCGAGCTGATTGTCCGGCTAGGTCTAATTTTGGGTGAAACACGGTAGTTTTGATTTTACATTTGATCCATAAACTTGTGTTTGTCAGGAAGTATGCAAAGAGATTCATTTATTTCCATAATAGTTTTCTGGTTTTTCCAGCATCATTAGTAAAAAGACTATCCTTTCCCTAATTAATTTGGATTAACTTGGTACCTCTGTCAAAGAATCAGTTGACAATTTATGTGTGGTTTTTTTCTAATCATTGATCTTATTATCTGTACTAAAGCCAATACCACACTGCCTTGATTATTAAAGCTGTACAGTAATTCTTGAAATTAGGTTGTGTGAGTTGTCCAACATTTTTCTTCTTTTCCAAATTGTTTTTGCTATTCTAGTTTCTTTAGATTTAAATATTCATTTTAGAATCACCTGTCAATTTATCCAAAAAAAAAAAAAAAGAGAGAGACAGAGAGAGAGAATGCCTTCTGGGATCATGACTAGTTTATGGTGAATCTACAGATCAAGTTGGAAAATAGCCATTTTAGCAATATGGATTCTTCCATCTGTGAAAATAGTCTATGTGTGTATTGACTTATGTCCTTAATTTGTCTCAAGAACATCTTATAGATGTAGGCATATTTACTTCCAAGTATTGTTTATTTTTATGGCATTTTGAATAATACTAATTTTAAGTTCCTTTCCCATGTTATTCTAGTACATAAAAATACAATTGATTTTGTAAACTTACCTTATATAGTGTAACTTGACTATGTTCATTTATTCTTGCAGATTTTAGTAGTATATCTATACAACTATGGGAAGGGCACATAAAAGCCATTTTATTTCTTCTGATATAATCTTTATTTCTTACTTGTCTTATTATATTGGTTTAAAACATCCAGAAAAACGTGGGAAAACATACTAAGTGCAGGATCACTGCCTTGTTCCCATCTCTATGGGAAACATCAAGTATAATAATTACCTGGAGGTATTTCATAGCGGTTTCTATCAGGTTGCGAAAGATTCTCTCTACTCTGAGTAAGCTGAGATGCTTCATCACGAATAGATACTGAATTTTATCATACAATTTCCATCCATCTTTTAAGATTATCATGTCATTTCTTACTTTAATCTAATTCTCTTTATGTTGAATGACTTCTTAATATGACACCAACATGGGAATCCAGACTGGTGCAGCCGCTATGGAAGGCAGTGTGGAGGTTCCTCAAAAAATTACAAATAGAATTACCATATGACACAGCAATCCCTCTCCTGGGTATGTACCCAAAGAATTTGAAATCATTTATACATAAAGACACGTGTGCTCCAATGTTCATTGCAGCTTAGTTTACGGTGGCCAAGACATGGAAACAACCAAAATGTCCTTCGATAGATGAATGGATAAAGAAGTTGTGGTATATATACACAATGGAATACTATTCGGCGTTAAGGAAAAATGATATAGGAACATTTGTGACAACATGGATGGATCTTGAGTGTATAATGCTAAGCAAAATACGTCATACAGAAAAAGCAGAGAACCCTATTATTTCACTGATATGTGGTATATAAACCAAAAACAACAAAAGAACAAGACAAACAAATGAGAAACAAAAATTCATAGACACAGACAATAGTTTAGTGGTTACCAGAGGGTAAGGGGTGTGGGGGGAGGGAGATGAGGGTAAGGGGGATCAAATATATGGTGATGGAAGGAGAACTGACTCTGGGTGGTGAACACACAATGGGATTTATAGATGATGTAATACAGAATTGTACACCTGAAATTATGTAATTTCATTAACAATTTTCACCCCAATAAATAAATTAAAAAAAAATATGACACCAACATTGCATTCCTAGGATGACTCACATTTGATCATGTCATATGATGATTTTCAATATTGCTCTGTTTTGTGACTACTTTGTCAATATTTGTTCCTGTGATGATGAGAGATATGGGTCTGTACTTCCATTTACTTGTACCATCTTTCTCAAGTTTTGATATCAGGGTTATGTTGCCTTCAGGAAATGAGCTGGTCAATAATCCTCCTCTTCTATTTTTTGAAATTTATGATGTATAATTAAAATCATTTCTTTATTTTTCCCTTAAATATTTGCAGAATTCACCAGTGAAATCATTGGGGCCTTCAGTTTTTCTGGGAAGGCTTTGCATTTCAAATTCATTTCCTTTAACAAATGTAAGACCATTCAGATGTCGTGTTTCTTACTGGGTCAGTTTAGGTATGTCTTATCTTAAAGGAATTTACCCATATTCATAAGTGGCCATTAATTATTTTCTTAGCATCATTTTAAAGCTCCCAGTGATGTCTCCTGTGCAATTCTTGATATTGACCATGAGTATTACATCCTTTTATGTCTTGATCAAGGGATTACTGATGATATCATATTTTTCCAAGAACCAAATTTTGGCTTTCTGAATTTTCTTTATGATTTCTCCATTCACTAATTCATTGATTTCTTTTCTTTATTGTTTCTTGTTTTCTACTTTTACTTTAATTTTCTTTCTATTTTCAAGCTTTTTAATGTGGTAGTTCAAGCCATGGATTTAAACATTTATTCTTTTCTCTGAAAGCCTTTAATGTTACACATTTTGTTTTAAATGCAGTTTTAACTATACCGAGAAATTTTCATACGATGTGTGTTCATTACCATTCATTTCAAAATAAGTTCCTATTTCCCTTGTGATTTCTTCTTTGACTAGGGATCAAACAATGTCTTTATTTCCTCTTTCTTTTTAAAGAATTCTTTTTTTTTTTATTCATTAGTTTCAGGTGTACAAGACAAGGTAATACTTAGACGTTCATCATTTATATCCCTCACACTGTGAACCCCCCTTCCCCCATCTATCCCTCCGACCTCACACTGAACCATCACATTATATATATAAAATTATAGTTGGCATTCATTAATGTTTAGCTTCTGGTGTACAATGCCATGATCAGGTATCCACAGAATCCCTGGGGTGGTCTCCCAAATAGGACGCATGTCCATCGGATACCCAACAAAATCTTTACAACATTATTGAATACTAAAGAATTCTTTAACTGGGCATAGAATTCTATGTTGGCATGGTTATTTTCTTTCAGTACTTTGAAAATGTCATTCCATTGTCTTCTTGATGTAATGATTGGATTAGAAGTCAGCCTTCCCTGTTACATAGTTCTTCTCAATAAAATCTGCCTTTTTTATTTCTCTCGCTACTTTTTGAGATATTTTTTCTTCATCATTGGTTTTCAGGAATTTGACGATGATGTGGTTGTGTATGATGTGTTTTCTATTCAGGCCTCTAAGGTTCTCTTTGAGCTGTTGAACCTGTTTGATACTTTCCATCATACTTGAAAATATTTTAACCTTTATTTCTTCAAATATTTCTCCTCCCTTTCTGGTGCTCCAACTTGTTATTTTTAGTCGGTTTATAAAATGGCAATATTCTTCAAGTTTGCATTTTATCATTAATGAATTTGAATGTGTTGATGCCTTTAATCGACACTTCTCTGTAGCCCATATTTTATTGAAAAAAAATGTTGTTTCTACCTATGGTGAGATTCCTGGAAAGCTCAAGGAAATTCTACTATGTGGAGCTTATGATTTATGCTTTTATATGTGAAAATGTTTAAATATTTTAGTCCAAATATTTTCGTCAGCATTGTCTTCATTATTTCATTGACACTGCCATTCTTAGGTAAATATTTTATGCCATAAAACTCAGCAAATAAGTTGTTTCCATTTCTGATTATCTTGAATGTTTTGCCAAACCAAATGGAGATGTTGCAAAATAACAGGCCTTTTCTATTTCATTCCATTCAATACAAATGCAAATTCATCCCCAGGAAGCTCATCAAAAAATTCTTCTCAAAAGGGAGGAAATTACAAAACACAGTTATAACATTTCAAACTTAAACCAGATACACCGAGCTGTCTGTGTTTAATTCACATCCTTCCTCGCTTTGGTAGTGACAAATTCAATAGCTTCCTATTTACACACTCTGTTTTTAATAATTCCAATTTGCTAAAGGCTTCAAAACTTTCAGTTTCCAAGGTGTTCCCTTCATTGAATGCTTTGATTAAAGATTCACAAATGGTTTTGAAGAGATTGCAGCAAAAATGAATAGAAGACGCACTCACAAACTACTTCAATACTACTGTAAAGCACTAGATTGGTTTTCAAAGTAGTTCTTCAAAGAACTACTTGTAAAATCTGGCTCATGCCAGACAGCCAAGAGGAAAAGTTCATACAGTCACGCTTTTCAATCAACCTCAGCTTAAGCACCAAATATTTGTTTTTTATTTGTTCATCAAGTTCCTTCTTCATGTATTCCGCAGATAAATCTTTGGTTCTCCATTCGTGTTGACAAATGATGCCTATTTTGGATGGTATAGGTCATTAATAAATTTCCTATGCAATAGGTAACTCTGTTGCCTTCAGCCAGAACTAGTATTCTACTGTTGTCCTGGTATACAACTCTAATTTAAATTTGTCCTAGATATCTTCTTTGAAATGCATTATTATGATTAATAGGTGAATTATAAGAAGCTTTGACTGGTTTGATATACCTCTGTTTTTTACTTTCAGATTCTGCCAAGTTCTGGTCTACTCATGTGGATGACACAGGTGCACTGAACAGAATTCTCACTTGAATATGTGGTTAACTCTAAAAATCACCAGCTGATAAAGCACCTCCATTCCAGGTCCTTTACAGATGCTAGGTTACTAGCAATTCCCTTTCATCGGCAGTGGGCAGAACACTCACTAAATAAAATGAAGTGTGCTCACATACGAGTGGTTAGAGATACCTATCTCTTCATTGGACTCTTTATTGGTAAAGCCATGCCAGCCACTTTAATAAATAAGCCCCCAAGATTTTAGTGGCTTATTACAATGGAAGTGTATTTCTCCTTCATGTAACAGTCACTGAAGATGTGACTGGTCACTGAGCAGTTATCTTGCCCCTGGTGATTCAGAGACCCAAGTTCCTGGTAACTTACGTCACCATATTTCAAATAGGCTCCTCTGTTGCCTATGTCTAGATGGTGAACCGGACAGAGAACTTCTTAAAAGTCTTGGCCTGTGGTGACACATACCACTTCTTTGCATATTTTGTAATTGTTTCCTGGTCACATTCGAGTCAAAAGGACTAGAAAATCCGTCCTTAATGTGGCTGTCATGTTTCCATTTCAGTTTTACATTATGGAAAAGTAACACAAGTTTTGAATGACAGCAAGCACTCAACGTCATTGATTCTTACTTTCATGTATTTCAGTAAAATGAATCCCCCCGATGGATCAATACTTAAATGCAAAAAAGTAGGTAATTATAATAACAGAAAAAAAGAAAAGTCTGTCAATTATGACACAAAATCCAGAGCTCATAGAAGAAAAGAATTAGTTAATTCAACTGAAAACACAGCCTTGACAAGGAGCGATATGGGTGAGGCAGGGTGGAGGCTCATGACTCAAAAGACAGCAAAACATAATCATTTCAATATATAAATGGTTCCTATACATCCAGAAGAAAATCCCCACAATCCAAAAGGAAAACTGGCAAAAGATAATAGAAGATAGTTCACCCAAAGAGGAAATATGATGATTCTAAGCAATAAATTAAAAATAAAACCAAAATAATATGCCAATGGAACAAATCAAACACTTGACTGACTGACATTCTGAGATAGGCTATAGCAAAACAAAACCTTATACACTGTTTATGAAGGTGTCAATTGATACAACTTCTACAGATCTTAATCAATAGTTGTAGAAATTTAAAAAAGGGATACCCTTTGCCCTAGTAAACCTCTTCTAAAATTATCTCATACACACAGCTCTTATTCTCTAAATAAGAGACATTCATTCATTCGACACTGCTTGTATCAGTAAAAGACTCTAAACCACTCACAGGTCTATCAATAAGGTTATGACTCATTAATTTATGTTTCACCCATACACTGGAAAAATTATGGAGCAATTTAAAAGAAGAAGATAAATTTATATGCACTTACATGTTATGGTGAGCTCTTTGTACATCTTCGGTCAAAAATGTAATTTGCATATGCAAATAATTCAATAATATTTATGAAAATATATATTTACATATATTTTGATATTCCTATAAATGCATAGAGTTTGTGAGGACAAACATCCACTTTCTGCCACGTTCTTCAAAGAGAGGAATGCTATAGAAAGATGGTTTAGGGATAGATTTTGGATTTTTTATTTTCAACTTTCATTGTATATAATTATTTCTAACATATGTGTATATATTACATGTGTAGTTAGGAAAAATAATTCTAGTTAGAAAAAATAAATTAGGTGAAACCAGGTTCATTAAAGCCTTCACTGAGAAATATGCCACCGGATGAGTCCCATGAAGGAAAAAATATGTCAATCACAACACATGTAATATCTGTGTGATTTGTATGTGTTTGCCTGTGAACAAGCTAAAGTCTTCCAATAACGTGGATCATGTAAGACAGGCACACATATTATTTGCCTTTAAAATGTTCCTTGTATTAACTGGACTCCTGAGAGGACAGGCCACAGACACATATGGGGGTGGTCAGGCTACAGGACAAATAACGTGCTGCCCAACAGAGCTCCAGCATCTGCATGCAAGTAATCAGAGCTCAAACTGACTTTTTTGGAAATTCTCCCGGAAACTGTTGGGGTAGGGTGGAGATGGGCAATATAACCAGCAGCTACTTTTGGTGATCTTGAGAAGATACCCACCAAGAAGGGCTCCTGATGGCTAACTGAGCTCAATTATGATAACAGAGCCTAGCGGCCATTTCTAAACAAGGGCCTCTCAGGCAAACTGCCCTTCAGGGAGAAGCCTGCTCTAAGCTGCGTGCCTCCCATACTGAACAGAACATTCTGCCTGCACTGTGTTCCTACCATTGGAGCTAACCTGTACAAAGGAGATCCTGGAATTGTATTTCAACCAAAAGGATTGAGCTGTTTCTTCTTTCAATAAGAGCTGGAACTGCACAGCTATAACCCCATTAGCATTTACACCGACCAAACAGAGTGGCTCCACTCTGACCAATTAAGACTGTGATTTTTGGACCAATCAAATTGAGATTTGACATTCTCATGGGCATGAAGACCAATCAGGGACCTGAGGTGGGGACTTCTCTCTGTATAAATCACCCCCTCCAACCCCATTCGAGACCACACTCTCCCTTGTTATTGAAGCCTGAGTTGACCTAGTTGGAGTTGAAATACCGAAGACATCTCACCAAAGCAGGGCAGACCAGAGCTGAGTGGAGGAGAGCAGGTGGAGTGGGCCAGACCAGACTGTAGCAGAGCAGAACTATCAAGCCAGAGAGGGGCCTTGCCCCAGGGCCATCTCAAAGCCATGCAGACGCACAGCCATGCTGTCTCTTAATTGAACTGTAGCACTATTGAGCTTCACCATAGCTTTGCTGTATCACACTTGAGCAGTTTACATTGAATAAACTTCCCTCTTTCACCACACCACAAATTGTAAATCCTCTTGACATTGAATTAGCACCAATGACAATCAGTTGACACTTTGTTGTTTGAGAACATTGCCTCTCTTTCCAGGACATGATCCTCAGTCCCTCTAAGGTTGTGTAAGAGGCAGATCCCAAGCCCAGTCTGATCCTAGCTTGAAGGGAGCCTAAAACCAGAAGCAAGGCTAGAACCAGAAGCAAGGCTGGAACCAGAAATGGAGTCAGGGCAGGGAGCTCTTTGACAACCCCAGAGGGTTTCTTAGCAGTCGTCAGTCAGAACAGGGGTCAGAGACACTGGGGTCCTCAAAGGAAAGATGGGAGATCTAGAAAAAAGATTAGTATGGGAGCAGGGGCCAGATCCAAGCCACACAACTGGCCCTAAGTCACAGGTTTTGTAAGCCTGAGATCCAGGGCCCTAAACTAAGATGAGACCAGCATTGGGGCAGGGCCCAGAGATATTCTGGTTGTCAGAGCACAAGCTGAGCCCAAGCCAAGCAAGGAGCCAACTCCATTCCTTGTGAATACTGGTTTCTGGCCTAGTTTTAAGGAGGAGAAACATGGCCCCAGTAGGTATAGGGACGTGGCCACTGTGGGTACCACTAATAAATTGCCTCATAAATTCCTTATTCTGGAGAGGAAACAACATCTCTTGGAAAACAAACCAAAAAAGCATGAGGGTAGGCAGAATGAAAACACTCTGTTGTGTAATTAGTAGAATAAATTTTTTTTTTTTTTTTTTGGCCAGGCCTCACAACCATAGATTCTTCTCCTTTCCATCTTGTCAAGTTGGTTCCTGGGTGGGAATATGCCCAATGAGAAAAGGATAGGGAGCAGGAAAATTCTTAAGTCACACATGCGGCCATGATGGTCTAATACATGCCTTCTCTGGGCTTGAATATAAAACTCATCCTCATGTGAGTGCTTTTGAAAGTTCTTTGGACATCTCTCACTGTTACTTCTCTGTTATCCTGAGAATTTCAACTCTTTTCTGGACAGCACCTCCTCGACCATCCCTAAGATATCCCCATCCTGTTTGTCTCACACACACTCATATGTGATGGTTATTCTTTGCCTACCTGCATTCACCTCAGACAGACCCTAATGCAAATACATCCTAGGGTTCCATACTTATTGTTTTGTAGAGATGCATTTGAACAACAGTGAGACGTTTTTAAAAGGTTATGCTCCAAAAGGAATTTCATTCTATGGCATGTAGTGGTATATTGAGCTTGTAAACTATTTCAAAATTGTCTGACATTTTGGAAATGACAAAGCTTATACTAAATAGGTCAATTGACGATAAAATCTGGAAAAATCTGTGCCTCTCAAACATACAGTAAACTACTCCTTGCTCATGATCCTTTTCAAAGGAGATGTGAATTCCTCACCAAGCATATAGATGGTTTTCTAAGTGTAATAATTCTAATTGAGGCCTTCCATACTATGTGAATTGAAAATTCAAGAAATTGGCTATTTTGCTGCCAGTGATGTCCAAATCAGCTTGAGCACTGGAATTATATCAGTAAATTTTTAGACACAAGAATCTGCAGCTTCACTACAAACCTATTAAATCAGAATCTAGACCGCTGGGTTCCAGGGAATCTAAGGTTTTTACACTCTTCTCGTTCATTCCGATAAACTGCTTAAATGATTGCCTTCTTGGTAACTGGAATATCTTCAAGTCTATTCACTGAACTCCTATGGTGTTCCACCTTCAAATCTTTTCTCTCATTGTCTACTGAACATTAAAATATAGGTCATGTAGAGAAAGTCAACACCTCAACTAGTCAAGTCATGTCACGATACCCAATAATATACTTTAGTCTCTCCATTCTCTGAAAAAATTACATCACAAAATACAGAAATTTGAAAGATAGAATGAGAGTTAACGTCATATACAACTGTTGTCTTCATTAATCTTTCAGATTTCAAAATTTACCTTAGGTACTTTTATCTTAAACTTTTATAAACTGATACTCTAATTTAAGAAAGTCTTCATCATAATCAAGATTTATCGTAACAAAGCAATTTACTTTGGTTGTGGAATTTGTTGGTTTGGGGCCCTGGATTGAACTCACAACACACTGCAAAATATATCTGGGTTGACATAAGTGCACAAAAGAGAAGAGGCTAATCGTAGAGCCTGTTTCACCACAGAAACTTTAAAAAAATACATAAAATTGTCAAAATCAAGTCTGACAGAACTCTAGAAAACAAGCCAGTCTTTATATCAACAAAGTGAACACTAAATCTGGGAGAGAAAAAAACAACTTAAAAATGATAGAATGTTTTGTGGCATTTTAATTAGCCTTTGTTCCAACCCACTGCCTGGTAAGGACAGTGCTGGTGGTGGTCTTCAAGAAGGGGGCCTGTATTCCTGATATGGGACCCTTGGCTGTGTTTCAGAGGGCGCAGAACAGAGCTTGTTAACAAAGAGGTATTTGTATGTTCAAACCTGTCTGAAAGCTAGAAGACACACAAAGCATTGCCCCCTTTTGACTACTTCAGAACTCACTCCTGGTGAAAAGAGGCAGGCAGTCTGCAAAAGCAATTTAGGGCAAACTGTCAACCCACAGCCAGTAAGGACAAAACATTATAGATTGAGGCACACAATAGACCAGTGAAAGCCATGGGTGAAGAGCTAGAGAGGGAGTTTCTTTGTAAAATTGAGGTATTCAAAGGCACTCCTGTATGCTGGAAATTTAGACACACACATCCTCAAGGCAGGTTGCCTGCTCAGGAAAGACACAAGAAAACTCTAAGCTTTCACCATTGGCTGATCTCTGGGCTCAGTGTAGCAGGAAGGAAAGGGTAAGAAGCAGTTGTGAATGGCCTGGCTAAGCACTGAAGGAGTGCCCCAGCCTAGGTTGAATTTGCAAAGCCAGGAAAAGATTAGGATTTAAAAAATTTCTTTTTTTTTTTTGGCTGTGGGGCAAATGGGTGTCTGTCATGGACAGGACTCATTATTTCACCATTCCCACCTTCACCTCCATCCACTCATTCATACTCATTGGTGTCATTTCCACTTCATCACTTGCAAGGAAACACATTCTGGAAGCATAGTGGGAAAGGGCAGCAAGCAATTTCCTGAGATTCATGTCCGAGGAATATTAATTTAAATGAAAAGGCAGGGATGTGATCCCACTTCTAAGGAGCAGACAACATAGTGCCCAGGCTGAGAGCGCTGACGTTTTAAATCCTGGTTTCACCTCCCATTAGCTGCAAAACACGAACTAGTTGCTTAAACTTTCTAATACTTATTTCCCTGTCAACTGTGGATTTTATCAATACCTACCTCAATGGTTGTTATGGAAATTAAATGAAACAATAGCAGTAAAGCTCTTCTCACAGTGTGTGGCATGGTGAGCACTCAGTAAATGGTAGCTAGTATCAGTGAGCTCCTATGTGCTTTTTCTATTGTTTGAACTTCTTCAGATTCAGGACACATTCCACCTTCCATTGAATGGCTGCAAACATGTAGAAACAGATAGAATTTCCCCCCTAAAAATATTTTTAAATTTCTCTCTCTCTCTCTCTCTCTCTCTCTCTCCTTCTCTCTCTCTCTCTCTTCTTCTTCTTCTTCTCTCTCTCTCTCTCTCTCTCTCTCTCTCTCTCTCTCTGTTCTTTTTATTTTTATTTTTTGCTTCTAATGTTCAAGAAAATTTAGGTCAAAATACTAGCTGAAAAATAGCTAGAGGTACAGAGACTTAAGAGATCACAAATAATAAAGAATACAGACATGTAAAATAGTTGATAAAGTTCCTTAAACAAGCAGCTACAACCTACAAGTAACAGAAACCCTAGAGGGAGAAAACCTTGATTGAAAAGACAACATGATAATATTCAGGATGTCTAGTTTTCAATGAAAAATTACAAAGCATGGAAAAAAATTTGGCCCATTCATACAAAAATTAAAGTTAACTGTCATTGTCTCTGAGGAAGCACACTGATTGGAATTACTAGACAAAGACTTTTAATCATGTATCTCAAATATGTTGAACTAGTTAAAGGAAGTCATAAGAATAATGTGTGAACAAATAGAAAATATCAATAAAGAGAGAGAAAATATTAAAAAGAGCCAAATACAAATCCTAGTGATGAGAAGTATAGTAATTAAAATGAAAAGCTCACTACAGGATTTCAATAGCAGAATTGTATAAACAGAATAAAGAATCTGCAACCTGGAAAATAGACCTAATGAAATTATTCAATTGGAAGAGTAAAAAGGCAAAAGGATGAAGAAAATGAACAGAGCCCAAGAGTTCAACCAAACCAACATACAGTGGGAATCCCAGAAGAAGAGAAGACAGAAAATATAAAATAAAATAAAATAAATTTTTTTAAAACCATAAAGAGTTCTTCTCGTAAGCAGCCTGAGGAGACCTCTGAAAATGGTTCGCTGTTCGCTTGACTCAGAGAACCCCACAAAATCATGTAAATCAAGAGGTTCGAATCTACCTGTTCATTTTAAGAACACTCGTGAAACTGCCCAGGTCATCAAGAGTATGCATATCTGAAAAGCCACCAAGTATCTAAAGGATGTCACATTACAAAAGCAATGTGTGCTGTACCGTTGTTATAACGGTGGAGTTAGGAGGTGTGCCCGGGCCAAACAATAGGGTTGGACAAACAGTCCAACCCAAAAAGAGAGCAGAATTTTTACTGCACATGCTGAAAAATGCAGAGTAATGCTGAACTTAAGGGTTTAGATATCGACTCTCTGGTCATTACACATCCAGGTGAACAGGGCTCCCGAGATGCAGCCCAGAACTTCCAGAGTTCATGGGTGTAGAAACCCGTACAGGAGCTCTCCCTGCAACAGAGAGATGATCCTAACTGAGAAAGAGCAGATTGTTATTGTTCCTACACCAGAAGAGGAGGTTGCACAGAAGGAAATGATCTCTGAGAAGAAAGTGAAGAAACTAAAACTTATGGCCCGGGAATAAATTCAGCCTCACACAAATGCTAATAAAAGTAAAGGCAGAAAAAAATAGCATAAAGAATATTGAAAGAAACAACAGCTGAAAACTTTCCAAATTTGATAAAAGATGCAGGTCTACATATTCAAGAAGCTTAATGAACTCCAAAAATTATCAATCAAAGAGGTTCCTACCCAGACACCTCACCAAACTCTTCAAAGCCAAAGGCAAGCAATCTGGAGAGCAGCAAACAAACAGAGCAACAAAAAACGAAGTCAGTACAAAGGATCTGCAATGAGATGCACAGCATATTGCTCATCAGACACAATGGAGGCCGGAAAGCAGGGCCGTGACATTTTGAAATTGCTGGACTGCGTTCTGATTTAAGATGGCCACATAGGAAGATCCTGAACTCGTCACCCCCCACATGCACACCAAATCTCCAGCTGTATATGGAATAATTTACTCTGAGAAAAAAAAGAAAAACTAACAACTGGTAGAGCGACCCCTGCTCATTGGGTAAACAAGAGGGAAAACGCATCCAAGCGGTTAGGAAGGGCTGAGACAAAGTCTCGCCATGAACCCCACCCCCAGCACACTGTGCTCCATAGCTAATGTGGTGAGAGGCTGCCATATTGGACAGGGCAGACAGAGGACGTTTCGATCATCATAAACAGTTCTATCACACATCACTGCTGTGGAAGTTTCTAGTCCTACCTTTCCAGAATCGTTTCTGGTTTCTGAAAGGAATGTTTTGCTTATCTCCACGGTTTTTCTTTCACACCTGCACTGATATCACTGAGGTGACCCTTGCCTCATCAGCATGGCTGATATATACCAGTCCTCATTCAGAGGAATTAATTTCTTGCCCTGCTCTAGGTAAAAGTGTATGAACTTTGTTGTTATAGAGCTTTGTATTCATAGTCTGCGACCACCATTTTCTAACTGTGTGGCCTTGGGCAAATCATTAAATCATACATTACTTTCCCCTTCTATAAACTGTGAAAAATTCATACGTCACAGAGTTATGAGAATTAAATGAAATAACAGAAATTAAGGGCCTAATTCAGTACCTGCTACATGTATGTGCTCAATAAATGTGATTTCCTTCCATCACATTCCTTGTCTCCAGGTGTGACCAAGTTAGATAGAACCTGGCCTTCCAGGGGAAGGATTTACTGGTATCTCTGGGAGTTCTGAAGTTTAGAGGCAGAGTAGAACAGCTAATCACTCGGAGAAATCTAATATATGATTAAGACATGGGTTTCCTTGCTTGGACATCATAGGCCAAGATTCAAGATTGCCAAACAAATTATATAGGTGCTTTGGTGGTAAAATTGTTTAGGAAAACAGGTAAAGCCTCATTTGAGGGTAGCAGACTAGAAAATGTCCAAGGAAAATATGGTAAATGCCTCCTGAACCAGAATATTGGAAAAGCAAAATGAGCCAGGTGTGACATGTGTAGTCATCCTGAAATGACTCTCATGGGATAAACAGTAATTCTCTTTTTCTAGACCCAGAAGACCATTAGACAGGCTAAGGGATTTTTCAGTGATTCCTATGCCACAATTTTTCTTTCACCTGTAAATGAAATTGACGAAAGTGATTGACAGTCACTCTTATTCCTGAAATACTTGCTACAAGACTGTTCCATGATGGAGATTATTTATATATAAATAAAAAGCAGAAGGAAACTGAAGCACATAATGTTTTACAAAGTTCTCTTGTGCACACCAACCAAACATGAACTTTTATACGTGTGTCCAGCAAATTGTGCGCGCCCACCCGCCCCCTCAATGAGGAAGGCTAGCCTGCCACCTCAGTGCTCTCTGTCTTCCCTCTCAGCCATCCTTAGCATGTCACTCTTTTGTAGGCCAGTTCTCCTCATTGTCACAAGCTGGTGCAGCACTTTCCAGATCAGTCAGATACAACAGTATGGAGGGGGAGAAGGACTATTTCCCATGTGCTTCTACAAAGAGTGATATAAGTGCTCTGATGTTCATTGCTGCTTCATTTACGGTGGCCAATACATGGAAACAACCAAAGTGTCCTTCGATTGATGATTGGATAAAGAAGATGTGGTATATATACACAATGGAACACTACTGGGACATAAGAAAAGATGAAATAGTGCCATTTGTGACAACATGAAGGATCTTGAGATTATTCTGCTAAGCGAAATAAATTACAGAGAAAAAGTCGAGAACCATTTAATTTCACTGATATGTGGGATATAAAACTAAAGCAACAAAGAAACAAGACAAACAAAGAAACAAAAAGAATACATAGACCCAGACAATAGTTTAGAGGTTACCAGAGGGTAAGGAGGGAGAGAGATGGGAGATGAGGGTAAACAGGGTCAAATATATGGTAATGGAAGGAGAACCGACTCTGGGTGGTGAACACATAATGTGATATGAGCATATGGTAGTACAGAATTGAATTTGAAACCTATGTAATTTTACCAACCATTGGCATCCCAATACATTTTAATTAAAAAAACAGAAAATGGACTCAGAACACTTCTGGCATTTCTCTGGGTGAAAATGCCCACATCTGATTCAGTAACTGACACAAAAAACTGGATCACAATGACTGGCATGGATCACGTGGAATTTCTTCCTGGGACATGGATAGTGTGACCTCTCTCAAGTCCCATGGGTTAGGGCTACACAGAAGAACACAATAAATGCTCCGCATCAGGAGAAAAGGTGGGACCAACTCTTAGGAACACAAGGTTTTTTCTTCGGGTAATATTTCTTGAAACTTCATTCTCTGTGCTTCCCAATGTGTGGGGAACAAGACCCACTGCATTTCTCCAAAGGCAATCTGAGATAATCTTGACTGTCCTACAATACTCTCTCTGTTCTCAGCATAGTATGGACCTTACCTGAAATTGTCCTGAATTAACTTTTTCCATTCATTGTTATTCTTTGTCTAGAGGAAATAAAGTGAAGGCAACAATCTATTTCTTCTGGGAAATTAGTTTTTTGTATGCACAACCTCCTCTAAAAGAACACACACAATAGCCTGTTACACGCCCTCTCATGTGTGCCATGAAGCTTTCTGCTGGCCATTTCACCAAACTCTCAAGACATCCCAAATCTAACAGTAATTACACACAGTTTCCATGTAGATAGACAAATGTTATAGGGCCATGCAGGCCATCTTTCCTCTTACATATATCTCTTCAGTTACTATTGTGTTTTTCTGCTTGGGACTAGAGGCATAAAGATGAATAAAAACAGACATGATTCATGACCTTGTGGAACGTGAGCCTAGCAGGAAAGCCAGACATTCACCAATCGTAACAAGCAAATGAAAAATTATAACCATGATCAGTGCCAAGAGAGAAGCAAGAGAAGTCAGAACGGGTGCCATGAGGACGTGAAGCTTAAGCTTTTACTGTAGGAAGACAGCAGCCAACTGGGTAAGTAGTAGAGGGGTAGGAGCATGATCCAGACAGAAGGAATAGCATGGGAGAAGGTTCTGTGACAAGAGAGAGTGGCACAGCCTGAAAAACGCCAAAGAGGTGGGAGCATAGAAAGAAAGGTGCGGGAGGTGGTGCTGGGGAAAGCCAGCATCTGAGGTGGAAGCCAGATCATGCAGTCCCGGGTCCCTCACAGTTCGAATTTTAGTCTTTCTCCTATGTGTAGAGGGCAATTTCTGAAGTGTCTTACCTAGGAGATGGCACGGTCAGATTTGCATTTGAAAGGGTTATTCTGCCCAGTACAGCTCATACTGGAGGCAGCAAAGCCACTTTTCAGGCTAATGCAATACACCACATGAGAGACGTTGCTATCTTAGACCAAGATGGAAACTGAGGGAAGCGAAGAATTCAGAAGAGAGTGTGGACGTAAGAAACTGCCGGAATTCCATGATGGATTGGGTGAGAGGTAAGCTAGCAGAGCCTGATGAATGTTGGTGCCCATTACTGAAAAGGGAATATAGAAATAGGACTGGGTTTGGAGGTTGAGGAATAAGTTTAAGAACTGCTGAGCTGAAGGAATCTCTGAGACAGCCCAGTGCACATGTCAAGAAACTAACTGGATCTATAGATCAGGAAGGACTCAGAGGACTAAAACGGAGACATCTATTTATGAATCAACTTCACATAGGTGATCATTTAAACTTTGGGCATAGGGGAGATAAACCAGAGCAAAGAGTAAATTCAGTGGTTGGAAGGTGTAAATACAGGGGCTGGGAAGTGGGATACACATCTGTACATGGGACTGAGGCGTAGCCAGAGAGGAAGTGAGGACACAAGGTGAGGGCTGGGTCATAGAAGGCAAGGAAAGAGAGAATGGTTCATAAGCCAGGCCACCTGTGGATTATTCAGCTGAATGAGAAATAAATTCTATCTTTACGTTAAGTCCTTTGAGGCACATGTTTTAACACTTGTAAACTAATGCAGAAAAAAATTATAACAAACATGCTTAATCTGATGCCATCTCGTCATTTTCAGCTATTGTCCCAAACTCACTAGGCTGGGGTCAGTCTCAGAGCTATAAAACTGATAGAAAAGGATTTCACGATTTTGAATTGCTTTAACACCAACACCACAGAAAACATGATCATAAATATTTAGCCAAATGCTATTTTGTAGTCAATTGGAGAAATCTAAATTCCATTTGTAGGATAACTAGAAAAGCCAGCAGGAGAGCAATTAGATGCAAACTGCTTTAATTATTATTCTTGGCCATCCAATCTCAGAAATGCATTCCCCATCCTGGGAAAAGAACTCAAAGTATGTATCGTTCTAGTGGGATAAAAACAACTCTCACATTGTATGCCAGAAATGGTATCCTGATTTTGCAGTTTGCTAATACATGGAAAATGGAAATAGATTTCACCTCATCTCCCCAGGCAGAAACCTGGGAATTGTGTTTGATTCTTCCCATTTCTTCTTCCTCCAAGTCTAATGGGTCACTAATGGGTCACCAAAGGCAGTCACTTCCACCCCTTCTCCATCCTCGCCAGCTTAGGTCAGGTCCTTCTTGTCTTGTCTGGACTGTAGATATCAACGTTGCACTCCACAGAGTACAGGATTTCTGCCTATTTTGTCCACAGCACCTAGGACATTACCTGACATATTTGGGGGTCCAACAAATACTTCCTGAATGTATTTTGTATTGAACATAATGCATTCATAGTCTCCTACACAGTCTGACTCTCAGATCTTTCCTTCCCACTGGTTTCTTTCCCAATATGAGCTCATCTGCCTGCTTAAAACCCTTCCCACACAAGACAGAGGTCCAGCTCCTTCCTGAGTGAGACAAGTAGGGCCTTTCAGGATCTGGCTGTCACTTAACCACCAATATCATCTGTCGCCTTGCCACTCACACCCAGAGGACATTACAGAGCTCACAGTTCCCTGCACTCTTGCTTCTATGCCCTTGTATCTGTGTTCTTCCCTGTGCTTGAAATGAATGGCCCCCTTTTGCCCTGACAAACAGCCACTGGACAGTTCAATGAGCAGCTCAAATAGATGTCCCGTTCTTTCCTCTGCGTACCCAATAGTGTGTTCCACCTGTGTTCCACCTCCCTGGCCCTTTTCTGCAAAGTGTTCACCCCATGCCCATCCATCTTCCTGTCAAACTTAGGCCAAGATCTCTATTTCATTCTTTCTAGATACTGGCACACAGCAGGCCCTCAGTAAATGTTTGTTGAAATGAAATGCGAATATAGTTTAGCAAGGTATTTTAAAGTCTAACACAAGTAAAACACTTTCTGCTGTGTAGGTGACAAACCCACATGCTAGTATTATGAGTTTTTCTACAGTTCTATGACATTCACTTCCTGATTCTTAAATTCAACATTTAAAACTTACCTTGAAAATCAGTACTGTTTTTTATATTACTATTAAATTGGTGCAAAAGTAATTGAGGTTTTTGCATTTATTTTTAACCTTTTAAACGACAATTACTTTTGCACCAACCCAACTTAATGCAAAGGTATCTGGACATCAATTCCTAACATATATTCTGTTATTCAATCCTCATGCACATCAAAGTGAAAACAATGAAAACTTTTAATATATTTTTTTCTGAATGAAATAGATGTTATTTTCAAAAACAAAGTTTACTTTTTTCCTTTTCCTTTGTATTTACTGTTCCATAGATTCCAAAGAACATATCGTACGGTTCAAGTATCTATAAAGCTCACAAAATGCAGGGCTCGGAGATCTACTTTAAGGGGGGCCTTCCATGGTAAGGTAATAAATACAGTGACCACCTCCTTTCAAGAATAAGTTTGTTTTGGATTTTGGAGGGTTTATTTGGATTCCATAGCATAAGATGCAATCTGAGGTCAATTACAAAAAGACACTACTTTTATAATGCTGTTCACAATATCTAAAAAACTACTGAAACTGTCCCAGTAGAAAAATGGATCATTCATCCCACAGACTCTAATCATTGTCTTCTCTCTCCAGGGTAGTCGGTTCCAGGGCGGTCCCTGGCCCTGGCCTCCTCTCAGGACCGCCCAGCCCACTACAGACTGGGCAGGGCCTGAGGGTTAGCCTCGCCCCCAGACAAAGAGCAAGGGGGATTTCCTGTTCACAATGCCACTTGTTGAAGCAGATCTCAGGCTTTCCATGTCCTACCACCACCTTAGGTCCTACAGCTTTGGTTTTCCTTAAATATCTCTGTGGCATACATTTCCGTACAAGTTTTCCTGGTGGAGGAGGCAGAGGAACCTGGTTTCATTTCCTCTCCTCGATGTTTATTCCAGCGTACACATCTCCAACAGTAAAAGCAATTCCTCAGCCTCATCAAATGTTCACATTCTCTGTCTAAATGCATGTATATAAGTGTGTATGTACACATGTCCACACACACACTCACACACACGTTCTAGACACCACGGTTTATGAAGATTCCTCTCGGCTGGCTGTTCAGTACCCCCCACCTGAGAGAAGTCACTTGTTCAGCGTTCCTGGGCCGTTTCCTAAAGCGAGAGGAGTTTTCAGTTTCTTATGTCTTCCAAAGGTGACCCTTCAGCACTTCCCTTATAATGCGGCACTAGCTGCACAGGGAGCCCCAACCCGCGGGGGGGCATCACCTGACCCCCCCTTCGCGGCCCGCAGAGGAAGTCACCTCCGGGGACGCGGGCAGGGCGCTTACGGACGGGCCCTCCGCCCCTTTCCCACCAGGTCAGGACCCCCAGGAGGGACCCCCCAGCCCTCGCCACCCACTCCCCTGCCGGCTCAGGATGGCAGGAAGGGGTCTGCGGGAACAGCTTCCAGGTAAGACAGAGAAGGAGCCACCGCCTCGCGCAACCCCTACGGGTCCCGGCCCCGCGTCACCCCGCGACCGCGCTCCCGCCTCTCCCCGGGTCACCTTTTCCTCGGCCTCGTTCCCGCTCGGGGAGGCTGGGCACCCGGATGCAGACGCGGACAGAGGACCCGCGGGCGGGCGGCGGCGGGGACTCGGGAGCCTCGGGCTGCCTGGCGGCCTTGCAACCCCCGCCAGCGACGCTCAGCGGACCTCAGTGCGGGCCTTCCCGCCCTCGACGGGCCCCGCCCCTCCGATGGCCCCGCCCTCCGATGGCCCCGCCCTCCGAGGGCCCCGCCCCTCCGAGGGCCCCGCCCTCCGAGGGCCCCGCCCCTCCGAGGGCCCCGCCCCTCCGAGGGCCCCGCCCCTCCGAGGGCCCCGCCCCTCCGAGGGCCCCGCTGCAAATATCCTGCTGTTCCTCTTTCCTGCGCCGACTCCGCTGGCTCAAGGCACCGACCGGGATAATGAGGGTTGCGCCAAGGTGTCAGTGTGATAACCGTGACGAACGGCGATAATCAAAATAAATTACTAATTAAACCATGTGTGCGGAGTCGGTCTTCCCCGCGGGGTCCCTCTATAAAGCCATATCCACAGGGGGTCGCTGCACCCCGCGGAAAGAGGAGGATGGTCCCAGGCATCCTTGGAACTAGGCGGGAGCTCTATTAAAAGCCTTACATCTGGATATAGGTAACTGAGCACCATGGCTTTCCACCTGATTTTACGCTTAAAATAGACCTTTCATTATAAACCAAAAGCCTGCAGGATGCTTTTCCGGCCTTTCTTACCAGGGAATAAAACACCTGGTTTTGTTCCTGGATGCTTCGGCTGCCCCAGGCAGGGGGATTACTGCATTGACCTGGATTGTACCTGGGAAGCTGGAGTCTTGCTATACTGGACCAGAGGAGGGAAGATGCTTCCGGATTTGTCAGAATTAAAAGGAAGGAAACAAGACGAGGAAGGAGGGAGAACCGCGCTTGGTTGCAGTCTAAGCACGGTGAGGAGGAATGCACATACCTGACGCAGAAGTCATCTGATCTAGGGTCAAGGTCTATGCCAAGGTGGTGCGGTCCGAGCGCCTGGCAGGCAAGGGGACCCTCGAGCAAGACTGGAGAACAGCAATTAGGGTGGGGTTGCAGGTGGTCTGGATGGGAGTCTGGGAGCAGGTTTGTGCTGAAGACCGAGAAGGACGTCATACCTGGAAGCCTTGATTTTGGAATTAAGGAGCTGACGCTGCTGAAATCAGTGGGAATAAGCAGCGTGTGGATGAGCATCCATGCTGCCCACTGGTGAGATGGAAACGAGCCGCCAGCACAGGGGTGCGGGGGAATCCTAATACAAGTGGCAAGAGGCCTATGCGCCCTTTCCTGGCTTCCCGGAAAGATTCCGCAGGATTCTGCTTCGCTATCTAGACCGCCTGCTCCGGGCTGGCTCCTCTTGCCTGGCTCTTCACACCACCCTGAGGTTAACCCCCCGGGAGCAGAGCAGGGGCAGCTAGCGCGTTAGTAACTGCCCCCAGACTCTATTCCAGAGCGCCCCTCCTGGGCCTGGTAGGGCTGCCTGGGGTGAGTCACACTCCACTGGGCTTCCTTCTATTTTAAACCATAGTAAGGTAAGATGAACTGAGTATCAGAGAAGCTGGGGCGGGGGTAGGGGATAGGGGGATGGGAGTGGAGGAAGGTCATTCGCAATGCTGCCCACGCTACAGAGTGGGAAGGTTGGGGATGACTTTCTGGTACAGAATGTGGTCCAGGGTGGTTTCTCTCCACCCACTTGCTCCTAGCAGGAAGGGCCTCTGAGGCACTGAGCATGTCCACCACTTCTTATTACGCAGCTGTGTGACCTTGGACAAATTACCCGCCCGTGCTGTGCCTCATTCACTGTCTGTAAAATGGGGGCTGTACTACAGATCCCCAATAACAAAAAGTTCCTAGAATCAAACCCTTTCTTAATTCACTTAAAGACAAAACCTGACCTAAATGATGTAAATAAAGCCTTTTATAGTCTTTAGACCACTTGTGATTATTTGTTTCCCTGAAGGCACATTAACTAGTTTGTATGAGAACTGCTTCAGATCCTCTTGGGGAGTTATGTTATATAAATTACAGGCATTTGTTACCTTGCTAAAATCCAAACACTTCTGAATTCTGAATCAGAGCTTGCTGCAAAGGCTTGAAATCTACAGCACCTACTGCCTGATGTCCTGGTGAGGGTTGAAGGAAGAATGCATGAAAAATGCTCAGAACAATGCCTGGTGCATAGTGTTAATTGTACTGTTAAATTGCTAGTGTTAGAGCCAGCTTTGTTTCTCAGCCTGAATAGCCCAGGGGGTACCTCCTTCCTCTTTCACACTTCCAGGAGTAGATGGACTCTAAGTGCCCCTAAGAAAACTGAAAACTGAAACTGTAACTTGCTGTTAGCTGTTCACTGATGTGGTTTTACGGTAGGGTATTTAGGGAGATATTCGTTTGTTTATGTAGATGACCTCTGTGCTCCTCCCCAGCGCCTAGCTCCTTCTATTTGAAGAAGGCAGCTGATCCCTGTGTTTCCTACTTCAAGGGCATTTGCAGGATCCTTTAATCTTTTGAGAGAGCTCAATCTCACTAAACACTGTATATATCCCAGGTGTCCTGGTGCGGACAGGGGACATAGACTGGACGGGGTAGGGGGCTTTTACAGCAGTTGGAGAGAAGAATGACTGCTCTAGAGTGGAAGGGGTGGGGATTGGTGGTCTCCTGCGCCCCTGCAGCACCAGGCAAGCTCTTGGTGTCACACTGCTGTGTGGTGCATCTATTAGACCTAGGGAACCTGGCCCCACAGTTTTGGCAGATTCTGGAGTCCACACTTGTCACTGGAAATAATAGAGCAACCTGCCTTCTCCTTGAAGAACCCATGTGTTGGTTAATGAGGGTATCAGCAGTAAGATTAATGGGCTGAAGAATAAGTGGTCCTGATTCCAATGGTACTGAAGGCCCTTCTAGATTTTTGCACGACCCTAGAGAAGGAGAGCCTCCACTCCAGGCCGCACTGATGCCTGACAGTGGGTCTCCCTACATTCCTACTGGCACGGGCTGAGTGGAGAGTAAAGATATGTAATATTTTTATGTACATCTGAGCTAGTAAACTAATATTCATACTTGGGACACCAGATCCAAAAGATCTACCGAGACCATGATTATATATATATGAAATGTCTGGAAAAGGGAAACAGAGAGACAGAAAGCACACCTGGGCTTGCCTGGTGCTGGGAGCAGCTTTGACTGCAAACAAGCTCGAGGGAATTTTGGGGGTGATGAAAATATTCTAAAACTGGATTGTAATGATTGCACAACTATTAGTGTAATTAAAATCACTGAGTTTACAGTTATAATGGATGCATTTTGTGGCATGCAAATTATACTTCAGTCGAGTTGCAAAAACACCAAAAAGAACATTAGAGCCTGAAGTAAATAATCATATTTTCCCAGAAAGGATATGTCCCTTCTCCTGTTGGGCCAACACCTACTCAGTAGCTGAGCTGGTCTGGGCTTCCTTTGAGCTTTAGATTCAGTTCACCATTGACTCCAAATATTCTGAGGATGGGTTCCTCAAAAAGTTCAACAGAATTACCATATGACGCAGCAATCCCACTTCTAGATATACACCTGAATGAATTGGAAAGAGGGACTCAGACTACGACGTGTATAATCTTTAACAGGGTGCTTTCCTTTTACTGATATGCAGCATGTGCCTGTACAGTATGAGGAGTAAGGTGTGTAGTCGAGGCTTCCATCAGAAAGAGGCTCTGGGAGGAGACTTTCAACTGCCGCCAATTTGCAACAGACTCAGCCAAGTATCTTGAATCTCAGGGAAAATGGCACTGTTTTATGAAAAGCCAGAGTGAGTGTGTGAGAGTGTGTGTGTGTGTGTGTGTGTGTGGGTGTGTGTGGTCCTTGTTCCTCTCCTTCATCCTACGTCCCTAAATCGTGAAACAATAAACTCACTGGGAAGGAGTTGGGTGTTTATCCTTTAGGGGATTGTTGGTCCTCTGTGAATATTAAATAAGAATACCATAGTCATAATATTACTTATTAATGACTTCCTACTCCTTTCCCATTGCGTATACAGAGAAACTGTCTTAGTGCCTGCCATCTTTGCTATCAAATCAAGGCAGAGCATGGAGTGAACATTAAATCTTTGATTCCCTGTTTTGCTGTAAAACTGTTAAGAGTTCTTGGAGCAAAATTTTCTGTTAAAGTCTTAATTAGCCAGAGCCAGTGATTTGGAAAAATAATCATGATATCACAATTCTTTGTCATGGTCTGAAAAGTATTGTCATTATCTTCTATGTATGCTTCAGGAGTGAGAAATAGTCTCAGTACTTCATTTTCTGCATAGGTTCTTGCTTCTGATTAAATAATTCACCTGTCAGTGTTGACACACATGTGATTTGTCTGTTTTCCATCTCATTTATTTTTTCCACAATGAGACATCTCTCTTTTCAGAAGTCCCTGGTGGAGTGGGGGACACAGGCCTGAGTGTCAGGCTACCTGGGCACAGCCTGAGACTCAGGAAGGGGCAAAGTACCCTGGGACTTACCTCTCTATCAGGGAGGTAAAGAGGCCAGGACAGGTGAACTCTTAGCTTCCCTCCAGCTCTGAAAAAAAAATGTGAATTCCTTTTGGTTCATTGTATTTGGTGTCCTATTTTAGTAGTCACCAAATTAACTTAATTTCAGGTTAGGCTTTTTGTTTGTATTAATCAGGGTTCTTCAGAGAAACAGAACTACCGTGTTTCCCCGAAAATAAGACCTAGCTGGTCAATCAGTGATAATGCGTCTTTTGGAGTAAAAATTAATATAAGATCCAGTCTTATATTATATTATGTTAGGTAAGACCTGGTCTTATAGTATAGTAAAATAAGACCGGGTCTTATATTAATTTTTGCTCCAAAAGTCGCATTAGAGCTGATTGTCCGGCTAGGTCTTGTTTTCCGGGAAACACGGTAATAGAATGTAATATATTCATTTTCTGGGACAGATGTCTACACCGTGTAAGCATGTCTGACTCTATATGAGATAGAAACCCTAAGAATGTTAGGATGGGTGGTTGATAATTAGAGAGTTGGGTGTTTGAATACTAAAGAAATGCCACTTTTTTTACCTCAAGATGGTGAAATGGGATGCATCACTTACAGATACTTACCATTGAATTATTTTATTGACCCTCTCTGCTGCATCTGACACCTGTAATCACATGCTCTGTGCTTTCCCCACTGCTCCGAATGCCCTGTCTGAGAGCTCCCTCATAGCTGAAATCTTTGTGTTCCTGATACTCCCCCTCAGCACCCTTTAATGCTTAATGCTTCTATGCTCTCCTTCCCCACCCTGGAAAATCTCACTCACCCTCATGGCCTTGCACATACCCTCCTCCAAGCTTCAGACATCTGCAATCAATTGCTTGCTGGCATCTCAAAATCAACATGTTACAACCCCCAATTTCATTATCTTGGCCAAACTGTCTTCTCCTCGCTATTCTCCATCGCAACTCACGTCATTGACATTCACCCATTTGTATACATTAGAAATTTGGAGGCACCGCTGACTCTTTCCCCATAGTGAATTAATCATCTAGGCTTGCCCCTCGTTCCTTCTTCAGTGTTTCTGGAGTCTATTAGCATCTGTACTTCCATCAGTGAGGTGCTGCTAAATGGTTAGCCACCTGCTCTGGAGGGAAGCCTTGCTTTACCGCAATTAGTAATTTCTGTAGAGCAAACATTCCTACTGTGGATGATTTCAAGCTATCAAAGGTTTCACAGTCTCTCCCCCAAATTCCTGAAAACTCAATTGTCTTCTGTGAGATGATAAAAGCCAGCTCCCATGCTCACTGGCCCCAGCCCTCATTGATGCTTTCTGAACCTGTGCGTCTTGCTCCAACTTTCTTTTGCCTCAGCCATTCCATAGCCAGATGCCAAAGAGGTCTGCTCCAAACTGACATCTGACCATGCTGGTCCCTTGCTGAAATGACATTGGGAGATTCTATCCACATCTCCTACCAGCTTCCACATTCATGTCTATCTCACCAGTGTCATTTCCAGCCACCTTGCAGTGCTGTCCCTGTCCACATTGCGCGTATGTCTCTCCTTGCTATCCTTCTCATGCTGTCTGCCCACTCCCATTCCCTTCCTCCTTTCCTGGCCTCTATCCTTTTCTTCTTTGAGGCTCAGCTCAGTTGAAACCTTCTCCAGCCATTCTTCAGATTGGGTTGGGTGCCCCATCCCTGAGTGTTTATAATAACCTTTGCAGGCTTTGATTGTTGCGCTTACAACCTTGCACCCATGGGATTTTGTTTTGTTTCTTTCGATTTGTTTTCTTTCTAGTCTGTAAGCTTCATAGAGAGAAATCATATATTGAGATTCTCACCCCCACCTCTGCCCCAGCTTTATAGCTACAGAGCATAGAACAGTGGCTCTCTCATTGACATCAGTCAATAAATTCTTCTTAATTATCAAGTGTGTGTGTGTGTGTGTGTGTTGGAGATATGGGAGAGGTTAACACTTGTCCAATTATCTATTGCTGTTTAACAACCCCCCTCCCAACCACACAATTTTTGGCTTAAAATTGTTAAAATAAAAGCAAACAGAGACCAGCCTTTAAAATTCCCTGAGCAGACAAAATTAGTTTAGTCATATCAGCAAAGCTTAATTTAGCTGATTTTGCAAGTCTAACTTGACCTGGTTCATTTCTTGCTTATGCCTCTGGAAATCAGAAGCAAAACTTGAACTCTTTCCCAAGGTTGACATGTGGTAACCGCTGACCAATTCCTCTGTCATTTAAGAACATTCTAATATAATAACCAATCCCTGTGAAGAACAAACAGTCACTGCTTTCTCACTCTATAAGCTGTGAGATTTATAACAATATTCCATGTTTGGGTTTGAAATGTTCTTATGTTGCAAACCGTCTTTTGGTGTGAACCCAATAACCTTTTACTAATCACTAGTTAGGTAATTTGTTGGTTTCACTTCTGTTATTTCTGAACTTTTGACAAAAACAGTAACAATTATTTTGCTCATGAATCTGGGAGTTAGTGGGGCTCTGCTTGGAAGTTCTTGACTGAATTTCTTCGGCAGTCAGACGGCAGCTAAAGCTGGGGCATCTCAACACCTGGGAAGACTGAAAGGGCTGGGGCTCCGTGAGACTCTTTCCCCCCTGCACACCTCCCACTCCATGCACATGGCTGCTTCAGTGTAGCTAGACTTCTTCCATAGGATCCCAAGTGGACTTCCTCTGCCCTGCCCCCCATTATGACTGTCATATATTCAGTTTGGGGAGGGTACAGCCCCCAGACTCCAAGATTGTTTTGAGGTGTGGTTTTCCTACTTTTAGTGTCTCTTTGACTAAGTTTCAGATCAGTTGCTCCGTTGCATTTCCCCCAGCACCTGAGGCTGAAAACTCTTTCCCAGGTGTTTTGGCAGTTGACTGTCTGCCCAACATCACAAAAATGGTCCATTGGAAGCCAAGTTGTTGAGAGAAAGCTTTGAGATCTGACTGACAGATTTTAGGTCAAGAAAAAATAAAATTCATGACTTTTTTGGGGGTCGGGGAGAAACCTCTGTTTTCTTTCCCAGTTCTTGTAGGGCCAGATCTCTGACATTTGAATGGGTTCCTCTTTTACTTTCCCTCATTTGTCACAGATAGAATCTTAATCAGTAATTTGCAACAATAGAGTAATTTTTTTGCATACTGTTTCATGCAATAGATGCTTTTTGTAAAAAGACAAGCTTTTTGATAAAAATGATCTGTAGGAGTTTGGCAACTAAGCAGGAAAGACAGCCAGCAGTCTCAAGACTTGGGCTCAGATCCTCTCTCCACCATTTAATAGTTACTTCACTTCTTTGAGTGTCCTCATCTGAAAAACGGGTAACACGTGCCTTACTCGCTTTCTCAAATCATAAGGATCAAGGTTGCTGGAAGCTCAGATGTCGCACCTGCCTGAGTCTGGACAGTGGGTGACGGAAGGGCTCAGCAGGGAATCCACGGTTTCTGCCAGCGCTTCTGCTGTGGGGAGGCTGCCCCTCTGGCTCTCGCTCTGCAGCCAGATGATTTGCTTCCTCCCTGTGTGTCCCTGGCGCCTTTTGAGCTGCTGCCCCAGAGCTGGAACTCAGAATGAGTGAGTCACTCAGCAAAATGCTCTTCCCCACTTCTGCCTGGCCCACATTGACTCATCTATCCAGTCTCAGATGAAACATCATTTCCTTAAGAAAGCCTTCCTTGGGGCTGCCGGTTGGCTCAGTTGGTTAGAGCATGGTGTGCTTGACGGCAAAGTTGCCGGCTCGATCCCTGCATGGGCCACTGTGAACTGTGCCGTCCACAACTGGATTGAAACAACTACTTGACTTGGAGCTGATGGGTCCTGGAAAAACACACTTAAAATAAATCAAAGTTAAAAAAAAAAGAAAGAAAATTTTCCTTGAGCACGCCCCACCAGGTCCCACTCTCCTGGACTAGGGTCAGGAAATAGATAGCAGATATTAGGATAAAAAAAGCTTTAAAAATTAAGAATCTAATCAAGGCTGAAGAAGTTAGCTACAACCTCAGTGAAGATTATAGATTTCTCTGAGCAGATGGAAGAAGTCAAAAATGGCATCGCTTCAACTCAGAAAAGCTCAATCGTATAAAAAATGCAGACATGGTACAGTAACTATGAAAAGGGCTCATTCTTATATTCTCCTAAAATTGAAGATACTAGAATGTTTCAACTGAAATACATTTACAATTATGATTTTAAATGGGAATTATAAGGCTGACATGTTGGTCCAATTAGACAAATTTTCTTAAAACATTGCAAGTACATAAATACCAAATATGCACAGACTTTTTAATGTAAAAAAAAAAAAAGTCAAAACACAAAACTCCGAAAGATTTAACGTATGTTTTAATTACAAATCTTCCTGGGGTTAAAAGAAGCTTCTTCTGTAGTAGGCAGAATTCTAAGATGACTCCCACCCCTTGCGTATGGGTGGAACTTGGAAGTATGATAAGATGTTATTCCCATGACTAGATTACTAACCAGTTGACTTTGAGCTAATCAAAACAGAATCCTGGAAGGGCCTGCCTTAACCAGGCAAGCCTTTACAAGGTGAAGCATCGGAGTAATGTGTTCCTGCTGACTTTGAAGACGTAGCTGACCCCTGGCCAACAGACAGAAAAAACACTGGGACCTCAGCCCTACAACCACAAGGAATTCAATTATGCCAACAACCAGTGAACTTGGAAGAGGATCTTTAGATGAGAACCACCGCCCCAGATTTCAGCCTGATGACACCCTGATCTTACCTATGCCTGAACTCCTAATGCACAGAAACTGTGTAATAGAAAACTAATATTCCCTCTGTGGTGGGCTGAATTGTGTCCCTTCACCCAAATATGTTGAAACATTAACCCCTTATGACCTTATTTGGAAATAGGGTCTTCGCTGATGTAATCAAGAGGAGGTCACACTGAATAAGGGTGGGCCCTAAATCTGATGACTAGCATCCGTATAAGGAGAGGGAGATTTGGGGACACACTTGCACATACACAGGGAAGATGGTCAAGTGACCATGTAGGCAGAAACTGGAGTGATGTAGCTGAAACCCAGGGAATGGTAAGGCATAGATGCAGACATCAGATCTGGATCCTAGACAGTCGCACTAGCCGGGCTTTTGGGACGCTCATCTCTCCTGGTTCTCCTCCTGCGACTCTCAGTGACCCCTCCTACTCAGCGTCCTTGCTGGCACTCCTCCTATTGACCTCTGATGGCTGGAGTCCTCAGAGCTCTGTCCAGCTTCCACCTTCTGAGTCTCTCACCAGATGATCTTGTCATTCCCTTGTCTTTAAATCCCATCAATGCATTGATTACACCAAACTTGACATCCTCATGTCAGGTGCCTTCTGGAACGTACAAAAGCAGGTCTGATGGCGTCCCTGTCCAGCAATGCCCAGGATGCCACCCGACCCCGCCCACCTTCAGTCTTTATGTGACTTCCTTCAGATCTCAGTGAGCTTACATTTAACCTTCTCTGACCAACGTAGCATTGGATCCATGTCACTTCATCCTGCTCATTTCCTTCACAGCATTTTTTTATTCCCTACAATGTTATTCATTTCTTGTTCACTTGACTATTATTGGTTATACTTTCTAGAATTTTAGCTCCTTGAGGAGACCATGTCTCTCATTTACTTTTCTGGGCCCAGAGCCACGCAAAGTGCCTGACCAAAAGCAGCTGCTCAGCAATACCTGATGAACAAATGAAAGGTTGTCCTGAGCAGCTCCCCTAACCTTGCTGAGGTAATTCCATCTATTCTATAATATTAAGAGGATTCTATGGGATATAAGGTGGTATACTAGGAAGAGCCCAGTCTGCTCCTGGCACATAGCAGGTGTTTATTAAAAGTTAGTAAATGTAAATTAAATGTTATTTCCTTCTCCCTTTTCTGGGCCATACATAATAAGCTTATAACATGCACCTAAAAGCCCTTCATTAAATCTGGTGTGATGCACATCACGTAGATCTAAACTGAGTGTACTTATTATCTAGTGTACAGATGCACTGGGCTGTATTCCCAGAGACAATGATTCAAAATGGTGTGTGCTGTGTGTCAATGTTTGAGATCCAGTTATATGGAATATACATTACAGTGCAGTAGTGGGTACATTAGTCAAAGTTCTCCTGAAGGGAGGTTTAGGGTTAGGGTTAGGGGTATGGGTAGGAGTAGTTGTAGTGGTAGGTGTAGGGGTAGGGTTAAGGTTAGGGTTAGGTTTAGGGGTAGGGGTAGGATTAGGGTTAGGGGTAGGGGTAGTTGTAGGGGTAGTGATAGTGGTTGGTGTAGAGATATGGTACAGTTACGGTTAGAGGTTGGAGTAGGGTTAGGTGTAGGGTTAGGATGAGATTTAGGTTTAGGGGTAGTGTTAGGGTTAGGGTGAGGGGTAGGGGTAGGGGTAGGGTTAGGGGTAGGTTAGGTGCAAAGGTAGGAGTAGGGGTAAGGTTAGAGGTTAGGGGTAGGTTTAGGGGAAGGGGTAGAGAAAATGGTAGGTGTAGGAATAGGGGTAGGTTGAAGTTTAGGGGTAGGTGTAGGGGTAGGGTTGGGGTAGTTGTAGGATTAAGTGTAAGGTAGGAGTAGGGGTAGTTGTAGGGGTAGAGGTTGTCATAGGGGTAAAGATATGGTAGGGTTAGTGTTAGGGATAAGGGTATGGGTAGGGGTAAGGTTAGAGGTTGGTGTAGCGTTAGGGTTTGGGGTAGCGGTAGTGAAAGGTGTAAAGATAGGTGTAGGTTTATGGGTAGAGTTAGCGGTAGGGTAGGGTTAGGGGTAGGGGTAGGGGTCGTTGTAGGGATAGGGATTGTGTTAGGGTTAGAGGTAGGGTTATGGTTAGTGTTAGGAGTAGCAGTATAATCAGGGGTAGGGTTAGGATTAGATGAGGGTTAGCGGTAGGGTTAGGGTAAGGTTAGGGGCAGGAGTAGGGGTAGGGTTAGGGTTAGGATTAGGGTTAGGGGTAAGGGTAGGCTTAGGGGTAGGTTTATGATAGGGGTAAGGTTAGGGGTATGGGTAGGGTTTGGGGTAGGTGTAGGATTAGGGGTAAGGTTAGGGCGAGGGTTTATGGTAGGGTTAGGTATAGTGTATGGTGTGGGTTAGGGATAGGCGTAGTTAAGGGTAGGTTTAGACGTAAGGGTAGGGTTAGTGGTAGGTTTATGGGTAGGGGAAGGGGAAGGTGTAGGGTTAGGTGTATGTTTAGGCTTTGCAGTAGGGTTAGAGTTAGGGTAATGGTAGGGTTAGGGATAAGGGTAGGGGTAGGGGTAGGGGAAGGGTTAAGGGTAGGTTTAGGGGTAGGGGTAGGGTTAGGGGTAGGTTTAGGGTTAGATGTAGGGTTAGGTTTATTGGTATGGTTATGGTTCGTGTTACGGATAGGGGTAGGTTTAGGGATAGGGTAAGGGGTAGGGTTAGGGGTAGGGTTAGGGGTAGGGTTAGGGGTAGGTTAAGGGTTAGGGGTGGGGTAGGTGTAGCAATAAGGGTAAGGTTATGGGTAGTGTTAGGGGTAGGTGTAGGGTTAGGGATAGGTTTAGGGTTAGGGTTAGGCGTAAGCTTAGGGTTAGGGTTATGGTGAGGGTTATGGTTAGGGTTAGCGTTGGGGTAGGGCTTATTGTAGGGGTAGGGATATTGGTCTGGTAGTGGTAGCAATTGGGTAGGGTTATGGATAGGGGTAGGGTTAGGGGTAGGTGTAGGGTTAGGGGTATGGTTAGGGTTAGGGTTAAAGATAGGGTTAGGGGTAAGCTTTAGAGTTAGGTTTTGGGTTAAGGTTAGGGTTAGATTTAGGCTTAGGATTAGTGTTAGTGTTAGAGGCAGGGGTAGGGATAGGGCTAGGGTTAGGCGTAGGGGTAGGGTAGGGTTACAGGTAAGGGTAGGGGTAGTGTTACGGTTAGGGGTAGGAGTAAGGTTAAAATTAGGGTTAATATTAGATTTATGGTTAGGTGTAGAGTTAGGTTTAGTGTTAGGGATATGGGGAGGGGTAGGGTTAGGGTTAGTGTTAGGCATAAGGGTAGGGATAGGGGTAGTGGTAGGCGTAAGGGCAGGGTTAGGGTTGGGCTTAGGGTTAGGGTTTAGTGTTAGGTTTAGTGTTAGGGCTAGGGTTAGGGTTAGCATTAGGGTTAGGGTTAGGGGAAAGGGTAGAGGTAGAAATAGGGGTAGGCTTAAGTGCAGGGTTAGAGGTAGGGAAGTGTTAGGGTTAGGGGTAAACGTAGGTTTAGGGTTAGGTGTAGGGTTAGGGGTAGGGGTAGGGTTGAGGCTTTTGGTTGGGGTTATGGTACGGTTAGCGGTAGCGGTAGGGTTAGGGGTAGGGTTAGGGGTACAGTTAAAGTTTAGGGTTTTGGTTAGGGTTAGGGTACGGTTAGCGGTAGCAGTAGGGTTAGGGTTATTTTTAGTGTTAGGGATAGGGGTAGGGGTAGGTTTAGGTTTAGTGGTAAGGGTAGGGGTAGTGCTAAGGTTAGGTTTAGGGTTAGGGTTAGGTGTAGTGGTAGGTGATGGGTAGAGGTAGGGGTAGTGTTACTGGTAGGGTAGGGGAAGTGTTAGGGTTAGGGGTACGGTTAGGGTTACGGTTAGGGTAGTGTTAGGTTTAGGGTTAGCGTTATGGCAGGGGTAGTGGTAGGGTTAGGGTTAGAGTTAGGGTTAGGGTTAGAGGTAGGGTTAGGGGTAGAAATTGGGGTCTCGGTAGGGGTAGGTGTAGGGGTATGGGTAGAGTTAGGGTACGGGTAGGGTTAGTGTTAAGATTAGGGTTATGGTTAGGGTTAGGGGTATGGTTAGTTTTAGGGTTAGGGTTAGGTTAGTGTTAGGGGTATGACTAGGATTAGGGTAGCATAGGGTTAGGTGTAGGGTTAGGGGTAGCATTAGTGGTAGTGTTAGGGGTAGGGTTAGGGTTAGGATTAGGATTAAGGGTTTAGGGTTAGGGTGAAGGGTAGGGTTAGGGTTAGGTTTAGGGTTAGGATTAGGGTCAGACTTACGGTTAGGATTAGGGTTAGAGTTTTGTTTAGGGTTAGGGTTAGGGTTAAGTTTAGGCTTAGGATTAGGGTTAGGGTTAGTGGTAAGTGTAGGAGTAGGGCTAGGGTTAGGGTTAGGAGTAGGGGTAGGTGTAGGGGTAGGTGTATAAGTATTAAGGTTAGGGGTAGGGTAGGGTTAGGGGTAGTTGTAGGGGTACGGATAGTGGTAGGAGTAGAGGTAGTGTTAGGGTTAGGGTTAGGTTAGGGTTAGGGTTAGGGGTAGGAGTAAGGTTAGGGGTTGGGTTAGAATTATATTTAGGGTTAGTGGTACTGTTAGGGTTAGCGTTAGGGTTAGGGTTAGGGGTAGTGTTAGGGTTAGGGTTTAGGGTTAGGGTTTAGGGTTACTTTTATTGTTAGGGTTAGGGTCAGTGTTAGCATTAGAGTTAGGGGTAGGGTTACGGGTAGACTTAGAGGTAGGTTTGTGGTACGGATAGGGTTAGGGGTATGGGTATGTTTAGGGGTAGGTGTAGGGTTAGGGGTAGGGTTAGGGTTAGGGTTTAGGGTGAGGGTTAGTGTTAGGGTCGGTTAGTGGTATGGGTAGAATTTGGGGTAGGGGTAGGGGTAGGTGTAAGGTAAGGTTAGGGTTAGGGGTAGGGTTAGGTGTAGGGTTAGGTTTAGGGGTAAAGTTATGGGTAGGCGTAGGGTACATTTGGGGTAAGGGTAGGGGAAGGTGTAGGGATAGGATTATGGGTAGGGTTAGGGTTAGAGGTAGGGTTAGGGTTAGGGGTAGGGTTAGGTTTAGTGGTATGTTTATGGTTAGGGTTATGGGTAGGCGTAGGATTAGGGTTAGGGTTAAGGTTAGGGTTCGTGGTACAGTGAGGTTTAGTGGTATGATTATGGTTAGGGTTACGAGTAGCCGTAGGTGTAGGGTTAGGGGAAGGGTTATGGGTACCGTTAGTGGTATAGATAGGGTTAGGGTTAGGGTTATGGGTAATGTTAGGGTTAGGTTTAGGGTTAGGGTTAGGTTAAGGCTTAGGGTTAGGCTTAGGGTTAGGTTTAGGGGTAGTGGTAGGGTTAGGTGTATGGGTATGGGTAGAGGTAGGTGAAGGGTTAGGGGTAGGGTTAGGGTTTAGCGTTAGTGTTAGGGTGGTTACACTTAGGGTTAGGAGTAGGGGTATGGGTAGCGGAAGCGGAAGTAGTGGTAGGGGTAGGTTAGGGGTAGGGTTAGAGTTAGGGGTAGGGTCAGGGTTAGGGGTTGTGTTAGGTTTAGTGGTATGGTTATGTTTCGGGTATGGTTAGGGATAGGGTTGGAGTTATGGTAGGGGTAGGGGTAAGTGTAGGGTGAGGGGTAGGTTTAGGGTTAGGGCTTGGTGTAGGGATAGGTGTAGTGATAGTGGTATGGTTATGGATAGGGTTAGGTGTAGAGGTAAATTTAGGGTTAGGTTAAGGGTTAGAGGTAGGCTTAGGCTTAGGATTAGGGTTAGGGTTATGTTTAGGGTTAGGGTTAGTGGTAGGGTTAGTCTTAGTATTATGGTTCACGTTAGTGTTAGGGGTCCTACTAGGATTAAGGGAAGGGGTAGGGTGAGGTATAGGGTTAGGGGTAGCGTTAGAGGTAGGGTTAGGGGTAGGTTTAGGGTTAGGTTTAAGGTGAGGTTTAGAGTTAGTGTTAGGTTTAAGGTTAGGCTTATTGTTAGGGTAAGTCTCAAACTTAGGGGTAGGGGTTAGGGCTAAGTGTTGGTGTAGGGGTAGGTTTAGGGGTAGGAGTAGGGATAGGGGTTGGGTTAGGGGTATGGGTAGTGGTAGGGGTAGAATTAGGTGTACGGTCAGGGTTAGGGTTGGGGCAGGGTTAGGGTTAGGGTTAGGGATAGGGTTAGGGTTAGTCTTAGGTTAAGGGTTAGGGTAAGGGTTAGATTGAGGCTTAGGGTTAGGCTTAGGGTTAGGCTTAGGGGTATGGATATGGTTAGTGTTAGTGTTGGGGTTAGGCTTAGGGTTAGGCTTAGGGTTACGGTTAGGGTTAGGGTTAGAGGTAGGGTTGTGGTTAGATTTAGTGTTAGGTTTAGGGTAGGGGTAGTGTACTTGTCTGATTGTTGGATTCCATTGCTTTGCCAATGGAAGCCTGAATGTGCTTCACCCCGATTCTCTGATAGCGTCATTTGGCATAATGGTGATTCACTGCATGGAGTGGCTTGTTCTGTTAATTGTTCGGTACACTGTATCCAAGAAAAACACTCCTAAGTTCCCTCGAGGGACGCCAGCAGGGCAGCAGCTGAGTGAGTCCTCCTCTCCACCGTCTGTGACATTGTACACTATGGGAGGGAAGCAAAGTAAGCCTGCAGTCCTAGACTGCATATTCAAGAATTTTAGAAAGAGATTTTGGCGGAGATGATGGAGTCCGCATGACCCCAGGAAAATTAAGAACCCTCTGTGAACTAGAGTGGCCCACTTTTAACGTTGGCTGGCCATCAGAGGGAACCCCAGACCTGGTCGTCGTCCGACGTGTTTATATTGTAGTGACCAGCAGTCCTGGTCACCCGGTCAGTTTCCATATATTGACTCTTAGTTGGAAATTGCCAGGATCCTTCCACCTTGGGGTACGGTTCTGCTCTAGTGAAAAGGGACAGTGCAGGATTCTCCTAACCCAGGCTCCGAAAGAAACTGCTAACGCCCCTCCCACAAAGCCCATTCACTGAGAGGACACAAGAAAACCCCACTGCAGGTTTGAGGACAGACGTCTGAGTTCCGGAAAAACATTTCTGGGAGCCGGGATGCACTGTGTTTGGGGACAGTGTGAGGCACAGCGTGAGCAGGAGCGCGGAGAGGCGCCTCCAGAACGTAGAGTCACAATCAAAACCCCACATTCCGGGCGAGTGCGAGCGGGAAGGGATGTGACCCGGACACGGGCGCCCCGTGAGCGCCCTGCAGCCAGCGTGAGCGCTGCCAGCCGGTGCGGCCAGCCTGGGCGCCGGCCAGGCCGAAGCTGGGAGTGGGGGTGGGGGTGGGATGGCGGGAGCCTGCGTGCATGCGTGCGTGGGTGCGTGCGTGCGTGCGTGCGTGCGTGCGCCCTGGGGTCCCTGGCTCCCCGTTCCGCGCCTCTGAGGAAGCCCGCGGGCTCCCCGCTCCGGCCGCCGCGCCCCGCGCTCCCGCGCCGCGGACCTAGGCACAACCAAACCGTGGCCCCACTGCCCCACCGGTGGGGCCATCGCCAGCTCGGCTTGGGGACCCGGGAGCAGCCCCGGGGGCCTCCCCAGCTGCCCCCGCTCTCTGCGAGCGCAGCCTGGGCCTCGCCCAGCCCCCAAACTACCGTGACACCAATTTTCCTTGGGTAATGGGAGAGAAAAGGGAAGGGAAGGACCGTCCAAGGAAGGCTCCGCCCAGCTGCGTCCCTCTGGATTTCTGCTTCTTTGACGGCCGCACGCTCCGTGCTCCCCCAGTGGTGCGGCGGTAGGGCTCTCACCTGCTTCCCAGTCCGGACAAGGTCGCCTGTTCACTCCCGCCAAGGAGGTAACCCTTAATTTTTGTATAAGGCGTTTTCTGCTTACCAACTCCGCGACAGTTTTGGTGATCCGGGTGCGACACAACGGGCGATGTGTGGAAGTCTCTGGGTGCTTGAGATGGGGACTATTTAAAGGCCATGTTATAGAATACCGAAGGAAAACTGTCGTCACAAAACTGAGAAACAAGCAAACTACGTACTCCTTGTGTCTAAATGCACACCTGAGAGATTTACTGAGAGCTGCTTGGGAGAAGGCTAACCTTGTAATTCGCCTGTCTTTCCACGAGGTTTGGCGCCCCTGTGCTAATTGGCTTCTGCCTGATAGTATTGGGACACACTTCCTCCATACTTGGTTGTCTAAACAGCAGCTACACATTTACTGCTTATGATTTCCTTCTCATTTCTTACGCAGTGCGATGCACGTATGACCTCTCCGCGAGCTCCCACACAAAGATTGCGTTGACTTTGATGTTACCTTACTAACGGATGGAGACCCCCTCCTCCATCTGTAGGAGACTCGCCTACTTCCATCAGCAGGAAGGCAAAGAAAGGTTGACCTGTAATTTTGCTGAGTTTGAGAAGGAAGAAGAAGGAGACTCTAGAAAAATGGAAGTTCCGATATCAGTACTGGCTGCCTCCAGCCACAGTTCTGCCGTCTTATGAGACAATCCAGGGATGATCTTGTTCCCCGAGTCTCACTCTGACTGCAGCCGCACGGACAGCAATTTTCCACCAAATCCTTCCTTGCTGCTCATACAACATACGGCCTAACGCAACGAGAGCTGGAATTTCAAGGACCCCAGCCATCATCATTTCATAATCCCTCACCGAGGGACAAAATACCTTCTTGTCTTAGTCTGTGCCTTCTCGGGCCGGGTAAAAGCCTTCTGCACCCGTGCTAAAAGCCGGAGAAGTCACCGAAGTTCCCATCTGCGAAATCATCCCACGGTATGGGCTTCCCCTCACCACTCACATGACAACGGACCAGCCTTATCTCAGATGTGCTACGGTCTCTGCCCTTGGCCCTCAGTGTCTCCTGGAAGCTTCACACGGCCCACCGGCCTGAGTTCAGGGAAAGTAGAGTGCATGAACCATACCCTCCAAGAAACATTGTCCAGGATATGCCAAGAAACGTCCCTGGGACAGATGGATATGCTCCCCTTAGCCGTCCTCCACTCCCGGTGTACTCCTCGAAAGGATGGTTTTTCCCCGTTTGAAATTCTCTATGGCCGGCCTCCCCCATTACTGCCATCCATCTCAGGCAGCCTCAGAGTAGTAAGTGACTCCCAGGTCAGCTCCCCGCCCTAGGATAGATCCTTACCAGCCTGCACTCACATCTACTAGAAAGAAAGAACTGATGTGGGAAACTCTGCTGAAGTGCTAGCAGGTGTTGTTTTGTGAAATGTTGAACCTTTGACTTCCTTGAGTGGTTTGTGCTCCCAGCAAGGCAAAACTTGCTACTTTGAGAACACAGAACCAGAGAAGGTCAGGAAGTGCAGAGCTGGACAAAAAACAAGCCCTTGTTCATGCAAACATTGTAACTACTAGACTGCAGACAGTTCTGTTACTTTTTGATGCCCAGAGTATATAAGCTGCAAAAATAAACTTGGGGTGAGGCATTCTACTTAGTGACAGGGGTACCCATTTTACGGGGCAAGAGGTACAGCGCTGGGCTGCCAGGATGGACGTGCAATGGTTGTTTCATGCTCCATACAACCCACAAGCAGCTGGCATGACTGAACGTTATAATGGCCTTTTGAAGCAAGGTCTCCGGGTGTCAAAACACCCTCCCACGATGCGTGACTGGGCCTCGCATCTATAGGACGTCCTGAGAGTCCTGAATGAGAGACCACGGAAGGGAGGACCAGCACCAGTAGAAGCTCTGCTATATTGAACGGCCGCTCCCATTCAATTACAAGTCACCACCAGCGAGACTCTGTTAAAGCCAGGCTATGACAGAAATGGAAACATGTTGCTGCCAGCACCCACATGCTTGAAAGCAGGGGAACGGCAGCAATGGACTTGGCCCGGGCAGGTCAAAAGCCCCCACTGTCCATGGTTGGGCCTGATAGCCCCATGGGGGGCCGGTTTGACTCATGATTTGCAAGTGACGCCAGGGGTGGTGGCTGAGTGGCCACCGCAAGTGACTGTAGTATACGGAGGTCCCGATACCGGGATGATTTTGCAGGGAACCTATGTGCTCTCACTATGGCCTATTATGGGGTCCCCTGTACTGTTACATGTTGAAACTATGCAAGGGACCCCAAGCCCTGCCATAAAAGTTTGGTACCATAAACCGGGAAAGGTGCCAGTGGCAGCGACCCTCCTTTCCCAGGACAAAAAGCTAGCGTGTATCCTCCCAGATGGAAGGGATTTGCCATTATTGGTTCCTAAGACTACCGTTTCTTTTCGTTCATAGGTGTCAATAGTCTAATATGACACAGGGACCCTCGCAGAAGACGCTTGTTGTGTAGATTATGAGGCGAGAACCCGTAGGGGTGGAGTGTGGGGACAGAGCCCCAGAGGGCAGTTTCCAGGCTCTCGGCCTCATGTGGAGAGGTGCTGGCTCGGATAGTGGATGGCCGTCAGCTGTGGCTGGTTGGCCGTCAGCTGTGGCCATTAAGCCATTGGTCACTGATATAACTGCCGCGGCTACGGAAGGGAGCCGAGGAGAGTGAAGGAGGAGACTGAGGAGAGTCGAGGACAGTTGGTCGGCTGGCAGCAAAGCGGACAGCAGGTCACACGTCGTGTAAACCCAGCCTCCAGTGAGCCCATAGTGGTATGACTCCCCTACCTATGGCTCCGTGGGTGTTCCTTTTTGGCCTCACCATATCCTGCGTTCTTATGTGGGGAGCGGGAACAGAGACCCCGCAGGCCGCCCCGCCGGTCACCCTGCACGACAGTAACCTATTCGTAAATTGAGGAAAACTCTTGAGTTCTGCACATACCATTACATTGGTCTGCTCATGATAATTTAACAATTCAAGTAAGTAATTTTGTTCCATACATACTACTATATATTGTTGAGTTTACAGATACAGCTGGAAACTGCTCTCTGGGGCTCTGTCCCCACACTCCACCCCTACAGGGTCTCACCTCACAATCTACGCGACAAGCATCTTCTGCGAGGGTCCCTGTTCGAAGAGCCTGGAGGTGGATGCAGTATCCTGGACACAGCCAGGGCTCTCAGGGCACTGCCACTCTCTCTGGGCACAGCCAGAGATTCTCAGGGCACCACCAGTACTTCTGGGCACAGTCAGACTTCCTGGGTTTCTTAGGGTACCAATAGTCTCCCCGAGCACAGACAGGGCCTCTCAGGGCACTGCCACTCTCTCTGGGCACAGCCGGACTTCCTGGACTCAGCAAGGGCTCTCAGGGCACTGCCACTCTCTCTGGGCTCAGCCATGGCTCTCAGGGCACTGCTACTCTCTCTGGGCTCAGCCATGGCTCTCAGGGCACTGCTACTCTCTCTGGGCACAGCCAGACTACCTGGACTGAGCCAGGGCTCTGAGGGCACTGCCCCTCTCTCTGGGCACAGCCGGACTTCCTGGACTCAGCCAGGGCTCTCAGGGCACTGCCACTCTCTCTGGGCCTCTTAGGGTACCATGCTGGAACAACAGTGGCTCACAGTCAAAGTGCTCACATATTCTCGATGGCGGCTGGTCAAGACACAAAAGCAAACATCCGCCAGTCCCACTACATGGTAGTATGTTCCCAAACAGTCAGGTGGTCCATTAAATTAGAGATGGAAGGCAATTCCCCATAGTCCATAGTCATTCGCCAGGGCTGTCCTGGGGGTGAGGGATGACCTTGACCTCACCCTCATCTCCCAAGGAGGACTCAGCAAGCGTTTCCTCCTGGGACTACAAGTCCTGCATCCAAGCTGCCTCAGCAAGCACTTTCCAGCCCACAGGGCCACAAGGACCTTCGCTTTCTCCGGCCTCTGCTGGTTGGGGAACTGTCCACGTTTTCCCACCCCTCCACGGGGGTCCAGCTCTCTGGCAGCTGCTCCTCCTGGTCTTCCTGAGACCCAGTGTTCATACGCATAAACTGTTCCACCGCCCTGCGGGGGCTTTGGCCGACACCATACCCTGCTTGCTGTGCCATGTGTCATGCAGGGTGGCCTGTGGGTCTCTGGTCCCGTTCCCCACATAAGAACGCAGGACATGGTGAGGCCAAAAAGGAACACCCACGGAGCCATAGATAGGGAAGTCATACCAGTATATTCTCGCTGGTGGCTGGGTTGGAGATACAGGAAGCAGGAGTCACACTGTTTGCAACCCTCATTGCACCGCTTGCAGGCTCAGCCACCATCTTCTTGCTAGCCCCCATTTCTTTGCTAGCGTAGTCTTGGCAGTTATATTAGTGGCCAATGGCTCACTGGTTACAGCTGACGGCCAACTAGCCACAGCTGACGGCCATCCAACCACAGTTGATGGCCATCTACTACCTGAGCCAGCACCCCTCCACATGAGGCCGAGAGCCTGGAAACTGCTCTCTGGGGCTCTGTCCCCACAACATATGATACAAAAATATTTTCCTGTAATAAGGATTTCACATGCCATATATTTTGGGATACAATTAACATGTTGTTTAAACAGCCCAGTAAATACACTTGTACTATTTATATTTTAGAGCTTATACTTTTTTTTCACATTGTGGACAATTTCTAGTTTTATATTCTCAAGTAGATCATCAATAGGTAATGGAGGAAATTTTCGACTGGATTTAGATTCAAATTCAGCAGGAGCTGGAAAGAAAAACACAGAATTATGTTCTTTAAAATACAACTAAGTATAAGTGTTAAGAAGAATGAGAAAACCTCTAGATGAGGCCACAGCTCACAACAGGAGATCATATTCAATACAGTTTGCCCACGGCTGCACACTGACTTGACTGCTATTGTGGCCAAGTATCAGAGCTTCTGGTTGTCTCATCCTTCATTCATTTATAAACAAGGTCGTACGACAAGCACTGAAGTTACAAGACGAAGATGACACGGTCCAGCCCTGACCCATCATCTACTATAAGCTGAAGGAACAGATGAACAGGCAATTTCCATTCAGAGGCCCCTATACCATACAAACGCACAACAGGACGCGAGTGGGACCCACAGAAGGGACATCCCAGTATTGATTGTCTGCTCTCTGGTGGAGGTGATATGGACGTTGATGCCTGAAGGACAAGGACAGAGGATGCCAGATAGAGGGAAGACGCAGATGCGAAGACTAGCGTGGGGGAGAACACTACGGAACGAGAAGTAGTCTGGTTTAGCTAGATGCTAGAGCAAAGGGGCAAACGAGGGTTGGTAGCAAGATATAGGCTGAGATGTTTGCTGAGAACTACATTGATTTGGGTGTTTTCATTCCATGCAAAACAATGTGGAGTTTCTCCTGAGGGTACATGGTAAACTAATGACAAAGTAAATGACTGGAGATTTAAATGTCACCCATCAGGTGACAGCTACAGTGTTTCCTCCAAAAATAAGACAAACCGGAAATTAAGCCCTAATGCGGCTTTTGGAGCTATAATTAATATAAGACCTGGTCTTATTTTCAGGGAAATATGGTAGCTTGGCCCTCCCAGGAGGTACCGTATTTCCCCGAAAATAAGACCGGGTCTTATATTAATTTTTGCTCCAAAAGACACAGTAGGGCTTATTTTCCAGTTAGGTCTTATTTTCGGGGAAACACCATATGTGAACAGTAATTGCCTAAGTATCACTAGATAAGTCTGGTTATTGGGCCTCATATCACTGGCAAAAACATGAGAAGTTGATGAAGCCCCCTTTTCAAAGTGCAGGTGGACAGTTCTGTAGGGATGGCAGAAGAAAGGAAGGGGACAGACCAGAAATAAAAAGAGATACATATACCCTTGAGATATTTAAAAAGATATCCAATGTCGTAAATACTCATATGACCTTGTCTTCACTATGAATGTTTATGCTTTCACCTTTTTTATTTGCTATGCCCAAGAAAATATTTAATGTAGTACGTATTATCAGAACATGGAAAGGGATGCCATTTACTATTTACATTTTATTCCAGAAATCAGTGATATCTAACTTGAATTAATACATTTTGGCAACATACCGTCTTTCTGTTGTTCTCTAGTTATTTTTTCGTGGTACTCCTGCAACTGAAATAAATCAAATCTTATTATAGCATTTAAGGTAAACAAGAGACTTCATTGTAGAAATGATATATATCTTATGAAATGTGCTCTTTAAATAATACCTTTAGAGACCAGACTTAACGTATGGATTATATAAATACAAAAAAGTTGAAAAATGAATTACTGGTTGTTTTGATTTTACATAATAGAGACCATCTATATGAGATGCTATTGAGATTAATCTGACCAACAGTGCAATTGATATTGGTCTACCTAAGATACATAATCTCAAAAGGCGTGACGTTTGATTTGTTTGGTACAAAGAAGTTTAAACAAATTAAGTCATATTTTACACTGAATGCATTACTTTGCAATTTTTAGAAAAATTGTCCTTTATAAATGTTTCTTGTTTTTTGTTTTTACTTTAATGGACTTTTCCTTAAAATGAACTTTCCATTCTTGCACTTCTAGAAAAGTAATCTTAAGGTGTATTCTAGGCTATTCATTTTTCGGCATAGAACCTTAAAGACATAAAATGATGAAAATGTTACTGTGACGTCATGTGAAAATTCTACTGACAGAAACAATAACCAAAACGATTTTGCCATCTATGACTGAAACATTACTGTATTCGTAGACAGAAAGATTTCCGAAAAGCTGCTTGAATAAAGTATGACCTAGAGCCAGTTTTCAAATTTACTTTCTCATTTATGACTTTGTAGAGTTAGAAACAAAAAATAATATATAATTCTTTAAATGTAACTTTGTTCCTTAGAAATCAGGTCCAATTTTCGAAAACTCAAGTGGGTGTAGTTATAGTCTATTTAATTATGAAATATTCCCACATGGGAATATTTCAAACTATATTATAAGTGTCCCAGTCTAGAGTGGTCTTACTTAAACCTTTCTTCTGAAAACTATCCTCTCACAAAATGTCCAAAGCAGTGCTTAAAATAACATCCAGAATCTAATAGATGCTGTGGTGACAACAATGTGACACCCAATCCCTGTACAAATTTAGGGGGGAAGACAAATTTGTTAGCCATCATGTTTTCCAATATTTGCATAACACTTTTTTTGTGAATGGCTTGATAGACAGGGCTTATAATGTGAATAATGTGACAACAGCATCACCAGACAGGCCGTGTAAAATCAATAACTAAATACCATAGGAAGGGAGAGGACTTTCATGAAACAGTTTAAGTTACTGTTAATCAACAATATAAAATGTAAATCACATTTTTACACGACTTGAATTAATGAACTACCAATGTAGCATTATTATTATTTTCCCCCAAAACAGCTCTTTTCCTAAATATTTACTTCATCACTTCTACCGAGTTTCCCCGAAAATAAGATGTAGCTGGATCATCAGCTCTAATGCGACTTTTGGAGCAAAAATTAATATAAGACCTGGTCTTATTTTAACATAATAGAAGAACGGGTCTTATGCAATATAAAATAATATCAGACCAGGTCTTATACTAATGTTTGCTCCAAAAGACACATTAGAGCTGATGGTCCAGCTGTGTCTTATTTTCGGGGAAACACAGTATGTTTATTTCTAGGTGAGGAGTGTGTTTAGATGGTGGAAGTAGCTTGAAGTCCAACATTAATAAGGACAACACATCTGCAGTCTTATTTATACTTTTCTATTTATCATATATATAGAAAAATGAGAAAATTATACACACAAAAAATGTATCAGCAAACTTTAATTCAAAAGATTTCAACTAGAAGGATTTTCTCATAACTGGCAGTTCTCACTAGACAACGTCTCGGAGAAAGCTCAGGTTCCACAGGGGACACCCACGGGATAGCACAGCTTAGGAGTCTGCATCCCTCCTTTAGCTAGGTAGCTCTACACGTCTCTGCTTTGGTTTGTTTTGTTTTTATTGGAGACGATTGAGGAACACTTTGCTTTTCCAGGATGTCAAGTCGTTGTTTTTTTTCAATCTAGTTGTGGAAGGTGCATCTCACTGGCCAATGTGGGACTTGAACCGGTTACCTTGGTGTTATGGGCACCTCGCTCCAACCCCTGAGCCAACAGGCTCCCCACCAGCAGCCCAATTCCAAGCTCAATCCGTTGCTTCTCACGGGTCTATGTGGGAATCAAACTGTCAACCTTGGTGTTATGAGCACCGTGCTCCAACCACTCAGCCAACCGGCTGCCCACCAGGGTTCAGCTCCAAGCTCAAGCCATTGTTTTCAATCTAGTGGTGGAGGGCGCAGTTCACTGGCTCATGTGGGAATCGAACCCGCAACCTTGTTGTTAAGAACTTGCACTCTAACCAACTGAAGCATCTGGCCACCCTTGGTCAGAGTTTTTATATACCGTGTTTCCCCAAAAATAAGACCTAGCTAGACAATCAGCTCTAATGCATTTTGGAACAAAAATTAATTAAGACCCGGTCTTATTTTACTATGATATAAGACCGCGTATGATATATGATATGATGTGACATGACGTGACCGGATCTTACATTAATTTTTGTTCCAAAAGACACATTAGAGTTGATTGTCCGGCTAGGTCTTATTTTTGGGGAAACACAGTAATAGAGTTTTAAACAAAAAAATTTTCTCAAAGAATGGTACTATTCTTTGATAAAAAGAATATTTTTCAGGTCTGAAAGTCACTGATTTAGTGAAAGTCCCTAATTTTACATAAGAGGCAACCAAGGCTCACAGAGATTATAGGTCACCTGAGGTCACCAAACCAAAATGCTGCGGGCTAGGAATGGCATAAGTCTTCCTACTGAGGCTAGCGTGCTATACCAGGTACTACCTCATATTCAGGAAAATTCCATCAATTTCTGAGTACAACTCAAAGAAAATGAATATGTAAGACTTTGTCATGTAGCTCAATAATGTTAAGGCATGAGAAACAAAATAGTAGCTTTCAAACTCAAGGGTAAACTTTAAAGTCATGAATAAAAATAAAGACACAGATTAACATCACAACTCCTCTTAACAGAAGTCAACACACTCAATTTATAAAGCATAAACACTTCTAAACACAGAATAGGGAACTTGAAGGAGAAAATCATGAGTTAAAGAAAGCAAACTCAAGTTGAGGAAATTCTTCCTTAAAATGACTTGTCTTTTCCTCAGAATCAAATTTGGCTGACCAATATAAACCAACACAGGTATTATTCATGGTGGGGGTTAAGTATAGCGAAATTGGAAACACAAAACAGATTTCTCTTTACCATCTAGTGCACTTGTGTCCAACCTCACATCATCACAACTGCATCATCAGTCTTTCCAGTGTTCCCTAGTGATTTGGGACACTTATCTCTGGATCTTGACAGAGTGGGGCTTTTCCATCTCTTATTCAGCCTTGCATGATTGAGCAACCCAACGCCTCACAAGGGAACAATGTTGGCCTTGGAATGAGGGCATTGACTTTAACAAACCATTTTCCAATTTATGAGGAAATACTGAAAACTAAACACCTCCTTCCTACCAAAAAATAATTAAAGGAAAAATATTCACAAGCATATTCTTTCTCATTGCTTCTGCCTTTACACTCTTTCATCTTCTGATTTCTGTGGTGAAACTACTGAGAACATTTTAATTGTGCATCATGCTTAAGAATTTACAGAAGCGTTGGCCATTCACTTTCTTTTTGTACCCATTCCTTCCTCCAGGTTCACCTCTTTGAAGGACTTGAACTCCATTTAGCCGAAGGGCTGTCCGAAAATCCTTGGTTTTGTTCTCCTATGATTTATTAAGGGGAAGGTAAATGAAAACACAAGGTTGGAGCCCCATTTAGTACAGGCCTGTGCTATTTTCCTCTGCATTAAGACGGCCACAAAACACCATCAAAACCACAAACCACCCTGCATTGATCGAAATGGATATTCTTTGGAATGATGTAAACATCATGTCAAGAGAGACGACCTCTTTGTATCTCCAGATATCTACAACTCATCAGGCATCTATAGCCCAAGAAAGGATCTTCTGCTCAACACACTACGATTCCTTAAAAGACCATGCATCTGTAAAAGGGAAGGAGGGTGCACTGGATGTGAAAGGGAGGCAGGATGGAGGAAAGCACATGGACAGCCCACAGCTGCAGTTCCAGGGGTTCAAGGCTGAGCCTGAAGCCCCAGCAAAGGCAGTGGCGGTGGAGGGGACGGGGTGCAGCTCCCACATCACTGACCA